>NC_069394.1:65568750-66192500 GCF_027475565.1 Acinonyx jubatus | reverse complement strand
AATGGGCATTAGTTATGTGCCTGTAATCTGAGACAGTAAAATAATATTTCTAAGTGATAAAAAGTTACTACCATTAAAAACTATTAATTACTACCATTAAAAACCTTTTCCAGCAATGCATTAACATTTCTTCAACATTAATTTTGGAACCTGCAGATGCTTTAAGTAGTACTATAGAGGCAGAGCATGGACCTAACTTTCAAAATAACAACACAGTATTATTTAAACTATTAGAGTAACCATTAAAGTTGGCTCTGACCTCATCAGCATACCATCTTGTCCCATGATATAAGTCTGATTCTAAATAAAAACAATTCAGAGAAAAATCCAAATGGTCTCTTGCTCTCTTTACAATTTAGGCAAAGAAGCAAATGGCAAATACTGGACACACCTATCATAAGCAAAATCTCCACGAGGTACTATCCACACTACCGGTTTAAAAGAAAAATACAGACCTGGCTCAGGATATTTACAATACAATTGGAGAGAGAAAATATGTTCCATAAAAGATACTAATACTAACCAATAGTAAAAATAAAAATAATTGAATTAAATTAAAAACTGATCATGAACATTTAACATTCTGAAAGCAGAAATGGAGGGCACTTAGTTCAAATGTAAACAAAATTCTTTTTGCCTATTTTAAATCTGGCAATCAAAATCAGCCAGAACTAAGGAGTTGGGCCAACAGCATCACCAAAGAAAAAACCGAAATTCTCAGGAGCAACTGGTATTGGACCATTCAAAACAAAGTCTTCCTGTGAGTGCTCATTAGGAGTTTCTCTCCTAAAATCTCCTTATCAAATTACAAACCTGGCTATCAACTTTGCGGAAACCTAAGCTTCAGAGAAGCACTCTCGATACTTTTTTTTTCAAAGCACTTAAGGTCCATCCACAGAATAGGAGCTGGTGAACACCGAGGAGGAATTGGCCTATTGTTCGGAGAACCGCAGGACCATCCGAACGCCACGGGGCGCGCGGGAGCTGGGGGTAGGCAAGGCTCAAACGCGGCACAGGTGTGCGTATGGGGGAGGGGGGACAGGTGTGCCCAGGGCCACAACTAAGGTTAGAGAGGCCCGACTTCAGATCCAGACGTCAACTGGATCTGAGGAAAAGAGTCATTCCTGAAGCTTAAACCACGGAGCATGGAGGGGGCGGGCCTGAGGAAGGTCTTAAGGACTCCAAAGCCCACCCGGTTTGGCAGTGGGGGTGGTCGGAGAAGGCCGGGGCACTCAGGGTGTAAAGCTCGAGGATAAAAGAAAAGGCTCTCGAATCGAGGGGCCAGCGTAGAAATCTCTAAACAATGAACCACGCTGGGTCTGGGGTAAATGGCTAGGAGACCAGGGGTGTCGCGGAGGTGGGAAGAGGGTGGGAAAAGGGAAACAAAAGAGAAGCCCCCCAAGTGTGGGGCCCCGGTGGCGGCGGCGCCGGCGATTACCTGTGAGAGTTGACGGGGATTGGGGCAGCCGAAGAGCGCGGAGCTGGAGCTGAAGCTGATGGCTCCTCGGCGGCTGAGGACGTGCTGGGGGACCGGCCTGTCCAGGGGCAGCACCGGCAGCTGGTAACATACTTCCATTGAATACGCCCGCCCTGCCCCCGCGCGGCGCCCGCCCAGCCGCGGCCGCCGGCCCCTGTGCTGGGAAGGGGCCGCGGCTCGGGGGCGCCGGGCCGAGGCGGGGGCAGGGAGGGCGGGCGCCGACCCCGGGAAGCCGCGCTCACGCCTTCCCACCCCAACACTCCGCCCGGGCCGCCGGTGGGAAGACGCTGCGGCGGCCGCGGCGACAGTTACGAGGACCGGCGCGCGCCCGGCTCCGGGGTGCAAGCGGGGGCAGCGCAGGCAAAGTGGGAGAGGGAACCCTGCCGTCCCAGATCTCCTCGGCCGGGAGGAACGGGTCCGGGCAGAGCAGGAGTGGAGCAAAGAAGAAAGCGGTGCAAGAAAAGACGGCTGGAGCCAGCGGCGAGACCCAGGTCGCACGGGGCTTGGGACCAGCCACCAGCTCGGGCCGCCGCCACCGTCCTGCCCCTCCCCTCCCCCGGAGCCTGACTTCACTCCGCCGCCGGCGCGAGCCCGGCGTAATTCACACTTTGCAGCCGCGGACGGTGCGCCAACCACGGCCGCCGCCACCCTGACGTCACGACGCCGCGCTGCAGGCCCCGCGCCTCCGCAGCGCCCTGGGAGACGGGTTAGCGGCGGTGGGGGTGAACCGTCTCGCTCCGGTTCTGCAGTAGGTCACTGTCCCCTCCCGCCACACACTGCCCCCCTTCCTCCTCTCCTACCAACCTTAACCCATAGCCCCCGCCCAGCTCTCCCTTATCTGCCCTCCACACAAGGCGCGTGCGCACGAGGCCCCACCGTTTGGGGACATTCCCCTTATCGTTAAACTCTTGCTTTCGAGCGCGCTGAGGGTGTGGGGTGGGCTCAGCCTGTCTACAAGCAAGATTCGGGCCTTCTGACCCCAGAGACCCGAAGCACAGGGCGCAGTGGCAGTGCTCAGCCTTAACTGCGGGGTCACCGCTGTGCTTCCCTCCTTGAATTCCCATTCTTGGGCTTCGCTGGGGACCGCTGCGGCAGTGACGTCAGCGGACCGCGCGGGCACCATCCTCCCCGCTACGTCACTGCCAGTCCCTTGGCGGGGCCCGGCTGGGGCTCTCCCCAGGCAGGTACGGGCCCCAGGGCTGTCCCGGGCCAAGGGGAGAAGTGAGGAGTAGAGAATGCGGGAGAGACGAGAGGGTGAAGGGGTGGTGGGGAAACACCGAGACCGAGAAAGAAGAAGTGAGAGTATGCACTGGAAAAAATGAGAAAGAAAGGATGATACTGAGAAGACAAAGGAAAAAAGGATCCTGCATGACCTTTTACCAAAACTGTTTTGGTTTGTTGGCTTTGATTTTTAGAAAGCAGAGAGAGTAAAGAGCTCTTGACCTGCTTTGTAAGTTGGATACGTCATTTGCAGGTTCATTTTGTCAAATTTCTCCCTAAACTGCAATCCATTGTTTCAAATGCATTCCAGCCCCTGGGATGTCGGCCTGAACAAGCTCTTTCCTGCTGGCAAAATTGTTGATTCGGCTCTGCTCTCAGGGGACCCACCCTTCCACTTATTTGCTATGACTAGCCACTGGCAAGATGGCAGATCATTACTGAGGATATCAGGTATCCACTGCTCATGGTTCCATAAATCAATAAAAGTCTGCAAGACTTTTTATCATCTTTCCACAGCATCTGTTTCTTTTACATCACTTAAAACTTTACCTCTTCCATGGTTATTTCTCTACTTGTGTGCTACTATTAAAACAAATATAACTTCCCCTGTGGTTTCATGGATATTATCTTCACTAGATGGCAAGCTCCCCTTTAGTGCAACAACTGACCCAACTCCTCTTGGAAACCCTAATTACTCCCACAATATCTAGTAGATATATTGAGCATCTGCTGTATGCTTGGGATTAAGCTAAGCACTCTCTCTTGTTCTGACAAAAACCCCATGGGATAATACTAAGTTGAAACTAGGTTTAGGGAAACATAACTTGCCCTAGATCTTACTCAAAATAGTGGCAGAACTAACCTCAAATAATGTTTGAAATCTGTATACATTTAAACACCCAGAGATGGTATTCGTGTCATATAAAACTGTATATGCCAAATTACTGTCACATTTAATAACATTTAAGAGACTCCCTTCCATTAAATCATTTGATAAGATTCAGGGCACTAATTAAACAGTGCATCTCCCCTCAGCAGAGAGGGGAGCTAACATTTATTATGCACCCACTGTGAGCCATGACAGGTATTCTACATGTAATGTTTAACCCTTAACAATATTCACATACGTAAAATTTAATACCAATTATACAGATGAGGAATCAGTTTCCAAGACCATAAGTCATTTGTGCCACTGAATTTTGTTCTGTGTCATTTCAGGACCATGCATTTCCACCACACCATGCAGTATCTCAAGATCAGAACTTCAACTGTTCTCAGTGTTCTTTACAGTATTGGGGAGCATATTAGGGTTCTCCAGAAATATAAAACCAATAGAAGATATGTGATATGTATATGTATGTATGTATGTATGTATGTATGAATGTATGTATGTGTATATATATATATATAGAGAGAGAGAGAGAGAGAGAGAGAGATTTGCTGTACACATGCCTCATCTAAGACAGAGAAGCTAGAGGAGCTGCAGGCCCTGCTCCTCCCCTAGCCAGTAAGGTGAGTCAGCAAATCATGTGTAAAATTACAGCAGTGCTTGGGACCTGGCATGGACCTACCAAGTGTAATGGCTGCTGCTTCACTTCCACTTCTCAAATCTTGCAAATTTCTATTGTTGCCAACCAAAACCCTAAAAAGGAGAATTCTGGGAAATGTAGTTCCAACTTAGCTAAGTTGATAGTGCAAAACCACCCCAGTCCAAACTCTTGTCAACTTGACCTCCAGAAACACTTTTTAAAATCATATTTAATTTTTAAATAAAGATCATAGTAAAATCATGCTTATGTCCATATGATGCAACTATCATACAGCCTGAGACAGCTCCCTCCCTCCCCAAAAGAGGATAGAGTCTTTGAATGATGTTCATCCCTCTTCTTGATAAGTCATATTATTCCTTTGATGTCCTGTAACTTAAACACTAAGATACAAAGTTAGCCACTATTAACACATCTTAGGGGAATGGGGGGGCGGGGAGAAAATAATCGGTTAATACATACACAAATGTATTCATATCAAAATGAGGGGAAAATGTTCACAACTATTATAGTCCTTGTATCTGCAACTGGCAATGTAATCATAATGACAACTTATAACTACTTTCTTTTTTTCCCCCAATACCAATTTAATATACCCTTTGCCTTCAGCAAGCATCTCAGCTGATAATAGTTTCTTCACTTATGTGGCAACCCATATTTTTATTCCTGAAAAATCTGGACCATTAGAGGTTCTACTTCTACTGGGTTGCTGTGTTTTTTTCCATTAACCTATATAACAGAGTATGGGAATACTAAGAAGCACCCCCAAAGAATCTCCTGCATTCCAGGCATATTCCCATGTAACAGAAACTCAAGATCAGCTTAACAGTCAAAATCGATCACTCTAGGCAGGAGAGTAACCCCCTTCTTTGCATGTTGGTTAAATAGCACAAGGCAGTCTCAATTTACAGACTAATTGAACTCTTGCTTTGTTCAAGAGTTCAAGATGTTCCTGGTGGAACCATCCTTCCTTTGGAACTAAGACCTCTAGACAAGCAAACCCAAACAAAGCTACAGTAATTGGAAACAAAATCTTGCATTTGATTGACTAGGGATAAAACAGGATCCACTTCCAGTCCCACCTCTTGATTCCTGAATCATGAATATATATTTAAATTTAGAACATATGCCGAAACTTGGAGGACATTACCCTAGCTACACAAGGTATTGTCACTCAGATAGATTATTGAGTCTTCTGAGGCCATTTCAATGCTACAACATGGATGAACCTTGAAAACATGCTAAGTGAAAGAAGCCAGATACAAAAGGCTACATAGTGTATGATTTCATTTTCATAAATTATCCAGAATAGGCAAACCATAAAGACAGAAAGCCAATTAATTGTTGCCAGGGACTGAGGAGAGGGAGGAATGGGGAGTGACTGCCTAATGGGTATGGGGTTTCCTTTTGGGGTGATGAAAGTTTTGGAACTAGATAGCGGTGATGACTGCACAACATTGTAAATGTACTTAATGCCATTGAAGTGTACAATTATAAATGGTTAAAATAGTAAATTTTTATCATAATGAAAAGAAAAGAAAGAGGGCCTTCAATCATCCTATCAAGCCAGCTATATCAGGATAATAAGCAACATAATACGACTAGTGAATTATATGAGCATGAACCCATTGCTGACTTTATTTGTTGTAAAACGGGTTTCCTGGTTAAAAGTAATGCTATATGGAATAACACAATGGTAAGTAAAACATTGCATAAATCTAACATACCTGGTGGTTTTGATAGAAGCACTGTGTGTGGGGAAAGAAATTCATTTTCAGAAGAAGTATCTATTCAGTAAGAAAAAAGGACTGCCCATTCCATAATGAAAGTAGCCCAATTCAATGTACCTCGTGGATGGGAGACACTTCTAGGAAATGGAAGCTTAGTTGTGGACTCTGCTGTTAGCAAATTGGGCACTTAGCAATAGTAGTAGCCAGATTGGCCTTATTGAGTGGAAATCCATGTGCTGAACCCACATCTCACTTGTATCATGCCATCATGGCCACTTTGTTCATGAGTCTGTTGGTCAGGGCCAGGGATAAATGGGGGGAAAGGCTGACTAACATACATAGAATGTATCACTCATCCAACTGATTATTATGATCATCCTCTAATGAAATTTCTCTTTGGAATCACATGAGACACACTCTCTCCGTTCAATCTATCCACATATACCCCTTCCCCAGACCTCTTTGTCATCAATTTTCCGATCATGTTCCTTCCAAGTTCCAGACTATCCTGCCAGTAAGACACTGCCCATGAATCAGTATGATCCATACACCTAGCTATCTTTCTTTTCAGACAAAGTGAGCAATTAGGTGCATTGTTCTAAGTTTTCTCCCAATCATAATATTTCCCTTCATCACCTTTAGGACTACCCAAAGAGTAGAAATAGTGCTGTAGCTATCTAGTTTCTGCACCATAGAATACAAAACTACTGTTAAGTCAGACCCAAATAGTTTTCTTCTGTCACTCAGCAGGACATAGGGGGCTAACAATAACGCCTTGGATGAAAGTTGAGAGGGAGGAGGCAACGTAGTAGTAGCAGAGATTATGGACAACTGGGACACTGTTCCTACAATTTACTTGAGCCTTAAAAGACTTGCTTGAGGGGCACGTGGGAGGCTCAGTTGGTTAAGCCTCCAAATCTTGATCTTGGCTCGGGTCATGATCTCACAGTTCATAAATTTGAGCCCTGCAGTGGACTCTGTGCTGACCGCATGCACCCTGCTTGGAATTCTCTCTCTCCACCCTCCCCCTCTCATGCTCTCTCTCTCGCAAAATAAATAAACAAACATTAAAAAGAGAGAGAGACTTGCTTGACCCTGATCTCATACATGCCACTTCTACTTAATGATGGAGTACTCCTGGGCACAATCAACTTTATGGTTTGGTGTATCAGGATACCTTGAGTATATTATGAGCTACTCAGGTCACAAAGTAATTTGTTAGCTCATGGTCAAACGTTCAGTTTCTACTAGGGCCTGGTAGTAAGCCAAAACAATTTCTCAAAAAGGGAATAGTTATGTAAAGAAGAGGACATAACTTAGCTACAAAATCCTAAAAGCCCATATAAGATTCAATAATAGAAGATTATCAAAAGCTTCCTACAGTATCACTAACCTATCACAGATACTTCAGCATCATACCTGCTGGGTCACATGGCCCAAATGACAGAGAAGCTTATGTAGCGATATGGATTCCTTACATAGACTTTTCTTGTTCTGAGCTCCACCCAATATTTAATTTTTTGTATTGTGGTAAAATATGCATAACATAAAATTTACAATTTTAACATTTTTGGTATAGAAGTCAGTGGCATTAACTACATTCATGCTCTACAACCATCACCACTACTCATATCCAGAAAGTTTCATCATCCCAAACTGAAACTCTGTGCCTATTAAGCAATAACTCACCCCTTCTTCCTCCATCAGTCCCTGGTAACCACTATTTCACTTTCTGTCTCTATGAATATGACTAGGTACCTTATAAAAGTAGAATCATACAGTATTCGTCCTATTGTGTCTGTCTTATTTCACTTAGCATAGTGTCTCCAAGGTTTATCCATGTTGTAGCATGTAACAGAATTTCACTCCTTTTTAAGACTGAGTAATATTTCATTATATGAATGTATTTAGACATGCAGTTTATCCATCTGTCAATAGACATTTGGGTTGTCCTACCTTTTGGATGCTGTGAATAAAGCTGCTATGAACACGCGTGTATAAATATGTGTGAGTTCCTGATTTCAATTTCTTTTAGATATATATCTAGAAGTGCAATTGCTGGATCATATGGAAATTCTATATTTAATTTTGGGAGAAACAGGCATATGGTTTTCCACATCAACTGCACCATTTTATATGCCCATCCAGAATGCACAAAGGTTTCAACCTCACATTGTGGCCAACACATGTATCCTGTTTTTAGATAATAGCCATGCTAATGGATGTGAAGTGGTATCTTATTATGGGTTTGATTTGCATTTCCCTTATGATTAGTGATGTTAAGCATTTTTTCGTGTGCTTTTTGGCCATTTTTATATTTTCATTGGAGAAAAGTCTATTCAAATCCTTTCCCCACGTAAAAAAAAAAATAATGTTTATTTTTGAGAGGGAGAGTAAAAGAGAGAGCAGGGGAGGGGAGGGGCAAAGAGAGAGAGGGAGACACAGAATACGAAGCGGGCTCCAGGCTCTGAGTTGTCAGCACAGAGCCCAACGCGGGGCCTGAACTCGTGAACAGTGAGATTATGGCCTGAGCTAAAGTTGGACACTTAATGGACTGAGCCATCCAGGCACCCCTGGTGAGAAGTTTTGATTACTGATTCAATCTCCTTAATTGTTTTGTGTCTATATAGATTTTTATTTCTTCAGGATTTAGTCTTGGTAGGTTTTCTATTGCCAGAAAATCTCCATTTCATGCAGGTTACCCAACTTGTGGGTGTACAATTGTTCATAGTATGCTTTTATAATCCTATTTATTTTTGTAGAATATGTTGTAATGTGTTCATTTTCAATTCTGACTTTATTAATTTGAATCTTCTCTCTCTCTCTCTCTCTTTTTTTTTTTTTAGCCATTCTAGCTAATGATTTGTCAATTTTGTTTTCAAAGTACCAAATCTTGGTTTAGTTGATTTTCTCTATTGCTTTTATATTCTCCATTTAATATATCTCTACTCTTTATTATTTATTTCTAGTAGCTTCAGGTTTCAGTTTGTTGTTCTTTCTTTGGTCCCTTAAGGTGTTAAGTACCTTACTGATTTGAGATCTCTTTTTTTAATATATCTATATATTTCCCTTTTAGCACTGTTTTTGCTGCCAGCCATAAGTTTTGAAATGTTGTTTTTGTTTTCATGTGTCTCAAGATATTTTCTAATATTCTTTGTGATTTCTTCTTTGACCATTGATCATTTAGGTATGTATCATTTAATTTTCACGTACTTGTGAATTTTTCAATTTTCCTTCTGCTGTTGAATTCCAGTTTCATTTCACTGAAGTTGGAGAAGTTTCTTTGTATAATATCAATATTTTTTACATTTATTGAGAATCTTTAATGTGCACTTGAGAAAAATGTGTATTCTACTGTTGTTTGCTGGAGTATTCTGCATGCTATGTATGTCTGTTAGGTCCAATTCATCTATATTATTGTTCAGTACATTACATCCCAAATTGTAACAATCTATTTTAAGTTTATACCAACCTAATAACAATCCCATACAGAAATTCTACTCTCTTACAGCTCTTCCTCCACTTTCTTATTGATGTCACAAATTACATCTTTGGATATAGTACACCTATTAACATAAATTAATAATTATTTTTTAGGCATTTGTCTTTTAAATCTTATAGAAAATGAAAGGTGGAGTTACAAATAAAAATTATAATAATACTTTTTTTTATATTTGTTCATATGTTTACCTTTACTGGAGATCTTTATATCTTAATTTGGCTTTGAGTTATGCTCTAGCATCCTTTCATTTCAACTTGAAGAGCATGAGTGAGGGAGGAGCAGAGAGAGAAAGAGAATTGCAAGCAGGCTTTGTGTTATCAGCATGGAGCCCAATCTCACAAACCTGTGAGATCATGACCTGAGCCAAAATCAAGATGGACACTTAACCAGCTGAGTCACCTGGGCACCAATTGAAGTTCTTTAAAACAAGCAGTTAGAACCCCAGACAAGTAACTTGCTCTCCTTTGTTTCAGCAAACAAGTGGATGGATTGAGACCAAATGGTCTCTGGACATGGGTTAACCTGGCAGAGGTGAGGGTGGGGTTATAGTACCATATGAAAAGTAGCAGGATAAATGAGAATCTGTCTACCTGTTGACAGCCAAATTTTTATCCTAGAGGCAAGAGGACAGAAGATTCTTCTTTTAGAAAAGTGGACCCACCCTAGGAAAAAGCTTAAAGGTGCTATTGGCTTGGGGTCATCCAACCAAAGAAATGGGCCTACACATAATTTTAAGGTAAGTTTTACCCATGTGCATGGAGTTCATTATCAATATCCCATTCATAAATATGACAGAAAAATCAAGCACTACCAGAATTTGAATAAATCCCATTGCATGAGAGATAATAGAAACAAACAGAGAAGTAAACAAACAAGGGGAAACAGAAAAATACAGAGAACCCCCCCTTCCCCCAAAACCAATAAAATCCTTAGAGAGATGAAAAGATATATATATAAGAATGGGATGATATAAAAAGGAGAAATGAGATAGTTCTTTAAAATTAAAACCTATGATAGCAAAAATTAAGGATTTATTGGATGGGTTAGAAAATAAAGTTGAAGATATCTTCCCAAAAGTAAAATGATTAATTAAAGATACAGATAATGTGAGAAAAGATATTAAAACTGGAATTCCAGTCCAGGGGGTCTAACATCCAAATAAGGATAATGTCAAAAAGAAAGAATTGAGAAAAATGTAGGAAAGAAATAATTCAAGAAAATTCAGCAGAACTGAAGGGCACACATTTCCAGATGGAAACAGTCCAGTTTGTAATTAGAATAATGAATAGAGAAAAGACCTCCACCAAGACATATAGTGAAATTTCAGCATAATGGGGACAAAAATAAGAATTTAAAATCTTCCAGGGACTAAAAATAAAAATAACTCATGTACAAAGGACTGTGGATCAGAATGGCAAAAGCCATCTCAGCAATGAATTAGAAGCTAGGAGATAATGATATAAAACCCTCAGAATTGTGAAGGAATTTGATTTCCCATCTAGGAATTTGTATACCTGGCCACACTATCAATTTAATATGATAGTAAAAATTCAGATATTTTTCAGACATTGAAGAACTCAAGTGTTTCACTCCTACTATACCTTTTCTCAGGAAGTGATTATTACAGGATGTGCTCTAGCAAGAAGAGTGAAGAAAACCAGAAAGGGAAATATTGGGATCCAGCCAACAGGACCTTAAACACAGGAGAGAGAGAGAAAGAAAGCCTCAGAATGATAGTTCTTAGATCACAGCCACAGAAGATACCTAGAGAGAAACCAGGCCATATGGGAGCAGGATTATGGGGGGCTCTGTGACGGAAGTGAAAGTAACAGATGTCCTGAAGAGGCTGAACACAGAGTGAGAAGCTCTGGCAGAATTTGGGAATAAATTTATTATTATTACATAGAATATTAAGGGGGTAAAAGAGATTCAATTACTCACACCATGAATAAAAAGTTGTAAAAGAAAATCAACTTAATTACTGTTCATTATATGGCCCTTTTATAAATAATAGTTACGTAGTCACAATAATATAAGCACTGAATATTCATTTAACAAAAATATAGTGCTATAACTATACTGAGAAGTGGAAGAAGATGAAAAATGTGTATTTGGGTATTAGAAAGCCAAATTTTCATCTTCCACAGTAAGACATTAATAGGTAATAGCAAAAATTGAGATGTGAGTTAATACATGGAGTGAAATATCATAAGAAACAGCTAAAAACTGACCATTTCTTGTGTCAGCAAAGCAGAAATTGGTAGATTATTGAGATGGAACAAGAGGCTGCTAGGTTTGTTATAACATAGTAGGACTACTGAACTCTAAAAACTATGTATAGGGGCACCTTGGTGGCTCAGTTGGTTAAGCGTCCGACTTTGGCTCAGGTCATAATCACGCAGTTTGTGAGTTCAAGCCCCACACAGGGCTCTGTGCTGATGGCTCTGAGCCTGGGGTCGGCTTCAGATACTGTGTCTCCCTTTCTCTGCCCCTCCCCTGCTCACACTCTGTGTATGTGTGTGTCTCTCTTTCAAATATAAACATTAAAAAAATATGTATATGTATTATGTTTCTCATTTAAAAAAGTACTCATTGTAGTGGGTTGGATTGTGTCCCCCCAAAATATGTTAAGTTCTAATACCTGGGACCTATGATTTTGTTTAAAAATAGGGTCCTTGCAGATCTAATCAAGTTAAATGAAGTCATATGAGATTAGGGTGGGCCCTATACCCCACAACTGGTGTCCTTTAAGAAGAGAGAGACTTGGAAGCGCAATACACACAGGGAAGAAAGCCATGTGAAGACAGAGACCATGGCTGGAGTGATATGTGTACAAGCCCAAACCCCAAGAGACAAACAACCCACCAGAGACGCATGAAACAAATTCTCTTCCAGAGCCTTCAGAGGGAGCATGGCATTGCCAACACCTTGATTTTGGGCTTCTAGCCTCCTGAGCTCTGAAAGAATAAATTTCTGTTCTTTTAAGCCAATTTATGGTAATTTGTTACAGCAGCCCAAAGAAGCTAATACAATCATTTTACTCAATTTCTGAGTATCTGAATTAGAGCAGGAGATGTTCCACAGAGGGTCAATTCTTCTAAATTCATTTCCACACTTGAGGCTTCAAAACAACAACAACAACAACAACAACAACAACAACAACAACAACTAATCAAGTTAGCTGGGTTTTTTTTAGGGCACAGTATAAAACCCATCTGTTCAATTAAGGGATGTGGGAGGACTGGCAAATGTGAAACACAAATTTTGGTCTCTGGTTATAAATATTTAAGTGTATGCCTATTTGAAGTTTACTTTCTGTTTTTAAAAATGTCAGTTCTTTCCTGCTATCTCTGAAGAATAGTTACAAAGAACAAAGGCTTCTTTTCTTTACACTTCACACAGTAACAGTGTAAAATGTTGAATAGAATGACTATTACTCAGAAAAGCAAAATGTTTTACAATATATCTAAAAATTGATCATTAAACATTTTTTCCAACTAACAACATTGTTATATGAAATAGTAACAGAATTAAAGAAAACACCTACATTATTTACATTTCCTACACTTTTGATTCCAGTGCCTTGTCTTGGGGTCCAATACCTTCTTTAATATAGTTCAAGTAATGAGATACTAATTTTTTTTAGGACAGTGAGCATGAGCAGGGCAGAGGGAAAGATAAAGAGAGAATCTTAAGAAAGAGAGAAAGAGGAGAATCATGCTCAGCACGAGCCCAACATGGGGCTCCATCCCACGACCCTGGGATCATGACTTGAGCCAAAATCAAGAGTTGGATGCTCAACTGACTGAGCCGCCCAAGTGCCCCAGGGTGTGAAGATCTTAAAGCACTTGGTTCCAGGATGTTATGGGTTGAAATCCATCTGTTCCTCTTTCCCACCAACAAAAAAGATACAGTTGACATCTTAACCCCCAGTACCACAGAATGTGAACTCATCTGGAAATAGAGTCATTGCAGATATAATTAGTTAAACTAAGATGAGGTCATACTGAATTAGCATGAGTATTTAATCCATTTTGACTATTGTCCTTACAATAAGACAGCCATATGAAGGCATAGACACAGGGAGAATACCTTGTAAAGATGGAGGCAGAGATTGGATTGATGCGTCTACAAGCCAAGGAACACCAAAAATTGCTACCTGTCAGCAGAAATTAAGAGACAGATTTCTTCTGAGATTCTTCCCCAGAACACTCAGAAGGAGCTAACCCTGCAGACACCTTGATATTGGACTTCTAGGCTCCAGAACTGTGAGAGAATAAATTTATTTTGTTTCAGGCCACCTAGTTTACACAGCATAACATGAAATTTATCATTAGCCACTCAGTTTGTGGAATTTGGACAGCAGCCTTAGGGAATGAATATTTAAGAATTTTATCAAAATTATGATAGCTGGCAGAGGGGAGTTCTTTAAAGATTTTTCAATTCCAGTTTCTTCATTCGTTTATCCACTAAATATTTCTTGACTGATTACTAACTTTTAAGCACTCTGTAGGCACTGTAAATAAAAAGAAGAAAAGGGGGACAGAGAAAGGTCCCCTGCCTAAATGAAGTGAAAATCCCAATGAAGTAAGAATAGAAAAAACCAGATACATAATGTAATATAACATAATATAAGCTAATGTTAGGTGTGCTATGAAGAAAAATAAAGGAGGGAAATATACTAGAAAGTGGGATACAGAGGTCAGGGAAGACCTCTTTGAGAAGATGACATTTGAGCAGAAGGCTGAATGAGGTAAGGAAGTAAGCTAGGCCAGGATTCGGGGTAGAGAAGTACTTTCTTGATAAGGGGAACCAGTACACATGTTCTGTGCATAAATGGGGTCAATGTAGAGGGAACTTACTGCCTGAGAAACAGGGAAGGGAGATCAGATCAGATCAATGTAGGCCCCTGTGGGCCTGGTTAAGGATTTGGATTTCATTCTAAATGTGATGGGATGCCACTGGAATGTTTTGTTTTGTTGGTTGCTTCTTTTGTTTAATCAGAGAAAAGATATTATGATTTATATGTTTTGAAGATCTCTCCAGTTTCTCTGTAGACAATACTTTCTAGATGAAGAATGGAAGCAATGAAATCAGTTAAAAAGCTTTTAAATAGTCTGAAAGGGTGATGGAGGTGCCTTTGATCATCTTTGGATGTGGCACTATGCAAATTTATACAGAACAAATTTATAGATAATCATCTAAGTCTAATGTCATTCCCTTTTCAAGTTCACAACCATAGCTTCTTGGGATTCTTCTACATCTCCTGAACCACTTTATTTAAAAAAATTTTTTTTAGTTTATTTATTTTGAGAGAGAGCGAGTGTGAGTGGGGGAGAGGCAGAGAGAGAGAATCCCAAACAGGCTCCACACTGACAGTGCAGAGCCTGATGTGGGGCTTGAACCCACGAACCCTGAGACCAGGACCTCAGCTGAAAATCAAGAGTTGGACACTTAACGGACTAAGCCACCCAGGCGCCCCAGTCCTGAACCACTTTAGACCAGAAACTAGTAAGGGGTTTCTGGATAAAGCAGTTAATATCCATTTGAAGGTCTTATTTACAGCTCAAAACTTAACTCTAAAGTTAAGGGATAAAAATAAGATTACTTTTGGAAGATCTCAGGATTAATTTTTTAGGTAAATAACTTACATAATATAATCAAAATTTTACAAGGTATAGCAAAATAAGTTAAATATATATGTACATATATATATTATCCATATCAAATCAATTTTTAAAATGCAACTAAATTCTACTTATAGCATATAGGAATCTTAAAATTGTTGAAGAATTAGTAAATGTTCACAATTCTTAGAGTGGAAGGACTCAGCATTCAAAATTTAGTTAAACTGAAAGTGACATTGTGCTATAAGTGAAATAAATCAGACATAAAAGGACAAACACTATATGATTCCACTTATATGAGGTGCCTCGAATAGTGAAATTTACAGAGACGGAAAATAGAGTAGTTGCTACTAAGGACTGGAGGAAGAGAGGAATGGGGAGCTAGTATCTAATGAGTACAGAGTTTCTGTTTGATATGATGAAAATATTCTAGAAATGGTGATGGTTGCACAACACTGTGATTGTATTAAACGCCACTGAATTGTACACTAAAAAGTGGTTAAAATGGTAAATTTTATGTTAGGCATATTTTACCACAACAGAAAGGAACAAAGCATGTGCTATGACAGTTCATTGCTTTAGCCAACCAGTCTCCGAGCTCTAGAATAAATGTGTGGACACAAGTCACCGCTCTCGTTCTGAAGGCCCAACCCCTTCAATGTTCAGAGTGGATCTAGCTTCAGAAATAGGGCTTGATAGAGCATGGCGGTGGCATCCCATCACTGCAGGTAGCAGAGCCTGGGCTAATTCTAACTCTAATTCTCATTAGAATTCCTATTATGCATTTTTTTTCCTCTACTGTTTTTCTGGAAAGTCTGGAAAAAAACTTTTCAGGTATTCTATGACATTTGCTTTCTCTTTTCATTTCAAATATTCTCATAGTTGACCAAGAAAGACTGAGTCATTCTCTGAGTTGAAATTTGCACACTGATGATTTTCCTTAATGCTTTCCATATGTTGATTTTTTTAAAACATTTATTACTGAGAGACAGAGAGAGACAGACTGTGAGCAGGGGAGGGGCAGAGAGAGAGGGAGACACAGAATCCAAAGCACGCTCCAGGCTCTGAGGTGTCAGCACAGAGCCCGACACGGAGCTCGAACTCACGAATTCCAAGATCATGACCTGAGCCAATGTTGGCTGCTTAACCGACTGAACCACCCAGGCGCCCCTCCATATGTTGATTTTTAAATTCAGATTGGTCCAATTGTAGGTGACATGAATGTTGTCAATAGTGCCTAAAGACTTCATTGGCAACAACATGCCTTGACAACTCAGCTCTTGTACGTTTCCTGTTTTGAGCAATCTGTCCAAGCACAGCAGGCAAAATGCTGTAACTGCAATGTATCTGCTGGCAATGATGATAAACCACACACCTACAAGGCGACATCACAAGTAACACTGTAGTACACAGGTGGGAAGACAAGGAAACTGATAAATTGTAAAGCAAACACAAATATTAATACAAGATTTAAACCAAAAGAATGCTTTACTAAAAAAGCCCTCCTAACCAACAACCAAAAGCAATCAAATGTCTTAAAAAATTATGGAACAAAGCCACAAGAAACAAGTTGCTCTTACTTTAGTCAAAGTTTAGTCACACGAAAGAGATAACTGGAGAAATGTTTTTCTTTATCTGTGGAGAGTTTCATTTGCCAAATAATCCTCAGATGGCCTTCCCTCCTTCAGTGCATCATGTTTAAGTGAAATCACAAAGACTGCCAGATTTATAACAAATGCAGTGATGATGGACATTCACAATGAAGTAGGAACAAAAATGTTTGCACATGCATGAATAAAAGTTATCAATGAAGAAACAAACATATCAATCATTCTGGAAAACAAGTGACCAGAAATGGCAGTGGGGGGAACAGCCCTGGCTTCTGCAAAACCCACATAACACTGGAGTCTGTGGAATTACTCATATCATCAAAGCTTTTACTCTAGCATCTTAAACTTCTTTTTAAAAATATTTATTTATTTATTTATTTAGAGAGAAAGAGAGGGAGAGAGAGAAGGAGGGAGGGAGGGAGGGAGAGAGAGAGAGAAAGAGAGAGAACCCCAAGCAGACTCTGCACTGCCAGTGCAGAGCCTGACAAGGGGCTCAAACTCACAAACCGTGAGATCTTGACCTGAGCCAAAATCAAGAGTCGGACACTTAACCAACTGAGCCACCCTGGTGCCTCTAGCACCTTAAACTTCTATTCTCACAAGGGCCTTGCCCTTTCATCTCCATGTATGTGCTCATCCTGTTACCTCTGAATTGAACACCCGCTTCTCCCCTCCCAGTCTCTAGGCTCCCCAAGTTGAAATCCCACATATCATATGACCCTATATAAATCTTCATTCTCAATAAAGTCTTTCCTGAACAACTCAGCTGGAAGCAATCTCTTATCAAGTCCAGTAAGACCATCTGCACTACTCTTAAGGCATTCCCTCTCTGCAAGGTACTATATTTACCTATGTACATATATGATCTCTCTGGACTCCTAAACACAGGTGTTCTCCAAAGATCTCTACTGGACCCTTTTCTCTTGTCAGTCTTCATTACATCCATATCCACACATATCCACACATACACCTCCATATTAACAATTTAATACGGTTCACAGTCTCTTCTGTGAACATGACTCCAAAATCTTTAGTCCTATGGTTCTTTCAAGTTTCAATCCCTCATTTCTCACTGCTTGCACCTAGTTGCCCCTTTAAATCCCACACTCATTAAGTCTACAGTGGAAATTATCATCTTCCTGCCCAACTTTCTTCCTCTGTTCTCCTTATGTTAACAACACTAGTGTCTCCCTGGTCATTTGGGTGCAAAATCCCTCATCCATCCTCCCTGCCCATATCCAGTCAGTTACAAACTCCTGTCAGTTTCATTTTGCTAATACTGCTGTCGTTTCAACCCTTTATTCTCACCCAGTTCCCTTTCTTCCAACTTCCAATGACTATCTTATCTAGTCCACCACTGTTAGCCACAGCATCCAGATCTTACCTAACGTGGAAAATCAGTAACTACATATTGGAAGAATGAATAATTCTCCCCAGCCAATGCCTCTGCTCATACAATTCTCTTATCTAGGAATGTTCTTGTACCATGTTGCCAATATCTACTCCATTATTCACAGTACAACTCAATTGTTTTACCCTCCATGAACTTTTCCAAAAAAGGAAAATTTGAGGTTTCTGAAATACTCAGAATTCTTGACTGCAAACAGCAATAGCCAACTGTGAATATTTTAAAGAAAAAGAGCAACAAAAATGGTTTATTGAGTGATGTGATGGAGACTCAGAATGGTTGGGAGACCAAAACACAGGCAGGGCATCTAATCTGTAGGCTAATCAGAAGGAATTTGCAAGGATGCCGCCACCTTTATTGTCACCACACCCTACTGCTGATGGATCTAGGAGCCAATACAATCTCCTAACCATCCTTCATCTTTCATCACCTGCTTAGGATCAAAGTCCTACGTGGGCACATACATTTGGCTAATCCTAGGTTATGTGCCCAGAAGGTTTGAGGACACAGGATACCCAACGCCTTGACTTTTATAGGAGGTTGCAAAACTGCTTCTTCCAAAGACTCTTATAATGGGAGAGTCCCAGTATTTTTAAAATACAGATACTAGGCAGTAAAACAAAGCAACAAATGTCCACTATCATGTCCAATGGCCTTGTCCTGTGGCCATGTCCTAACTCTTCTACAGGAAGGCAGAATTCATGTCTGGCTCATTTTTGTATCCACTGAAGTCCCTAGAAAAAGCTCCTTGCACTTCTAGTTGAGAACATTCTCTTCTATTAACTTTATCGTAACTATCTTGACTTAAAGTTTCTTGTGTAAACTGCTCCATGCCACTTTAAATTTTTCAGATTTTAAAAATTTCTGATGTTTTCTGCAAAAGCTTGATAAATATCTGTCAAATAAAGAAATGAATGATGACCCTTTTAAAGCACAGAAGCCACGGTGTCTTACACCCATTCTTTCACTCACGTTTGACTACATTCTTACAGCTTTTTTCCACTATAGTATTTAACACATTTAAGAAAGCACTTAAAGCTAATAAAACATTCAAATTATGTTGTTGAAAGGTATACCTACCATTCCTCACTTAACCATAAATCTTTATTATTTGTTCTCATTTCCAGAGTCTAAGCAACTCTACTTTATAAATTTTCCTCGCATCAAATTTCCATTTAATGCACTAGATAGCTAGCAGTAAAAACAAAACAAAACAAAAACAAAAACAAAAACAAAACAAAAAAAACCCCAGTCTTTTTCTTCAGCTGCGTCATGCTTCATTTAATTTCCCACTTCTCCTTGTTGAAGGTGTCTCTAATTACCTTTTTGTATCTTCTTTGTTTTCAAGTTTAAACGACCCACAACACCTTTAAAATTTTCAAATTTGTTAAATTTCTGATTTCTTTTTTAAAAGTTTGTCTTTTCTAGAATATTCTATGCTATTTCTGAGCAGCAGCCATTTCCTGGGTTCACTGAGTAACCAGAACACACAGAATATTTGTTGGAAGAATTGATTAATAAGACAGGAAAAGTACATCTTAAGGACTTAGAGGGATGCCTGCATCAAACACATAAATGGTAGCAATTAGATCCATGCCATCGTCATCAAAACGGTGTAGTGCAGGGGTTCTCAGAGCGTGGTCCTCAGACCCCAGGATGTCCTGGAGACCCTCCTGGGGGAGATCCAGAAGCTCAAAACTATTTTGGTATGAATACAAAGATGATATTTGCCTTTTCCACTGCGTTGATATTTGCAATGATGGTGTGGAAAAAAATGGTCAGCAAAACTGCTGGTGCCTGAGCACAGAGCAAACGGCACTACTGGCCACTGCATTCTTCATGGCTACGCACTTCAAAAAAATGCCAATTTCAGCTTCTGCATGTCACTGAAGTAAAAATTATTATTCTCATGATATCTCAACCCCTGAGACCACATCTTCTTCATATTCTGCGTGATGAAATGAGCCGTGTGCGTAAAGTGCTTGTGCTACGTGCTGAAGTCTGCTGGTTGTCCCAAGGCAAAAGACTTCTGACATCGTCTGCGTTGTCAACTAAAGTAGCTGATTTTTTTCATGAAAACACCGTTTTACTTGAAAGTATGACTGATAGACAAACTCTGCTTATCATGACTTGGGTATTTGACAGACGTTTTCTTTAAATGAAGTAAATGAGCCGGTCACTTCAAGGAAAACAACTGACAGTACTTGTCGTCAGTGATAAATTTCAAACTTTCAAGTGAATATTACAATTCATCCACTACCATGAGCTAATTCTTAAAGATTTTTCTGATGATACCAGTGGTGCTATTAATGGATGTACATTCTTATATTATGTAATGAAATGTGCCAACATTTGGATAATCCGCATACAGAATGAACCAGTATTTTCTAAATGACTAATGCATGACTTACAAGAGCATACAATGGTGAAATGATCCATCCATTCAGAGTTCAAGCTGGTCCAGTGGATTTTAATGTAACAGGGTATGGAAAGTACTATGTAATGTTAAACAGTGTGTAAACACATGACCATAACAAATGCATTTTGTAAATTGACAAATATTTAAGTTAGTTTTTTTGAGAGAGAGAGAGACAGAGAGAGAGCAAGAGCCCATGCAAGGGTGTGTGAGTGGGAGAGGGACAGAGACAGAGAGAGAATCCCAAGTAGGCTCTGCACTCAGAGTGGAGCCTTTCTCAGGGCTCGATCCCATGACCCTGGGATCATGACCTGAGCTGAAACCAAGAGTCAAATGCTCAACCGAGTGAGCCACCCAGGCACCCCATAAGTTAATCTGAAGTAATGAGAAAATCTAAGACTTATTAGTTTTTTTTCTATAAAATTGCTTTCATTCATGATTTTTAAATTATACCAAATTCCTTATTGTTTAGGATTTTTTGGGGGTGTTCTGATAATTACCCTAAAGTGTTTTATATATTGAATTCCCTTTGAAATTTACATAAATTTATACACATCATTTGCACTGAGATTATTAAAAAGTTTTCCCTGAAAGTCCACCATATATACCAATTGTACATTTGTAAATCTGTTATTACTGTGAGCCCTCTTTGGAAATATTTATGCTTTGTTCTTTCCTTTCATTAACATATGAGAAAAAAACAAAGAAATGAACCAGGGTCTATATGACTCTTCCAATCTCACAGCCCTTTGATTTTCTTCCTTGTCCCTTCCAAATAGCAAATATTCCTTTGGACATTTCTGAAACTCTTCTAAAGTCTTGCTCACTTTTATGTGACAGAGGATGTTGTGAAAAGAAAACAAAACCAAACAAAACAGTGGATAGAAAGCAGCAGTTCTGAGTCCCAGTGTTTTCACTAACCAATCGTGTAGTTTTAAATTTTCTCATGTGTCCAGGGGCACTTGCGTGGCTCAGTTGGTTAAACGTCTGACTCTTGATTTCGGCTCAGGTCATGATCTCACAATCATGAGATCAAGCCCCACACTGGGCTCTGTGCCGACAGTGAGGAGCCTTCTTGGGATTCTCTTTCTGCATCTCTCTCTGCTCCTCCACTCCTCATATGTGCAAGCTCTCTCTCTCAAAATAAACATTAAAAAAATTTCCTATGTATCCAGCCCTAAATTTCCTCATCTGTAAAATAAAATTGCAGAAATGATCTTTTTAAGTCCTCTTCTAACCTTAAGAATTTCCTAAAATCTATAATCAAAATCCAGAGTATGTCCAGCATCCCTTAGCAAAAAGTAGTTATAAGTCTTGAAAATATTCATTATGATTCTTCCTTCCCATCTTTTTTCTTGCTCCTGCCTAAGGATTGCTGCCTCTTCTATGTTATTCAGATGAGAGCTTCTAACTTCCCAGCAATATCATGGGTCTGCTCTCTTGAATTCCCCTCTTGACTTAGAGGAGTCATCTGCTCCAAAACTATTTTCAGAGAACAGTCCTTGTGATGCAAGATAGCTCAAGTTTGATTATTCACATAACATAGTTAACCCACTTCTTGAAGTCATTTCTATGTTAAGTGCTTTGTAAACATCTAATTTATTTCTTACAAGCACCCACTGAGGTAAGTATTTTTATTCACATTTTACACACGAGAGAACAGCCTCAAAGAGGCTTAGTGAATTGTCCAAGACTATGTAGGGCTATTTTCTCTAACATTATCTAAATTAGACATAAAAGATTCTAACAATACTTGCCAGCTTTCTAAGCTAGGCTGCTTAGAAACACATGTCTAGTTATCATATTTTGACCTTGTAGTATACAATTCTGTCCAAAAGATACTCATAAGATCTGAATTACAAACTAAACTGTTTTCCCTTTTGCTTCAAGGAAAGAGTCGCAGTATTGCTGACAATCATCATTAAGATTACTATGCCTTGGGGTCTCAGTCAGTTGAGTGTCTGACTTCAGCTCAGGTCATGATTTCACGGTTCATGAGTTCGAACCCCACATTGAGCTCTCTGCTGTCAGCACAGAGCCTGCTTCAGATCCTCTGTCCCCCTCTCTCCTTGCCCTTCACTGGCTTGTGCTCTCTCTCTCTCTCCAAAATAAACATAAAAAAAAAAAGATTACTATGGCAGATCATGGCATGTATTTTCATCAGACTGCCTATAACTCTAAATTCCAGTAAAGCAATGAAGATTGATATATATACTGTCTTTCAAAATGGAACCTTCTAAAAAATGACACAACAAAAGTCTCAAGAGTAACTTATACCCTTGGGAACTCACTTCACTTGCTGATGTGCCAGGCCCACGTTCTGGTAAGTAGCCTTCAACATAAAGGTTTTTTACAAAGAGGGTTTTGTTTTGTTTTTGGTGGGAAACTGTTATAGTTTCTGTTCTCTGCTTCAAGAATACACTTTATTTTGGTTTTGTGAGTTTTAGTTTCCTGATTTCATTTACATTTGCCCAGTTAAGATGTTTTTGGCATCCACTTCATTTAAAAATATTATTATGCACTGGAAATGGCATTTGAATTATTTGGGCATATTGCTTTTGAAATAGAATTCAATGCCAAAAATTTAATCATGCTGGTGGAAAGTAAAAAGCCACTGAATTGTCCCTTCTATTAACAACCAACCTTAAAGAAATTATTAGCCCAAGGAAAAGCAAATTGTCATTCATCAAAAGTTAGGATGTTTCAAGTTGCAACAAGATAATTCTATGAAAGAGAATCTGTTGACTATTATGTGCATAGATATTGCTTTTTCAGGATCTGTGCCACAGCAACTTCTTTCCAAGGACCTTTTCCACGAGGCTAATCAGTCCTCAATTGTTTTGTCATCATCTTCTTATTGCTCTCCTTCAGTAACTTTCCTTTTCCTTGGCCCATAGGTGATTTATTTCCTCACTTACTTTTTCTCTATTTTTTTTCTTTCCCCGAGGCCCCTTCTTACTGTCCTTCCCTCAAGTTTTCTTCCACATTTATCAATGCCAAAAACCTCTCATTCTTTTTCTCACACGTTCATCTCCTTAACTCAAAAATTAGAGTGTCCAGAATAATGATACATAATGTTTGGTTTGGGATGCATATAGATAGAAATATTTGAAACATTTAGCTTTTATTTTATTACTTATTACTCTCTATAAGAATCAATACAAGCAACCACTATGGAAAGCAGTATAGAGGTCCCTCAAAAAATTAAAAATAAAACTACCATACGATCCAGCTATTCTACTTCTGGGTACTTGTCCAAAGAAAACACTAATTTGAAAAGATATATGCACCCCCATGTTCATACAGCCTTATACACAACAGATGAGACACAGAAGCAACCTTGGTGTCCATCAACAGATGAATAAATAAAGAAAATGTGGTGTATGTATATACAATGGAATATTGGTCAGTCATAAAAAGAATGAAATCTTGACATGATTTCCCCTCCAGAGGTGGGGTTTTTGGGGGCATGATTTCTCATGGGTGAAGGTGATCAAAGAGTAAAAATTTCCAATTATAGGGGCACCTGGGGGGCTCAGTCAGTTAAGCATCTGACTTCAGCTCAGGTCATGATCTCATAGTTTGTGAGTTCTAGCCCTGTGTCAGGCTCTGTGCTGACAGCTCAGAGCCTGGAGCCTGTTTCAGATTCTGTGTCTCCCTCTCTCTCTGACCCTTTCCCTATTCATACTCTGTCTCTCTCTCAAAAATAAATAAACATAAAAAAATTAAAAAATGTTTCCAATTATAAAATAAATAAGTCCTGGGGATGCAAGTGACTATGGTGACAGCATTGTGACTATAGCTATATGCTGTATATGCCACATAGCATAGTGATGTTATGTATAATGTTGTCTTGTTATATTTGATAGTTGTTAAAGAGTAATCTTAAAAGTTCTCATCACAAGAAAAAAAAATTGTAAGTATGTGTGGTGACAGAGGTTAACTAGATTTATTGTGGTGATCCTTTTGCAATATATACAAATATCGAATTATTATGTTGTATGCCTGAAATGGATATAATATTATATGTTAATTATACCTCAGTAAAAAAAGAGTCAATACAGGGTAAAGTTAGATGGGACAAATGCCAGTTTTAAGAACAGTTTCTTCCTGTAACAGACTTTAACTGCTAACATAGCCACAGCATTAACCCAGTTTTCTGGTCCCTTAGAAAAGAGCTAGTGGGGCACCTGTGGCTCAGTCAGTTAGGCATCCGACTTCAGCTCAGGTCATGGTCTCGCTCATGGTTCATGAATTCCAGCCCCACATCGGGCCCTCTGCTGTAAGAGGGGAGTCCACCTTGGATCCTCTGTCCCTCTCTCTCTGCCCCTCCCCCACTCATGTGTTCTCCCTCAACCTCTCTCTCCCAAAAATAAATAAAACATTTAAAAAATTATATAAAAAAAGAAAAAAGCTAGCTAGCTAGATGATAATAAATAGAAAGGAAGGAAGACAGGAGTAGGGAAAGAGAAAATACAGAAAGAAAGAAAAAGAAAAAAAGGAAATGTAAAAGTGGTGCTGTTCTAAGTAGATCATCTTAAGAAGAGGTTAAACTATCAGAAATGTTCTAGAAACAGGTAAGACTTGGGAAGCACACTACAAACCATTCTGAATCTTTTGTGATGATGTCAAAGTTCTATCAATTCATAGAGTATGTTTTAAACTCAAATATCATTCTGCTGTCCCAAGGCTTAACTCTTGATTAATACAATTTGGATGAAATAACACTGTATCTATTCCTTACATTCAGAATACACTTCATTAAGATGAGACAACGCCATTTTTACTTCTTCATTGCTGTCCTCTCTTTTCTAAACTTTATAGAGTGAAATGGACAATTTATCATTTTGCCAAAGTCTTGGAAAATCCCCAAGTTTGCAGATGGCATTCTAGAATTTGGAATTAAGCCCCACATGGCCTCTGTCATAGACAGCCATCACTGGGAATGGCTGTGGTCTTTCTCTTTCAAAGATAAAAAGTGAAAAGAAACCTCTGGGGGCAGTTTGGGGGAGAGAATTCAGTAGTTTACTCTCTGGTCTTCTGTCTTGAGAAGTGTTATAAAATTATTTCTGTTATTGCTTCCCTCATAGTGAGGCACCGAAATAAATTCCCAGATTTTATTCTTCCTTTGAGAGCACAGCTACTGTCTTGCTGGCTCTATATGCAAGAGGCTGACAGCCACAGTTCTGGCTCATCCCCTGCCAGCAAAGTCACTACATCACTCTCCTTTCTAACCGGATGATATACCCATTTTCAAACCATTGTCATCAAGGTGCTGAGGGAACAAGATTAAAAAATTTTGAAGAAGACATTACTCACTCACCCCTGAAGCACTCCACTTATTTTCATTTCTCAGGTTACTTCCAGTCCTGTTGGTAGGTAAATATATTTTTTACGTGGTTGCAATTTCAGATCCTCTTTCTTGAAATAACATTGTTTGAAAGCTCTTTTTTTCAAAAGCCACTGTTGCTGTGTACCTCCTTAGGACCTCCTTAGGTGACTTTTACTAAGCCTGTGCTCATAAACAAGTGCGAAGGGGCAGAAAGGGAAGCATTGTCATTACATAATCTTGGCACTGATTACTAAAGTCTCTAGCATGTTCTTTGACCTTCCCATTTTGACCTGAATTTCATGTTATGCTTATGCTTTAACATATCCCACACCCAATATTTAATTTACCTTTGTGAGAAAATAGATAGATACAATATCTGACATTTTAAGGAGCTATACAACAATTGTTTTGCTACAATAATATTTTCCTTTCTTTAAGTTAAAAAAATTTTAAATTGCAGCATGGTTAACATACAGTGTTTTACTACTTTCAGGTGTATGATACAGTGGTTCAACAATTCCATACAAGTTTGGTAAAACAACAAAAAAAAAAAAAAAAAAAAAAGAAAGAAAAAAAAGCAACCAAGAACTGCTTAGCTTATTTATGATAGACTGGCAAAGTGTTGCCATGGAATAAGTGACATCAGCAGGCCAAGGAATCTGGAAAAATTAGCTGCAGCATCACATTTACAAAGGAGAAATAGAAAGGAAAGAAAAGCCTTACCTTGCCAGGAGGTTGAATCTCCTAGGAAAGAATAGTATTAGGTACAGTTGAACTTCCATGATTTTTAATTTAGTGTTCCAAGGATCATTCTGTAATTTTTATCTTGAGAGACTGCTGCTAAAGAAGTGGTGCTTTTCCTAGATTAATCGCCTGTTATGAATTTAGATTTTATATAATACTTAGGCATACTTGCAAAATTCTGGTATATTCCTATTCAAGTAGAAATGGAAAATTACTGGAGAAGACCTATAGAAAACACATTAGGGAATAATAGTTTGGTTATTTTTCTGTGTTTTAAGGTATATTTAAAATTGTCTCGATGCTTCTTTTCTTTTTCCTAAAGAGGGAAAATTATACCATCTGAAATACTGAAAGGCTTAAAATAGCCTATATGATTTATACAGACCATTAAAAGAATAGTCCTCAAATCTACAAATCTGTCATTCATCTTTCTCTGAGAATACATTTCTGTCTCTCATTTTATATCATAGAGTAGTTAGTGATGAATGCCTTAAGAAGTATTTAATCAGTCCTGCCTTCTGGTACAAATACGTCTTGATATAATCTGGAAGAGTAGATTTTATGTTGGGAGCTGAAACATTTTTCTAATACTGCATGTTTTATTTCTGGTTGTGCAAATCCAACCTGCTGGGCAAGTCTCAGATTCTCCATATAGATTTATTTTAGGGCACTCAGTAAGATATGTCCCAGGCATAAACTGTCAAGATAGCACAGTCTGTCTTTGATGTTTTCCATTTCGCCTGTTGGGATCTCTTTTCTTCCAGACCCCACCTGCTGCCCCGCCTGCCGCACACCTGTGATAACAGCCCTGGGCAAATGTTCAAGGTGGGCTGGTTGAGCTGGCACTCAGAACATTTTTGCTGATTCAGCCTGGCTTTCATTTCCGTGGTATTTGTTCCTTGTTTTTGAAACGACATAATTTTCCTTCATTGTCCCTAGACAACTCTATTGAAGATCCTGAAGACTCAGAGGAATGTGGTTCCAATATGAAAGTTTTTTTCTCTTTTGGAGAAGAAGACTACTTCTTTTTAGTAGTCTTTAGTAGTCTTAAATCACACTACTTATTTCTGTGTGGAGATGTAAGTGCTTTTCCATGTGTGGCTCACATGATGAGCATTCAGTAGTGAGACAAGATGGGATCAGGAGCAGAGTGACCGAAGCTGGGGATGCTGAAGCTTCAGGTCCTTTTTTTTTTTTTTTTTTTTTTTTTTTTCTTTTTTCTGTGCAGGTCTTTCCAAGTCTTTGAGAAAGACCTTAGCAATGTGCTTACATGTCATAAGTTTTGCAACATTTGCAAAATAAAGTCATCGTAGTTACCCTCAGTCAATAGGGCTCTCTTGCCCCTTTGACTTCCCCTCTGCAGCACTTGCACTTGAGTTTGGTATTTTGGAGTGGCTGTGCTATTACAGGATCCTGGGAAGGGGAAGTTCAATCAGTGATAGTTTTAGTTTAGGTTTCATAGAATATGCTTATGTGGTTTGCAGTCATTTTTGTGATTAGTTAAGTTATTGCTAGGTGTCCTGATGAAGGAATAGCTTCTGGGAATACTTGTACCTCTCACTATGTTGACCTACCCAGCATCATGATATAAAGGTATAAAGCCAAGATTTATATAACATACAGGGGTTCTATCACAGTCCTCTTACCAGGACTGTGTATGTAAGTGGGGGAGAAATGTGTCTAAAGGGTCCCAAGCTAGTTTACGGAAAATTCTTCCAAATATCACAAGTATAAAACTGTAAGCAGAGGATTCAGTTTGCATCAAAACCTAGGCATAACTGTAGCTTTTCAGTTGGGATATATATATGATGGTTATATTCACAATATATTCGTATATCATAGTCATATATAGTCATATATTCATTCATGTCATATGATGGTTTCTTTTGCAATGGGAATTGTGTGAAACATAATTATTCAAAATTCTTTTTTTTAGTTTATTTATTTTGAGAGAGAGAGAGAGAGAGCATGTGTGCATGCACGCTCACGCAATTGGGGTGAGGGGCAGAGAGGGGGAGAGAGAGAGAATCCCAAGCAGGCTCTGCACTGTCAGCACAGAGCCCGATGTGGGGCTCCAATTCACCAACCTTGAGATTATGACCTGAGCTGAAATCAAGAGTTGGACACTTAACCAACTGAGCCACCCAGGCATCCCTATTTCTGATTTCAGGCAGTACTAAAAACAGTGAACATGTCTTTGTATCAAGTTGGAATGATTTATGCATCCCAGACCTCAATATGTAAAACAAATCTTGATCAACTATACTGCAAGAAAGACTGAATTACTTTTCTATACTCTTTATAAGAGAGGATATTACAAAATAGCTATTGTATGAAGAAGCTACCAAAGGGTACTAAAAACCAAAGCATGTAGGAATATTATAATGGTATATCAGGCAGTTAATTAATAAAAGTATTATATAATATTCCTGGAGTTTGTATTACTTATGGCATTTGTCAGCATTTAAAAAAATTTAAACTTCTTGAGAATTCTATTATCATTCTAAATTTTTACCTAACTTTGCATTTGTAATTACATATTCTTTTGTTTAAAGATTCCCCCCCCCATAAAAAGCTTTTGCACAGTGAAGGAAATCATCAATACAATGAAAAGTAAACATACTGAATGGGAGAAGATATTTGCAAATGCCATATTTGATAAGGGGTTAGTATCCAAAATATATCAAGAACTTATACAATTCAACACCAAAAAACCAAAAATCCAATTAAAAATGGACAGAGGAGCTGAAAAGACATTTTTCCAAAGAAGGCACACAGCTGACCATAGGTACATGCTCAAAATCACTCATCATTAGGGAAATGTATATCAAAACCATGAGATATCACTTCACACCTGTCAGAATGGCTAGAATCAAAAAGTCAAGAAATAACAAGTGTTGATGAGGATGTGGAGAAAATGTAACCCTTGTGCACTGTTGGTGAGAATATAAACTGGTGTAGCCACTATAGAAAAAGTATGGAGGTTCCTCAAAAATTTAAAAATGCAATTACCATATGAACAAGTAGTTCCACTACGGGGTTTTACCCAAAGAAAATGAAAACACTAATTCAAAAAGACATATGCCCTCCTGTATTTATTACAACATTATTTATAATAGCCAAGATATCAAAACAACCCAAGTGTCCACTGATTGATAGATAAATGGATACAGAAGATGTGTGTGTAGACATTATATACATTATATTATATTCCATTATATACACACACACTATATATATACAGTGTGTGTATGTATATATATTATATATATATATATATTATACATACATATATAATGGAATATTACTGAGCCATAAAAAAGAATGGGATCCGGCCATTTGCAACAACATGGATGGACTTAGAGGGTTTAATGCTAAGTAAAATAAGTCAGACTGAGAAAGAACAAATACCATATGATTTCAATTATATGTAGAATCCAAAAAGCAAAACAAATTAACAAACAAAAACGAAGAAGAAAGAAACAAAGAGACAAAAAACCACCAGTCTTTCCAGACAAAGAACAAACTGGTGGTTGCCAGAGAGGAGATGGGTGGGAGATGTGTGATATAAATAAAGGAGATTAAGAGGCACAAACTTCCAGTTATGAAATAAATAAGTCATGGGGATATAAAGTACAGCATAGGGAATATAGTCAATAATATTGCAATAACATTGTTTTGTGACAGATGGGACTATACTTACTGTGGTGAGGACTGAGTAATGTATAGAACTATTGAACCATTATATTGTGCATCTGCAACTAATATAACACTGTATGTTAATTATACTTCAATTAAAAAAGACTTAAAAAAATAAAGAGGCCCCCCAAATTATATAAGCTTCTGTCTGTATGAAACCTGGGTATGCCTCTGAGTGAGATGAGATGAGCTAAGTCAAGTTAATCTCTGTTTGACATCTGACATAATGAGCTAATCAAATGAGAAATGAAGCTCATAAGAACAGGTAAAATAGTGAAGGTCAGAAGCAATTTTTTTTTAAACAATAACATTTTCTGTTCGTGGATATGATGGTCACAGGTTTTGATGATATTACTTAGGGGAAAGCATATGAATTGGTTATAATTTTTAATTTTTACTGCTTTTATTGCATTTATTCACTCCCTGTCTCCCATCCTGAAACATCCTATTAGTTGTTCAGCACCGGTGGAATAACAACGGTAAACATTTTTTTCAGCGGTGTTTTGAGGTGGGTTTTTGTCACCTAGACTTTTTTTAATGGATCCCTCCCTTATATTAAAGGGTTTTTCTCTAAACTGCACAACCCCAAAACATATATAAAAGTCACTCGATGTATTTTTTAACTGACTTGTCATCCTTACCCACTTAGCCAAGACTCTCTTCAGGGGACCTTACATTTCACCTCAAGTGCATTTACAAATTCGGTTCCTTAGAACATGTAGCTGGAGCCAGGGGCATGTGAGGCAATAGATTGTAACAGCATCCTAGAACCAGTTCTCTTGGTGCTGCCTCTATACATTCTTGTTATGATGATTAGTTAATTCTTACTGTTCATTACAAATGCCTGAAGTTCTGAGACAAGCAAAGGCACGTTGTTGGTGGTAGATTCTCGTCTCAGGAATTTGCATTCCTTATTATCCTTTGGAAATTGGGGAGTTTCTGACCCCATCTATCCCAAATAGATACACCCATCCTCACAGAATCCTATTCATTCTTGCTGACTGACTTTCAAAAAGATGGGTAGTGATATGCAGGAAAAGAATGCAGAAACTGTCTTCTACTTCACAGCTTGAATTTTAATCTTTGCATTCTTGAGTCAGACCCTGTTTCTCCAGAGTGTTTATTATTAGGTTTAATTCTCTGATATAAATGTTATAGTCAGTATATAGTTGACTGGTGATAGTTAACTAGATTGAGAAGATCACTAGGATCCTCCTCTGTCTGCTTCTGTCTTTCTCTCCCTTTCACTTGAGCTCTGCTAAAAAACTACTAGACAGTTTTGCCAAAATTGGAAAGGAGCACAACATAGTTTTTAGAAAATCAAATTATGAAAAACAGATTGTATCTGTCATGTTGTTTGCATATCCTAAGTACAACATGGGTATACACAAATTATATCAAAAAACTTTTGAGACACTATCTAGAAGATACATTGGGCTTTATTTTTAAAAAATTCGTAAGTTTTATGTACTTGGAGAACTGTATTTAATCACACGTTGGTTTTATTGCTATTAAGTATTTGAAATTACTTAACCGTATTGTTTTCTTAGTGTTGGAAGAATGACTCAGTGAAGGTTTGTGAACTGTTAACTTAGTACAAACGATTTTCTGTGGATTAGGTGTCACACTAGATCTGAATAATCAGTCCCCAGAAGCATGGCAGTAAATCTGTCAAATGTCACAACCTGGTGCTTGCTTGAGCTTATCAAGTCATAAGCCTTTTCTGTTTATTAAACTGAGTTCAAGGAATGCAAGGAGAATATGACCCACCATATCTCTATTGCATTTTAATCACACAAAAAACCAAATTTCTTCCAGTTAAATACTCCACAATCTGAAAAACACTGATAGTGTAACACGTTTATTCAAACATTCTAGCAAATCATTAGCCATGTATAACACTTGACATAGAACACTCAGATTCTATTTAGCCAAGTTTGACCTTGCTAATATTTTAAGTGAGATTTTATATATGTATAACATTATACATTCATAATGTAATAGCAATATTATACATACAAATATATGTATATATGTGATCTTTATGCACAAAAATATTTTAATGTAAACCTCTAAGGAATTAACAAAAGAACTGGAAATCAGAAGACATGGATTTTGAGGACACCTGGGTGGTTTGGTTAGTTGAGCATCTGACTTCAATTCAGGTCATGATCTCACGGTTCATGAGTTCGAGCCCCGCATTGGGCTCTGTGCTGACAGCTCAGAGCCTGGAGCCTGCTTCGGATTCTGTGTCTCCCTCTCTCTCTGCCCCTCCCCCACTCATGCTCTGTCTCTCTCAAAAATAAGTAAACACTAAAAAAATTTTTTTAAAAAGACATGGATTTTCTCATTTTGTTTTTTGATATTTTTGTCCTAATTATTAAATCAATACATATACATACAATGCTCATTTTAACAATGAGTGAACATAAAGAAAAATGTTAGTAGTCTCTCCCTCCTTGCTTTCCTAACTCCTTCCTTCTAGTAACCAAGAGTAACAATTAGTTGGGTATTCTCCCATATCTTTCTCTCAGACAACAGAGTTTTGTAGATAATATTTTGCCCATGACTCACTGCAACATGGAGCACAAGACTGAAAGGCTTTGGTATCCTCTTGCCAAAAATAAGAATGATTCAAAACCACAATGAGATATTATTTTACACCCATTAGGATGGTTAAGATAAAAAAAAGACAGAATATAACAAGTGTTGGTACAGATGTGGAGAAATGAGAACGCTGGTACATCACTGATGGGAATGCAAAATGGTGCAGCCACTTGGAAAACAGTTTGGCAGCTCCTCAAAATGTTAAATATAGAGTTACTATATGACCCAGCAATTCTACAGCTAGGTGTACATGCAAGAGAAGTGAAAACTTTGTCCACACCAAAACAAATGTTCTTAACAGCATTACTAATCATGGCCAAGAAGTAGAAACAACCTAAACGTCCATCAACTGATGAGTGGATAAACAGAATGTGGTGTATCACACAATGGAGTATTATTCAGCCATAAAAAGGAATGAGGTACTGACACATGTTACAACATGGGTGAAACTTGAAAACATTATGTCAAGTGCAAGAAGCAAGTCACAAAAGACCACACATAGTGTGTGATTCCGCGTACGGGAAATGTCCAGGCAGATCATCAGAGACAAAAAAATAGATTAAAGGTTACCAGGGCTAGGTTATCAGACTTCTGTCAGTCTGGAAATATTCTATAATTAGATTCTGGTTGGGTGCACAACTCTGTGAATATACTAAAGCTCACTGGTATGAGGGTGATGTCAAATTTCAGTAGGGTGAGATTGCCAATACCATCACATAAACAGGAAGTCTGGAGATGGAGGCACTTTGGGATTAGGTTAACGATTTCAATTACAGATAACACTGCTTGCTGGACATCAGAAATGAAATGTCCAGCAATTGAAGCTAGGGGACTGAAGCTGAGGAGCAGTCCTGCTTACATCTTGGGTCTTTATAGTGTGACAGCTGACATCATAAAGTTGGACAAAGTTTCTGAGGGAGGGCTGGGGAAAGGAGCAGACGGCTGAGAACTGGTCCTTGGGGGATCTGCCACTGTCCTGGGATGGGAAGAATCAAGGAAGCAACTGACAGAGAAGGAAGGATTATGCCAAAATCTCTTCAATTCTTTGAACTACAGGAAGAAAAGGTTTTGGGGAGGAGCAAAGAGGGGTAAACTGTTTCAAAAGTAATGAGAAAATGGAATTTGAATTATTTATCATCAACATCATTAAAATACATGATAAATTTTAAGTAATCAGAGTATGAATAGTGATAATAGCAATACCATTTATATAAACTTTACAAAAATATTCTCACAGACATTATTGAAATCCGTTGATTTATTCAACAGATATTTATTGGATGTTGGTTATATGCAAGGCACGTATGCTAGGAGTGAGTAGTATAAAATATAATTTGGTTCTTGCCTTCTTGGAACTCAAAGTTTAGCTTTCGTTAGCATTTCTAACAGATCTAACAGTGAATTATAAGCAAACCTCTGTGTTAAGAATGTTTCTTAGTGGATTTTTCTATGGTAAGAATACTCCTTTTTTCTGGGTCAAGAAATGTAAATGAAATCAAAAAATAAGAAGTCCTAGACTTTATGTCCTTTCTCCAGGAAGCATGGAGATCTGCGAAGATACATCCCAATATCAGCTAACTCTCATTCTGATATGGATGGCAGGTTGATGACATTAGTAAACTAGCCAGACCATCTAAACCCTTGCTACTTAATGTATGGTCTATGGACTAGTTGTGACAGCATCACCTGGAAGCTTCTTAGAAATGCTTGATCTTGTTTTCTATCCCAGATCGGCTAATTCCAACTCTGCATTTTAGCAAATCCTCAAGTGTTTCCTATGCATGTTCGAAGTCTGTGAAGCGCTGATCTACGCTACTTTCTTAAATGCAACACAGAAATATTTTTCTTCTCAGAGAAAGGGAGCTAAAAGCAGGGAACAAATATTTACTGCAGATCTGTTATGTAATAGGTACTATAAGTCTCCCCAATGTTTTGTCATATGATACTTAATATAACAATAGAGGTAGAATTTGCTACCAAGGAGCAGATGAAAAAACAGAGGCTCAAGTGGCACCATTGTCACCCGCCTAGGAAGTGCTAGGACTGACATTTGATGTCAGGTGTTTCCATCTCCAAAGCCTTTCCTATTACACCAAACTACCTTTTAAGCATATGAAAGAAGGCATTCTAAAACCTTCCAGAATAAAATGTTACTTAAGAATTTCACTAAGGAAAGCATGATTCGGAGTCATATAACTATCAACATTGAGATCTATCTTATCATCGCAAAGTGCTTTCTTTGTTAATCTTCACAATAATCAGGTTAGGCAAAAATTACCTCTATTCTGTAAATAAAAAAGCTGAAGCTCAAAATACCTAAAAATTTGTACACAGTCATAAAGCAGTGAGTCAGAGTCAGAATGAGGGTGAAAAGGCTTGACTGTTCACTGCTAATGTTCTGGCAGACTAGTCTCTAAAGTCATTTAGGTGCTTAGAAAGCCAAGGTAACTCTTTTACAGCTGTTGGCTGTAGTAGTTTGGAGCCAGCTGGGTTGCTATTTGGGGCATTCAACTTTTGCTAACATGACTGCATAAAACCATGTGGAATTCACCCATCATTATGGATGCCTTTGCCCTGTACTATCCACAAATATGTATTAATTTATGAGGTCGTATGATCAAATCTTTAGAAGAGTGTACAAGGCTCAGCATGATGTGACCCTTGGACCCCCTGCCTATTCTGTCGTCTTATGTGACTTGGCTCTTGGCTCTGGATGCCCAGCTTCCGTGGCATTCTCTTATCACTTCCTAGTATAGGCTGTGCCTCTTCCCAACTCAGCTCCTTTGCACAGCTGTGTCTTTGTCTTCTAACGCTCACTCTCCTCTTCCTTGGCTTATGTTTATTCATTCCTTCTTCAGGCCTCACCCTTAATTTCACTTCCTTAGGGAAGCTTTCCCTAACCCCTTGGTCCACATCAGGCTTCCCTGTTGGACACTTTCATAATCCCCTGTACTTCTCCATCATGGCACTTATAGTGTAATTAATTATTTGGTTGATTATTTCTTCAAAGTGTAACTTGCTCCACTAAGCTGTGAATTCTAAGAAGGCAAGTAGGGTATTTTATTTTAAACTACTGTCTCCTAGCACACATGCCTTGCACATAATCCAATAAATATTTGTTGAATAAATCAATGGATTTCAATAATGTCTGTGAAAATAGTTTTGTAGATTGTAAAGTTTTATATAAGTGCTATTGCTATTACCATTATTTATACTCTGGTGCTTGAAATTTGTCTTGTATTTTAATGATGTTGATGATAAATAATGAATTTGTATATGTTAAATTAATTGTAATATATTTTCTTTTAATAGCTGATCCTAACTTTAGCACATCTGATGGTTTTTTATACGATATGCATATGAAGGGCAAAAGTTAACCAGGCAAAGACAGGAAGATTTTCATTCGACTGTGACAGGAATCCTAACCAAATAGAAATGATTTAAACTTCTCACCTGACCTCTTGCTCATAAAATGATGAGTCAATCCTAAGAGATTCACAGTTAATCCAGAAGAATTTTGGCAATTTTTCTGGTACTACTTGTTCCCAGGAGACAGTATGTGTTTGCAGACAAATGTGTTTGCTTTTTTTTTGGTCAGAAAACATAGACCATGTAACGCAAGATGCTTCCAACTTCTGCCATAGTCGCTAAGACATTAAGATAAATTTTAATTTATTAGTTCCAACTTCAACTCTTCAAAGCCTGGTATTCTCTACTCCTTGGCTCTTTTTAAGGATTTCTGTTCTGTTCTGTGTACCAAACAGACCAAGTCTCTGCCCTCAGGAACTTACATTCTAGCAAAATAATAACAATAGCTAACTTTTATTAAGAATTTATTATATGCCAGACACTGTGCTGGGAACCTTGTGCAAATAATCTCATATAATCCTCACAATCCCATGAATAGAACCATTATTATTTTCACCCTCATTTTAAGGAGAGAGGAGAGGTTAGGTAGTTTACTCAAAGTCAAGTTTAAAATTTATTAGATATAGGGGCGCCTGGGTGGCTCAGTCGGTTAAGCGTCTGACTTCAGCTCAGGTCATGATCTCACAGTTCGTGAGTTCGAGCCTTGTGTCGGACTCTGTGCTGACAGCTCAGAGCCTGGAGACTGCTTCACATTCTGTGTCTCCCTCTCTCTCTGCCCCTTCTGTGCTCATGCTCTGTCTCTATCTGTCTCAAAAATAAATAAAGATTAAAAAAAAATTAAAATTTATTAGATATAAACCAGGATGATGTTCATGGCCTTTAGCAGCAGCTAAAGGACATTCAGTATTCAGAATGGATACTGACTATGACTCTGCAGCAGGGTCTAGGAGGCCAGTGAATTCCCTTTACTTCCTGGATTACGGACTGCTGCAGGGGTTGTGGGGGAGAGGTAGATAGATCAGGAAATTAATTGAATTTCAGTGCGGAATGTAAAACAAGACATTTGTAAGAGTTTGGTAATTAAATAGAGTATTAGAGAATCAATTCTGCAGACACATTATTCTGCCTGGCACTGCTTAAGCCCCTTGGGGTAAGTAGAACAAGAATGAGGATGTGATCTCTTATCTCAAGGAGCTCAGAACTGGGAGAACTGAGAGTTTGTCTTGGTGCTGATTTCAGGAGTTGGGTCACCTTGAGAGAGTCACCAGCTTTTTGGACTTCTTGGAGAATGGGTTAGTTTTCTAACTGGTAAAACTCGGGGGGGGGGGTAGCACAGTGATCTATTTTTATGGAGCCTTAAATCATTAATGACCACTTTTAAGGGTGTTCAGCTTTCTTCACATACATGGAATGTCCCATTTAGCTGATACTGTTTTCTTTTTACAGCAGTGCTGTGATAGCTTGAATTTGAAACTCTACAAGGTAATAAAATTGTTCCAAACTGTTTAAATCATTTAGACCAAGTAACCCTGTACACAAATATGTAATTACATGAATTGCTGTTATTGATGTTAGAATGAAACTGTTTACCCAATGGAAACTAAAGGTGTTCTCTAATTAAAGTCTTTTAAAATCATGCTGATATTTGTACAGTTTAGATCATAATTATGTTAAAATAATTCTTGGTGCTTCAGGGAACATGTGGCTATAGAAAATAATAATGTTGTTATAATTATTTTCAGTGTGTATTTAATGATGTAATATTTTATGCAATAGCAATGTTCAGATGCAACTGGTTGTTAATGATGTGATTGTTGAAAACAGTAAACTCCATTATCATTAAAAAATCTGTGACTGAGCATTCTACTTTTTGTTGTATATGCTAAAGCATTTTTTTCATGTGTATGATAAATATCATGTATTGTTTTCATATACGGTTCCTCACCTATATAAATACACCAGAATAGAACTTTCCAAGGTTCACACTTAGAGTGCACTCAGAATGCACAGACTCTGGTGTTTATCCTTCCTCACAGACCGCACATATTTCTGAATACTGTCAGTAACTGACGTGATGGTAACTGGAACAACAGGAACTAGAGAGATGAGTAAAGAAGAAAAAGATTGACATGACATCTCATCTCCCAGGCCTAATTCCTTTACTACTGGTAGCATGCTACTCCACACCTGTGTTTATTACTTTTAAAGCCTGGATGAACTATACTCAATGAAAGCACTACACCTACTTTAATTACTGAACAAGACTGCTTTGTTCAAATCTTCAAGGCCCTTGCAGCTGGACATGTGCATGTTCAGAATAATGAGACTAAAAAAGTCCTCATTTTGTTGTGTATGAATATATCCATGGAGGAGGACATTCAGCGTTGCTTGTCACAGACAATTCATGGTATAGTGCTGCAGTGTGGGAAAGCTGGAAAGTGTTCACGATCCAAAGGCAGGTGGACCTGGGTTCAGATCATGGTTCTGAAACTTATTAGCTATGACTGTGGTCAAGATACTTAAGTTCTCCAAGTCTCCATTTCCTTAGACTTTGGCTTCTCAACGGTGGCACTATTGACGTTTTAATAATTCTTAGTTGTGAGGAAATTTCCCATGAATTGTAGGATGTTTGGCATCTCTACCCACTAGCTGCCAGTATCAGTTCCCCCTAGTCATGACAATAAAAAATGTCTTCAGACATTGCACATTTCAATAGAGTAAATCACCCCTTTTTAGGATTCACTGCTTCAGATGTTAAGTGTTGGGTTATAGAACCCACTTCATACCTTTGAAGATGCCCACATTCTGGTGCTTGGAACCTAGAAATGTGTAACTTTAATGATAAAAGGGGGTTAAGGTTGCAGACAAACTAAGGGTGCTAATAAATTGACCATAAGACAGGAAGATTATTCTGGATTATCTGAGAATATCTAATGTAATCACAAGGGTCCTTAAAAATAAAAGGATAAGGGAGAAGAGGTCAGAATGGTGCAGTGAGAAAAGAACTAGGATTGAATTTTCTAGCTTTGAAGATGGGTGAAGGGGTCCACAAGCCAAGGGATGTAGGCAACTTTAGAAGTTAGAAAAGGCAAGGAAACAGATCTTACCACAAATGTATGGGAGGGAACACAGCCCTACCAATACTTTAACTTTATCTCAATGAGGCCCATGTCAGACTTCTGTCCTAAAAAACAGGAAGATACCTGTTATTTTAAGCCACCAAGGTTATGCTAAATTGTTATTGCAGCAATAGAAAATTAATACAATAGAACTATTGTGAAAATTATGAGAAAATGCATATTATTACTATTGCCAGAAAAATAGTAAGTGCTCAACCAATATTAGTGATACTCTTTAGTTAAGAAAAAAAGATTGGGTTATGTCACATTTATCTGTAAATTTTATGCCTTAGGCCTTTAAAATTTTTTTTTTTTTATTTTTGTGTGTGTGAGAGATAGAGTGACTGGGGTAGGGTTAGAAAAGAGGAGGACAGAAGATCTGAAGCAGGCTCTGTGCTGACAACACAGATCTCATGAACAACGAGATCATGACCTAAGCTGAAGTCAGATGCTCAACAGACTGAGCCACCCAGGTGCCCCTGCCCTAGGCCTTTTAAACGGATTCATGAAACTGAAGGATACCAGACACCCTCTCCCTAATCCTAACCCAAACTCTAGCCATAACCCTAACTCTAACCCTAATCCTTAACTACTAACCACTAACCCTAACCCTAACCCTAACCCTAACCCTAACCCTAACTCTAACCTTAAAGTTATCCCTCTGGAGAGGTCTCTGAACTGCAGGATAATAGGCACATACCCTCACAGTGTCCCTAACCCTAACACTAATCATTATTCTGGTCCTAAACTAAACTTTAACTTTAGATCTGAGGGGAAAAGAAAAAAGATTTGGTATACACACACACACACACACACACACACACACACACACACACACACAATGAAATATAACTTAGCCATAAAAAAGAATAAAATCTTTTCATTTGCAACAACATGGGTGGAGCTAGAGAGTATTCTGCTAAGTGCAATAAGTCAGTTGGAGAAAGACAAATGCCATATCACTTCACTCACATGTAGAATTTAAGAAACAAAATAAATAACCAAATGGGGAAAAAGAAGGAATGGAGAGGCAAACCAGAAACAGGCTCTTAACTGTAGAGAACACATTGATGGTTACCAGAGGGGAGGTGAGTGTAGAAATGGGTGAAATAGGTAATAGGGATTAAGGGGTGGACTTGCTGTGATGAGCACTGGGTGTTGTATGGAAGTGTTGAATCACTATATTGTATACCTGAATCTAATATTACACTGTATACTAGCAAACTGGAATTGAAATAAAAACTTAAAAAATATTAAAAAAAGGATTCATAGATTTCATGCAACATGCTATCTGGACATGCTACTGGTTCAACTGTAGCAAGAAATTCTTCATTCTGCCTTGATTTTCAAGCTGTTGCTTATGTGTTTCAACCTACAATTCTGTGCTCTATATCCCCAGCTCTCTGAGTCCTTGACTCCATTATCCTCTAAGGTCTTCCTTTTTGTAGTCATTACTCTAGACATGTATCTTTGGCTCTGTCCTTTGAGCTCTCTTTTGAGTGTGATAGTTTTCTTATTTTATGGGTCTTGCACAACAGTGATAATAAGGCATGTAAGCCTATGTCTCAAACCTACAGAAGCAAACCCCCTTCCTGGGATAGAAACAGAACAACTGGGATAGATTTGTTTTATGTATTTTGGTGTTCTGTTGTTTGGTGCCATTACATTTATTTTTTTCCTTCAAGTTTTTTATTTAAATTCTGGTTGGTTAACATACAGTGTTAGAATTTAGTGATTCATCACTTACATACAACACCCAGCGCTCATTGCTACTAATGCCCCTCCTTAACTCATCACCCATTTAACCCATCCCCCTGCCTACTTCCCTTCCAGTAACCCTCAGTTTGTTCTCTATAGTTAAGAGTCTGTTTCCTGGTTTGCCATCCCTCTCCCCCTTTCCCCCACATGTTCATCTGTTTTGTTTTTTAAATTCCACATATGAGTGAGCCATTATGCTTAGAATCATTACATTTTCCCAGTAGACTGATCTTTTCATCATTATAAAGTGTCTCTGTCTCCAGTAATTTTCTTTTCTCTGAAGTCTACTTTATCTGATATTAATATAGCCACTACTGTTTTTTTTAAATTAATGCTTGCATGATATATCTTTTCCCATCTTTTAACCTTCAACCTACTTGTACAATTGTATTTGAGGTGAGTTTCTTATAGATAGCCTACCGTTGGATCATATTTTTAAATCCGTTATGCCAATCCCTGTCTCTTAAGTGGTATAATTAGATGATTTACATTTAAAGTAATTTTGATTATGTTAGGATTTAAGTCTACCATTTTATTACTTGTTTTCTACTTGTTACCTGTTTCTCATTCCACTGTGTCTATTTTTACCCTCCTCTGGGTTACTTGAATGTTTTTAGGATTCCATCTTGATTTATTATTGTCTTTTTTCGTACATCACTTGATATAGTTTTCTTAATGACTGCTTTAAGTAATACAATATACACATATAATTTATTATAATCTACTGGTATAAATGTTTTCCCACTTTGAGAAAACATACTTCTATTTAGGCCTCTTTACCCTCTCCACCTTTTAAATATAGGTGGGTTTTTTTTTAATATAGTTTTCTTACATGTTACAATACATTGAGCACTACATCAAGTGCTGTTATGCTTTTTGTTTCCATCATCAAAATGATTTAAGAAACATGAGGCATAAGGATAACAATGCAATAGCGTGAGAGTCCAGAAATAAACACTGACATTTATTGTTAATTAATTTCCAACAAGGGTGCCAAGATAATTCAATGGGGGAATAATAATCTTTTTTAACAAACGATGCTGGGACAACTGAGGGGGCATGCCAGAATCTCATCAATTCTCTGAACATCAGGAAAAAAAGATTTCAGGGGGAAAAAAGAGGGGAGTAAACTGTTTCAACAGCTATTGAGAAAATGGAAATGGAGTTATTTATCATCAACATCATTAAAATACAAGATAAATTTCAAGCAATCAGAGTATTAATGATAAAAGCAATGCCAGTTATATAAAATTTTATAGTTCACAAAAATATTTTCGTAGACATTATTTAAATCTATTGATTTATTCAACAAATATTTATTGGACATTGGTTTGTGTGAGGCATGTGTGCTAGCTCAGCTTTCCACTGGTTTCTATAGGACACCCATACTATCAAGATCAGAAGCAACAACTGACACAAATTTCAGAACATTCACAGTGACTCCAGCTCATGTGTATGAACTCTAGCTTATATTTGCTTTCCCTACACTTATGTCAATTTCCCCTTCCCATTGCCTGTCCTGTAGACTTCAAGTTTTAGCATCAGAAGCAGAAAATAACAGCCCCACAGAGATTTATTAAGCTTTACAATTACATAATATCACACTGCTATAACCAATTCTCTTATGTATATATGTATATCCTAGTGGTATTGCCTCTCTGTTTGAACTCTGACAGATACACTAAAACAAATAATCCTTTGTCAGTTTACTACAGACCTCTCCAAACTGGGCTTTCATTATTTTAACCAACAATTTGGATTGGTGACATAGTTATTTTTTAAGTAAATATTTTATTTTAGAATAGTTTTAGGTTTATAGAAAAATTGGGAAGATAGTTTCCAGTTTCCCCAATCCTTAGTTTACCCTATTATTTTTAATAACAGCTTTATTGAGATATAATTCACATACCATACCATTCACCCATTTAAGGTATACACTCCAATGGCTTTTAGTATATTCACAGAGTTGTGCAATCATCATCACAATCAATTTTAGAACATTTTTATTTTCTCCCCCATGAAAAACCTGTACCTACTAGTAGGCATTTTTCCTCCCACCCTAGGCAACCACTAGCCTACTTTTTTTCTCTCTGGATTTGCCTATATTGGACATTTCACATACTTTGAATCATCCAATATGTGGTCCTTTGTGACTGGCATTTTTCACTGACACTATGTTTTCTGAATTCATTTATCTTTTACCAAGTTATTGTTATTTCATTTCTTTTTATTACTGAATACTATTCCATAGTATAGATATGCCAGCTTTTAAAAAATCCATTATTTATTTATTTATTTATTAAAAAAAATTTACATCCAAGTTAGTTAGCATATAGTACAATGATAATTTCTGGAGTAGAATCCAGTGATTCATATCCTACATATAACACCCAGTGGTCCTCCCAACAAGTGTCCTCCTTAATGCCCCTTGCCCATATACCCCATCCCCCCACAAAACCCCTCCAGCAACCCTCAGTTTGTTCTCTATATTTAAGAGTCTCTTATGTTTGTCCCCCTCCCTGTTTTTATATTATTTTTGCTTCCCTTCCCTTATGTTCATCTGTTTTATATTTAAAATTCAACATATGAGTGAAGCCATATATTTATCTTTCTTTGACTGACTTATTTCGCTTAGCATAATACACTCTAGTTCCATTCACATAGCTGCAAATGGCAAGATTTCATTCTTTTTAATCACCAAGTAATATTCCATTGTATATATATGCCACTTCTTCTTTATACATTATCAGTCGATGGACACTTGGGCTTTTACCATACTTTGGCTATTGTCAATAGTGCTGATATAAACATTGGGGTGCATGTGCCCCTTCGAAACAGCATACTTGTATCCTTTGGATAAGTACCTAGTAGTGCAATTGCTGGGTCATACGGTAGTTTTATTTTTAATTTTTTGAGGAACCTCCATACTGTTTTCCAGAGTGGCTGCACCAGTTTGCATACCAGAAAAATCCATTTATTAATTGATGGACATTTGGGTTACTTCTACTTTTGGGCTGTTAATGAATAATGCTGCTATGAACATTTGTGTACTAGTTTTGGATGGACATGCATTTTCATTTCTCTTGGGTATATACCTATGAGTGGGATTGCTAGGTTTATGTTTTGTATTTTGAGGAACTTCCAGACTGTTTTCCAAAGTGACTACTACTTACATTTCTACTGGGAGTGTAGAAGGGATTATTATCTGTCTCTTTTTTTTATTATTAGAGCTATTCTTTTGATTATAGGGTGTGAACTGGAAGCTCATTGTGGTTTTGATTTGCATTTCCCCTATGACTAATGACACTGAGCATCTTTTCCTGTGCTTTGGTGGCCACATGTATATCTTCTTAGGAGAAAGGTCTATTCACATCCTTTGCTCATTGTTAAATTGAATTATTTGTCTTTTTATTATTGAATTGTAAGAGTTCTTAATATGTTCCAGATACAATTCCCTTATCCGCTATATGATTTGCAAAAATTTTCTCCCATTTTCACGTCCTTGATGATGTCTTTTGAATCACAAAAAATTTAATGTGGATAATGTCTAATTTATCTTTTCATTGCTGTTGTCACTTGTGCTGGGAATATCAACTTTTAAGTGAAATCCTGAACATTAATCTGTTTCATAACACTTTCATTGGCAGTTGAATCATTTAAATACAAAACAAAACTTAGTTTGATAAACTTGGTATCCCATTAGGTAGAAAAGGATAGAAAAGCTGGGGTATAAGTTGAGGGTATACCAAGTAGAACTGTCCCATCATAGCTACATTTATATCAAATGAACTGATAGCATGTGTACAAGGTACCACAAATGTCTGTTAGAGTTGAATCCGTGCACCACTGAGATATGCTCTACTGACAACCAACCACTTACAATGGGGGTTGCACATAATCTCTTAAAGAACAGATTTACAGTGGGAGGTCAGTGAAACAAGTCATAGTTCCTGTTCCTGCACCTGTTCCCAAGACTACAACTTGTATTCTTCATCCTTCTCCTCCTCAACCCGTTTAATATTTTCCCTATACTTGGCCATTACTTCAGCCTCTCTGGATTCTCTGCCTGGTGGAATCACCAATACCTTCATCTCTGGGGGTACTGAGGCTTTGACTGTCTTACTCCATCAGGCCATAGTTAGTGCATTCACTGTTTATTATTATTCACTGGGAATGGAAACACTAAGGGATGTTCCTATTAGTCCTTTAAGTTGCAAGCTCTTTCCTGACCCAGAAAGTAGCAGCAACCTTGTAATCACAGTCAATTATTACAAACAATAGAATAAGTCCTTTCTTTGCTTGTTGACCCAAGAACACGAGAAGTCCAAAGTGACCAGGCATTAGCTGTAGTTGTGGGTTCAGTGAAACATCATTATGTGACTGGTGAAAGTATTCCCTCCTCTTTGGGAATGAGGACATCTAATCCAGAGTTGTAGAGGTGGGAAACATATATTCTGCAAGTGGGCTCATGAAAGTGATGCTGAGAGGAGCCTGTTGCTTGACTTCTGGACTTGTGTAACGCACTTTTGAAGAGCAGGTACAATACATCACGCGTTTGTTCAATGCATATATCACATCCTGAAGGACTCTGCAGCAACACTGTGGGACCTTGTCTCCAAGCTGGCACCTTAACTGAGCCATTCCAAAGATCTATCAGGCTGATGCTCTGGGGAATGTGGTATGTGCAGAATTAGTGTGTCCCATGGCCATATGCCTATGGTCACACACCCTTTTGCTGTGAAATGGTTTCTTCAGTCTGTGACAGTGTTTCACAGGATCTCATGTTGGTAAAGTACATTCTATAAGCCCTTAGAGAGTGGTGCTGTCAAAACTACTGCAGGCAGACTCAACAAGAAAAAAAAAAGAAAAGACCCAAATAAACAAAATCAGAAATGAGAGATGAGAAATAACAACTGACACTGTAAAAACACAAATGATTATAAGAGAATACTACTAAAAATTATATGCCAACAAACTAAAGAACCTAGAAGAAGTGGATAAATTCCTAGAAGCATACAATCTTCCAAAACTTAACCAGGAAGAAATAGAAAATCTGAATAGTTATAAGTAATGAAACTGAATTGGTAATAAAAAAAAATGACCAAAAAATAGAAGTCAAGGAACAGATGGATTCACAGGTGAATTCTACCAGACCTTTAAAAAAGTGTTAATACCTATTCTCCCCCAACAATTCCAAAAAATAGAAGCTTCAAATATATTCCACAAGGCCAGGATTATCCTGAGACCAAAATCAGACAGACACTACAAAAAAAGAAAACTATATGCCAATATCCCTGATAAACAGAGATGCAAAAATCATTAACAAAATATTACCAAATTGCATACAGCAATACATTCACAAGATCATTCACCATGACCAATGGGATTTATTCCTGGGATGAAAGGATGGTTCAATATTTGCAAATCAATTGATGTCATACACCACATCAACAAAACGAGGATAAAAATTATATGATCATCTCAATAGATTCAGAAAAAGCATTTGACGAGATTCAACATCCATTCATGATAAAAACTCTCAACAAAGTGGGGTTAGAGGAACATACTTCAAAACAACAAAGGCCATATATGAAAAACTCACAGCTAACATCATACTCAATGGTGAAAAACTGAGAGCTTTATCTCTAAGGTCAGGAACAAGACAAGGATGTCCATTCTTGCCAGCTTTACCCAGTGTAGTACTGGAAGTTCCAGCCACAGCAATCAGAAAAGAAAAAAGAAATAAGAGGCATCCATACTGGCAAAGAAAAAGTTAAACTGTCATCATTTGCAGACAATGTGATACTATACATAAAAAAACCTAAAGACTCCAGCAAAAAAACTACTAGAATAAATGAATTCAATAAAGTGACATGATACAAAATTAATAACCAGAAATCAGTAGTGTTTCTGTACACTAATAATAAAGTAGGAGAAAGAGAAATTAAGAAAAAAAAAACCCATTTACAATTGTACCAAAAAAGAATAAAACACCTAGGAATAAACTAAACCAAAGAAGTGAAAGTCCTGTACTTCAAAGACTATAAAACATTGATGAAAGACATTGAAGAAATTGAAGATGACACAAACAAATGCAAAGGTATTCCATGCTCATGAATCGGAAGAATTAATATTGTTAAAATGTCCATATCACCCAAAGTAATCTGCAGATTCAATACCATCCCTATCAAAATACCAACAGTATTTTTCACCAAACTAGGACAAATAATACTAAAATTTGTATGGAACCACAGAAGATCCTGAATAGCCAAAGCAACCCTGAGAAAGAAGAACAAATCTGGAGGTATCGCAATACCAGGTTTCAAGATATATTACAAAGTTGTTGTAATCAAAAAGTATGGTAATGGCAAAAAAATAGACACATAGATCAATAGAACAGAATAGAAACCCTAGAAATAGACCCATGATTATATGGTCAATTAATCTTTGACAAAAGAGGCAAGAATATACCATGGGGGAAAGTTTTTTCAACAAATGGTTTTGGGAAAACTGAACAGCTACCTGTAAAAGAGTGAAACTGGACCACTTTGTAACATCATACACAAAAATAAACTCAAAGTGGATTAAAGACTTAAATGTTGAGACCTAAAATCATAAAAATCCTAGAAGAGGACACAGACAGTAATTTCTTTGACACTGGCCATAGTAACATTTTTCTGGCCATGTCTCCTCAGGCAAGGAAAACAAAAGCAAAAATAAACTTTTGGGAGCACATCAAAATGAAAAGTTTTTCCACAGCAAAGGAAACCAACAAAACTAAAACAAAAAGACAACCTACTGCATGAGAGAATATATTTACAAATGATATATCTGATAAGGGCTTAATATCCAAAATACATAAAGAACTTATACAACTGAACACCAAAAAAACCCAATCAAATTAAAAAATGGGCAGAGGAACTGAATAGACATTTTCCCAAAGAAAACATATAGATGGCCAACAGACACTTGACAAAGTCTCAGCATCACTAACCATCATGGAAATGTATATCAAAATCACAGTAAAATATCATCTCACACCTGTCAGAATGGCTAAAATCAAACTGACAAGAAATAACAAGTGTTGGCAAGAATGTGGTGAAACAGGCACTCTCGTGCACTGTTGGTGGGAGTGTAAATTGGTACAAGCACTGTGGAAAACAGTATGAACGGTCCTCAAACCTAAAAACAGAAATATCATATGATCCAATAATTCCACCATTGGGTATTTGACCAAAAGAAAATGAAAACATTAATTCAAAAGGTATATGTACTTCTATGTTTATTGCAGTATTTACAACAGCCAAGATATGGAAGCAACCTAAGTGTCCATCAATAGACAAATGGATAAGAAAAATGTGGTATACATATACAATGGGATATTATGCAGCCATAAAAAATATCATGAGATCATTCAGACTCTGCTGTCAGTGTGGAGACTGCTTGGGATTCTCTCTCCCTCTCTCTCTGCCTCCTCCTGCGCTCTCTCTCTCTCTCTCTCTCTGTCTCAAAATAAATAAATAAACTTAAAAATATTATGAGATCTTGCCATTTGAGACCAAATGGATGGACCTAGATGGTATCATGCTAAGTGATATAAATCAGTCAGAGAAAGACAAATACCATATGATTCCACTCATATGGTATCTAAAAATGCCTCAAAAAATGAACAAACCAAAAGCAGAATGAGACCTATAAATACAGAGAACAAACTGGTGGTTGCCAGAGGGAAGGAGGTAGGGGAATGGGCAAAATGAGTGAAGGGGAGTGGGAGGTACAGGCTTCCAGTTATGGAATGAGTAAGTCATAGGAATAAAAGGCACAGCATAAGGAATATAGTCAATGATATTGTAATAGTGACATGTCAGGACAGATGGTATCTACACTTGTGAGCACAGCATAATGTATAAATTTATCAAATCACTACATCACACACCTGAAACTAATGTAACATTGTGTGTCAACTCTACTCAAAAAAAAAAAAAAATAGCTAAGAAAAAAAAAGTACTGCAGGCAGGGAAGTCACATCCTTATTCATCCTTAGTCAAAGACTAATTACTGCTCCTCCAGGATTGAAAAGATCCACAATAATCAGTTTATCCAAGAGACTAGCTGGTCTTCTCAGGGGCTACCATATATATATATATATATATATATATTTTTTTTTTTTTAATGTTTATTTATTTATGAGAGAGAGAGAGAGAGACAGATAGACAGAGCATGAGTGGGGGAGGGACACAGAGATAGAAAGACACAGAATCTGAAGCAGGTTCCAGGCTCTGTGTTGTCAGCACCGAGCCCAACACAGGGCTTGAACTCATGCACCTCGAGATAATGACCTAAGCTGAAGTCAGATGCTTAACTGACTGAGCCACCCAGGTGCTCCTCAGGGGCTACTATACTGAGAACACAGCTTTGGTCTCCATTTGTTGCTTCCCAGTTCTGTATTCAGCAGTGGCATCTATGGGGAGAGAGCTTGTAATGCTGTGCCCATTTTTAACTTCCAGTGCTGCCACCATGGCTACCCTGTGTGTGGGCACATTGTTCAAGCACCGGGTCAGCTAAGAAGAGTTACTCAGTTCACCCGGTTGCAGTGTTTCATCTACAATGGGTGTTTTCTGGTGGCTACTAAAGCAAACCAAAAAGCTCTACTTCTCTGTGCCTACTCCCAGAAATCTATCTACATATATTTTCCCAGACCTCCTTCGCTCTAATTTTCCAGTTTTGCTGCTTCTGGGAATTAATTAACCAGCCAAGACATCACCACTGCCCACTCCTCAACTGGGGTTATGGACAATAATACAGAAAACATTTAGAGGGATTCTCTGTAAAGGGGAGCAGAGGTTTGGGGTGATGGCTGAAGAGAGAAAATGGCTGAAGACAGATCAAGATAATTTTTTTTAAGATAAGAAGAAATCAGAACATGTCACTGCTGATGAAGATAGTGCAATAGAAATGAAAAACTATGATGTAGTACACAGAGAAGAGAATTACTGGAGATGGATTCCAATAGACTTGAAATGCATTGTAAATGGCAGTTTACTATTTGAGGATAAGTAATGATACATTTTAATCATTTCTATATAAATGTAATGCAGCTGTACAAATTAATTATTTAAAAACCACATATTAAGCATCTTCCAGGAGATAAGAACATGCTATTTCTAGGACATAAAGCTAGGTAAGAATTTCTTAGAGAACTTACAATCAGAAATGATTGTGGAAAAAGTGATTGCAATTCAATGTGAGAAATGCTATAATAGAAGCATGGAATTAAGGATCTTCATTTTGATATAATATGCTCCAAACGCTCAAATAACTGCTTAGATATATAGAGTCTAACTAAGTATAAAAGATATACAACTAGTGCTTTCAGGATTTAAAAATATCTTTTATCTACTGTTCTTGTACTTACAGGGGAGAATCAAAAGAGAAACTAGTTCTTTATAATTTGTCTTTTTTTTCCCCTCACTGCAAAATAGAAGTGACGTAAATGTAAATGTGGTTATAAAAAGTTACAATTATGAATAATTGGTACTGTCAGTTACGGATCCTGATAAATTGCTGGTATGTAGAATCATTAAGATAATTGGGGAAAAAAAAGTTACAAAATCAGCTACTGCTTCCCTAAAAGGTTATTAGGGGGAAATAACATCAGAATAGAGAAAATGAAGCTGATTTTATTTGGGCTTTACTGGCTTTCACTGAGCATGCATTATGTATAAAACTGCCTAGTATCATTCAGTTTCTAGAATGTTTACTTTCAGGGGCAAAGGAAAGTGCAACTCTAGGAAGAAGAATGTAAGTCCAGAGACAGAAAACGTCTTCACATTTTAAGGAGATGTTCTGTATTTTTCAGATTAATACCACTGATGTGTAAAGTCTTCAGAGGAGAACATGGATGAGGGCCAGATGGAGCTGAATCTGGGCAATAGACAACAATGACATTTGGGAGTGACCAGGGCTGCCCTAAGCCAAACCAAGATCCATCATCTTTCCCGTATCCAATCAGCCTCATTAAACTGCTTCCATTTCCCACGTGAAGTGTGTTCTCTTATAAGATTCAAAAAGCAAACAAAAAAATCTATAGTTTTCTAATTTTATTAGGTGTAAATTATTTTTGTCATGATATACATTGTATTATATTTATATAAATGATTATATATGAACATTGAGATGAGTTACAGTTCACCAGTTGACATATTATATTTTATTTTTATTTAAAAAATTTTTTAGGTTTATTTCTTATTTTCAGAGAGACAGAGATAGCATGAGCGGGGGAGGGGTAGAGAAAGAGGGAGAAAGAGAGAGAATCCCAAGCAGGCTTCATGCTGTTAAGGCAGAGTCTGATGTGGGCTCCATCCCATGAACCATGAGATCATGATTTGAACTGAAATCAAGAGTTGGATACTTAACCAAATGAGCCACTCAGGTGCCCCTATATTTTAAACATTTAATTAGATGTTTTAAAATTTTGGAGTCAGTATCATTTTTGTTTCCTTGTCTAAAACATATCAGTGTCCCTTAAAATGTCATAAACACAGGTGCTTTGCAATAATGTCTCGTGGATAAAATTTAGGTGGTATATAGCAAAAAACATGATTCTTTTCTTTTTCCTTATTCAGGAATGCCTCTCCTAACTCAGGTTTATAAAGTTATTCTATTTGTTCATTTAATTGATTTGGAATTCATTTGTGCACGGTGTAGAGATAGAACTGTATTTTCACATATATGTATTTCAAATTGCCTCATCTGTTTGATTGTTGGTGGGTTGTTTGTTACAGGGACTGCTTAAGTTTAGTAAGCTACTCAGCTGTCCAGATTGTAGAGAGGTCAGGAGCTAAAGATTGAATGTGTCCCTCCAAAATTCTTATGTTAAAACGCTAATCTCCAATGTGATGGTATTTGGAAATAGAGCCTTCGGGAGGTAATTAGGTCAATGGGTGAAGTCCTCATGATGGGATTTGTGCCCTTACAAGACGAAACTCGAGGGGCACCTGGGTGGCTCAATTGGTTAAGCGTCCAACTTCAGCTAAGGACATGATCTCATGGTTTGTGGGTTTGAGCCCCACATCGGGCTCTGTGCTGACAGCTCAGAGCCTGGAGGCTGCTTCCAATTCTGTGTCTTCCTCTCTCTCTTCCCCTCCCCAACTCATGCCCTGTCTCTGTCTCTCAAAAATGAATAAAAATGTTTAAGAAAAAAAGAGAGAGACTTGAGAGAGCTTGCTTCCTCTCTGTTGTCCTCCATGTGGGGACACAGCAAGAAGATGGCCACCTGCAAACCAGGAAGAGAGTCCTCTCCCTGATCTTGGACTTCCCAGTCTCTGAAACTGTGAGAAATAAATTTCTGCTGTTTAAGCCGCCCAGTCTATAGCATCTTGTTTATAGCAGCCTGAACTAAGACATCAGGTAAAGAAAGTGAGGTGCCACAGGCAAAATACAGGTAAAGCTTGGAGGAAATGATCTTCCTTTTCCCTTGGTGGGAAATATATGTTTATAATATTATATATAATTTATATATATCATATATATAATAAAGTTATGATTACAACTAGTGACCATTTTGTAAGAGATATCTGCTGGTGGCAAGTAATCAAATTCTACATAAAAGGACAAACCTAAAAACCAGAGCTGATCAATTTTGAACTTTAAGATGTCAATGATCTCTACAAAAGAGCTTCATGTTAGAAGCATGTCTCAGATAGGAACTTCCCAAAAGGAATCATAAGATTTACATTAAAGTATGTACTGAATGTGATTCTGGTCCTGGAAGAGACTCCAGGGAAAGCCTTCTCTGTGAGCTTTATCGCCACCCATGAGAAAAGGTCTGATGTAGGCTCAGAGCACTATGTAAAGAACCTTGCTTCACTGAAGGTCAGAGCCTGCCTTAAAAACTGCTTACAGTATGGGCACCTGTGTGGCTCAGTCGATTAAGTGTCTGACTTTGGCCCAGGTCATGATCTCATGGTTCGTGAGTTCGAGCCCCATGTCGGGCTCTGTGATGACAGCTCAGAGCCAGTAGCCTGCTTCAGATTCTGTGTCTCTCTCTCTTCTCCCCTGCTCACACTCTGTGTGTGTCTCTCTCTCAAAAATAAATAAATGTTAAGAAAAAAAAACAACTGCTCACAGTAAAGTTCTCAGAACTGGATAGAGAGGTACCTGTAGAACAGCAGCAGGGGAGAATGCAAGTGGAATCCCTGGCTTGCTCCTTGCAGGGTGGCTATGGACTGGCTATGTTCTCCGGCATCCCTCTTCAAACAGCTACTTTCTCTGGGATCTGCAACCATACTCTTCACATTTAGAGGTGGTAAAAACTTCCTGCATAGTGCTATCACCATGGTTCTTCCCCATCTTATGTTGGTTTCCCTAACACCTGCCTACACCTTTATAAATAGACCAATTATTACTCTCCTTAATTACCCAGTTGACTTGTGCTGTTTCCTGCTGGGATCTGAGGTATATACCCATTCTGTTTGTGTCAAAACTCGAAATAGATGATTCTCAGAGTCCCTGAGGGGAAAAGTGTGAAGGTTTATTTATAGTTCACGTCACTCTGAGGGTGTGTACCCTTTTGAAATCCCAGGCTTATAGAAGAGGAACATCAATTAGACTCACCCTGACTAGGATCTGGGCTTCATCTCTTTTTCCCCCCAAAAGCTTAAAAGCAAGTTTGCCAAACTCAGCAAAAGTCAGCCTCTCCACTTAACCTGAGTTCCAGCCTCCACTGAAGATCTGGCTTGAGAATTCATTTCTTCCTTATCAGTTCATTAATGCTTTTAAGAAGATGATGTTTTACCTTTTACCCAGCACTTTTCAATTGTTTTCAGCATATAACCACTATACTACTAGAAATGGAGGAGGTCCTCTGTTTTTTCCTGCTATGGCAAGTGAGAATTTTTCTCTTACTTATACCCTTTTCGTCTCCTCCCTCCATCCTTTTGATATTGTATTAACAGGGGTTTTTAGTTTAGTTCATTTTTTGTGTATTTATTCTATATTCAATGATTTTCTGCTTTGATTATAAAAATATTCATTACTAGTTATTCAAAATATTTGAATATTTTCATCACATATTTCATCAAATATGAAAATATTCATAATCATGAATATTCAAAATATTCATGCTGAACAGCAAAAAAGAAAATACTATGATTACCTTTTCTTTCCTATTTTTCCTGCAGTTGATAATTGGCTTTCTTTAATTTTCTTAGTTTTCTTTGAACCTACGACTAAATCTTACCATTTCATACCTATCATAAACATCTTGATTGATAATTTGACAGGGTATAAAATTCACAGATATAAATTATTTATCAAAAGATTTAAAAAATTTTTAAAACTTTTAATGTTTATTTATTTTTGAGAGAGAGAGACAGAGCACGAGCAGGAGAGGGCCAAATAGAGAAGGAGACAGAATCCAAAGCAGGCCCCAGGCTCACAGCTGTCAGCACAGTGCCTGAGGCAGGGCTCTCAAACTCAGGAATCACAAGATCATGACCTGAGCTGAAGCCGGATGCTTAACCGACTGAGCCACTCAGGCACCCCCCCCCCCACCAAATTTTTTTTTAATGTTTATTTTTGAGAGAGAGAGAGAGAGAGAGAGAGAGAGAGCAATTGGGGATGGGGCAGAGAGAGAGGAAGACACAGAATCTGAAGCAGGCTCCAGGCTCTCAGCTGTCAACACAGAACCAAATGTGGGCTGAAACCCACAAACCACGAGATCATGACCTGAGCCACCCAGGCACCCGTACCAAAATATTTTTGAATGCATTGATCCATTGTCTTTTTGTTTCTAATCTTGCTATGGAAAAGTTTAATGTCATTGTGATTCCCAATCTTTTGTATTTATCTATTTTTCTCCCTGTTTGGTTTTAATATCTTTTTTCCCCTACAGTTCAATATAGTGAAGTTGATAATGGGTACTTTCTTAAAATCTATTTTACTAGTCACCCAGCCACTAATATCTGGAGATTCTTGCCCTTAAGTTTTAGACAATTTTCTTTTTCTCTCTCTTTTTTTACTAAAGTATAATAGACCTACAATATCCTATTAGTTTCGGGTGTACATCATAGGGATTTAATATTTTTATACATTATGAAATAATCTCTATGATAGGTCTAGTTACCTTCTGTTACCAAAGTTATTACAGTATTATTCCTTATGCAGTACACTACATGTCCATGACTTATTTATTTTGTAAGGAGGTTTATACCTTTTAATCCCCTTCACCTATTTTGTCTGCACTCCCAACCCCTCCAACTATTTTCTTATTTGATAACTTAGTCTTACTTTTTACCTCCTGGAACACTTATTAGTTAGATGTCAATCTTCTAGGGCTGGTACTCTAATACTCTTTTGTTTTATGTTCAGTCTTTGTCTTATTTTACTTTTGGTCAGATTCATTCCACTTTTTTGTCTAACCCTTATGTCAAAATTTAAAAATTATTTTGATAATACTTTCTTTTTTTAAGAGTTCTTTCTTGTTCTCTGTTCCTATCATGTAACATATTAGTCTTGTTTCAATATGAAACATCTCTTACGTCTCTAGGGATATTAATTACAGTTTATTTTTTGTTTTGGTCTTTGTCTTTCGTGTCAGAGTCTATGCTTGCTCACAGAGCTGGTGATCTACTAGAAAGCAGATTAGAAACTCTCTCTGTAGGGACTGGCTTGCAAACTGGTGAACTTCATTGTAGGTCAGTGGTTCTCTAGCAGAGGTGATTTCTCATCCCCATCCCCTACCACTGACAGACATTTGGCCATGTCTGAAGATATCTTTGATTATGTAAAGATACTACTGGTATCTAGTGGGTAGAAGCCAAGGATGCCGCTAAATATCTTAAAATGCACAAGGACAGCAGGCCCCAACCCTGCATTATCTGGTCCAAAATGTTAATAGTGCATAAGTTAAGAAACCCTGGGTTTGACCAACATACTCTTTTCCTTGTGGACTCCTTATATCAATAGCTAAAGGACGTTTTTCTGGTTATGTGATCAGTTTCTCCAGGGAAGAATTTTCCCCTATGGAAGGTATACCTAACTGCTCATATTTAGAACAGGCAAAGGATGGGGGCTGGCAGCGTACTTCAAGCTTTAACATGCAGATTTTTACTTAAAATTCTGTTTTCACTCTTGCACTTTACCTCACCATTCTTTGTTAGTATCCTCTCTGGTTCAAATTTTTCCAGAGGGATGGTTACCAGGCTGAGAGATTTGGGAATGAAGATGTGAGGATCCACTTTTTCTTATTACAGACTTCTCAACAATCTTATTATTAATACTACTCATCCTTACTCTTCAGGGTATTGGTATCTCTACTTTCTGAGCCACACTGGTATCCTGCAAGTCAGATTCGCTTGCTTCTGGCCAACAAATGCAGGCACTTAGATATGACCTCCCTGTGTTGCGCTAAGTCATTTATCATTTCTCTGATTTCCCTCCTAGTATAATGTGGTTTGGGGTTACAGATGTTTCCTAGATCAAAGATGAAATTTAAGTTTCTGTTTCTTGTTCTCCATGTGAGAAGAAGGCATTGGAAATGTCTTTAAGAAGGAAGTAATCAGGACTTTTCTGCCAAATTGCAGAAAACTCTTATTCTCTCCATCTTTAGTTGCTTCAAGTTCACAATTGAGGCATAATGTATGTTCTTTTGCAATATGCTGATAGAAGCTCTTTGAGCCTCTCTCTTTTGAGCCCTTATGCCTCCATCACAGCTGTACTATAACTGTTCTTTTTTTATGCAAAGAGGGCAAAAGTAATGAATAAATGCTTTGGAAGTCCAGAGGAGAAATGAATACTTTGGTAGAATGGAGAAGGGTTTAAGAGAGGTGAGTTTTTCGTTGAAATTTAAAGTCTAATTGCTATGTAGCTACCAAAGGAGGGAGATAGAAAGGAGGGAGCAAAGTGGAGAGAATTCTAGACAGAGCAAATACAACTAACAAAAGGGTAGAGGTGTAAAAGAACTATTAAAGAGAATAATAATGGCTGACTATTCTTGGTATTTAACTAGTAAACTCATCTAACCTTCACATTAATCCTATGAGGATGATACGGTGATTATTATCCTGTTTCTAATTACACATATGAGGACACTGAGGCATAAAGAGGGTTAACAACTTGCCCAAGGTCCCTCAGCTAAGGAGTGACAAAGCAGGCAGCATAGCCCCACAGAGTGTGTTCTTCATGACCACTCTAGACTGCACCTCTACGAGAAATGTCACTACCTAAGTTGATGAGTAGTGGGAGATAGGACCAGTGAGGAAGCTGGGAGCCAGGTTAAAGGGTCTTGTATGACAGGCTGAGGGGCTTAGAATTTATCATATCTCTAGAAGCCACCAGGCTATAGATCCTAAGCAAAGTCAAATTAACAGTTTATCTCTCTCTTTCTCTCTTTTAAAATTTTAATTCCAGTATAATTAACATACAGTGTTATATTAGTTTCAGGTGTACAACACAGTGATTCAACAACTGCATACATCACCCAGTGCTCATCATGACAAGTGCCCTCCTTAATCCCCATCGCCTATTTCACCACCCCCCTGCCCCCCACCCATCTACCTCCCCTCTGGTAACCATCAGTTTGTTTTCTGAGTTAGGAGTCTATTTCTCGGTTTGTCTCTCTCTCTTTTTGTTTTGCGTTTGCTCAATTGTTTTGTTTCTTAAATTCTACATATGAGTGAAATCATTTGGTATTTGTCTTTCTCTGACTTTTTCACTTAGCATTATACTCTCTGGCCCCATCCATGTTGTTGCAAATGGCAAGATTTCATTCTTTTATAAGGCTGAGTAGTATTCCATTATATGTATCTATATATACCACATCTTCTTTATCCATTGATCTATTAACAGGCATGTGGGCTGCTTCTATAATTTGGTTATTATAAATAATGCTTCTATAAACAGTAGTGCATGTATCCCTTTTAATTAGTGATTTTGTATTTTGGGGACAAATACCCAGGAGTGAAATTACTGAATTGTAGGGTATTTCTATTTTTAACATTTTGAGTAACTTCCAAACTGTTTTCCACAGTGGCTGCACCAGTGTGCATTCCCATCAAAAGTGCAAGAAGGTTCCTTTTTCTCCACATCCTTGCCAACACTTGTTTTCTTATGTTTTTGATTTTAGCCATTCTGACAGGTATGAGGTGATATCTCATTGAGTTTTGATTTGCATTTCTCTGATTATGAGTGATGTTGAGCATCTTTTCATGTGTCTATTGGTCACCTGAATGTATTCTTTGGAGAAATGTCTGTTCATGTATTTTGCTCATTTTTTTTTAATTTTTTTTCAACGTTTATTTATTTTTGGGACAGAGAGAGACAGAGCATGAACGCGGGAGGGGCAGAGAGAGAGGGAGACACAGAATCGGAAACAGGCTCCAGGCTCTGAGCCATCAGCCCAGAGCCTGACGCGGGGCTCGAACTCACGGACCACGAGATCGTGACCTGGTTGAAGTCGGACACTTAACCGACTGCGCCACCCAGGCGCCCCAATTTTGCTCATTTTTTAACTGGATTACTTGGTTTGGGGTGGTTGAGTTGTCTAAGTTTTTTTTTATATTTTGTTTATTAATCCTTTATTGGATATATCACTTGTAAATATCTCCTACCATTCAGTAGGTTGCCTTTAGTTTTATTTATTGTTTCCTTTGCTGTGCAAAGGCTTTTTATTTTGAGGTAGTCCCAATAGTTTATCTTTGCTTTTATTTCCCTTGCTTCAGAAGACATATTTAGAAAAATATTGCTATGGTCAGTGTCAAAGACATTACTGCCTGTACTCTCTTCTAGGATTTTTATGGTTTCAGGTGTCACACTCAGGTCTTTAAACAATTTCGAGTTTGTTTTGGTGTATGGTGTAAGCAAGTGGTCCAGTTTCTTTTGCATGTTGCTGTCCTGTTTTCCCAACACCATTTGTTGAAGAGACTGTTTTTTTTCCCATTGGATATTCTTTCATGCTTTGTCAAAGATTAGTTGACCATATAATTGTGGGGTTATTTCTGTTTTGTCTATTCTGTTCCACTGACCTGTGTCTATTTTATGTACCAACAGTACCATACTGTTTTGATTACTACACCTTTGTAATATAACTTGAAATCCAGAATTATGATACCTCCAGCTTTGCTTCTCTTTTTCAAAATTCACTGTTTATCTCTTAAGTCCTCATGATTAATAATTCCCATCCACCAAATGAAAAGCTCTCAATGCTTCTCTTTTCTGGAATGTCTCTTAAAACCTAGGGCTGAAAGTTGCCTCCAGAGCAGCTGGGTTGGCCTAACCCATTTCTATAACCTTACTGCTGCTCCAACCACCCTCAGTTGGTATGGCCTCTCCCAGGCAACTGTACTACTGACACTCTCTGGGCAATTGATCTTCCTGCAAATGGGTTCCTGACCACACATACTGCTGCTGATTGCTTCTGGAAGGATCAGAAGTCCAAACAAAAATCTAGAGAAACATTTATAGAAGGAGTGTTTATATGCTGATAAAGTATTACTTAGAACGTGGGGCAATTCTCATTTTGTTACTAGAGACTAATATTTAATGGGATAATTAAATAGTTAATGGATATAGCTATATTTATATGAGTATGTATAGTTATGATGACTTATGATATTAAAGTTTCTCTTCATGAAAGTGCAATATAGCCTTACATTGGTAGAAGATTTTGAGCCTATAAACTATTGGACACTTGAAAAAAAAAAGGACAAATATGATTAAGTGCTTAGTAAATATTATGGGAGATAAAAGGAAGTGTCAGGTACAGTCCAAGACTTCAGGAAATACATAATCTAACCATGTGTCACTTGAAATGGTTTTGTATACATCTTTGTTTGTTTCTTATTCTTCTTTCCATATCCCAGTTACAAATTACTGAAGTAAATAGTCCTTCTAGATATAGACCCTTTTATCAGGCACTCGTATGTCTTACAAAATTTAGCACATTTCTAGTGTCACAGCAGGAACTTAGTCATCATGGATTCCTTTTTTATTTGCAGTTTCTATATCCTTTAATGGTCTCTGGAGGAAGGTATACTCTTTATTCACTTTAATAATGGAAAATATAAGTATTTCTAGTATTACTTATTTCTGGATGTACATTATAGTAAACTAGTTAAATATTTCCAAGCTCATGTGTATGCAAAGGCTATCATATTAATTCCCTTCTAATTGTAAAAGTTATCCAGTATAAAAAATGGAGAAAAGTAGAAAAAATAAAAATCACCCATTGGGACACCTGGGTGGCTCAGTCAGTTAAGCATGCTACTCTTGATTTGGCTCAGGTCATGATCTCACAGTTCATGGGATTGAACCCTTCATTGGTCTCTGGGGCTCTGTGCTGACAGCATCATGGAGACTGCTTGGGATTCTCTATCTCTTCCTTACTCTGCCTCTCCCCAGGTCACACACTCTCTCTCAAAATAAAAAAATCATCCATAATTCCCCCATTCAGAAATAGGAATTGTTAATATTGTAAAATTTTTCCTCTTTAGATTTTTATCTTTGGAAATACTTATGCCAATGAAATCCTCAGAGATGATGTAATTTATGTATAAAAATGCTTATAATAACAATATCATGTTTAAACTTAAAAACAACATAATTGTGCAAAAGAGAGTAATGGTTAAATTTATTATAGATTATCATATCCACATAAGACATTATTTTGTAGGTTTATAGGTTATTGTAGCCATTGTTTTTATAGCAGCTTTACTGAGATATATTGTACATACCATAAAATTCACTTATTGAAACTGCTGAATTCAACAGTTTTTAGTATATTCACAGAGTTTTGTAACCATTGCCACAATCAATTTTAGAACATTTTACCACCCTAAAAAAAATGGATACCTTTAGCAGTCACTCCCCAATCCTCTCCTTCCACTCAAATCCAGCCATAGGCAGCAAGCAACTAATCTAATTCTTTATTTCTATAGATTTTCCTATTATGAACATTTCATATAAGTGGAATCAGACAAAAGTGGGCTTTTATGTCTTTCATTGAGCATAAAGCTTTCAAAGTTTATCCATATTGTAGCAAGTATCTGTACTTCATTCCTTCTTGTGGCTGAATAATTTTCCATTGCATGGATATATCACTTTTTGTTTATCCATTTATCAGCAGACAGACATTTTGATTATTTCTACTTTTTGGCCGTAATGAAAAATGGTGCTATGAATATGAGCATTCCTGTACAAGATTTTTAAAGGCATATATTTTCAGTTCTTTTGGGTATATAGTGAGGAGTGAAATTGTTGTGCCATATGGTAATCTATGTTTAAACACCTGAGGAATTGCCAGCCTGTTGTCCATAGCGGCTGCACCGTTTACATTCCCACCAGCAAGGTATGAGTGTTCCAATTTCGCCACATCTTTACTAATATTTCTTATCATCTGTCTTTTTTTAAATTATAGCCAACATAGTGAGTGTGAAATGGTATCTTATTGTAATTTTGATTTGCATTTCTATGATGGGCAGGACATACAGCAACTTTTCATGTGCTTATTGGTCATATGTATATCTTCCTTGAAGAAATATCTACTCAGATTCTTTGCCCATTTTTTAAAAAAAATTTTAAACTGTTTATTTTTGAGAGAGAGACAGAGTGTGAGTGGGGGAGAGGCAGAGAGAGAGAGAGAGGGAGACACAGGATCTGAAGCAAGCTTCAGGGCTTGAACCCACAAACCGTGAGATCATGACCTGAGCCAAAGTTGAACACCCAACTGACTGAATCACTCAAGTGCCTCTCTTTGCCCATTTTTTAACTGAGCTGTTTTCTGCTACTGAGTTGTAGAAGTTCTTTATGTATTCTAGATACAAGTATTTTATGAGATATATAATTTGTAAGTATTTCTTCCCATTCTGTGGATTGTCTTTTTACTTTCTTGATAGTGTTCTTTGAAGAACAAAAGTCTTAAGCTTAGTAAAGTGCAACTTTTCTATGTTTTTGTTGCTGGTGCTTTTGGTGCCAAATCTGAAGTCATAAAGATTTAGCCCTTCGTTCTGAAAGTTTTATAGTTTTAGTTCTTACATTCAGGTCTTTGATCCATTTTATGTTAATTTTTGTATATGATGTGAAGGAAGGGCCCAAGTTCATTCTTTTGGATGTAGCTATTCAGTTGTCCTAGCACTGTGTTGAAAGGCTGTTCTTTCCCATTAGATGATCTTGGCATCCTTGTAAAAAGGTTGGCTTAGATATATGGGTTTACTTTTGGACTCTAAATTCTATTCCAATGATCCATATATCTGTTTTTATGTCAGTACCAATATTGTTTTAATTATTGTTGCTTTGTAGTAAGTTTTTAAATCAGAGAGCATAAGTGCTCCTACTTTGTTCTTCAAGACTGTTTTGGCTAATCTTGTCCTTTGCAATTTCATGTTAATTTTATAATCAGCTGATTCTAAATCTATGAAAAAATCAGCTGGGAGTCTGTTGACTCTCTAGATCATTTTGGGGAGTACTGCCAGTTAAACAGAATTAAATCTTCTGATCCATGAACGTGGGATATTTTTCTAATTTTTTAGTCTTTTAAAATTTCTTTTAATAATGTTTTATAGTTTTCAGAGTTTTATCATTCTTTTGTTAAATTTATTCCCAAGTACATTATTCTTTTTGAAGCTATTATAAATGGATCCGTTGGGGCGCCTGGGTGGCTCGGTCGGTTAAGCGTCTGACTTTGGCTCAGGTCATGATCTCGCGGTCCGTGAATTCGAGCCCCGCGTGGGGCTCTGTGCTGACAGCTCAGAGCCTGGAGCCTGTTTCAGATTCTGTGTCTCCCTCTCTCTCTGCCCCTCCCCTGTTCACGCTCTATCTCTGTCTCAAAAATAAATAAACGTTAAAAAAATTTTTTTTATAAATGGATCTGTTTTCTTAATTTTATATTTGGATTGCAAGTGTATGGAAACAAAATTATTTTTTTTCTATATTAATTTTATATCCTGTAAACTTGTTGGATTCATTTATTAGTCCTCAGAGTATCTTCCTTAGCATCACCATACAATATTATGTCATCTGTAAGATTTTATTTCTTCCTTTTCCTTTGTATGTCTTTGATTTATTTTTCTTCCCTAATTGCTCTAACTAGAACCTCCAGTAAAATTTTGAACAGAAGTGGTGAGAGCACACATTCTTGTCTTGTTCCTGATTGTAGGGGGAAAATCATATAGTCTCATAATTAAGCATGATGCTAGCTTTGGGTTTTTCATAGATGTCCCTTTATCAGATTCAGGGACTTCCCTTTTATTTGTATTTAACTGAGTATTTTTACCATGAAAACTGTCAAATGCTTTTTTTTTCTGTCCCTATTGATAAATTATATGAGTTGATTTTAGGTTGTTGAAATAATCTTGCATCATTGAGAAAAATCCTACTTGGTCCTGGTGTAAAATTCTTTTTATATGTTGCTAGGTTCTGTTTGTTGGTATTATGTTAAGGATCTTTGCATCCATATTCATAAGCAATGTTGGTCTGTAATATTTCCTTCCTTGTGATGTCTTTGTCTGATTTTGGTCTCATGAAATGGTTAGGGAAATGTGTTCTCTTTTTCTATTTTAGGGAAGAGTTTATAAACGATTTCTATTAATTCTCTGAATGTTTGGTATTCAGCAATAACCCAGGCCTGGGTTCTTCTTTCTGGGTAATTTTGATTACTAAGTCAATCTCTTTACTTGTTAAAGACCTATTCAAATAGTCTATTACTTCTTGTGTTAGTTTTGGTAGTGTTTTTCTAGGAATGTTTCCATTTTATCTAATTTAATGTACAATTATTTATAGCATTTCTTTATAATCTTTTTTGTTTCTCTATGGTCAGTAGTAATGTCTCTTTTCAATACTGATTCTAGTAATTTGAGTCTTTTTACTTTTTTCTTGGCCTATCCTGCTAAAGATTTATCAATTTTGTAGATTTTCTCAAAGAACCAGCTTTTTGTTTAATAATTTTCTGTTGTTTTCCTGTCTCCATTCCATTAATTTTTGCTCTAATCATTATTATTTCATACCATCTATTTGCATTGAGTTTAGTTTGTTCTTTTTCCAATATCTTCAGGTGGAAGCTTAGATTATTCATTTGAGATCTTTCATCTTTTTGAATATAGGAAGTTATAGCTGTAAAGTTTCCTTTAAGTACTGTTTAGCTACATTCCATAAGTAATGGTATGTTGTATCTTCATTTTTCATCCATATCAATGTATTTTATCATTTCCTTCAGGAGTTTCCTCTGACCCATTGATATATCTTCTTCCATTCTTTTACTTTCAATCTGTTTGTATCTTTGAATCTAAAGTGTGCTGGAGGCATCAAAAAGTTGGATCTGGTTTTTCTAAATCCAGTCTCATAGTCTCTGACCTTTGATTGGATTGTTTAATTCAGTCACATTTAATATTATCATTTATATAGTTGAATTTATGTCTGTCATTGTATTTTTTTGTTTTCTATATGCCCCATTTCTTTTTTGTTCCCCTATTCCTTCTTTATTGCTTTCTTTTGCATTAAATGGATATTTTCTAGTGTAGTATTTTAATTCCCTTAATAATTGTTTCACTAATTTTTCAGTTATTTCTTAGTGACTGCTCCAGGGTTTATCATATGCATCTTAAATTATTAGAAAATATTTCAGATTTACACTAACTTAATTCCAGTGAGATATAGAAGCGTTACTTCTATTTAACTATAATCCTTATTCCACCTTTTTTGTGATACTATTATTTTATGTATTGCATGTATATATGTTACAAACTCAACAATACACTTTTATTGACTGATTAATTGGTGTCTTTAAAGAATTTTTTTTACATTTATTTATTTTTGAAAGACAGAGAGAGACAGATCACAAATGGGGGAGGGGCAAAGAGAGAATAAGATACAGAATCCGAAGCAGGCTCCAGGCTCAAGCTGTTAGCACAGAGCCTGATGTGGTGCTCAAACCCACGAACCATGAGCCAAAGTTGGACGCTTACTCGACTGACCCACCCAGGTACCCCTAATTGGTATCTTTTTAAAAAGAATTTTTAACATTTATTTATTTCTGAGACACAGAGAGAGACAGAGCATGAGCAGGGGAGGGGCAGAGAGCAAGGGAGACAGAATCCAAAGCAGGCTCCAGGCTTTGAGCTGTCAGCACAAAGCTCCATGTGGGGCTTGAACCCATGAACCAAGAGATCATGACCTGAACTGAAGTTGGAGGCTTAACCAACTGAGCCACTCAGGTGCCCCTTATTGATATCTTTTAAAGAAGGTGAAAGTGGACTTCCATATGCAAAACAATGAATCTAGACATAGACCTTATGCCTTTCACAAAAATTAACTCAAAATTGATCCATAGTGTAAAAATATAGTAAGTGTAAAATATAGTACTATAAAATATAGTAAGTGTAAAATATAGTACTATAAAACTCCTAGAAGATAACATAGGAAAAGACCTAGATGACTTTGAGTTTGGTCAAAGAACACCAAAGGCACAATATATGAAAGAAATAATTGATAAAGCAGACCTCATTAAAACTTAAAACTTCTGCTCTGTGAAGGACAATGTTAATAGAAAACAAGTCATAGATTGAGAGACAATACTTTCAAAAGACACATCTGATAAAGGATTATTATCCAAAATATACAAGTAACTATTAAAATTCAACAAGAAAACAACACAATTTTAAAATGAACTAATCTGACATTAGCAGATGCCTCAGCAAAGAAGATATACAGATGGAAAATAAGTATATGAAAAGATGCTCCATATTTTATGTCATCAGGGAGATACAAATAAAGCAACAATGAGATACCACTATGCAGCTATTAGAATGGCCAAAATCTAGAACATTGGCAACATCAAATGCTGGCGAGGAACTGATGCTGATGAGAACCGTAAAATGGTACAGCCACATTGGAAGATAATTTGGTAGTTTCTTACATAACTAAACATATATTTACCATATGATTTAGCAATTGTGCTCCTTGGTATTTACCCAAAGGAGCTGAAAATTTACATTCACACAAAAACCTTCATGTGGGTGTTTATTGCAGCTTTTTGTATAATTGCCAAAACTTGGAAGCAACAAAAATGTCCTTCAGTCAGTGAATGGATAAATAAAATGTGGTCAGACAATGGACTATGATTTAGTGCTAATAACAAGTGTGCTATCAAGCCAAGAAAAGACATGGACAAATCTTAAGTGCATATTATTAAGTGAAAGAACCAATCTGAAAAGGCTACATACTGTAGGATTACAACTATATGACATTCTGGAAAATGCAGAACTACAGACACAATAAAAAGATTAGTAATTCCTGGGGTTGGAGGGGGTAGAGAGATGAATAGGCAGAACATAGAGGATTTTTAGGGCAGTGGAAATACTCTATATGATATTATAATGATAGATATATTTCATTATACATGTGTCCAAACCCATAAAATATAAACACCAAGATTGAACACTTAGTAAACACATAGTAAACTATGATCTTTGGGTGATTATGATTTGCTAGTGAAGTTTATCCTTGGTAAAAAATGTACCACTTTGGTTAGTGTTATTGCTAATGAGGGAGGCTATGCATGCATGTGGGGTAGTATGTGGAAAATCCCTGTACCTCCCTCTCAATTTTGTTGTAAACCTAAACCTGCTCAAAAAATAGTTTAAAAAAAATAGGTGGAAGAAGAAAGAACAGGCATATATTTATAGAATTTGCTATGTCAACTTTCTTATTTACCACTATTGGTTCTCTTCATTTGTTCTTGTGGATTTGAAATACCATCTGGTGTCACTTCCTTATTCCAATACAGATTTGCACCCACCCACTTTCTTTGTTCTGTTATTGTCAAATATATTATATTTCTATATGTTATGGGTCCAGCAACATATACATATGCTTATGTATATGTATAGTGTTGTTTATACAATTACATTAAAAATCAATTAAAAAAGAAAGAAGAAGAAATATGTATTAAAGTGCACTTCATAATCACATTATTACCTTTATTGTTACTGTTTTTTTTCCCCCATGTGGATTTGAATTACTATCTGGAGTCATTTGCTTTGTCTTGAAGAACTTCCTTTAGTGTTTCCTATTAGCCAGGTCTTCTAACAACAAATTCTCTCCATTTTTGTTTATCTATGAATATCTTTATTTTGCTTTCTATTTTGAAAAATAGTTTTGCTGGATATAACATTCTTAATCTTTTTTCTTGCAGCACTTTGAATATGTCATCCCACTTCCTTCTTTTTTTAAATATTTGAATTTATTAAAATTTACATCCAAATTAGTTAGCATAGAGTGCAACAATGATTTTAGGAGTAGATTCCCTAGTGCCTCTTACCCATTTAGCCCATCCTCCCTCCCACAACCCCTCATCCCACTTCCTTCTGACCTCTATTGTTCCTGCTGAAAATCTAGCTGTTTATCTTATTGGGGTTCCCTTTTACACGAGTCATTTTCTTTTGCTGCTTACAAAATTTCCTTTTTCTCTTTCAGCATTTTTACTATGATATTTATAAATGTGGATCTCTCCGTGTTTATTGTACTTAAAATTTTTTGAGCCTCTCGAGATTCATGTTTTTATCAATTTGGGGAAGTATTCAGTCATTATTTCTTTGAATATTTTTTCTGCTCCTTTTTCTCTTCTCCTGATACTCCCATTACACATATGTTGGTGTGTTTAATAGCACCCCACATTTCTCTGAGGCTCTATTCATTTTGCTTTATTTTCTTTGTTCTGATTCTTTGTACTATATGATCTCTACTGGCTTATCTTAAAATCTGTTGATTCTAATGAATTTTCCACTCCAACTATTGTTTTTTTCAACTCCAGAATTTTGATTTGTTTCTTTCTTATAACTGCTTTCTTTGATATTCTCTTTGATGAAACATTGTCATTCTACCTCCCCATACTTTTTAAAGCAAGGCTTCCTTTATTTCTTTCAACATACTTATAATAGATGCTTTGAAGTCTTCATCTGTTAAATCTGACATCTGGGTACTCTCATAGGTAGTTTCTGTGCCTGTTTCCCCCCCCCACCCACCACCATGTGTAGGACATACTCTTCTCTTTTCTTTTCTTTTTTCTTTTTCTTTTCCTTTTCCTTTTCTCTTGTTCTCTTTTCTTTCTTTCTTTCACATGTCTTATTTGTTGTTGTTGTAGAAAACTGTAATTTTTGGTAGTAGACTGCAGCAACTTCAGATACTGTTGTCTCCCATCCTGGGAGCTTGTTTTTGTTTTTGTTTGCCTATTTGTTTAGTAACTAGGCTGGACTATATTAATCAAGTCTATTTTCCTACAGTGTGAAGCCTGTGATGTTGCCCCTCAGAGGGCATGTCCTTGAGCATGTGAGCAGTCCCTGGGATGATAGTGGGTTTAGCAGTGCACTCCTTAACTATCTCTTCCCTTGATCTCTCTATTGCACCATCTGCCTCTGTCAGTATCACACCTAGTTGTTAGGCTCCATTAATTTCTGGCTGACTGCTTTATTGTTTTCAGCAATATCCTGGGGCATAAATTTCTCCATAGTCTAACTCAATTACATCCAAGATGCTTTGCAGAGGTAGTTTTTGAGACCAATTTTTGAAATTTTTTATGAAACCTAAGAGTTCATAACTGTGGTTTTCTCTGGTAAACCAGCTGGCCAAGATTTAGCTTCTTGCTCTCATGGAGCTACCAGCTTTCTCCTAACTGTTTACCACCAAATTCTCTATTGTTTTCAAGAGTACCCATATGCTCTTTGTTTCAAATAAAGTTAGTTCCTTTGGGCAGTACTTCAGAGCTCTCTTTTCTTATGGACTGTCTACCTCCTAGGCAAAATGTCTAAGCCACAGCTCCAGAGCTGGGGACAGGGGCAGGGGCCCACTTTTATCAGAGTGACACTCCTAATTTATGAGTAGGGCATAGAGGGAGGGGATATTCTCCAGTGAAGTCAATTGGAATCCAGTATTCTCAGCTTGCCATCATCCCTCGAGTAGAGCTTCCACCATATATGTGGAGGCTGGATGGAAGAAGGGAGCCTTCACTCTCTTAGCCACACTCACCAAGGAACTTGAATCTGGGAGGATTAGAAATTCTGGTGGGCCTGCCTCTCCCAGGGAGACACTCAATCCCTTAACTAGTTGCTGAAGGTAGGGGCAGCCCCGTCTTCTTGACCATACTCACCTGGACTGGAACATCTTGCTGGAAGGTGGGAGTGTGGAGGAAGGGAATGAGTCATAGTTCAAGTGTCACAGACTTGCTGTTCTTATGGCGATTCAGTAGATTTTCTTGAATTAAGTGTTTCTTTGCTGTATGCATTTAGGGCAATTTCCAAAGACTTAAAATGGCTGTTTATTTTATAATTTTCATAAGATATAGCTGTTTTTCTGGGGCCTGGGTCAATGGAGCAAATTCTTCCTCCATTCCAGAAATGGAACTCCCAACAGTCATCACATTTATGAAGAATATTTTAATTACATAAGAAAATGGTCATAATATAACAGCTGATAAAGGTACAAGTTAAAAATATTTTCAGTATAGCCCCAAAGTTCTATATCATGCATATGTACAGGGTTTTTTGAATACATATATTTTATATATTAAAAGAGAAAAGACTGGAAGAAAATAAGCAAAGTCTTAACAACTGATCTTTTAGTTATTTTCCAAATTTTGTTTAATGATTATGTATTGTTAATATAATAAAAAAATTAAAATACAACACAATACAATATCTTAGTAGTTTTAGCTTAAGTATGTTTTCCCTGACATGCCCTCTTGGCTGCCTATAGTAATATTGGAGGAACAACAATATTGTAGAAAATTTACACCAGTACATTACACCAGTAAGTACCAATACGTTATAATAATGGGTCACTGGTATAATTGTATGAATCAAATGACAGAGACCTAACTTTAGTTTACTTTGGGCAGTCAGAAAATAGAATTATATTTCAAACACTTTCCACATGGTGATGATGATGATGATGATAGACAACTCTGTGCACTTACAATGTGCCAGACCCCTTCCCTTTATTATTTGATATAATCTTCATATTCTTATGAGATAGATACTGCTATTATCTTTATTTCATATGTGAAAAAATTAGGGCATAGATAGAATAAGTAATTTGCACATTTCAATTAGGAAGTGGAATGGGAATAGAAACCAGTAACAGAAAATCAGATTATCATGGGCTGAAACATTTAGCACTTAATTTTTTTGCATATTAACAGAAATCAAGAGGACTGGTACTCCTTGCATTTTTGTTCTTTTCCATCCTTAGTGTGCAGCATTTAGTCTCACAATTACAAGATCCTTTTAGGCCTCTAGACATTGTTTCTTGGAGGAGAGAAGAGTAGAAGATGGAATGCAAAGGGTAAAGGGGATATATGCCAAGTTTATCCCTTTAAAAAATCTTTCCCCAGAATATCTTCCTTGTAAATTGCATTTCCTTCTCATTGGCCAGAACTCGGTCTGTGATCACTCTCATCTTCAAAGGAGGTTGAACTAAATATCTTAGTTCTGGAGCTTCTATAGTTGAAAAGACAAGGGGGAAGACAATGGCTTTTGGACCATCAATCCATTGTGTTACACAGCCCAAGGTCATATAGCTAGTAAATGGTGCTAGTAAATTCTCTTAACCTCTCTAATAATCTTCCTGAAGGTATTCAGAGATTCTATTTGGAATATAGAAATGATTATTATAAAATTTTGCCATTGGTATGACTCTTAGATTTGTAGTCACAGACCCAGGCAGAGGATTGAAAAGAATTTATGATCTAAGAGATGACATCAGCAGGGCTGGAGAACTGTTGTCTACAAAAGATCTAAAAAGAATGTAAACTTAATGATGCAATGAAAGGATTAGTTTAATTCAGACAGGGTTAACAAAGGAATGCAAAAGGTGGTTTGTAGAATTCTATCTACAAAAATCAAGACATAATGATGATTAAAAAAAAAAACTGAAAAAAAATAAAAAACAAACCCAGGGAACAAGTATTAGAATTCTCTTTTGTCACATTTCTCTTTGCAAGTGTGTATCCTCAGGTTTGTATCCCTGTCTTGGAGATCTGGTTGTTAAGCAACCATCTCAGGGTCTCAGGGCCAGTGCAATCACCTCAACTTTCCTGGGATGTTACAATTCCACTTTTGTCCAGTTAAGTGTCCTTCCAACCATATGGAGTTTTAGAATGCAATTTAGATGTAATAAAATTAACCATCCCACAAATAATACTTTTATGTAACGTATAGGAAGAAGTTATCACTGGGTAATATCTTTTATTTGTTAAAGTGTAATACTTAAGACAGATTACCCATGTGCTTTTGGCTTTACCCACATTATTGATTTCAGACTTATAGTTTTAAATTGATAGGGATAGAATTTGGCTAATTTTATCAATAGATCTTAAATTAAAAAAAAATTTTTTAACATTTATTTATTATTGAGAGACAGAGAGAGACAGAGCATGAGCAGGGGAGGGGCTGAGAGACAGGGAGACACAGAATCCGAAGCAGGCTCCAGGCTCTGAGCTGTCAGCACAGAGCCCACCGCGGGGCCTGAACTCATAAACCGCAAGATCATGACCTGAGCTGAAGTCAGATGCCCATGATGGAGCCACCCAGGCGCCCCAATAGTTCTTAAATTTTTAAGAATTATTTGAGATAACTTTTGAGATTCACTGTATATATGCGTATGTTCAATTTATTAACTTATGGAATTGTTTTGCTCGTAAGGATTGTTGGGTTTACCCTGCCAAGCATTTGAAGTTGTAAAAGAGAATAGTAAATACATGAGATTTGTGAATGTAGTTAAGGAATGTATTTAAGAAAGTAATTAAGGGAGGAGCGCCTGGGTGGCGCAGTCGGTTAAGCGTCCGACTTCAGCCAGGTCACGATCTCGCGGTCTGTGAGTTCGAGCCCCGCGTCGGGCTCTGGGCTGATGGCTCAGAGCCTGGAGCCTGTTTCCGATTCTGTGTCTCCCTCTCTCTCTGACCCTCCCGCGTTCATGCTCTGTCTCTCTCTGTCCCAAAAAAAATAAATAAACGTTGAAAAAAAAAAAAAAAGAAAGTAACTGAGGAGACAAGATGGCGGAACAGCATGGAAGTTTTTTGTGTGTCTCACGTCCATGAAATACAGCCAGACCAACACTAAACCATCCTACACACCTAGAAAACTGACTGGAGGATTAACACAACAATCTGCACAACCTGAACCACAGAATTCATCAGAAAGAGAAAAAATTCATTTTTATTTTCAATTTTTATTAAAATATTTTTCTTTAATTTTTATTACCATATTTTTTACTTTTGTGAATTTTTTTTCAAATTATATTTTACTTCCATTTTATTTTATTCTACTTCAGTGTATTCATCTTTTCAAATTTTCAAATGATCTCCTTTTCTTTTTTTCTTTTTTTCATTTCTTTTCATTTTCTTGAATACAGAAAGAGAAAAACTTCCTTTTTACCTTCAATTTCTATTAAAAATATTTTTCTTTAATTTTTTACTATATTTTTTGCTTTTATGTAAATCTTTTCAAATTATTTTACTGCCATCATTTTATTTGTCTACTACAGTGTATTCACTTTTTCAAATTTTCAAACGATTTCCTTTTTTCCCTTTTTCCCCTTTTTCTTTTTTCTTTTTTGTTTCTTTTCTTTTTCTTGAATATAAAAAAGAAAAATTCATTTTTATTTTTAATTTTTAATAAAAATATTTTCTTTAATTTTTCTACTATAGTCTTTACTTCTATGTACATTTTTTCAAATTCTATTTTACCTCCATCATCTCATTTTAGTCTATTTTAGTGTATTCATTTTTTCAAATTCTCAAACGATTTCCTTTTTTTTCTCCTACCCCCCTTTTTTTCTCTAATCTGTCAAACCACTTTCAACACCCAGACCAAAACACACCTATGATCTAGCATCATTTATTTGATTTGTGTGTGTGTGTGTTTAATTTTTTAATTTTAATATTTTTAAAATTTTAATATTTTTAAAATTTTAATATTTTTAAAATTTAAAATTTTCTACCTCATTAGTTCATTTTCTACCTTCAAAATGACAAAATGAAGGAATTCACCCCAAAAGAAAGAGCATTTAGAAACGACAGCCAGGGATTTAACCAACACAGATACAAGCAAGATGTCTGAACCAGAATTTAGAATCCCGATAATAAGAATACTAGCTGGAGTTGGAAATAGATTAGAATCCCTTTCTGCAGAGATAAAAGAAGTAAAAAATAGAATGAAATTAAAAATGCTAAAACTGAGCTGCAATCACAGATGGATGCAGCGGCAGCAAGGATGGATAAGCCAGAACAGAGAATCAGTGATAAAGGGGACAAACTTATGGAGAATAATGAAATGGAAAAAAGAGGGAGATTAAGGCAAAAGAGCATGATTTAAGGATTAGAGAAATCAGTGACTCATTAAAAAGGAACAACATCAGAATCATAGGGGTCCCAGAAGAAGAGGAGAGAAAAATAGGGGTAGAAGGGTTATGTGAGCAAATCTTAGCAGAAAACTTTCCTAACCTGGGGAAAGACACAGACATCAAAATCCAGGAAGCACAGAGGACCCCTATTAGATTCAACAAAAACCGACCATCAACAAGGTATATCATAGTCAAATTCATAAAATACTCAGGCAAGGAGAGAATCATGAAAGCAGCAAGGGAAAAAAAGTCCCTAACCTACAAGGGAAGACAGATCAGGTTTGCAGCAGACCTAGCCACAGAAACTTGGCAGGCCAGGAAGGAGTGGCAGGATATATTCAGTGGGCTGAATCAGAAAAACATGCAGCCAAGAATTCTTTATCCAGCAAGGCTGTCATTCAAAATAGAAGGAGAGAAAAAAGTTTCCCAGACAAACAAAAATTAAAGGAGTTTTTAACCACTAAACCAGCCATGCAAAAAAATTTAAGGGGGACTCTCTGAGGGGAGAAAAGAGGAAAAAAATATATATATAGTAATTAATTAATTAATTAATTAATACCAAAAGCAACAAAGATTAGAAAGGACCAGAGAACACCACCAGAAACTCCAACTCTACAAGCATCATAATGGCAATAAATTCATATCTTTCAGTACTCACTCTAAACGTCAATAGACTCAATGCTCCAATCCAAAGACATAGGGTAACAGAATGGATAAGAAAACAAGATCCATCTATATGCTCTTTGTAAGAGACCCACTTTAGACCTAAAGACACCTTCAGATTGAAAATAAAGGATGGAGAAACATCTATCATACTAATTGTCAACAAAAGAAAGCCGGAGTAGTCATACTTATATCAGCCAATCTAGACTTTAAAATAAAGACTATATCAAGAGATGCAGAAGGGCATTATGTCATAATCAAAGGGTCTATCCACCAAGAAGACCTAACAATTGTAAACATTTATTCGCCAAATGGGGAGCACACAAATATATACATCAATTAATCACAAACATAAAGAAACTCATTGATAGTAATACCATAATAGTAGGAGACTTCAACACCCCACTCACAGCAATGGACAGATTATCTAATCAAAAAATCAACAAGGAAACAATGGCTTTGAATGACACACTGGGCCAGATGGATTTAACAGATATATTCAGAACATTTCATCCTAAAGCAGCAGAATATACATTCTTCTCCAGTGCACATGAAATGTTCTCCAGAATAGACCATATATTGGGACACAAATCAGTCCTAAGTAAGTACAAAAAGATCGAGATCGTACCGTGAATATTTTCAGACCACAACGCTATCAAACTTGAAATCAACCATAAGAAAAAAATTTGGAAAAGTAACAAATACTTGGAGACTGAAGAACATCCTACTAAAGAACGAATGTGCTAACCAAGAAGTTAAAGAGGAGATTAAAAAGTACATGGAAGTATCAATGAAAATGATAACACCACAACCCAAAACCTCTGGGATGAAGCAAAGGTGAAGGTCATAAGAGGAAAGTATATAGCAATCCAGGCCTTCCTAAAGAAGGAAGAAAGATCTCAGATACACCACCTAACCTTACGCCTTAAAGATCTGGAAAAAGAACAGCAAATAAAACCCAAAACCAGCAGAGGACAGGAAATAATAAAGATTAGAGCAGAAATTAATGCTATCAAAACCAAGAAAACAGTACAACAGATCAATGAAACCAGAAGCTGTTTCTTTGAAAGAATTAACAAAATTGATAAACCACTAGCCAGTTTGATCAAAAAGAAAAAGGAAAGGACCCAAATAAATAAAATCAAAAATGAAAGAGGAGAGATCACAACCAACACAGCAGAAATAAAAACAATAATAAGAGAATATTATGAGGAATTATATGCCAATAAAATGGGTAATCTAGAAGAAATGGACAAATTCCTAGAAACATATACACTACCAAAACTGAAACAGGAAGAAACAGAAAATTTGAACAGACCCATAACCAATAAGGATATTGAATTAGTAATCAAAAATCTGCCAAAAAACAAGAGTCCAGGGCCAGATAGCTTTCCAGGGGAATTCTACCAAACATTTAAGGATGAGTTAACACCTATTCTCTTGAAGTTGTTCCAAAAAATAGAAATGGAAGGCAAACTTCCAAATTCTTTCTATGAAGCCAGCATTACCTTGATCCCAAAACCAGACAGAGACCCCACTAAAAAGGAGAACTATAGACCAATTTCCCTGATAAACATGGATGCAAAAATCTTCAACAAGGTATTAGCCAACCAGCTCCAACAATACATTAAAAAAATGATTCACCACGACCAAGTGGGATTTATACCTGGGATGCAGGGCTGGTTAATATCCACAAAACAATTAACATGATTCATCACACCAATAAAAGAAAGGACAAGAACCATATGATCCCCTCAACAGATGCAGAGAAAGCATTTGACAAAATACAGCATCCTTTCTTGATAAAAACCCTCAAGAAAGTAGGGATAGAAGGAGCATACCTCGAGATCATAAAAGCCATATATGAATGACCCAATGCTAATATCATCCTCAGTGAGGAAAAACTGAGAGCTTTCCCACTAAGGTCAGGAACAAGAAAGGGGTGTCCATTCTCACCACTGTTATTCAACATAGTATTAGAAGTCTTAGCCTCTGCAATCAGACAACACAAAGAAATAAAAGGCATCCAAATCGGCCAGGAGGAGGTCAAACTTTCACTCTTTGCAGATGACATGATACTCTATATGGAAAATCCAAAAGAGTCCACCAAAAAACTGCTAGAATTGATTCATGAAATCAGCAAATTTGCAGTATATAAAATCAATGCACAGAAATCAGTTGCATTCCTATACACCAACAATGAAGCAACAGAAAGAATTCAAGGAATCAATCCCATTTACAATTGCACAAGAAACCATAAAATACCTAGGAATAAATCTAACCAAAGAGGTGAAAAATCTATACACTGAAAACTATAGAAAGCTTATGAAAGAAATTGAAGAAGACACAAAAAATGGAAAAAGATTCCATGCTCCTGGAGAGGAAGAACAAATATTGTTACAGCGTTGATACTACCCAAAGCAATCCACATATTCAATTGCAATCCCTATCAAAATAACACCAGCATTCTTCACAGAGCTACAACAAATAATCCTAAAATTTGTATGGAACCAGAAAAGACCCTGAATAGCCAAAGCAATCTTGAAAAAGAAAACCAAAGCAGGAAGCATCACAATCCCAGACTTCAAGCTATACTACAAAGCTGTAACCATCAAGACAGTATGGTACTGGCACAAGAACAGACATTCAGATCAATGGAACAGAATAGAGAACCCAGAAATGGACCCACAAACGTATGGCCAACTAATCTTTGACAAAGCAGGAAAGAATATCCAATGGAATAAAGACAGTCTCTTCAGCAAGTGGTGCTGGGAAAACTGGACAGTGACATGCAGAAGAATGAACATGGACCACTTTCTTACACCATACACAAAAATAAACTCAAAATGGATGAAAGACCTCAATGTAAAACAGGAAGCCATCAAAATCCCAGAGGAGAAAGCAGGCAAAAACCTCTTTGATCTTGGCCGCAGCAATTTCTTACTCAAAACGTCTCTGGAGACAAGGGAAACAAAACCACAAATGAACTATTGGGACCTCATCAAAATAAAAAGCTTCTGCACAACGAAGGAAATAGTCAGCAAAACTAAAAGGCAACTGACAGAATGGGAGAAGGTATTTGTAAATGACATATCAGATAAAGAGTGATTATCCAAAATCTATACAGAACTCACCAAACTCAACACCCAAAAAACAAATAATCCAGTGAAGAAATGGGCAAAAGACATGAATAGACACTTCTCCAAAGAAGACATCCAGAAGGCCAACTGACACATGAAAAAATGCTCAACGTCACTCATCATCAGGGAAATACAAATCAAAACCACAATGGGATACCACCTTACACCTGTCAGAATGGCTAACGTTAACAACTCAGGCCACAACAGATGTTGGGGAGGATGCAGAGAAAGAGGATCTCTTTTGCATTGTTGGTGGGAATGCAAGCTGGTGCAGCCCCTCTGGAAAACAGTATGGAGGATCCTCAAAAAACTAAAAATAGAACTACCCTATGACTCAGCAATTGCAGTACTAGGCTTTTATCCACGGGATACAGGTGTGCTGTTTCGAAGGGACACATGCACCCCCATGTTTATAGCAGCACTATCAACAATAGCCAAAGTATGGAAAGAGCCCAAATGTCCATCAATGGATGAATGGATAAAGAAGAAGTGGTATATATATACAATGGAGTATTACTCGGCAATCAAAAAGAATGAAATCTTGCCATTTGCAACTACGTGGATGGAACTGGAGGGTATTATGCTAAGTGAAATTAGAGAAAGACAAAAATCATATGACTTCACTCATATGAGGACTTCAAGAGACAAAACAGATGAACATAAGGGAAGGGAAACAAAAATAATATAACAACAGGTAGGGGGACAAAACAGAAGAGACTCATAAATATAGAGAACAAACTGAGGGTTACTGGAGGGGTTGTGGGAGGGGGGATGGGCTAGGGCTAAATGGGTAAAGGGCACTAAGGAATCTATTCCTGAAATCATTGTTGCACTATATGCTAACTAATTTGGATGTAAATTAAAAAAATAATAATAATAAAATTAAAAAAATATAAAAATAAAAAATAAAAAGAAAGTAACTAAATAACTTGGGGAATAAATGGGAATAATTATTACAAAGAATTTAGCCTCTTTGTCTACCATGGATATATATCTACTGTGGTAGATAAAATGTGGTATATATATACAATGAAATATTACTCAACAATCAAAAAGAATGAAATCTTGCTATTTGCAACAACTTGGATGGAACTAGAATATATTATGCTAAGCAAAATAAGTCAGACAGAAAAAGATAAATATCACATGATTTCACTCAGATGTATAATTTAAGAAAAAAAACCAGATGAACATAGGGGAAGTTAAGGAAAACTAAGCTAAAATCAGAGAGGGAAGCAAACCATAAGAGACTCTTAAATACAGAGAACAAACTGAGGGTTGTTGGAGGGGTGTTGGGTGGGGGAATGGGCTCAATGGGTGATGGGCATTAAGGAGGACACTTGTTGGGATGAGCCCTGGGTGTTACATATAAGTGGTGAATCACTAAATTCTACTTGGAATTTCATAACCATTATGACACTATATGTTAACTAACTTGGATTTAGATAAAATTCAAAAATAAATAGATAAAAATAAAATATCTCTTGTAAAAAAATAAATAAAAATAAAGAAGTAAAAACAAAGAGATAAAAAGTAAAAAACAAAAAGAATTTAGCCTCTTTAGCTTGAGTCAATCAAATATTAGTAAAAAGAGTAAGTAAAAATGATTCATATTTTATTAGAATTATAAATAGAATTACATGAGTGGTAGATTGCACTTAAAATGTAAGGAAATTAGATTTTGAATTTTATAGTGTTAATCAGTAAATATTAGTTTAAAACCAAAGTGACTATAAGTAGTTCTTTCTCTGCACAAAGGCCCCTCTTGGACCTTAAAAGGCTGCACATTGACACATTTTCATTCTGGATGAATAGAGGCTTTATGTAGCAATTCACTGTTTACACAGCCCATAGCACTTGTCTAGACAAGGACAATAAGCTGGTTAATGCCAAATATGAAGGGAGCAGCAGGTTCCAAGAACTCGTGTTGTACTCTGGTTATTGGAAGGGATCTTTTTCTAAGATGCCTGCCAATTCTATCCCTTGCATAGAATTTATTTAAAATGATTTTTTTCCAAAAGAATAAAATAAATATAGAAAATAAAATGATTTTTTTCTTACTATAAAGAGAAATCTAGCCTTGGATTAAGGCAAACAAAGGGTGTCCCATTCAGCATGTTTGGTTACTCTGACAATGGAGCCAACCTTGTACTACTGCTCACAGGATCCCTAACCACATGAATTTGGGCCTCCAGAAAAGGGAGAGTTTTATATTTTCTGTAAAACAAATGATTTTAAGTTGTGTCAGCATCCTTCCTTGTCCAACAGAACTTCAGTTTATTTATCTTGGTTATGTCAAAATTGCTGGATTGGGAATTCATCTGCTGAAGTATCATTTGATTAACTGTCCTGTGTAAAGTTTTTCCCTTTCTATGTGTCTAAAGTAATCATCAGTAGAATAATATCCTGTTTTGTCAGGAGGAATGGAGGACTCACTTGTTTGTTCTTATTGGCATATCCCTTATATAGGGCTGCTGGAGAAGGCAAGGGGATTTCAGGAGTTTCAGGTTTATTGGTAGATGTATCCATTGGAGGAAACAGCAGTGGCCCTGTCTTTGACAATGAGTTGCCTATTCCTCTGTGACAATCTGCTTCTCAAGTAGTAGTAAAGAGCCCTCTAATGCACTCCATTCTAAAATCTCTGTTACTTCAGCATAGTTGCCTTTGTTAACTGGCTTTATTTTAATTTTAAAAATTTCACCTGATACTTTCAAGAGTAACCTCAGTTCCAAAGCCCTTTTGTGTGAGGAACAGAATTCACAACAAAATTGCTTCTCTGATAACCAGGCAGACACACAGGGAATGTATTACTCAGTCCTTCAGCTTCCAGAGGTGATTTCTAACCACAGAGTCCTCAGAGCAGAAGGGATTTGGGATTGGTTTCCAGCCACATCTCTGGGCACAGGCTTCAGTCCCATGGCCTATGCCTTCTGTTGTGCCTTCCATGTAGCCAGGATATTGCCTATCCTGGGCCCCATGCCTGTGCCCTCTCTCAGCTCTGTTAACCTCCCTGCCTCCTGAGTTTGGCACTTAGCCTAGGCTGTCTTTGCTTTCTCTAGCTGGGGCACTAGATCCCAGTGTGGAGGAGAGTGTGGCTGAGGCCCTGCCACCGTCTGGCCTTGGTACAGTTCTGAAACACAGTGCTGTTCATATTTTAATACACTACAAAACAACTGGAGGATGTTATGAAAATGCAGATTTGAGGGTGCCTGGATGGCTCAGCTGGTTAAAGAGCAGACTCTTGATTTCAGCTCAGGTTATGGACTCGCAATTGTGGGATCTAACCCCACAGTGGGTTCGGTGCTTAGCGTGAAGGCTGCTTGGGATTCTCTCTCTCCCTTTCTCTCTGCCCCTCTTCTGCCTGCTCGCTTCTGCTCTGTCTCTCTCTCTCTCTCTCTCAAAGAAAAAAAAAAAAGGCGGATTTTGATTCCATAGGTCTGGTTGTGGGTAGAACTAAAAGTTTGCATTTTTTATCAAGTCCCCAGGGATTTGAATTCTGCAGTTCTTGGACCAAATTTGAATAATAGAGATTTAAAAGACATTTAAGGTATAGGCCTTGGAGATACTGCAGGTTTGGTTCCAGACCATGATAATAAAGCAAATATCACAATAAAATGAGTCAAATGAATATTTTGGTTTCCTAGTGCATATAAGAGTTATGTTTATACTTTACTGTAGTCTATTTAGTGTGCAACAGCATTATGTCCAAAAAATAATGTACATACCTTATTGAAAACTACTTTATTGCTAAAAATGCTATCATCTGAGCTCTCAGCCAGTCATACTCTTTTTGTTGGTGGTGGTGGGGGGGTGTCTTGCCTCAATGCTGATGGCTGGTGACTGATCAGCGTGGTGGTTACTGAAGGTTGGAGTAGCTGTGGCAATTTCTTAAAATAACAGAGCATTGGGAGTGCCTGGGTGGCTCAGTCAGTTAAACATCCGACTCTTGACTTTGGCTCAGGTCATGATCTCATAGTTTGTGAGTTCGAGACCCCCTTTGGACTCCACTGACAGTGTGGAGTCTTCCTGGGATTCTCTCTTTCCTCTCTCTGTCCCTCTCTCTCTCAAAATAAATAAATAAGTAAAAACAACACAGCAATGAAGTTTGCTGCATCAGTGGGCTTTTTCTTTCATTTGAACACATAGAGACCATTGTAGGGTTATTAACTGGCCTAATTTCAATATTTTTGTGTCTCAGGGAATAGGACGCCTGAGGAGAGGGAGAGAGACAGGTGAATCACCTCTGGGTGTGTCAGAACACACATTTATTGATTAATCTCACCACCTTAGGTGGGCACAATAGTGGCACCCCAAAATAATTATAGTAGTAATATAAAAAATCATTGATCACAGATCACTATAACAAAGATAATAATGAAAACAAAAAAACAAAAAAAACCAACAAAGATAATAATGAAAAAGTTTGAAATATTATGAGAATGACTAAAATGTGACCCAGAAAGACAAAGCAAGCAAATGCTGGTAGAAAAAATGGTGCTGATAGACCTGCTCCACGCAGGGTTGCCACAGTCTTTCAATTTGTACAAAATGCAACATCTGTGAAATGTGATCAAGTGAAGCACAATAAAAGGAAGTATGCCTGTAATTAATTGATTGAGTAATTAATTTCTGTCTTCTATCTCTTTTCCTTTCTTCATTCCTTCCTTTTCCTCCCTCTTGTTAGCAAGAAACCTGTGCCTGATTAAGGTTAATGTAATTTCTGTCTGTTCTCCAAACTTGAGTTCACTTTAAAACATCCCCTTCTACACCTTACACCAACATTCAGGAAAAAAGATGGACCATGATGGTTGTGGTGGTGTGGGCTTAAAACTCATTTTGTCATTTAAATGGAAACCTTTTAAAATGTCTTTCAATTCAAGTCTTCTGCCTAGATTCACTGTGGAAACTTGTTTGTAGTGTGTCAAATAAGACTCTGAAGATAATTTCTTTATCTCACTTCTTGTCGTTACTTCCTTTTGAAAAATAAGGCTTAGTATTTTTTTTACATACTCTTTAGAAAAAAGAATTCATTTTCCTACTAAATTCTGGAGACACTACTGCTTTCAGATCTCAGAATTCCCATCGGTAGTTGTCATTTATAATAAGACTTATGTGGGAAAAAGCTTGCCTTTTATGCTGTGATAGGGAATAAATGTTTTTCAAAACTAATAAAAACAACAAAATCAAAAGGACATTAAGTTTCTAGTCCTTAATTTTAAAATTAAAAACACCACAGTAATTATTTTGTGTGGTGTATGCTCTGTACATTAGGGTGGCTTTTTATTCTATCCTACTAATTTTTTTTTTTAACTCTTGTAGCAGCAGCTGGCCTCATGAACACTTACCAAAGGTACCGAATTTCCTCTCTGTGTTGTCATGTCAGATGTGGTCAATGATATCCTGTTTCTGAACGAACCAGTACAACTTCCTTCGTACTGCAGAAACAGGAGCTACCTCTGAGAATGAATAAATTCCACACAGAAAAATATTCACAAAACTATCATTCTAACTTAACTTTAAAAGAGAGGAAGCCCTAATGACAACTAAACATTATTATTACTTCATGTTAACTTCCAAGTTCCCAACCTTTGCTAGGAGAGCTGTAATAAGATAAAAAAGATGTTGATAACGTTGCTGGGGCTGAGGCTTCAGTTTACCTGTTAGGTGCGGTTTAGCTTAAATCTGCTCGGCTGACTCCTATTAATTTCAAGGATGGGGAAGATGCTTGCTTGGGTTTGGGTGTTCACTAGAGGCAGTGCGGTGATCCCGGACCCTCATAGAAACATATGTTCCCCAAAGTGAAATAGTAGGTCAAAATTGCACACGACACTTTGTCACACATGGCCAGAATTCTCTCCTAAAAAAGGACCCATTTATTATGCTGCCAGTTTCTGGTTCTGACGACATTTCTATCACTTCCCTGGCTTAACTGATGTCATGGCACCTAAATATCATTTATATGTTAATACAACAATAGCACTGCTAAGCATTTACTACCTGCCTTAGACAGTTTTTCTTTCAACAACTCCATCTCCATCTTGCGAATAAGGAAACTGAGACTCCTTCTTGGAGTTACTTAACTCCAAGAGGTTAAGTAACCTGCCCAAAGTCCAGGAGAACAACAAGGGATGGATGTGGATGTGGTCTGCCCTGCAGGTAATTTAAATATAATAATAAAACTAGCTAAAAATCAGAGTACCTTGATTGCTTTTTTAAAGCATTTGAAAAATTTGTGATAAAAAGATACATGACAAATTTACTGTCTTAACCATTTTTAAATATACAGCTCCGTGGTATTAAGCACATTCACACTGCTGTGCAACCATCACCATCATCCACCTCCAGAACTCTTTTCATCTTGCAAAATTGAAAAGTTGAACCCATTAAACAATAACTCCTCATTCCTTCCTGCCCCCAGTCCCTGACAAACACCATTCTGCTTTCTGTCTTAATGGATTTGACTACTCTAAGTCCCTCAGATAAGTGGGTTGTCCTTTGTGACTGGCTTATTTCACTTAACATAATGTCTTTAAGGTTTATCCAGGTTGTAGCACATGTCAGAATTTCCCTCCTTTCTCAACGGCTGAATAATATTCCACTGTGTAGATGTATGACATTTTGTCTATCCATTCATCCATCAGTGGACACTTGGGTTGCTTCAACTTTTTGGCAATGGTGAATATGCTCCTATGAACATGGGTGTGTGTGTGTGTGTATCGTGGGTGTATGTACTGTGTGTGTGTGTTTAAATCATTACGTACCAATAATTCTAAATAATGGCAGCAATAAAATAATCCTTCCTGAAAAAAACATTTTTTTGGTTCAAGTTTTAAGCAACTATTGTGGGAATTATTGCATTTTAAAAACAGTGTATGCTTCAAAATTAGGACATTTTACAGATTATTTTTCCTTTAATAAACACTGGATTCTACACAGAAGTTAATTCCAAGAACAGGAGTTATGGAGTCCATCCTTATTCATTTAGAGAATAAATTTGTGAGGGTTTGAAATTTTTTGACCTTGCTTTGACTGCAATTCATATCTTGAACCCCTATTATGCATTCCTCTGTTTAAATAACTAAATTTAAAATAAACAATGATAGTAAATGATTATAAAGACAAAGAACAGAACCTGAGTTACCAGTGCTATCATTCTATGTGAATAATTTTGAGTTTTGTTTTTCTTTAAGATTTAAATTAATAAAACAGCGGTCAACTCTGTGGTATAATCTTTTTTATTAAGTACAAATATTTGGATGAGTTTGAATACCTCTCACTTTGAAACTTACTTTGTAAAATTGTTAATTGTTTTAAAACTGAAGAATTAATTTGAGAAAATAATGATCATTTACCAATTATTACATGAGGATTACTGAATATAACTGTTGTATGGAGGAGAGAATGTTAAAGATAATGATTACTCTGGTTGTCAAATGCTCTGGAAACATCAAAGTCACAAGCTTGTAAATAGCAAGGCATGTGTGTTCAAATCCAGATTAGTCTATTTCATGCTATTTACCCCTACTTTATGCTATTTAATTATTAGCCAGTTTGCCCATTTTCTAAAGACAGTTTGTTATCTACCAGTGCACTACAATGGTCAAAATAGCTACTACAGAGCAAGTACTTCAAGGTGAACATGGTATTCTCTTTCTCCTCAAGAAACTTCTACTCTTAGTGAGGAAGAAAACCTGTATCATAGGTTGAGTGTTTTCAGAAAATTAACTGGAATTTTATTTTTTGTATTGCTCTTGTTTTGCAGCTTTGGAGAATGTGCAGTAATGAGAATCAAGATCTTTTTCCATTTCTACCTAGGTGAGAGCCCTATGTTGTGCTTATAAAATCCAATCATGTTATACCCATCCTATGCCATGTGGTATTAAGGGCAGTTCCTTGTTCTCCAGAGAATCAGTACCCAACAGGTCAGCATGCGCCTTTTCTGCTGCTAGTGGACTGAGGAGGGATATTTTGGTTTGACTCAGGGCAAGGAATAGAGACTTAAGTGGGAAAGACAGGAATGCTTAGCTGTATATACGTGCAAGGAGAGAGGAAAGAACTGAGGTTTCCCTAGAAGTAAATGAAACTAAGGAGATTGAGGGGTTTCTGTGTATGATGAAGTGAGCCATATAAGGTGGGGTGAATCTCTGCTTTAGTAGGGAGTCAATGAATCCTGGCCAATCCATGCTAAGGCTTTGAGTGCCTATGAAGGCTCTGTATCCTCCTGCAGCTGGTGGAGGGGATTGCTATAGTGGGGGTTGGTCCCTGAGTTCACCAGATGACCAGTACCCAACAGGTCAGCATGCAACTGCTACACCATGCAGCTGGAGAACCAGTTTTCTGATATTGCCTGAATTCAGAATTCTTGGGTGATCTCATGGGAGGAAGGAAGGGAGGCAGGAAGCCCATAGACTGAATTCTTATGATTCAAGAGAATGAGAATGAGAATGAGAAGCACATTTAGTTTAATTTTAGAAATAATGGAATGTGACATTTTCTGCACCTGAGTAGTGAAGAGTAAAATCCCTACTTGCTACACAAATAAACAAGCAAGTGCAACACAGGGATGAGCAATGCTGGGCCAAACAGTGAATGCACAGAAATCACTTGGGGATTGGGGGAAAGGGCTCCTGGGAAGAGATTTCCAAGTCAGGAATGAGATGCATTAGCCAGGAGAAAGGATACTGTGATGCACCAGGAAAAGAGGAGGAGGAAGAGTGCTCCAGGCAGAGTGCGTAAAAGCACAAAGGCCAAATGGGAGAAAGAGCAGGAGCACCCAGAAACATAGATGGCTAGAGGGTTGGCACCAGGTGCGGTAAGTTGGGGGTAGATCTGGAAGACCCCACGATGGGAAATTGGGGTTTTATCCTGAGGGTTATAGGGAAAACAATTGGTGTGTTTTATGCAGAGGAATGAAGAGATGAGATTTAGGTTTTTAGAAAGATCATCTTGGCTGCCAAGAGGAGAACAGATTGTAGTGGGGCAAGACCAGCCAAAGTGAGGCAAGATGGGAGGCTCTATCTGTTATTCTGTGAAGCCTCATCAGATCTTTATGAAACCCTAGGGCACCTTGAATTTTTATTTTTCACAAATTCATAAGATAAATTATTCTCCATAGGCACCTCAGGTTTTATATTAGTTTCCTAGGGCTGCAGTAACAAAGTATCACAAAGTGGATGGTTTAAAGACAATAGAAATGTGTTCTCTCACATTTCTGGAGGCCAGAAGTCTGAGGTTAAGGTGATGGCAGGGCCAGGCTCTGTCTAGGCCTTTAGGAGAATCCCTTCCACTCCTAGCTTCTGATAATTATAGCAATCCTTGGCATTCCTTGGCTTATAGATGCATCGCTCCAATCTCTGCCTCTGTCATCATGTGGCTTCCTCCTTGTGTGTCTCTGTCTTCACATCATCTTCCCTCTGTGTGCATGTCTGTGTCTCTTCTCTTCTTAGAAGAACATCAGTTAGCTTGAATTTAGAGCCCACCCTACTCTAATATGACCTCATCTTAACTAATTATATCTGTAAAGATGCTTTTTCTAGATAAGGTCACATTCTGAGATTTTGGGAGAGACATGAATTTGGGTGGGTTGGTGGATGGGGGAGGTCATTATTCTACCCATTACAACTTTCATGTGAACACACAAAAGCTGATCACTACTAGCTTTGAACCAATAGGCCTGGACCACCACCTCAACAGTTACTTTTCCTTCAGAAGTTAAACCCACTGTAAGGATTGTTTATGCATAGATTATTGTGTAGATTCACTTGGCTTTTTCATGTTTATAATGGCTTTTATCGAGATTCCAAGAGTAGAAAGATTGTAGCAAGTATCTGCCTCACTGAAGTACACCCTATATTCTCCATTGACACAACATATATTTTCAGCTCAGCATAACCTGTCTTCATGAAAACAGAATCAAAGACATTTTTGTTTAAGGCATAATGCTATGCAATCATCCATGTCAATTTTATTAAACACTAAAGGCAAAGTTTGAGTAATCAACTGGTTTAGGAGAAATACTTTTAATTTTGAGGGTAAAGTCTATGTATAATTTCAAAGATTATCAAAAAATTCAAAGACAAAACTTATATTTTGTTACCAAAATGTAGCTTTAGTTATTTACCAAAGTGATAAAACTGGGACATCAAGAAATTCTTATTATGAGTTAAATTCTTATTATATCACATGCATATTAGTATAACATAATGACATAGTGTAGGAGTTGCAGCATGGTCTTTGTGTAGAAGGAATACATCTCTAATGTAATGTGAGATGGGTAGTTTAACATTTTCCTTGCTTTTAGTCTGTAGTAGAGTACTTAAGATCTATTGTTTTTTCTATGAATCAGACCATGGAGTCTACAACAATCATGACTATTTTGAAGATTACACATAGGCAAAAAATTTAAGGATCCTAGATTTGTTTTTCTGGTCTATGGAGAGGGCTCCTTTGGGGTCCTGAACCCATCATGGAACATATTACTTATCTCTTCTAATGAGAAGTCATATTTTGTCAGACTACCATCAAAGGTCTTTTTAAATTTGTTCATAAAATATTGAACTGGAAGGGCAAAACAATGGCCATATACACTTCTCTTCAGGTTTATATCACTCTTTGGTAAGAGTCATCAACCACAAGCAAAATCCATCTAGCTGTACCATCACCTGGCTTAACCTACTTTTCCCAAATTCCTCACGGAGTAGTACAGGAGACTTTGCTGTGTGCTTTGTGAAAAGCTACTAACACTATGTTCACTTCTTTTTTTTAATGGTCATTTATTTATTTTTCAGAGAGAGAGAGAGAGAGAGAGAGAGCACGCAGGCATGTGCAGGTGTGAGTGGGGGAGGGGCAGAGAGTGAGGGAGACAGAGAATCTCAAGCAGGCTCTACACTCAGTGCAGGGCCCAATGCAGGGCTTGATCCCACAACCCCTGGGATCATGATCTGAGCTGAAACCAAGAGTCAGATGCTCAACCGACTGAGCCACCCAGGCATCCTTTAAGCCTATGATCTTAACTACAGTTCTGGTCACCTGATGGTATCCTGTGCAAATCAATATCATTGTACTTTCCAAATGTTTCTTATATTAGTTAAGTATCTCCCTTCTTTAGGAATCATGTCTTACTTCTTTTTACCCCCAGTACTTAGCACAGTGCTTATTACATAACAAGGTTCTCAATAACATTTTGCTAAATAAATGCAATAAAATATCTTTCTATTATCCATGATCTTCCTCTGTTTGAAAAACAGGAGACCATTTGCCCTTATCTAACACCTATCTTCTTGCTCATAGTGATTATAGATAGTGGCACAATTATGTCTGTGTTTCTGGCAGTCAGGGGTTCTCATAATATCCTCTCTTAACTAAGGCTTAAAGAGAGTCTTTGTATTAGCCTTTCCAGTCTGATGATCATTACCTGGAAAGAGAACACAAAGCAAAATGGAAAATGAGTAGTTCCCTTTTAAATCTGTGAACTTTTTACCAACTGCCAGATATGAACTTATAACTGCTATATTCTTTATCTCTTATCTCTAAACATAAATTACTACTCTTATTGCCCTTAATATTTTTCTTTATGAAATGGAGTCTGTCTTTAGATCAATACTATGTTGGGGTAATACACTTAAAACTGAATACTTCTAGGCCTAAGGTCTCATTCTTTCATTTATTCATAAAATCACATTTAAAAAACAATTTTAATAATGTCAGAATACTGAGAGAAGAGTAAGTTAATAAATGTTCCTTAATACTTTAAGAATTTTGAATTATTTGTGTATGTGTGTGTATATCTATATATATAGATATATAGATATATAGATATATAGATATATAGATATATATATGTGGCAACCTCAGAAATGGGGAATAAAGCAAAAATAATGATTTTAGTCTTTAAAGTGGACAGATATTCTATTTTGGTTTTGGCTAACATCTGCCAATTCTTGCTCTTTTGCCTATTCTGCCTACAACACACACACACACACACACACACACACACACACACACACACACGTACCATACTATACCACACCACACCACACCACACCACACTGTAATACATGCTCAGCGAATATGGTTTGGTAGTTATCTCTTCTCAGCCAAGAAGTCTATGTTTTGGTCAATAATTTGGAATGGGCTTGACATTCAACTAAATATGGTCCCTAACTTATTAGTCCCAAGGGAGGAAACTGAATGGCAGAAGTCAAGATCTTTACCTACTCAAGGGTTGGATGCATCAAATAGACTTAGCAAGTGCCAGAAAACAAGGTTGAACTTGATAGGAGAGCCATTTGCTGAGATCCCCAAGTAGGAAAGAACAAGGCTGGAACATCTCCAAGTCATAGAAGAGCTGGATTAAAGCCAGATGTGACTCTGGGTTAAAGAAGATACCACAGCTCACAAATGGAATGAGATGTTTCTAGACAGGATCTATCAACTGATCTCATCAGGAAGGTTTGTCCTTTTTGTCCATACTGTATATTTCATAAAGTTCATTGCCTCCTTTTAGTGCTATTTATACAGCTTTTCAATTCATTTAGTTAATTCATTCAGCATCATTAATAGGACATTATTAGATGTTAAAGATGCAAAAATGAATTAGGTCAATATGTTTTCAGGGTACCAAGTGAATCAGGCATGCCAACCAGCACACGTCTTCTGTACCATAACATAAAATGAAGCAATTAGCAAGTTCTATCTCTAAATCACCAAAAGGAAAAGGGATACATTATGACATGGTATGCATGCTTATTTAAGTCCTTATCAATGTAGCACAAAGTGTTATAAACATATGACTAAGTGTATACCAAGATGTGATTACCAAATGAAGTTGTCTGTATGTCCCAGGCTTTGCTAAGATGTATTTAGCAAAATATTTTTTCAAAGATGCAAAGTATTTTGCTAAGATGTACTTAGCAAAGTATTTATTTGATGTATCAAATAAAGTCACACTTCTGATAATAAATTATTTTGCATTGAGTTCTCACTCATGAAATTATTGCTCTTCAGTGCCACATTTGATTTTTTTCTCTCTCCTTTTCTATATACATACACATATATATGTGTGCACAAACACACACACATTACTACTATTAATCTTGTGGTTCAACCATTTGAGAATAAGTTGTAAGTATCATGACCTTTCACTTCTAAATACCTGATAATATCTCCTAAATACCTAAATACCTCCTAAGGACAAGAACATTCTCTTACATAACCACAATTCACTAATCAAATTCAGGAAATCTAATAGTGATATATTACTATTATCCAACATACATCCCCCTTTAAATTTCACCAATTATCCCAATAATTAAATGTCCTCTATGGTATTTCTTCCTTTTTTTAAATGTTTATTTATTTTTGAGAGAGAGACAGAGAGAGACAGAGAGAGATGGCAGTAAGGGCAGAGAGAGGGAGACAGAGGATCTGAAGCAGGCTCTGCACTGAGAGCAGAGAGCTCAATGCAGGGCTGATACTCACAAACCATGATATCATGACCTGAGCTGAAGTTAGATGCTTAACTAACTGAGCCACTCAGATGACCCAATGGCATTTATTTTTTTGATCCAGGAGTCAATCCAGAATCACACATTTCTTTGGTTGTTAGGTCTCTTGTCTCCTTTATTCTAGAATGGTTTCTCAGCCTCTCTGTGCCCTTTATGCACTTCACATTCTTGACTATAGGCTAGTTGTTTGTGGAACGTCCTTTAGTTGGGTTTCTCTCATTATTTCCCCAGTTATTTTTCAGAGTTCCCCAGGGCACTGCCTCATGTGTGATCTGAAGCCAGTCCTTCCAGTTCTGTCTGTCTGTCTTCAGAAACTTCACTGCCCACCACTTCTGCTCCTGCATGCTTCGAAAGAAGGCCCAGCTCTCTCTCTGCTGACAGCCACCATTCAGATCCAATCAGACCTCTGAGAAAGTGCACTGCAGCCCCATGGCCTGTCACTCCAAACCCTGAATGGTCATTCCTTAATTCCTCACAGCACACCTGAGGCCAGGTAGTAGCTTTTCAACAAAACTTTATTCAACGCTTGAGGGTAACACAAACATAACACAGAGAATAAACTGCTACTAAAAGTTGGCTACTCTTAGAGCCCACAGGCTAAAACGTGACCTCAGGGTCTTTAAATAAAATGGTTCCTGCTTCCATATGGAAGGGTCAGTTCACTCCATCACAAATGCTCCCATAATGTCCATGGTAGGGAGTCCAGAACCAGGGGGTACCCAGGCCTGGAGGGAGTAAACCATTGTCCGCGATATCCTCATTTCCTGATTTAGGATAGGAGGATTGTCTTCCCATGTTAAGAGATACTAAGGACATCCATCCCCTTACCTGGGAACCTCGCTTCTAAGTATTAATCAGGCTCAATGGCTCAGCAGGTCCAATCTTCCTAGACCACATTTACTAAAGTTAGACTGTCTAGTTTTATATTACCACAGGTGGGCCACCAAGAATGCAGCCTGGAAGCATTACCGCAAGCCAAATACAATTCCTTTACAGCCTTTCCTCCAGCATGCAGTGACGAGAAGAATGGTCCTTCATACCCCTACTACAGCCAGGTTTTCATTCCTGATCTCCTGTAAACTAATGCTTGGGTAAGAATCAATCACCACATCTCCCAAGACCAACCAGCAATTTTCAGACATAAGAAATTCTAAATCTAGATTGAGAAAAAAATTATAACTCTGCAGGAGCATAAGTGAGTTTAAGATACACCCAATTTACATTACTAAATAGACTATTCAAGGCATTTGCATTTGGGTCACTTCATCGCATTTTGGCCTTAAGAAAAACAGTGAATACTTACTTGCCCTTATACCTACACAATTAAAAGGCCCATTGAAGTGATGTTTACAAAACCTGATTTAGCAGTTTGGCCCCAAAGGTAAATTCCAGTGTCTATCCCAGAGGTGAAACTGCTTATAACGTCAAGACTGGAAGGTTTTCCACCCTCAACTATTTTTACTATTTTAAGGCAGATTTTCAGCATCTTCAAATGTCTTAACTTTCCAGCCTTTTCACCCAAAGTCCTCTCTCAATATCCTGTGTTCCTGACAAACAAGAGCACTTTGCTGATCTCTGATTCTACCCCTTACTTTTGCGCTTCCCCACTCTTGCTTTTGTGGGCCTCTCATCTTGACTACTCTCCCCATCATCCTGAACTCTCAAACTTTTACTTAGCCTTTAAGGACTGACTCTAATGCCGTCTCCCAGTCTTCCCAACTGGATGTGATAGATCTTTCCTCTTAAATCTCATAGCACAGTATTTGTAACTTTTTCTTTCTTTTGGCAGCTATGTTCTACCTTATTTGCAGTTACTAGGTTCATGTCTTATATGTCCTACCCTAGGCTTCCTTCCAGAGCCATACTGTCTTCGTATCTCTCCCATCATCTGGCATGGTGCCTTGCAAATAGCAAGCATTCAAAATATTTGTAGAGTTGAATTGAATTAAAGCCTAGTGAATACAATATCTCAATTGATAGCTCTGACCTAAATTACATCACATGGCAAATCTGAAAATACTAGTTCAAGAGTGAGAGATGAAATGTTTCAATTTGTTGTTAATTTGCCAACCAAGGCATTGGTTAATCATTAACAAAGACAGGCACTGTAAATAAAGCCCTGTTTAAGTGAAAACTTATGGACATTTGATGACACAGGGTAGAAAAACTAGTTATGATTCCTAGGCTGTAGAGTTTGAGGTTTATGAGAAAAGTACACTCCCAGCTAAATGAGAAGTAAGAAATTGCTATTGCTGTCTCTACTATTTGGTTGGCTATACTGAATGGAAAGTTAAAAGTAAGAAAAAAAAAAGAATGTAATAGACTAAAAGATCTTTAGTGACATTTCTGGTGATGTTTTAGTCATTATATTACTGTTCTCAAATATAGTCACTGAAGGCCTATTAGAACAAGCTGCTAGTCAGGTAATTCATCACAATATAATGAGATGGAAGAAACAGGTTTCCCTTGGGGGAGACCCACTTTTCTTATGGATAAAGACTTGAGAAAACTGTAAAGAATGAATACTTCCCTGCAGAGTATAGATTCAGATGGTTTGAAGTCTTCTGAGAGGAAGAGAGACAAAAAGAGAAATTTATTTGCATTTGGGGTGGGGCAGAGGGAGAGAGAAAGGAAAAGGAGGACAATAGACATGAGCAAATGTCATGTTAGGTGGAATACCATGAACTAAGCAAGGTGAATCTTGTCAGTGATCTCACGCACATTCAGGAAATTTTACAAAATCACAAAAAGCTTGAGGTGGATTGGATTTCTTCTGAAAACCAATAAAGTGGTCAAGTTCTGCATCATGGTTTTTGTGGTAAATAAAATTAAGACAGTAAGCTTTTGTGCAGGGGCCTGAGTCAGAGAAGAGCTGGAGGCCTTAAATTGGTGAGAGTCCCCAGAAATCCGGGGGACTTCCCCACCCCTTGGAAATTAGAGGCTTTGAGAAAATTTCCCCCAGAGAACAGAAATAGAGAGGCCCTTAGATAAATTCAGCATTACAGCAAGTTTGGTGGTCACAGGCTTATAATCTAATATTCTAGAAATAATAACCCATGACTTATTTACATTACCTCAGTTTATTTATAAGAAAAGCAAATAATTCTTGAGGTAGCATAATGTAGCATTTATGAGGATAGATTCTGGAGCCACATGCCTGGGTCTGATCCTTGGCTCAACTGTTTACTAGCTATGTGATACTGAGTATGTTATTTGGCCCTTTGTGCCTCAGATTCTTCATTTGAAAAATGGAGGAAATAAAAGTACTTATCTGTGAGCAAAGGGTTTAACAAAACTTATTATTCCTCTGTGAGACTTAACCATTGGTTGACTACCCTGCTCTGTTCTGCTAGCAACCTGGAAAAAGTAGAAATGTCATCTATGTTACTAGACGTTGTTTATGGTAAAAATGAGTCCTGAGTGGTAAACTGCATCTGGACTGAGAGGAATTAGAAAGGAACTATAAATAACTGAAGGGGATGCCAGGCTTTGGGCTTCTGTAAGTATGGTGACTCTTAAAACTAGGCTTGTACCTTGCAGGGTCCTTGTATCTATAACACAAAAATCCCACAGAAGATATTAACATATGACCCAGCACTTGTGCTGCTTGGTATTTACTCAGATGAATTGAAAACTTATGTCCACCCAAAAATCTATGCATGAATGTTTATGGCAGTTTTATTCAAAATTGCCAAAACTTGGAGGTAACCATGATGTCCTTCATTAAGTGAATGGATAGACTAACTGTGGCACATCCATACTATGGAGTATTACTCAGAAATACAGAGTAATGAGCTAACAGACCTGGAAAGACATGGAGGGATATTAAAGGCATATTGCTAAGTAAAAGAAGCCAGGCCAAAAGGCTGTTATATGACTACAACTATATGACATTCTAGAAAAGGCAGAACTTTGGAGACAATAAAAAGACTAATGGTTGTCCGGGATCTGGAAGAGGGAGGGAGGGTGAATAGGTGGAATACATGGGGTTTTTAAGACAGTGAAATTATTCTGTATGATACTATAATAGTGGATATGTGACATTACTCCTTTGTCAAAATCCACAGAATGTACAGAACTAAGAGTGAACCCTAATAGAAGTTATAGACTCATTGGTTCCTCCATCAAGTGTAACAAATGTGGCACACTAATACAAGATTTTAATAATAAGGGAAACTGTGTGTTTAGAGCGTTGAAGAGGTATATGGAAACCTCTGTACTTTCTGCTCAATTTTTTTCAAAATTGGAGAAAGAGGCTTCTAAGCCAGGTGGATCCTGAACGTACCCCATGTGGGTCTTTTTCCTGCCCTGAGCTGTAGGCCTGCTTCAAGAATTGCCACTGAAAAGAAATTTCTGAAGCTGACCTGCTGGCAAGCTTTGGTTCCTCTCCTGTATCTTTCTGAATAGGCTGGTGGCTCATGGTCACTTGGTCTGAGCATTTGTTGGAGCCTAAGATCTCTTGGTGGGCTATGCACTAACTATCTCATAAAATTGTGAAAATTAAATGAGGTTAACGTTGGTAAAGCACTCAGAGCAGGGTTTGGGACTTATAAATGCTACATGATTGTTAGTTATAACTTCTTATAGGAGTGGTTGTCATTAAACATTTTAATAATTACATCTAAAAATTATGAGTGACACATGCCATCTGTGATATCAGATCAATAAACACTGTATATGTGGATATATCCATATGGATACATATGTGATAACATATGTATAGATACAACATATGTAATCATTATGTAATGCTTTGCACATAAATTGGTGTTTGTTTTGTATTTTTTCTGAGGTGGTCAGTTAGGTGCAGCCACAAGAGGAGACACAGGAAATGCTCAGGAAAAAACAAAGTCTATTATACTCAAAGTCCTAGAGACAGAAGACACAGCACACCATGCAGAGTCACAAGGGTACCGGGGTGGTGAGGAGCCAGAAGACAGGAGCAAGGAGAAGGTTTAGGCCAGGATCTTTGTTGGGATTTTCCCAGGAAAGGTGAGGCAGAGCAGGGTAACAGTTTAGGATTGGCTAGTTTGAATATTTTCATGGACTTTGGGCTACAAGGATGGTTCTTAGTTGCCTGATACCTGACCCTGGGATGAGTAAGGCAGAGGAATATTGCCTCTTGAGGTCCCAGGCTAGATATATGAGGTCTGACTCTAGATTGGTTAGTTTGCACGTGAAAGACATGCTTCTGGCTGGGCCCTTTGCTATCTCCAAGAATTGGCTAGGTCAGAGAAGAGCAATCTGTCCCCTGCTAGAAAGGTTTTTTAAGATGTCAAAATATTATAACAGAAAACGAAAAATATATATACAATACAGTGATCTTCAGGCCATCCCCCAAATTCTATTATCAGGAAATGTTTCAGTGATGACAGCTTGGAACCCAAGTCAGGACTATATCTTCAAAAACTCCAGCCTGCCCTCAGCCCAGTTAAGCTCCCTCCAAAATGAACTAACTGATCCCTGACCTTCCTAAATGACTTTATCTGCTTGAAATCTATGCTTTCCTTGCTGTTGTGTCCCCAAACACATAACTTAATGTCTTGCACTTATTCAGTCACTTATTTATCTACATTTATAAAGGGCCTGCAATGTGCCAAGTACAGAGCTAGCCTTGCAACTTCTGGGCCCTCTGTCACTTCTCTTCAGCTGTTTCTGTAGCAGTCAGCTCCCTCCCTGAGTTCCACTCAGTCTATACTGTTTTACTGCCTGAGGCCAACGTCCAGAATCTTTGCACCTCCCACTACCTCCCCACATGCACATGGATGAAACACCATGCCATAGGTTAGATAAATCTGGCTTCACACACTGAATGGGCCAGGCAACATCACAGAAGTTTAGGGGAGTTAACTCTATGGGGACACACTCTGAAGGCAGATAAATTTCTTCTCTGTCCCTCCCTACAATGGACTGTTCTGAGCTATGGCATTCCAGTGCAGTATAAAGGAGATGTCCCCTTTATAGAAGAGGTCCTCTGTGTCTCTTCACAAAGAGTGACACCTCTTGTGTCGGCTCCTATAGTCACTTCTGTTCTCCCTTACTTTTGCTGCCTGGTGATTGCATCTTCCAATGAAGCATAAGCAATTAAGTGTTGCCTTAGGCTCTGTTTTCTGGCGAACCTGGGCAAAGCCTTACTCACAGATCCATGCCCTTAACAATCCCAGTTACCACCCTTCTGCTTATTGAGCTATATATGGGTCCTCTCCTTGCCCTTCTTATTTGATTCACGTTCCAATTTCACTCAGCTCAGTACCATGACTCTCCTGACTGTATCTCTATTTTGGCCCCATGTACACCCATCTTTATCCCAGTTCCCTTGTTATCTTGTATTTCTTTTTCCAGGCTTTTTTCCTCCTTCTCACTATAGTTAACAATATTTTAATTTTTCTTTTGGGAAATTACTCTTCTCCTTTCCTTAGGCCATGGTTCAGGTGAAACAAAACTTCATTCCTATACTGTTCAGGATTGGCCAACCAGTGTATTCCATACCCTTAATCATAATGATTAGTTTGCCCATAGCCATATGAGCCATAAGTCCAAACAGAGCCAGTCTTGAGAACTTTGTTGAAACTACTGAGAAATAAAAGCTCTTTTTTCTCTTTAGAAGAGAAATGAAGTAAGCCTGGACATGGGGACAGTCTGTGAATGAAGGAAGACCCAAGGAAAAGAGGCTGGCTTTTGATGAGGAGGTTTGAGCTGTAGAACATTCATGCCTGAAGTTTTCTACTCTGAAACCTTATAGTTTTTTTGAGGGAATAAATTGTATTTTTGCCTTTCCATTTGTTTGAGGTCTACAAACAAATATAGTTCTTTTTCTTTATAAATGCCAGGGTCCTGGGCATTAATATAAATACCTGGGGTATCCAACATGATATAATAGCAGACCTCCCTAGAACCTTGTGATCTCTATATATCTCCACTACAGTGTTGGGGGATGAACCTAAATGAATCATTTGGTAAAGACAAGGATTGAGTTACTGGCCCTGAGGGCAGACACTCCACATCTGGTACTCATGTAGCCATTCCACAGTATACTGTCTTGCCACATCTTGCCTTTCCCCTTTCCCTCCTGACCTATGTTTCTATCTGAGTGCCTTGCCAGAAATCTGATGCAACTTCTTAAATTCTTAAAACTGCAGGGGAATTTTATGGCCATTCAGGCACATAGTTCTTAAGTAGAGCAGAGCAGGTGGAATTTCTGGCACCCTACCAGACTGGAGGTACAAAAGCAGGTATCCTGCCCTGGGATGTGGAGGCAATTCTAGGAGAAACTTCCCAGCTTGGCCACATTGCACCTTGCAAGGCTGGCCCATGTTTATCATTTCTACTTGACTCATGTTCCTGTCTCTCCTGACTCTTCATTGATTGGGCCTCTCTTCCTAAGATGATTTTACTTCAACACTTTGCATATACTCTCATACTGCTGTAGGTAATATTTCTTTAGCTTCCCTTGATGCTTTGGACCCTCCTCCTTCCTTAAGTTGCCCCTCTGAGAAGGTAGGTCTCATCAATTCTGTTCCAGTCTCATGTATGGGACTCCGACACTCTAATTACTATGGAGTAGAGCTGTTCACTCTACTCTGACTCAAGCTCAGGCTGTACCAGTGTGTCCCCAACCAGCACCAAAGGACGCTTTGGGAACTCTGTCTACCTTACCAAGCTTCCTGCAGACCCCCAGGATTTATGTATGTCCTGCTGTGTTCTCAGAGGAAGGTCTTCATGCAGTGATCAGATATGCATTGAGCAAGGTCTAAAACATATGCAGGGGATTTCTCCTCTTACATGATGAGTAAATTGCTAATGAATGAGGTCTTGAACTACAAACTGAAAAATATTCCCACTTATGTGTGGGGCAGTTTTCTCTAACATGTAAACCCCTTCAGTCCAGTACAATTTCTGGATATTTTCTTGGTGACTCTTGTAGAGGCCATACCCTCAGTCTACTGAACAGACACACTCTAGACAATCAGGTGACTTTTTGGCAACTATGATGTTGGAATTCAAGTATAATACAGATGGAACAAACAATAACAATAAAACATACTGAGTGTCTTCTATATGCAAGGCACAGACTAGGCACTAGTAGTTCAAACAAAAAAACATTGAATTAAGACATTATTATAAATTGTGAAATGTACTTTGAATGAAATAAGCAAGAGGCTGAGACAGAATAACAGGGTGAGTGACCACTCAGGAAAGGCCTTTCTGAGGAGGTGACATAAGTAGGACCAAAAGAGGGAGAGAGAGCAAGAGAGACAGAGAGACAGAGAGAGAGAGAGAGAGAGAGAGAGAGAGAGAGAGATTGTGCAGTGATCACGCAAGCAGTTGAAGGGAGAGTGTTACAGCCAGAAGGAACTGCATATGCAAATTTCCTGGAGGTCAGTATGTTAAAGAAATGGAAAGAAAATCAGGGTAGCTGATGCATAATGAGCAAGGGGGAGAATAGTATAAAATGAGAACTGAGGCACCTGGAAGCCGTGGGTCTGATCTGGAGGCAGGGATCTGGGGGTTGTCAGCATACAGGGGGCATTTCAAGCCATGGGAATGAATGAGGTCCCCAGGGCAGTGTGTGGTAGGGAAAACAGAGGACAGAAGGCCCTCCACTCAAATGTTTTCCAGGAGTCCTCATCCTCCCTTCTTTAGGCTTCATAAGCAAGATGCAGTACACTTTTTTCTTCTCACTAAGAAGCCTAATGGCCTTTGTGCAAAGTGAGCCAACTCCATTTGTCCTCTCAGAAAGCCCAGTCCTTAAGCCTGTCCCCACACCTCTGTCTTACACTTTCAGATGAGTTTCCTACCCCTACTACCCAAGTAAATGAATGATCTTCGTGCTAAGATAAAAGGAAGGAAGAAACCCCGAACAACACTACCATCACCACCCAGCCAAGCAATGTAATCAACAAGCAAAACTATTGTGTGAGCTCTCAGGAAGGAGATTACCCTGTTAGCCAGGTCTTGAGAGATAATTTGCTCTACTGCTGTTAGCTCTGGACTGAATGATGCTTCCAGACTGCTCTGCTTTGCCTGGGCCAACCACAATCACTCCTGGATGAGCATGTGCTCCATTGAAAATGGGTCACGAAGCCAACATGCACCTGTAAAGACATCACATATCTTTCTGGGTGGTGCGTGAGCTTCAAAGACCTCATGTGTAATTATCTGCTCTTTTAATATGAAATGGTCAAGATATTCTCTCATCTCTCTGTGAATACTCCCTACTTCTGGCAGATTTATCCTCTTACCTTCTCTCACCAACAGCTTCCAGACTAAGCTGGGAACTAATTCCTACACCAGAAAAAAGCAAACAGGAAGTGTCCTTGTTGTGGCTGTAGATTACCCGCAACATTGAGGTTTCCTTTTAGAGATTTGCACCTCTCCTTTTGTTCATTTTGCCCTGCCCTTTTCCTTCCGGTGCAGTGTCAGGCCACTTTCCTGGCCTTTCTCTGTAGTGCTTAAGGCCACTTGTTTGTTACCTTCCTAACTGGTGTTTAGCCCACTATTTTGCCAGACTAATAATTGTTGTGCTGCTCAGACTGGTGGTCTGATTCACAACATTGCCCTGAGGCTTGATTTGTACATGCATCTGGGCCCCTGCCTCCCCATCAGGTTGCAGGCCTGCTGTGCAGCCCAGATCCACAACTTCTGCATGTTCTTTGCTCTCCTAGCCCAGCTTCCTGCTTGTCTTTATGCTAAGTCACCACACCCACAGTTCCTCTGCCGACATATAAAGCACACATGCAGTCTGCTTTTTGTTTCGTGAGTGCTTTAAATACCTGGACGCTGTGGTTTTATGTCCTTATTTATATACTTCATGACATTTTGGCTCACCGATATCTATTCCATCTCTTATTGCTCCCCACCAAGAGTCTGCCTCCTGCATCTTTTACCCTGTAGTCAGCATTAATGTGTACCACTGCTCCTAAGCAGGTTTGCAGTTGATTCTTAAAAGTGTTTCTTTGTCTTGTCCTAGGAACATCTGTTTCACATTAGCTCATCAGTCAGAGTTTCTCGGGAAACCTGCATTCGGCCAGAGGATGTAAAGAGTAAGGCAAGGGTTGAGAATGATAAACTGATGAGGTTCCAGCCTTCACTGACATTTAATATTAAGTCTGTCGCATAGAGAGAATTAATAAAATTGTTTAAGGAAGGAATCCGTGGCTGCCATTTAGTGCTGTAGACTAAATCATTCTGGTTCTCCTGAGTGCATATGGTTCAGATATACTTCCTCTTTTCTAAAAAAGTCAGGTATGACCATGTGACTTGTTTTGGACAAAGAAATATAAGCAGAAGTTATATGTATTACTCCCAGGTACAAACTTAAGAATGAGTGTACACTTTGGCACATTTCCTTTTTTCTGGCCAAGACCAGCACCATAAGAAACATATGTAATGCAAGCTATATATAGAAGTTTAAATTTTTTAGTAGTCACATCAAAAAAGTAAAAAGGAAAAGGTAAAATTAATTTTAGTGATAGTTTTATTTAACCCAATATATAAAATACATCATTTCCATAGGTAATCAATATTAAAATGACTGGGGCCTGGGTGACTCAGCTGGTTAAGCTTCTGGCTCTTGATTTCGGCTCAGGTCATGATCTCACGGTTTTGTGGGTTCGAGACACATTGGGCTCTGCGCTGACAGCACAGAGCTTGCTTGGGATTCTCTGTCTCCCTCGCTCTCTGCCCCGCCCCACTCATGCTGTCTCTATCTCTCTCCAAATAAATAAACTTAAAAAAAAATTACTCTTGGGGTGCCTGGGTGGCTCAGTTGGGTAAGCACTGACTTCAGCTCAGGTCATGATCTGGCAGTTCACCAGTTCCAGCCCTGCGTTGGGCTCTTTGCTGACAGCTCAGAGCCTGGACCCTGCTTTGGATTCTGTGTCTCCCTCTCTTTCTGCCCCCTCCTCCACTCACGCTCTCTTTGTCTCTCAAAAATAAATAAATGTTAAAAAAATTTTTTAATAAAAAAATAAAATTACTCTTAAAACATTTTTACATTCCTTTTTTTTTGATATCAAGTCTTTGAATCTGGTATGTATTTTACACTGACATCTCAATTCAGACTAGCTACATTTCAAGGACTCAGTAGACAGATATGGCCAGTGACTACCATACTGGACAGCACAGACTTTAGCCATCATGAAATCAGAGACAAGGCCTCTATTTACCTGGCTTTCTAGAGAGGGTGACAGAGCAAAGGCTACAATGACACACAAGGGATATTTAGGCAAAAGTGATAAGGAAGCCTTTGTTGTTTTTAGTCCCTGAGACTTGAGGGTTGTCTGTTACAGCATAACCTATCGTGACTGATGTAAAAATTGGGGAAAGGTGTGTAGTACTGGTGTAACAATATATTGAAATACACGGTGTTATCTCAGGGCCCAAGCAATAGATAGCTAAGAAATTAATATCCACTAGACGGATAGTAATTCATTTTATGTAATGGCAAAACATTTGGTAAATCTCTCACTTTTTTTAAAAACTTAGAGGATGTATGACATGCACTTAAAGTTTTAGGGAAAAAGGTTGGATGACAAAATGTTAGTAGCATGTGTTAATTGCTGTCGACTATATTTATTAAGGTATTGCCAAAAAAATGAGCTCAGAAGAGATTTGAAAGTAGAAATAAAAGGAAATAAAGATTGCCCAAATTTTGGAGACTTATATGGCAGAGGTTTATTAACTGCTTATCAATACCAAACATAGAGATAAATTTAGGAAATGCATTTGACAGGGAAGATTCATACTCAGCCTTACCATAACTAGCATATCAAGGCACAAACAAGACACAAACACAACATATCAAGGCTGAAACTAGTTTTACTAGCTTGAGATCAAACAAGGTTTCTCTTTTCTGTCTCTCAACTTGCTTATCATGAGATGAAACAAAAATATGCATGTGGGGGCACTCGAGGGGCTCAGACCATTAAGCATCCTACTCTTGATTTCATCTGAGGTCATGATCTTGCAGTTCATGAGTTCCAACCTCCAAGTCGGGCTCTGCACTGACAGTGTGGAGCCTGCTTAGAATTCTCATTCTCTCGCCCTCTCTCTCTCTGCCCCTTTACCCCTCCTGTTCTCTCACTCTCTCAAAATAAATAAATAAAAACTTAAAAAAAAGGGGGGGGCAGTGTGGGGAAGAGGGGAAAATGGGTGGTGGGCATTGAGGAGGGCACTTATTGGGGTGATGACTGGGTGTTGTATGTAAGCGATGAATCACAGGAATCTACCCCCCAAACCAAGAGCACACTGTATATACTATAGATTAGCCAATTTGACGATAAATTATATATAAAAAAAAAAAAAAGCACGTGAAGCCTGCTGCACACTCCTGGCCATTGGTAGGCAGCTACTGGATTCCCTCTCCTGACCTTCCCTGGTGCTCTGACTCAATAACGGCTACAGCTCTCATGTCCACTCCATCATTAATCCTACAGCTAGTTCATTTAACCGGTTCAGCGTTGTTCATGTTAGCAAGGCCATTGTTCCCTGGTTAGTGCAATGCGAAGCGTGTGAGATATAGAAACTGATTGAGAAGCTGGAAACAGCATCCACTTTTCAGAAATCTCATCACATCTTTGAATGTCCCACTTCTTGACAGAGGAGTTCTGCCAATGAGTGTCTTGGACTTCAGGCCTGCTGAATCTTCCGGATGCTTCCATCGGAGCCTTCTTGGGGGCAGGGGGGCCCAATTCTCATTCCTGTTTCCAGACTCATGCCACACATATGTCATGCACACACGTGTATACATGGGTACAGTTATGGTCTCTTCAACCTCATTTAATAAACTGTCCTAAATTTGAATTTTTTTCTGCATCTGTCTGTAGCCTAATGTGTTTGATTATTCTAGCCTGACTGGTCCGCAGTCATGTCCTGAGCCCATTTCTTTAGAACCCCCTTCTCTTACGTCTGAAATCCAGGTACTGACAGAGATGAATAAGTACACATTAAAAATGATTTCTTACAGCCATCTGCATTCTCTCAGGAATGCGCCCTAAACAGCCCTGTACTTGAGCAGTGTTCTAAACTTTCAAGTTCAGATCACAAAACACTCATATGTAAAGGAACTTTAGAAGATTCAGCATTAGTTTTCTGGTCACTATTAGGATTTCTTTGTTTCCATTTAACAGGAGCATCTAGTTGGACTGGTTTATAAGACTTCATAATGGTTGGTGAAGGTTTAATCTCCTTAATATGAACAATCTACTCACCACCTCTTTTTTTATGTAGATCCCCCTCAAAGGATTTTCCTTATTGAAATAAAATGCTGCTTCCAATTGGTCTAAGCAAAAATATCACTTTATACTGCTCACATAATTTTTCCAGGTCACAGTGAATTATTTTCTTGGGTCAAATGCCCTGAACAGCCAATAAAAGCCCTCCTAGTACATCTTACTATTGGAAGCATAGACTCTGAAACCTGGAAGTTCATACAGATGCCACAGCAGACCAGCCCCTAAGCCCAAAAGTGAGGAAACCAAGATTTCACAGCTAATAAATGGTGAAGCCAGAGCTGAAACAGAGCTCTCATAATTCCTGTGTGATGCTCTTTCTATCAAAGAAAGGTTATTATTACCACCAGCTTAAATCCCAGAGAATTTAGGCTTTATGGATGCATAAAAGCATAAAAGTATTTTTATACAATTGATTTTTAGTGCACTGGGGAACTCATTTACCTAACAAATATTCATTGAGGTGTATGTGTCTGGCATTGTACTAGGCACAGGGATAGAAAGGTGTGGAAGACACCATCCTCAACCTAAGAAAACTCCAGGTCCTCCTGGATCAGCCTGTAGAACACAATGTTACCAGGCCCGTCTGCATTCAAGGCAAGGAATGTACAGATGAGGTGGGTCATCACTTCAGACCAGTGGAGATCATGGAGAGAGTAGAATGCACACACCATGGTTCTGGATCAGAAGACCTAAGTTGAGTCCCAGCCTCCCACTTGCTAGGTATGTGACCTTGAGCAAGTCTCTTAATTTCTCTGTGTCACAGTTTCCTCATTTGTAGAACAAGGGTCAGAGTAGCCAAATGCTTCTGAGGGCTAAATGACATAATACATGCAATGTACCTTAACCAATGTCTAGTACTCAATAATTGTTACTTACCTTCCCTGATGTTGAAAAGCAGAGGTGGAAATCACATCTACCCTCTGCACCTCAAAAGACTTCTTACAGAGATTGAATGAAACAATGCATTCTAAAACAATTTGTAAAATATTATTGTTTCTTTTACCACAGTATTATCATGACTACTATCTTACTCTTTGTTTCTTTCCAGTTCAAGCATTCCACTTAAACAAAACCCATCTGTGTGGTCCCAACCACCTTCCAAAACCCACAAAGACCAGAGTAAGGAGAAGATAGTTTAAGGAAGAGGTTATGTTTTTGTGTGCCCAACCCCACTGGTTCACTTATTTTTGCATTCATTAAGCTCCCAGAGAAGTTAGTAGTAATTCCAGTCTTTAATTGTATCTAGAGGTTGTTTTTGTTATATCTATCTGTCTCTATCTTTGCGTCTCCTACTAAATTTTAACTTTTACAACTAGAGAACCACAAGCCAGAACTTTAAAAGTCTGTGACTTTCAAGACCTGGAATGACTTAAAAAGACCTTCCCCACTTTTTGATAGGCAGGAGACTATGTCCAAGGAAAGCATATTCTCCAATGCTTACTTCAGATATGGCCAAGGAAGAGGATAATGGAATCAAAATACATTCTTTGCCCTTGTGTAGGAGACCTTTACATTGATCCAGTAAGATTTCAGAATCTAAATGACTTCTGTGTATCTACCACACTTTCCCAAATTTTAGTGGAGCGATAATATTAAGGCATAAAGAGAAAATATTAGAGCAGCAGAATGATGGTAGAGATATTGAGAACAAAGGGAATGAGAAGTTATGGGTAACCAATTAGATTCTCCTTGGAATTAGTTAAGGAATAAAATTTGGAATTACATTTAGGTACACTGTTATTGGACTATTTCTCAGAACATAACCCTTTATGGATACTTCTCTCACCAGGGACATGACACTATGTGTTATAGTAAAACAAATCAAACCTGGTATAGGTCATTATTAGAATATGCCATATCTGTCCTCCACATATCAACCAGACTGATCAGACCTTGCTACTGAAACAGTTCTGTAGCCTCCCATTCCCTCTAAGATAAAATTTAAGCTCTCTTAATATGGTATCCCAGGCTATTCATGATATGACTCCTGTTTTCTTTTGCAGCCCCATTTCTTGCCACTTTCTTATGATTTATGTTTCAGGAACACCAAAGTATTTTGAGTTTCTTTTTCATACCATGCTGCTTCTCTTTATTCATAGTTTCCTGCAATCACCTCCTTCCTACTTTTTGCCTGGCTAACTTCTACTAATTATTTAAAACTTAATTCAAGTGTCATGGCAGAGAAGTCTGTGCTGACTGAATGGATGATTAAACATTCCTACTTGACCCACCTCCAAACCTTGCACATCTATCATCCAGCTTATCACTTTTTTAAAGGTTATCACTTTGTATTAAAATGATTTATACATAGTTTGGTCTTGAGGGCTTGGGAGATGCTCAATAAATGTTTCTTGAATAAACATTGCTTAAATAAATGTTTCTGGAAGACAGAGCCAATGATCACACAGCAAAATAGATGAGGGAATCCTTCCCTGAATGCAGGGCTTAATAAATGTTTCTTGAATAAGTGACAGTTGAGTGGTTTGTTGCTAAAACAGCAAAATCTAACTATAGTTTACAGTCCTCACCTGCATGGCAGTGGTATTTTTGTGCCAATAATGGGTCATAATTTCCAGAATTTCTTCTTCTTATTTTTTTTACCTAATAGGCCATTGAAATTCTGATGTATAAGCGAGTCAGCTTTTCCTTGCCAGAACATCAGAGAAGAATCCTAAATGCCTAATCTTTTACCATAGCTTGCTGACTTCCTACCCTTAGAGATAGAACAGTGAGACAGGGAGATTAGAAGCCCAGGCAGTAGTTCCTGTGGTGGAGGGAACTAGTTATGTGGTAACTGTGATAATGTCTTGTCTGATTGTGCAACCAGTGCTAAGGTCTTAATGGTCCTTGACACAGATATGACATTAAGAGTATATTTTTATGAGGCACCTGGGTGGCTCAATTGGTGGAGTGTGTGACTGTTGATTTTGGCTCAGGTCATGATCCCAGGTCATGGGATCAAACCCCACATCGGTCACCATGCTGAGCATGGAGCCTGCTTGAGATTCTCTCTCTCTCTCTCTCTCTCTCTCTCTCTCTCTCTCTCTCCACCCCCTCCCTCTACCCCTCTCCCCTGCTTGTGTGCTCCCTCTCTCTCTTATAAAAAAAAAGTATATTTTTGGGCTATGATATGAAGTAGCAGACACTTGTTAAGTAACTTTTTGTCAAATACCTAGATTATTAGATATTTATAGGATTGTCTTCTTGGGAAACCACTTCCAAATCTCTTTCTCATCTTATTACTTACACTGTGTCTTCCTTGTGACTACTTTGGAAATCTACAATGCTTTTACATGACCTTCTGGCCATGTTAGATTGGTTTGTCAGTGGAAGCATGAACCCAGCTGGACCAATTAAAAAACTCCTCAACTTCAACTCATATTTGATTGCTACAGAAATTGTCAGCTGACCTAAGATTGACAAATAAAATCCAAGATTTTTGGGCTTGGAAAAAGAAATATTGAAAGTTGTGAGACGCAAGACTTGGAAGATGAATGCAATCATTTCAAAGAGAAAAGAAATGAAAGATGTAGTTCTTCGTAGATATGAGCATTTCCAGCTATTCCTTTGATACAGCTGCTCTCCCCACAGTTGTATCACACTTTCATGGATACAGTGAGGCAAGAAATTCCCATTCTTGCTTATGCTTATTTGAATTGGATTTCTTTCATTTTCAATAAGAAAATTTTATACTAACATGGGCCAAGCAGTATGCTTTGTACTAGTGACACAGACAAAAATACTATGGCTCTTGTCCTGAAGAATCCACATTTTAGTGAAGCAATAGTGTTTTCAGTTAACTGATTACTTTTATATACATTTTAGCAACTCATACATTATCTCAATTTTAATTTTAGATGTATCATTTTAGTAGACCCTTTCATTCACAATAAATACATGTGGAGATCTTTGTGAATTCCAAAGTTGAAAATATAGTAGAGAAATAGACTCTTCATTATATGTTTTATCTATCTATCTATCTATCTATCTATCTATCTATCTATGTATCTATCTATTTATTTATTTAAGAGAGAGAGCATGTGAGCATGGGAGGAGTAGAGGGAGGGGGAGAGAGAGAACCTCAGGTAGGCTCCATGCCCAGTGTAGAGCCTGACACATGGCTTGATCTCTTGACTGTGAGATCATGCCCTGAGCCAAAATCAAGAGTCAGATGCTCAACTGACTGAGCCATCCAGGCACCCCTCTTTATGTGTTTTAAATTAACAGACAAAAATTTTCAAAAAAATTTGTATTTTATTCTATTTTTCCCTTTTAATTTAAATTTTAGTTAGCTAATGTACAGTGCAATATTGGTTTCAGGAGTAGAGTTCTGTGATTCATCACTTACATATAACACTCAGTGCTCATCACAACAAGTGCCCTCCTTACTGCCCATTACCCATCTAGCCCATCTCCTACCCACCTCCCTCTGTCAACCCACAGTTTATTCTCTCTCATTAAGAGTCTCTTGTGGTTTATTTCCTTCTCTTCTCTTTTTATCCCTGACTTCTCATATGTTTATCTGTTTTGTTTCTTAAATTCCACATATGAGTGAAATCATTTGGTATTTGTCTTTCTCTGATTGAATTGTTTTGCTTAGAATAATACATTTTAGCTTCATCTATGTCATTGCAAAAGACAAGATTTCATTCTTCTTGATGGTTGAATAATATTCCATTGTATACATACACCACATCTTTATCCATTCATCAGTCAATGGGCATTGGGTCTCTCTCCATAGTTTGGCTATCATTGATAATGCTGTTGTAAACTTTGGGGTGCAGGTACTCCTTCAAATCTATATTTTTGTATCCTTTGGGTAAATGCCTAGCAGTGCAATTGTTGGATTGTAGAGTAGTTCCATCTTTAACTTTTTGAGGAAACTCCATACTGTTCTCCAAAATGACTGTACCAGTTTTCATTCCCACCACCAGTGCAAGAGGGTTCCCCTTTCTCTGCATCCTCACCAACACCTGTTGTTTCTTGTGTTGTTAATTTTAGCCATTCTGACAGGTGTAAGGTGCAATGTCATTGTGGTTTTGATTTATATTTCCCTGATGATAAGTGATGTTGAACTTCTTTTCGTGTGTCTGTTAGCCAATTGGATGTTTTCTTTGGAAAAGTGTTCATATCTTCTGCCCATTTCTTAACTGGGTTATTTGTTTTTTGGGTGTTGTTTGATAACTTCTTGAGAGATTTTGGATACTTACCAGATATATCATTTGCAAATATTTTCTCCCATTCCGTAGGCTGCCTTTTAGTTTTGTTGATTGTTTTCTTTGCTGTGCAGAAGCTTTTTATCTTGATGAAGTCCCAATAGTTCATGTTTGCTTTTGTTTCTCTTGCCTTTGGCGACGTGTCTAGTAAAGAAGTGTCTCCAGCTGAGGTCAAAGAGGTTACTGCCTGTGTTCTCTAGCAATTTGATGGTTTCCTGTCTCACATTCATGTCTTTCATCCATTTTGAATTCATTTTTTTGTATGGTGTAAGAAAATGGTCCAATTTCCTTCCTCTGTATGTTGCTGTCCAGTTTTCCCAACACCATTTGTTAAAAAGACTGTCTTATTCCCATTGGATACTCTTTCCTGCTTTGTCAAAGATGAGTTGACCATATAGTTGTGGGTCCTTTTCTGAGTTTTCTATTCTGTTCCATTGATCTATGTGTCAGTTTTTGTGCCAGTACCATACTGTCCTGATGACTACAGCTTTATAATGTAGTTTGAAATCCAGAATTGTGATGCCTCCAATTTTGTTTTTCTTTTTCAGGATTGTTTTGGCTATTCATGGTCTTTTGTGATTCCACACAAACTTTAGGATTATTTGTTCTAGTTCGTGAAAAATGTTGGTGGTATTTTGATAGGGATTGCATTAAATGTGTAGATTGCCTTGGGTAGTATGGACATTTTAACCATGTTTGTTCTTTTAAACCATGAGCATAGAATGCTTTTCCATTTCTTTGTGTCCTCTTCAATTTCTTTCATAAGTGTTCTATAGTTTTCAAAGTATAGATCTTTTACCTCTTTAAAGGTTTATTCCTCAGTATCTTATCATTTTTGGTACAATTGCATATGGGATTGATTACTTGATTTCTTTCTCTGCTGCTTCATTATTGGTGTATAGAAATGCAACAGATTTCTTCACATTGGTTTTATATCCTAAAAGTTTGCTGAATTCATGTATTAGTTCTAGCATTTTTTTTGGTGGAGTTCTTTGTTTTGTTTTGTTTTGTTTTTTACATAGAGTATGTCGTCTGCAAATAGTGAAAGTTTGACTTCTTCCTTGACAATTTTGATGCCTTTTATTTCTTTTTGTTGTCTGATTGCCAATGCTAAGACTTCCAGTACTCTGTTAAATAGTAATGGTGAGAGTGGACATCCTTGTCTTAAGAGATGAAATATTGAATTTGATGGCGTATTCATTCTTGTCATAGCACTAGAGACTCTATCAAATTAAACATCCTTCTGTTTCATGTATTCAAAACTGTCAAAAGCTGAATATTTTATTTGTCTTTGGTTTTTCTTCCATTACCAGTATAACTTAAAAAAACTTTTCGTCCCTAAGGAACAATGTTTTAAAATTAACCATGAAAATTACTGCTTAAGTGACATCAAAGAGAAAACAAAGCTCTAACGAGTTGTATGTAGATTTTTGTAAGTTGACCAGGATCAGCAGCCTCACAATAAATATGATTTAAATGGATATTTTGAACAAATGACAAAACATTTCATGTCCTGGACCTTCAGGATGATTCTAACATGAATGTAGCCATGAATATTAAATTATGGAATATTCGTGTCTTATTGTATTTACAGATGAGAAGACTGAGAATCAGAGAAGGAAAATGGAAGCAAGATAATAAACACATCAGTAAAGGAGACTAGGTTTGGGCATCAAGAATATTGGCTGGTCTGATTTCAAATCTCCTGGTTTGTTAAAGTATGGAGATCAATAGATTAATCTTTATGGTAGATTAAAGATGGTTACAAAATCTTTGACACTTCTCCCATTGAGAGGTGGAGTTTATGTCTTCTCCATTTAAAACTAGGTGGGCTCCATGATTGCTCTATTGCATAAAATATGGTACAAATGATACTCTGCTAGTTTGGGGGCCCTGGCCATAAGAGACTGACAGCTTCTACTTCCTGCTACTTGTAACACTCATTTGTGGAAGCCAACCTCCATGAAAAAGTATGACCATCCTAAGAATAATGTGTTGTGAGAACCCAAAGCCTATGAAAAGGCCCTCAAGGATGAGATACCCTGTGGAGCAAGAGAGACAAAGGAGCACTGAGGTGTTAGATGTATCCATGAGACATATGTGCCATCTCTGAAATGGATTGCCAGCTCCAAGGACCCCAGCTGATCAACAAATGGATCAGACACAGGTTGCCCAGCTGAGATCATCCTGAAGGTGCCTGAATTCTCAACCTCCAAAATTTGAGCAAATGAAATAGTTGTTTGGGATACTAAATTTTGTGCTAGTTTGTTAAGCTGCAACAGATAATAGGGAAAGATATATAGGTACCTAGAAAAGGTGTGTCACCATTATAAAAACCTATAATTTATGGCATGGATTTTGAGACTAAACAGTGGGCAGAGACTAAAAAGGGCTCAAGGAGATTGTTAATGGATACCTGAAGGACAGGAGGTTATTATTGAGGCTTGGCATAAGGGCAACCCATTTGTGTAGTTGCAGAAGGTTTAGCAAAACTATCAGCTGAGGTATTTTGGAAACATAAAATGGACCTGACAAGCCAATGGATCCTGATAAGTAGGTTATTAAAAGTGACAACAGGTTCCTGTATCTGCATATGATAAAATATGCATAGGGAGAAATAAGCTAAGGAAGTTATTCAATTTTTTTGCAGAACTTATAAGAAATATATAGGAACCAAGACTTGCTGGCTTCGAAAATGTAATTATTTCTTATCTGTTTCCCAGCTAAGAAAACATTTTTAAAGCACAAAATAGCCTCAGGTAAAGATCAAAACCAGGATAGTAAAGCAAAGACTCAGGGCAAAGGTAAAGTCAAAGCCTTAAGTATAAATATCTTTGATAAGATCTCGGAAAAATTTAAGTTGATGTGTCATATACTCTATCAGCTAGACAAAAGATTTTAACAGTATACCTTTATAGGCCCTCTGTTAAACAAAAGAGTTTCTAATAATTTTAAGGATATTGTCTCATCTTTAAGCAATTTTGCAGAAGGCCAAGAGAATCCAAAGCAGGCTCGGCACTGACAAGCAGGCTCTACAGAGGGCCTGATCTCACAAACCATGAGATTCTGACCTGAGCCAAAATCAAGAGTCAGATGCTTAACCACCTGAGCCACCCGGGCACCCCTGAATTCACTATTTAAGCAAAACCGTTTGCTCTTCACATTCATAAAAATTATTATTTATACAACATTTGAATCTATTTGACCTTATGATTTCTGGCCAGTAGAGGTGACAGAAGTGATGTCTAAGTTCTGACCCTGGGCTTCTACTTTCTCTTCAAAATCCTGGAGCCTGAAGAAATGAGTCATCCCAGATGACCTTCCAGCTGAGCTCCTGGCTAACCACAAACTTATGAACAAGCTCAACTGAGATCAGCTTAGCCCAGCCCAGACCAGAAGAACTCTCCCAGTTGGACCCAGCCTCCATTGTCAACTCAAAGAATCATGAACTAAAAAAGGGTTGCTGTTTAAAGCTGTAAGTTTTGAAGTGGGTTAAATAGCAATAGCTAACTGGTACAATTGCATTCCACTTGATTTACTGCTAATTAAGAATGAAATGAAAAAGTATTGGTTGTTCTGCCCACTTTTAGGTACTTTTCTTTATTCTTGTTTATAAATTTGAGGATGAAACCAATAAACTAACTTCTAGTATTTCTCTGTGGCATGATATAATGAAAACACAGTGACACTGTGACATTCCTGCCCCCAAATCAAAACCTGAATCTAATTATACCAGGCAAACCCAAATTGAAGGAAATTTTCCAAAAGTGTCAAGGTCATGAAAGACAAGGAAACATTGAGAAACAATTCTAGTTTGAAGAAGATTAAAGAAAGGACAACAAAATACAACATAATTCTGGATTGGATCCTTTTGCTGGTGTAAAATAATGGATTAAAGAGTTTAAGAGTATACCTTTATAGGCCCTCTATTAAACAATAGAGTTTCTAATAATTTTAAGGATATTGTTTCATCCTTAAGCAATTTTGCAGAAGGCCAAAGACAGAGAAGAACTTACCTCAAAATGACTTGTGGGAATGACTATTATCTAATAGAATGGATTATAGTTTTATACAATGGACAAAATTTAGATAGAGTCTATGGATTAGATGGTAAATCAGTGTTAATTTACCAATTTTGATGGTTGTATTATGGCTATGTAGAATATGTCTTTGCTTATAAGAATTACATATTAAAGTGTTTGGAGGTTTGGAGGCATCATGTAGGAAACTTACTCTCCATGGTTCCGTTTTTAAAAAGCTTGAAAAAAAATTTAAAGTAAAGAATATTAATGGTAGGGGGCAGTTCCGGTCCTAGAAGACCATAAAGAGCAGGTACCTCCCACTTAGGTTAATGATCTGTTCCTGATAATCAGACTTACTGCCCCTGAAGTGCTGAACAGGAGCCTATTTTCCATTATTTTAGATGAGAAAAATTATATGGTCGGCACATCAACTTAACACCCAACTTGAATGCCTGGCTGACTTAGTCAGTAGAGCATGCAACTCTTGATCTCAGGGTTGTAAGTTCGAGCCCCACATTGGTTGTAGAGATTACTTAAAAATAAAATCTTAAAAAAAAAAAAGCCCACCAAAAAGCACCCAACTAATTTACTTAAACAGGGAATCAAACACAATAAAGTGTGCATCTCTGTATAAGAAACATGTTAGTACATAATACGGTTAAAACGTCACTTTCTGATAACAAATTAATATAGTTATTAACAAACTTTTGCTTTGTATGTGACATCCAAGATATAATCCCCTTTGCTGTCACTTAGTGTACTTTAAAATCATCTATACATTATGATGATGATATTCTAATTGTATTCGATTCAAGACTTATTTATTTTTATTACTTTACTAACTTAAGACAGTCTATCTAGACTTTTGTTAAAAATGTCGTATTGAGTTTTGCAAACAATATGAAATTTTTCTATAAGCAGTGGTGAAAAAATATTGTACTGATAAATAAGTATGTTCAATGAAGTTTGTGTAGTAAAATTCAAGAAGCATTCTTTTTTTTTAAGATGTATAATACGTTAATTTGATACATTTATACACTACAATATGATTATCACTATAGCATTACCTAACACTTCCATCAGGTCATATAATTTATCATTTCTTTTTTTTTAATGTTTGTTTGTTTGTTTGTTTGTTTATTTATTTATTTATTTATTTATTTATTTTTAATATATGAAATTTATTGTCAAATTGGTTTCCATATTATTTTTAATATATGAAATTTATTGTCAAATTGGTTTCCATACAACACCCAGTGCTCACCCCAAAAGATGCCCTCTTCAATGCCCATCACCCACCCTCCCCTCCGTCCCACCCCCCATCAACCCTCAGTTTGTTCTCAGTTTTTAAGAGTCTCATGCTTTGGTTCTCTCCCACTCTAACCTCTTTTTTTTTTTTGCTTCCCCTTCCCCATGGGTTTCTGTTAACTTTCTCAGGATCCACATAGGAGTGAAACCATATGGTATCTGTATTTCTCTGTATGGCTTATTTCACTTAGCATCACACTCTCCAGTTCCATCCACGTTGCTACAAAGGGCCATATTTCATTCTTTCTCATTGCCACGTAGTACTCCATTGTGTATATAAACCACAATTTCTTTATCCATTCATCAGTTGATGGACATTTAGGCTTTTTCCACAATTTGGCTATTGTTGAGAGTGCGCCTATAAACATTGGGGTACAAGTGCCCCTATGCATCAGTACTCCTGTATCCCTTGGGTAAATTCCTAGCAGTGCTACTGCTGGGTCATAGGGTAGGTCTATTTTTAATTTTTTGAGGAAACTCCACACTGTTTTCCAGAGTGGCTGCACCAGTTTGCATTCCCACCAACAGTGCAAGAGGGTTCCCGTTTCTCCACATCCTCTCCAGCATCTATAGACTCCTGATTTGTTCATTTTGGCCACTCTGACTGGCGTGAGGTGATATCTGAGTGCGGTTTGGTTTGTATTTCCCTGATGAGGAGCGATGTTGAGCATCTTTTCATGTGCCTGTTGGCCATCTGGAAGTTTTCTTCAGAGAAGTGTCTATTCATGTCTTCTGCCCATTTCTTCACTGGATTATTTGTTTTTTGGGTGTGGAGTTTGGTGAGTTCTTTATAGATTTTGGACACTAGCACTTTGTCCAATATGTCATTTGCAAATATCTTTTCCCATTCCGTTGGTTGCCTTTTAGTTTTGTTGATTGTTTCCTTTGCTGTGCAGAAGCTTTTTATCTTCACGAGGTCCCAATAGTTCATTTTTGCTTTTAATTCCCTTGCCTTTGGAAATGTGTCAAGTAAGAAATTGCTGAGGCTGAGGTCAGAGAGATTTTTTCCAGCTTTCTCCTCTAGGGTTTTGATGGTTTCCTGTCTCACATTCAGGTCCTTCATCCATTTTGAATTTATTTTTGTGAGTGGTGTAAGAAAGTGGTCTAGTTTCATTCTTTTGCATGTTGCTGTCCAGTTCTCCCAGCACCATTTGTTAGAGACTGTCTTTTTTCCATTGGATATTCTTTCCTGCTTTGTCAAAGATTAGTTGGCCATACATTTGTGGGTCTAGTTCTGGGGTTTCTATTCTATTCCATTGGTCTAGGTGTCTGTTTTTGTGCCAATACCATGCTGTATTGATGATGACAGCTTTGTAGTAGAGGCTAAAGTCTGGGATTGTGACGCCTCCTGCTTTGGTCTTCTTCTTCAAAATTACTTTGGCTATTTGGGGCCTTTTGTGGTTGCATATGAATTTTAGGATTGCTTGTTCTAGCTTCAAGAAACATTCTAATGAAAAAACTGTTACCTGTGGATACATATGGGTTATGTCTGTATTTAAAGCCATAATCATTTCAGCTTTAGTCTTAAATTGATAGTTCAGTAAAACAGAATGGATTGAACCTCAGATGTAAGAATTACATCTATACTATATAATTTTATAAATATTCAAAAGAATGAGATCACTGGCTAGTAATTGAGAAAATAGTTTAGATCTATACATCTACATGAACACTAATTCAAGATAAATTAAAGAGCTAAACACTTTAAACAGAAAATCTAGAAGAAATGGAATCAAATTTGTCCATTTTGTGTGTGGAGTAGAGTTTCCTAAGTTTAGACGAAACAGAAGTCAGTAAGGGGAAAATACACAGATTTTGCTACAGGGAAATTTGAAAATTCTGTGTGTATAGTTTAAAAGCAAAGCAAATGTTTATAGCAAATAAGGATACCAAAGTTTTAAATAGTAAAAGCTCTCACAAATCTATAAGAAAAACATGAAGATACTGATAGATATGTGGGAAAGAGTTCAAAGAGGCAGTTTATATGAGAAGAAATACAAATAGTAAACCAAGTTTTGAGGAAAAATAACTTTGCTAGTAGCCAAATTATGGAAACAATAACTTTGCTAGTAGTCAAATGAAAATCATAACTGGGAACTATCACCAATATCTATTAGATTAGATAAGTCATTAAAAATACCACAAACTCCACTGGCAATGAAAGGTGTGGTAAACTAACTGGGTACTCTGCACATAACTAGTGTCTGTATAAAGTAATAGAACCCTTTTGGAAAGTTATTTGGAATGCTGACCCAGGAACTATAAATATAAATATTTTTTGGCTCATTACATTTTTGGAATTCACTATTCTTTTTGCATAGAGACAATCATTACAGAGTTTTAATAGCAGAAACAAAGTGTGTTGGAATTGACAGCAAACTAAATAGCTAATGGTTAAGTAAGCTATGGTGCCACCACTTTATACAATAGTATACAGTCATTAAAATAACTAAAAATGAACAAAAGTGATGAGAAAATGTTTGGTTTTTTTTAAGTAGAACACAAAATCGTATACTGTGTGTAATTACTCAGCATTGTCACATAGGAACTAATGCATACAAGTGGTGAGATTATATATCAGGATATTAACTGTAGAGGTAAGCAGTGATGAGGTGATAAAAGTTTCTTTAAAAAAATCTTTTTTGGGGTACTTGGGTGGCTCAGTTGGTTAAGTGTCTGACTTCGGCTCAGGTCATGATCTTGCGGTCTGTGAGTTTGAGCCCTGTGCTGGGCTCTGTGCTGACAGCTCAGAGCCTGGAGCCTGCTTCAGATCTGTCTCCCTCTCTTTCTGCCCCTCCCCTGCTGATGCTCTGTCTCTCTTTCCCTATCTCTCTCAAAAATAAACATTGAAAAAAAATTTTTAAATAATACCTTAAAGAAAAAAATCTTTTCTGTGGGTGGGTGCCTGGGTGACTCAGTCCATTGAGCATATGACTCTTGATTTCAGCTTAGGTCATAATCTCATGGTTCAAGAGTTCGAGCCCCACGTGGGGCTCTGCGCTGACAGTGCAGAGCATGCTTGGGCTTCTCTCTCTCCCTCTTTCTCTGCCTCTCTTTCTCTCTGTCCCACAAAAATAAATAAACATTAAAAAAATCTTTTCTGTGTTTTTCCAAATTAAAAAAAAGAATATATATTGTCTTTATAATTAAAAGGAGAGGAAGGAGGAGGAGGAGGAGGAGGAGGAGGAGGAGGAAGTGGAGGAGGAGAAGGAGAAGGAGGAGAAGAAGAAAGGAATAGAGGGTCCCTGGTTGGCTCAGTTGGTACAGCATGCAACTCTTGGTCTTGGGGTAATAAGTTTGAGTCCCACGTTGGGTATAGAGTTTAATCAAGTAAAATCTTTAAAAAAAAAGAAGGAGGAGGAGGAGAAGAAGAAGAAAGGAAGAGAGGAGAAACTATATTCTGGTTTTTGTAGTCAAATGAAAAATTTTCCCTATATAAGTACTCAATAAGCATCACCATAAATCCGTGAAACAATCATACAGATGCTGGTGACTGCACTCTGGAAAGCATAACTGGATCATAGACCGCTCTTCAAAGCCAGAATCCTACAAGGAGTTGATGACAACCCTACTAAGACTGAGGTCATGTACTAACATGCCCAAGGAGACTTTCCATATAGTCATAGCTGCTGTAATCCTTTACAAGGCTTCATAAACACATCAAATGCTTATTGGCCAGGAAATAAACCTGGTAATCAGGTATTTTTGTTTATGCTCAATATAAAGTGTGTCTGTGTTTTTAACTTTTCAAAAGGTTAAGGTCACAATGTTTTTCCATTATAAAATTGCTCTTGGAAGAAAAAAATTAGCAGTCCCACCATTCAGTGTGTTTTTAACATAGGAGCAGTCAGTACAAGGATCCATTTTTCGTTTTTCAAAGATCATTTAAAAAGTTTAAATTGAATTTATGCTGACAGTATTTTAAATCAAGGAAGTACATTGGTGATATCATTTTACTTGCAGTTTTGCTATTCTTCAAGTGGAGGATGTTTAAAATGAATGTAATATAGTAGGGGGTAATCTTCCATTTAGCTTTACAATTCTATCAGCAAAACACCAGGGGAGAAGGAATATCATGTTCTCTTTGAATTGCGTTTTTGCAACCTGAGCTTCCAGTTCAGGTTTCTTGACGTACCCTTGGGCATTGAATCTGAATTAATTATTGTGTCCAATTTCCTCTACCTAGCCCCCAAGACAAGTGCAAACAAGCCAGCAATGGTTACCCTCATGGCCACTAGAGATCATATCAAAGGAAAGTGCAGAGCAGTACAATGCTCTACTGGTAAGAATTCATCCATTGAAAAAGATCGAAGGGAGAATCAGGTTGGCACAAATTGAAAGTTATTGGATACACTTAATATTTTCTAGTTTAATCCACACCTTCCAGGTATAGATTAAAATACATCACAAAGAATTTTGCTATAATGACTGAAGGAACTAGTTTCCTTTTTTTTTTTTTTTTTTTTTACTCTAGGAGAAATTAGCTGGCTACTGTCTCCAATGTGGAAGGCAGGCCTCATGCCAGCTTGTATGTATGCCAGTCAGGATACCATTCATTCTTATGGGGAAAATGGTTCTTCAAGACAGGTCTAGGATTTGGCCACCTTAAAGAATGACTCATGAAAACAAAAAGTAGATGAAGGCTTTTTTGAAGCTTCTGCTTTTCTTAATATTAGAAGGAAAATGTTACCAATCCTCAAAAATGTGATTTCCTATGGTATAAGTTCCCCAATAAATAATGAGTGGATTAATAGAGGAATTTCATAATTTTGTCCTCTAAAAAGCATGTACTTGCTCTCCGATTGTCTTTTTGTTTTGGCTGTTAATCTTCATAAAATCTATTAAGTACTGAAAAGACCTATCCTAGGGGAAGTAAAATAGAATAGCTTTTCTTATTCTGTTTATTAGAGACATAATTTCCTCCAGTGTAATTCAAGTTTTGGGGCAAATATTTGAGAAGGACTTTGCAAATCACCTGTGAATTAAAGAGAATGCCATATTGAGTTTAATTTTGTACAAGGGAGTATTTTTATTTTTTTAATTTTATTTTTAATTCTATTTTTTCTACAAGGGAGTATTTTTAAAATAAAAAATAAGTAAGTATTACAATTAATAAATAAAGTAATAAAAGTCAACTACTGGTAGTGAAGTTAGTCCTTGAAACCAAGTCTCTGGGTAGTACATTTTAATAAAGTTACAAAACATTGTGTCTGTCAGTTGTGAGTTAATAATACCTATGATATTTTCTTAAAAAATAATTAGAACAGATTCAAGATTAACTCTATACTAACATAAGCCTTGCTTGTGTTCCAATGTTGCCTTCTTGAATCACAGAGAAAGGCTCTTAGCTAATATTCTGGGGAATTGTGACTAATCTCAGATACAACCATTGTCATGGGTTGCATTGTGTTCCTCCAAAAAATTCTGGTTGTAGTTCTAACTTCTAGTACTGCCCAATTCGATGAACTCGTTTGAAAATAGTCCTTTTCATGTAATTGGTTTGATGTAATTGATGTAATAGGATAGAATAGGGTGGGCCCCTAATTCAATACAACTGGTGTCCTTGTAAAAATAGAATGTCATATGAAGAGATAGGAACACACAAAGGAAGACAGGTGTGTAAAGACAGAAGCAGAGATTGGAATTATGCTATCACAAGCCAAGGAATCCCTAGGGCCACTGGAAGCCAGGAAGAGGCAAGGAAAGATTCCCCACTTAGAAGGCGTGGAGGGAGCACAGCCCTGCCAACATCCTAATTTCAACTTCTAGCCTCCAGAACTGTGAGATAATAAATTTCTGTTGTGCTAAGCCAAGCCACTGAATCCATGACACTTTGTTCCAAATGCCCCAGGAGATTAATAAATCTGTAAGGGTATGTCAATGCTTGGGTGAGTCCCATGTAGTATCCAGTATGACATATGTCTTCTGCAGAAAGAGAATGGAGATAAAGAAAAAAAAAACATCTATTTTTTTTCACAGCTATATAGAAATTTGGGTTGCTGACTGTGAAACTTTGTGACTGGCTAGACATCTGCAAAGTTCATCACCAAGTTCCCTAATCTTCACTAAAGGTCCTGATGTCTTAGCCATGTAATCTGTGTTTTGATAAGATTGTTTAAGATGGAATGTATGACCAGAGTGACCAAGGCACTCATGCCCTAATTAAGGGCCTGAGTCAGGAGCAATAATTGCTCACAGGAAATCATTATTGGGCCCTTGTAGGGAAATGATTCCTGTGTTAGCTCTGGCCTAAGGATTCTCAGTTGGAAGTGGGGCCCAGGTGTGGGCCTAGGATTCTTGGCTGTTCCAGCACATCCTATGCTGTGCGGATGTGTCCTGGGCATGACAGATATCAAGACAAAGTGCAGGACTGGAAGATTGGTTCTGCTTTGGGGTTAATGCCAGAGAGGCACACAGTTGACTGTTCCTGACTGCTAAGAGCTGGGCTGTGTTGGAAACTGTTCTCGTGCTGTGCCAGGCCCTGTGGACAGAGCAGTGATTGATGGGCTCTCATTAGGGAACGCATACAAGGGTATGGGAATGAGAAATGGTCTTGAATTTGCTGACCCTGGGCTAAGACTGGTCTCTTAGGCTAAACTGAAAGATTGAGAATTCTTGTTTCAAAGTTGAGTACTCCAGAATATTTAGCAGTTTATTTTTAATTTAGATACTTAGATCTCAAGAGTCCTGGTCTAGGAAAGATTCACAACCCTCACCAATCACCTGGGAACTTGTAGCAGTCAGAATTCTGAGAGAAAGGATTCTCTCTAGCTGAATAATTGAGGTGATTTTAGTAAAATGACTATTTGCAAAGGGTGTAGAGAGGGAAAAACAAAAGATGTGGCTTACTTTATGCTAATTAGAATAGGGAGCCATTTCTATACTTCAGTGGAAAGGGTCAGGGAAGGGAGCAGTTGCCAAAGCTGGGAGATTGCTGTGTGGACACAGCTCCTGATAGAAGCCATGAGTTCAGGAGAGGCTTGCAGGCAAACTGCATGGGCTTGGCCAGAACACAACCAGGGGAATAAGTGACCAGCCTCACTCTTCTCTCTCCCTCCATCTCTTGCATGACTCCCATTGGAAGCAGGAGCATAAAGGTGCCCATGGATGTAAACCACACAGTCAGCCTTTGGGGACACAGAGCTGAGTGAGGCCATGGATTGAGGGACTGCCAAGCACAGACATCATTTTGTCAGGATCCTTCTGATTGTAAGTAACAGAACCTATTCTTATTTAACTGAGACAAAAGAGATTTATTGGAAGTCTCAGTGGAAAGTGCATGAGTGCATTTGAACCTCAGGAAAACCCACATTGTCATTTGGGTTCTTAGCTCTACTCCCCCCATGCCCAATTTCATCTTTATTCATTCTCTCTCTCTCTCTCTCTCTCTCTCTCTCTCTCTCTCTCTCTCAGGAGGGGCAGGGAGAGAAGGAGAGAGAGCGAATGCCCAGTGTGGAGCCCAACCTCACAACCCCATGAGGTCATGACCTGAGCTGAAATCGAGTCAGATACTTAACCGACTGAGCCGCCCAGGTGCCACTCAGCTTTATTCTCTTAAATCAGTTTCATTCATTAGCAGCAGCTTCTACCTTTATACCTTTAACACCAAAGAGCCAAAATCCCTTTGCCTATGTCCAGTGTGAAAAATCTCAGGACTGGCTTGTCTCACATCTGCGGAGTTCTAACAAACCAGCTGTGCCCAACACTCTGGAGTGCTGGGACTGGCTGACTCCACTAGATCCACGTGCTTAGAGAGGTGGGAGGAAGAATTCCCCAAAGAGAAGGAGGAAATCCCAGAAAAAAGGGCCCTGGGCAGAAAAAGAGACTAGGTGTCCACTGCAGGAACAACATGGAAGCAGCAGTGAGGATGGGGAAACTGAGGAGGTGGAGGGACATTTTGTGCTATATACCATAGTAAGGGCTCAGGCTGAGACCACAGAGAAAGGGCAGGGTAGGGCTTTAACCAGAAGCTGTAACCTTTGCTCAAATTATTCTCCTTCTTGCTGCTATGGCAGACACCTTACCTTTCAGGACAAAAAAGGATGAAAGTCTCAGCCTAGCATCTGACTTGAGCCTGGCTTTCTCACTGGATCATTATCACTTTCATGTAAGTTGTGGCCCAGTTTGACAGTACGTTTGCCGTTCTCCAGGAATGACCCACACAGCCATGTCTGGCTGATTGCTTTTCATGTATCTCCATCTTTGATGATTCTGCTCATCATTCAAGACCCTGCTAAAATTTCACCATTGCCATCAGAACATCCTTGCTCCCACCTGCAGGAAGGAAACTTTCTGTTTTCTGGTTCTTCTGCTACCATCAGAAACCTATTTAAATATTTATCAAGGCCAGTTCTCCATCAGACTTCTCTATCTAGGTCAGCCTCCCTCACCAGATGGTGAGACCCTAAAGAGAAGAGGTCATCCCTTTAACCCCCATACACTTGTGCCTGGCACAGGGCCTATGGATTTTTGAATTGATGAAAGAATTGCAGGAGAAGTGGGAAGGAATGGAGATTTGAGCACTGCTTTGTGCTTTTCCCTCCTACTTTACATATCCCCAGTTGCTTTCTCCTTCCTCCCCTTCCTCCCTTCTGCCCTTGGTTCTTCATTTGTTGGCTATAAATATGGTCACTTTCTTATACACAATGGGATATATTTAAGATTAGAGTTTGGCTTGAAAAACAATTTTTTATTTGAGTATAGCTGACCCACAATTTTACATTAGTTTCAGGTCTACAATATAGTAATTCAGCTTCTCTATACATTATGCTATGCTCACAAGAGCAAGTACCATCTGTCACCATACAACACTATTACAATATAATTGACTACATTCTCTGTGCTGTGCCTCTTATTCCTGTGACTTATTCATTCCATAATGGGAGTGGGAGATAGAACTTGGCTTTTAAAAGGATGCACTGCCTAAAACACTGAGCTCCTAACTCTACCATGGTTAAATGTGTGATGAGTGTATAAAGGAAACGTATTTCCTTTTAGAAGCTGCTGTGCCTCACAAATGCCAGGGTTGAAATCTTTTAGGGAATATTTTTACAAGGACTTTTAGAAAAGTATTGATCATTAAGCCAAATTGGTCAAATGTGCAAAGGCACCAAATAGTATTTGCCTATCCAAAGGGAGAGCTTGATCAATTCTTGTATTTGGACATTTTACTCCAAAACTGGTTTATACTTTACAGTTAAGAAAGAGAAGTAAAACTGTTCATTAAGTGGATTGAAGGTCAATGGGCTTTCCTTCTTTCTTCTTTGGTGTTAACCACAGGTGTCTTTAACTGTACATAGCATTTCCAAATGACCCTTTCGGTTTCTATAGCTACTACTTTGTGAACTAAAGTTCAACAGTTTGTGGATTTGACAATCTGACTTGGTAATCCCCTAAGCAGAATCTGAAAAAAACAACTTAACATCTCTGTGATGATCTGCTGAAATTTAAGTAAATAAGAAATCTTCAGCTTTATGACTACAAGTTAATAGCACACCTGTGCCAGGCCATAATCACTTAAATAAAATGTAGCTTCTAGTTATTAAATTTGACATTTAAAAACATTATCAAAGGTAAAGGAGAGGACTTAAGCTTTTCTGTTACTTCTAGGACATCAAACAAATAATCTCACCTCCCTCCTCTTTTCCCCATCAAACTAAAGAAGGAGAAAGGAAGGGAGGAAGGGAAAAATGGAGGGATGGAGGAAGGAAGAAAGGAAGGAAAGAAGGGTGGAAGGAACTAATGATTGAAGAAAATGCAAACATTTTTAACAGTCAAACGAGGAACAATTTAATAGTGTCTCAAGAATAGGTACCATGTTTCTTAGATGAGAATCTTTAATCAAGCTGAGTAAACTAGAAACTGTAACACTACTCCTCTTCTGGTTCTAAGCCCCATCATGACATTTCATTGAATCCATATTTTTATGCTAATTACTATAATTTCTCTTGAAGTAAAACAGAACAGTAGTACAACAGTGTGATGACATTCAAAGAGTTCAACTGTGACATATAATGACCCAAGTTATAAGGGAGGTTGGCAAAAAGGATATTAAATGCTTTCATCTTCTATAGCAAAAGATGACAAAAGAAAAAAGGAAGTTAGGAATACAACTCGGTTAGCCAATCAGGTGAAAGAAATGGTTTGGGGGTGGAATGTACAGGTATGTTGGAGGAAGGGCAAGTAGATGATATCTCACTGGAGCTGAGGGTAGAAGAGAATTAAGAGATGAGATTAGAGAAGACAGGCTGGCACCAGGACCCCACCTGCCAAATGAAGGAGTTTGGAATTTATCCTTTTAACAACAGGGACCCACTGGAAATTTGAGTAGAAGAGTGACATGCTTAAAGCACTGTTTGAGCACCAATAATCTGGCCAGAGCATTGAATGTACTGAAGGAGAAGGCTAAGGGACCATGGCAGTGGTCCCTTCATGATGTGGACATGAATGGGAATAGTAGCCCTCATATGGAATAAAAAGTATGACTATGGAAGAGATCATAACATATGAATGGCCAGGACCTGTTGACTAATAGAGGACCAAGAAGAGGGAGCATCAAAGATCACTTTTCAGCTTAAAGCCTGGATAACTGGGAAGATATGTAATAGATATAGGAAATCAAGAATGGAGCTCATCTTAGCTCCATTTAATGTTAATGTTTAGATGTTGAGTTTGAGGCAGAGGTGGAAGGATGTGCAATGGAAACATATAACAGACAGATAATATACAGACCACAAGACACTGGACATTGAATAATCATCTCTGGTGCTGGTTCCCAGGTTATATTTGGCAGAGGAAATGTGATAGTGTTTCCTTGGGGAGAGTTTACAAAGTGTTGCAGAGAGAGGCAAATAATTCTCCATATAGTCTGTACTCAGTACAAGTGAGGCCTGAAAACTTTTTGAGATTAGTAATAATGGCCCTCAAAAGAAGTGGACATTTCATGACAGTAGGATGAAATATCCAGAAGTATATCCCCAAACTAGGGAGAGGAGAATCCAGGCTATATAACAGCTGAGACAATTCTCACAAACACACCAACTAATTGTTATCACCAATTTCTGAGTGAGAAGTAACTAGAGAGTATTCAGAATCACCTGTATTTTTATATCTAAGTTACTTGCTTAGTAAACTTTAGGAGTAGTTCTCTTTCTAAAAGGTGTCGTCATTCCAACAGACTGTCAGATCCCTAAGTCAAAGAACTTCTATATTAAATTGTTACAGATAGATAACCAATCTGGGTAGAAGGGAACTAATATAGTCAAGATGTGCCAGAATTGACACACTCAGAACAGACATCTCAGAATGCTTTCTTTACAAGGCCTATTTTCATCTGTCCATGCCTGTTGCTGCAGAGGTGATGCTGCCTGAAGCTTGAGTTGAGCTAAAGATGATCTCCCTGCATGGAGTCATTAGGTTTGAGGTTGAGAGGATTCAGTTAAGAGGTAGAGGAAATATACGTGTTCATCAAATTTTCTGTATAAAGTAGGATTCCCTTTTTACTTAGGAAAAGAGTTAATAAGAAAAACTTCTGAGCACCCCAAATAAGAATATTCTTATTTTTTTGAAGGAGACAGAACAAGGTGAATGTAATCCTCCTTATAACAGTGTAGTTTTTGTTAAGTCAGTGTGAGTATCTCAACTTCTTTCCAGAGTTTTCATCTTTTCAGAGTTTATCTGTACACTGAGTTGCCAAGGCAACCAACAAACATGTAGTAGGGACTCAAACACCTAAACTAATTTTATGAATGTCAGCTACCAGACTTCTTTCACTTCATTTTATATAAAGCCCAGAGCCCAGCATTCACATCCTATTTCACGTTATATTTTGAGCCCTGTTTTCATGTCATAGGTAAGAATGGTTATGAATGTGTATCAGATACGATTGTATATGGATTTACATGATGCATTGTTTATGTAAAAGATATAAGATGTATGTATCCATGTATGGGGAAAAAGTGTGCGTGCCTCCTAAAAATCTAAATGGGGCAAAAGTTACAAAAAAAAATCCCAAAGAACAGAAAATAACAAAAAATCTTGATTATCCATACGTGAATTAAAATTAAAGGCTAAGTTTTCTGGATTTTTTTCTAGAAAAAACAGACATGTAGAAAGGTCCAATTGATATCAGAGATTTCTGGGAAATGCCATTATTTTGTACTCTGGCACTTTCTACAGTAAGAGTAGTTGTTAAGGGCATGGGGGAGGAGAGATAGCTGGGAAAGAGGGTATAGACAACCGACAGTGGTGGCCTAAGAGACCTGTGAGGGCATCAGAGGACACCAGTGCTAGAAAGCAGATGGGTCCACTTCAGGAAATGAGTCCAGAACTAGGCAATTCAACTTAGCAAACATGCATCAATTCAAACTATGATGAACAATACAATCAAGCCCTGGTTTTCACCTTTTCAACTGTGGGCTAAGCACAACAGGAAAATTAAGATCTTGTCCTTTGGCCCTGACAAAAATGCTTGAGAATTCCCTAGGCCGAATCTTGAATCCTATTAGTGAACAGGCTGTTTCAGCTCCTTTCTTGTGGTGGGTGCCTGCTGCCTTTCACGTAGATCTCTTGAAGCTGACTGAAGTGCTTGGCAAGGACTCCTGCCTCTTGGTACCCAAACTCTTTGCCTGGTGGGTCACGGACTTTCTAGCCAATAGGTTTCCTCATATGATTTCTCCTCTTTGTCCTCTCAGAGTCTGGAACTTGTCTGCCCACAAACCTTCCTTGATCCTTTCTATCACTGACTTCTCAGGATCCACCCTCACCAATCCCTCTTCCTAGTTGAATTCCCAATCCTGGCTCCTAAGCCTTTCCATACTGTATAATGAAAATTAAGATCTCAAGGAATGCAAGTTCTTCAACTGTACACTTGGTCAAAGTTGGAATACATCTGTGATGGTCACTGCTGCTTGCCTGGCACCTAATAGTGTCCACATATGCTTGGTATAGAATAGACATAAAAGAAAGAAAAAATTGAAATAAGTTGTAATGTATTATTTACCCCAAATAGGAAACTTAGAAAAGATCTTTAATATGGTTGACACAAAAAGATGTTTCTGCTTAATCAGCAGTTTATTAAAAAATTTTTAAGTGAAAATATTTATATGTTTATAGTTAATTGGGATTTAAATCCTAATAACTGTTCTACCCTGGCTTCCTCAATGTCCCTCAAACACACCAAGTGGCATCCTACTTTAGGACCTTTGTATTTGATATTCCCTCTGTCAGAAATATTCTTCCATTAGTTACTGCATGGCTCATGTGTTCTGGAAGGCTTTTTTCTCAGTTTCTTGAATGGCTTGTATGTTCACTTCCTCCATGTCTCTGATCATATGTCACCACAACAGGGAGGCCTTTCCCTGAGTCCCCATCTAGAATAACACCACCCCACCACTCTCTAGATCTTTTGCTTTGCTTCATTTTCTCTCACCTGACACATCATATGTTTATGGGTCCATTTTTGTCTGCTCCTGCTAGAATTTATGAGCTTCATGAGGGAACACCTTTGTTTTCTTCACTACTGTATCCTCACTCACTGGAATGGTGCCTGGTATAAGGCAGGTGCTCAGTAACTATTTCATTGAATGAGCAATTCAAGGTGGAAACTTAAATATGCACTTTTTAATCTGATGCTTAAAATTACATTCTTTAAAAAAATGTTTGTTTCTTTATTTTGAGAGAGAAAGAGAGAGAGAGAGGGAGAGGGAGAGAGAGAGAGAGGCAGAGAGAATCCTAAGCAGGCTCCATGCTGTCAGCTCAGAGCCAGACAATGGGGCTTGAATTCATGAACCGTAAAATCATGACCTGAGCAGAAATCAAGAGTCAGATGCTCAACCAACTGAGCCACCAGGCACCCCCAAACTACATTCTTAATCAGTACTTCAGTTCAATGGGTAACCATTATTGTTGGAACAGATAAGGAATTATGAAGAAAATAGCCTACTGTATTTAATTCTATTATATTTAACTACAGACTATGCTTATATCTATGTATCTATCTATATAATCTATCTATTATATATACATAATATATATATAATATATATATATATTTTATATATATATATATATATATATATATATATATATATATATATTATTTTAGAGAGAGAGTGTGTGTACATGAGCAGGGGAGAGGCAGAGAGGGACAGAGAGAGAATCCCAAGCAGGCTCCACTCTCAGCATGGAGCCCAATGTAAGGCTCAATCCCATGACCCAGAGATCATGACCTGAGCTGAAATCAAGAGTCCAACACTCAACCAATTGAGCTACCCATGTGTGCCAACTATGCTTATATTTATAAACATTGTGATATGGAGTACATTTTCCTCATTTTTATTTACCCTTTTGAGCCTCATGAACCTATTCTAAAATATGTTACTGCTTACTCAACAATCTTTTATCTGTAGGCTAAATAAGAACATCTCCCTCCTAGATTACATATAATAAATCATATAAGTATAAATAGTATAGACACATGTTAGGAATAGCAAAAGCAGACCACTTTAAAAAACACTCATGTTTAATGTTTAATTTTTAAATGGATTTTCTAGTGGGGCTTTTGACAATCTGATAGCCAAAGTGCATTTATGAACTAACGCTTTTAAAGCCACCTACTACTCATTCATGGATAATTTTATTGAAAAATTTTTTGCCACATCTAATGGTAAGTCCCAAGCCCAAACCATGGGAAAGGATGCATTTGTCATGATACCATATAATAGATGCCAGATCCTAATCTCTGGCTTCCCTGCTAAGTCAGAGCACCCAGAAAAGTCACTCCTGGAAGTTAATGATCAAAATAGATATAAAAGGATTATAAACAAAAATCAGGACAATTGAAGTGCAGAGGGAGCAAGAAGGGGAAGTAATAATGGTGATCCTGAATGTCCCGAGAAAATTGTGTGGGTGGCTGAACGGTGGTTAGGTCCATAGACTTCTTTTAAGCCTCCAAAGCAAGATTAAAATTTTATTCCTTAGTTATTGAAACAAGGCAGGAGCCACTCTTTTTCAAGTATACACTGGTAGTAAAATTTCTACAGGGAAGATGTGAGGCCTCTCCCTCTCTTCCAGAAGCTAGATTTAACAAATAAGAAGCCTGGTCTGAATCAGAAAACCACTTCCTTGGCCTTAGGAAAGTTACTCAACTTCCTGAGCCTCACTCTCCTCACCTGTTAAGCCAATACAATATTAATGTATATCATAGGTCATTGTAAATATTAAATGAGATAATATACATATGTGCTAAACTGGAGATTAATCATATTAATGATTATTTCTTCCACATTCTTTCTGCACCCTCACTTTTTCTCTCTGCTCCATTTTCTTTTCCTTTATTTTTCCCTGACCACAAAGCCCAATTATAATTATTACTTGTAAATATTTATTGAGCAACAATCAATTATCATCAGACAATAGTTTCAGAAGAGTCAACATGTATTTGTAGATTTACTAAGCAATTATCAGAAGCAACAGGATGGAAGAGACTGTGTGTGTGGTCCCTTGCCCAGTTGGGTGTACAATCACACAGCAATGCAATGCAGGCTGTTATTCCATACCTTGGGGAACCATTGCTGTTGAACTGATGATGGTGGCTGGTCTTGATAGTCTAAGAATAAAGACCTGAAGTGTTTGGATTCTTAGGAAGCCCATTCCTATGTGGGATTAAGAAGGTTCTGGGTATGTACTTCCTGGGGTGGATAGTGAAAGGGGGCTAATTTCCCTGCCTCCTAGAGTCCCTGAGCTCAGAAGAACAGGCTCTGTGAACTTTGGAGCATGACTCTCTCAGGACAATTTCTGAGAAGTGGGCCTACCTAGAAAAAGGCTGTGTCCCATACATTTGGCTCAACCAAAGCTGGACAGAGATCTTTGAAAGTAGTTTTATGGAACTCCTCTCTGTGCTTTCCTTGCTCATATCTTTGTCCTACCTGATCTGCTCCCCATCCCTTCACAGGACTACTGCTCCCAGCTCCCAAACTGAAATTTTTACAATTCCCTGAAGGAGTCTTGTCTTCTCTCCTTTGCTTATTAAAGAGCTGACCTCTCTGCCTTTATTTTGCTTCTTAGCCTATCTCTTATTTGTCAAGACCCAGCCCAAATACACCTCTGGGCAGTCTTTCTTCATCCCCATCCTACAACAAGATGTCTCTCAATATGTTCCCATGGTCTCAGTGCTTGGAGCCATGATGGCCCTCATCAGTCAGTCAGTATACAGCTGTCATGACTCTCCATTCTTCTGAAAGTGCCTTGATAGTACAGACCAGATTTATTTGTTTACTCTTTGTGTTCCTAGTACACAGTACATACTATGTGTATATAGTATAGTTCCTGATGCTTACAAAGTGCTTAGTAAACGTTGTGGAACAAATTAATAAGAATCTTCATTACATTCCCCTACATACTCTATCTTCAAGTGAGCTAACTGCTCTCCCCAAATAGTTTGATGAAATAGTGTTGACAAAGTTTACACTTTCACCTGTTTCCTTGGGTATTAAAAAGATTAATACCTATTTGGCAACAAAAGTTTAGTGAGGAGCCTTAGTTCCTTGGAGGAAAGGGGTCATGCATATTTTAAAATTCAGTAACAACTCTGATCCATGGTTATTGCTACATTTCTCCTTGTGCTCTGCTTATAGAGAATTTGGGTGCCTTGAACTACTTAGGAAAGTGGCATAATTTAAATGACTAAAACTGACCATATATTACCCAACATTCTTATCAGATGAAATAAAAGAGATACTTTAGATGAGTAAACAACAACAACAACAAAACCAAAATGACCATTGATTTGATTCACATACTCTTCACCCTCCATTTGGGGAAAACCAACTGTTTTATTTTATTTTTTAAGATTTATTTTTGAGAGAGAGACAGAGCATGAGTGCGGGAAGAGCAGAGAGATTGGGAGACACAGCCGAAGCAGGCTCCAGGCTCTGCGCTGTCAGTACAGAGCCTGACATGGGGCTTGAACCCAGAGGTCATGAGATCATGACCTGAGCTGAAGTCAGATGCTTAACCTACTGAGCCACCCACGTGCCCCTATTTTATTTTTTTTCTTAAAACACAGTGTGGACTGCCAACTGTTTCTGCTTTCTTTCTGAGATAATATGTCCAGACATCACATGCTACATTGCCATAGGTAGCAATTACAGAAGATGAGTAGAATACAGATTCAGAAATGAATACAAGAAAAATATTCACTGGGCATTGGTGGTGGCTGCTTTTGAGAAATCCACAGAAATATCCTTGCTGAGTAATAGTGAGGTTTTATTGAACACTAAATCCACCCTCTCTCCCAAAATTGGTTCTACTATGTCCCTTAATTTTTCAGAATAAACTCTTCTAGTTACCTTTGCTTCAGGTTGCCCTTGGTATTGATGACTGGACTTCCAAAAATGACAATGGATGGAGCTAGGGGATTCCAACTCTGACCTACTTTCCACCAATATCACCACCTAGGGTTTGTAAAATGAATGTAGAAGAAAAGGCATTAAAAGCTTGATTGGGGGAGGGGGGACTTCAAAGATGAGCATAAAAATATGTAATGAAAACAGAATGGTTGAATGCCCTAAAATGTCACCATAAAGAGACATTATCACTATCAGTGAAGAAAGTATATGTATGTATAAACTTCAAAGAAAGTGTATGTATGTATAAACTTCTGAAGTGTGAGAAGAGCGACCAGCTATGAGCTAGTATAATTGTTGTAAAAACCGACACGGACTTTGTAGTAACAGACCAGGTTCAAACTCTGCTCTCTCACTTAGTAGCTATGTAACACTGAGCAAATTATTTAACTTCATGAAGTCTACCTTCTGTTTAATTTGGATTCCTAACTACCTTACAAATTTACTGTTCACTCATTCAAATAAGTAATAAATGTTTGATTTTTGAGCAATTCCTAGAAACCAGATACCATGCTGGGTGCTAGAGATTCAACAAGAAGACACAATGTTTTTCCTCATGGATTTCATTGTCTAGGAGCAGAGATAGTATAAAATAATTATAATACATTGTGACAACTGCCTTAATACTGTTAAGTTCAAGATAGTACAAGGTGATTGTGTCCCCTTAGGACAATCAAGGAAGGCTTCAAAGAAGAGATGAAGTTTAAGCATCAGTGAATGTTTAACAGATGAGCAGAGATAGGGAATGGAAAGACTGCAAGTGCAAAAACAATGAGTAGCCAGTGACATGATGTGAAAAATTTAGAAACTTCACAAGTTCGGGAAACATCAAGTGGCTCAGCTTGTCAATATATTTAAGAAGTAGAAGAGGACTGGTGACCATCTGAATAAGAAGGTTTAGCAAGGAGAAGGATGACACCAAGGCTTCTGTAGCAAAAGACTCAGTGGACGTTGATGTCCTTTACTGAGGGACACAGAGAAGGGATGTAAAGAAGAAGGGATGACGAAGATAAAGAGGCAACTTTGGGACAGGTTGACTGTGAGGGTTCTGTGAAACGTCTAGATAAAATGTCTTGTAAGCAGTTCAATGTACTGGTCTGGAGCTCAGGAGAAAGAACCGACCTGGAGATTCAGGTTCAGAACCCAGAGCCTCAGATGTAAGACCAGATGAGCACTCGGATCTTTCCTTCACATAGGCTGACCTCAAGGCAAATGACAAAGTGTGGGGTGTGGGGTGTGGGGTGGTGTCCAAGAGAAATCCACAATTTGGTTCAGAGTCTTTGTGGGGAAGAGTGGTATGCTTGGGAAACCCTCTGGTCCGTCCTCATAGCAGAATTACCATCAAGGAAAACCTGCCATAAACCAAAAAAGTACTGTCAAAATTATATAAGTTATCTTATTTGCTTGCATTTTAAAAGACATTTTGAATGAATACAAAAGACCACAGCAGTACTTATTAAAATCCCTGTCTCTTTCTCATTTGCTTCCCTCTCATCACATACTGCTCCTTCAACCCTCCTCCATGTCCTGAAAAACCTTCCCCTACTTCCAGCCCCCACATTTCCTATTCCTATGTCCTTCACACTTTCTCTTATTCTACATCACAAAATCCCCAAATATAAGTCTGATAAGGAAGAGCTTCTCTGGATGGTGGGGAAGGAGAACAAATGAAACCTGCAAAGTCAGTATCGTTTTAGAGGCCAGGAAGAGGAGAAAGGTTGGAAGGACTTATGCATTAATAATTTTGTTCTTGTTACAGTAGACTCAAAAGCCAGGCTGATCATCTAAATAAGTCATGCATGCAAAGAAGCTCAGCAGAGGGCAAGGATCCTTGTTCCAGGAAATGGGATGGAAACCAAAAAGTGAAGAAGGTTCTAAGCCATGGGTGAAAGGTATTTCCTAGAGAAATTCCCTGGGCTGCTGCAACTGCTGCAGCAACTTGGATATGTTGTAGTCATCTCTGGTACAAGGTGAAAGAAACTATTAAAGTTTCTGGTAAGGCCTGAACATCATTGGAAGAAGGTATAAAGTGAGAAGAAAACAAGAGCCAGGACAGAAGCTTAGGGAGCAGGTTGAAGGAGAAAGTCAGTAAAGGATTCTGATGAGAATCTGTCAAGAGGTAAAAGAAAACTGGGAGTGTGTGGTGTCCTGGAAATTAGGATGCATTTTTTCAAGGATACAGTGTCAAATGTCTCATAACCATCAAATTTGATATGGAATGGAAAGTAATCATTGGATTTGGCAATTGGGAGGTCACTGATAACCTTAGCAAAAGCATATTCAATGAAATGGTAGAGGCAAAAGGCAAATTGCAGTGTATTCACAGTGAAAAATGAAAAACTGGGGACATGAGGACAACTATCCTAAGAAGATTGTCTGAGGATAGGAGACAACATAACAGCTAGAGGAGTTTGTGCCTTCCCTTTCTCCCTCTCCCCTCCCTCCTTCTCTTTTTTGTCTCTCCCTCCCTCCCTTCTTTCCTTTCTGATAGGCAAGACTTGAATCTCTTTAAATGCTATTGGGTAGGATCTTATGAAAAAGAGTCTACAAGTCCAGAAAGGAAATTATAGAGAAGGGGTTGGGGGGGGGGGGCAGGTTTAGATTGAAGGATTCACCTGGAATAAGAGAAGTAGGATTATGCTTTCTTCTGAGAGTAGAGGGAAGGAAAGTTTTAGTAGGAAAGCAGGAGGTCATCAATCAGGAAGTTGAAGGAGTTTCTGTCTGCTAGCCCTCAAGTTCTCTGCAATAAGTTGGTAAGGTCATCCACTGACAGTGAGGTATAAGGAGGGAGGAGTTGGGTAGAGGGACATAGGGAGAGGTTTGGAATAGTGACAGTATAGAATGGGAGAGGGGGACAAGATAAATGGCACAAAGGTTCATGTTTATAAGACCACATGTTGGAGACACCTAGTATATTTGAGACTCATAGGATATTTTCACAGTTGCAGCTGCATGAGGTGCAGAGATGCTATCATTAGATGTATTCAAGGATAGCAGTTTGAGGCAGGTGAGGCATTCAATGCCTGCTTCCTCGCAAAAGAATATAGGTTAGTAGTACAGAAAATCATGCAGTTGTGATTTCTAGCAGGAAGAAATGTTTTCATCTAGTGAAGTTTAGTCAAATGAAGTCTAGTTATGGCATTTAGTCAAGGCCATGAAGGTCTTCTAAAATTGTTGGTTTTAACTTTGGGCAAATAAACTGCAAAATATCAGGTTAGTGCCACTTGGTTAGTTATCTTGAGGATACAGCAGGGGTAATCAATTCCCTTTTTGCCCTACCCAAGTCACGGGGGACAAAAGAATTCCAACAGATATAATCCTTTTGCCCTTGCAGACAACTTCTAACATACCAGGAAGTAGTAGAACAGTGACTTTGGGGAAATTGCTTACAAAGTGTCCACACACATGAGATTATTTCTTACAATTTTTGCATAAAGGCAGAAATATTTTTTCTCAGAAGAGAGATCTGAATTCAGACAAGGTGGAAGCAAACATAAAAGAGCAAGAGCCAGAATCAACCAATTTGTCCTTTTTTCATCCAGTTAAGAAAGCAAACTAATCTTCCCAGCAGAGAGGAGTCAAAGCAGGCAAGAGAGATGGAGTGAATCAGAAAGAATGCCCAAGGATTCATGGAGGTCATAGCTATGCTCCTTGAAATTGCAGTGTTTGTGTAATATTTCAGAAAGAAACCTGCACCTGAGCCAGAGCCCATCTTGAGGCATTGATTGTGGAATGAATGGGAACACAGCTTGTGTGTGTGTGTGTGTGTGTGTGTGTGTGTGTGTGTGTGTGTGTGTGTTTATGTGTGTGATGTAGTACAAAGTGGAAGGAAAGGAAACTAACATTTGTTGGATCTTTACTATGTGCTAACACCTCACTTTTTCTCATTTAATTCACATATCAACTCTGTTCCAGGGATGTGATTTTCCTTATTTCACAGAGGAAACAATCTGGGGCTCAGAGTGGTATGAGAACTTGTTCAGGTTTGCTTTCAGAGACTGCACACTGTATGGCTGCATGGGTTGTAGAGATAGGCAGAAAAAGCCTGAGGACTTGGCTCTGCCACTAACCACCTCTGTCACTTGGGGAACTAGTTAAGAATAATTGTACCTGTGATAATCAGTTTTTTGTGTAAACTTGTCTAGGTTACAAGTCTTCAATTATTCAATCACTATTCTAGGTGTTGCTATGAAGGTGTTTTGCAGATGTCATTAAAGTCCATAGTCAGTTGACTTTAAGTAAGGGACATTATTCTGGATAATCTTCACAGGCCTGCTTCAATCAGTTGAAAGAACTTAAAAGTAGTGCTGAGGCTTCCTTGAAGAAGAAATTCTACCTGTGGACAGCAACTTCAATCCCAGACTACTCTTCTCTACAGATTTTGGACTTTCCTTGTCAGCCACCATGATCACATAAACCAATTGCACCAAATATCTTAAATTTGTGCCTCCTACTGATTCTGTTCTCAAAAGGAATCTTGACTGATGCAGCATCTCCCTCTGGTGGGTTGTGAAGATTAAATAAAGTAATGTATTCTCTATGGGAAGTGCCTGACATGGTTGCCAGAAACACTAAAAAGTGGTTTGAAAAATGGCAGTTACTATCATGATGACTTGGCAAATACAGGTTGAGTATTCATCTCATTGACTTACATACAACCTGACATTTTACCCAACAACTTGGTCAAGAACTGTAGTTACTGGTCTGGGTTCAATCCCTAATTCAGGGTGACCTCAAGCAAGCCACAACATCGAAGGGCCTTGGTTTCCTTTCTGTAAAATGAGGAGCTGTACAACAAATGATTTTTTGTACAAACTCTTCCAGCGTTGATGGTCTCTGGGTCAGTTTTGACCTAATTTATTAGTTTTTTATTAGGCTGGTCTATTTCATCCAACTATCAGACAGGATCTATTCCATTACAGTTACATTCAAGGCTGCTTCTACACAAATAACTCTCTAATTACTGTGCGGTTTATGGCCCGAGAATACAAACTAAGTTTAATATTAACCTGAGCAACGCATTCCTGGTCTTTTAGCCAGTGGTTATATAGCTCTTGCTTTACCCCAGACTACAAGCCATGGGGAACATAAAAGAGCATTAAATCTGGCTCCTTCCCTCAAGGAACATAGGGAGACATATAAAAATCAGATACTATTATGAGGGACTATATATTTAAGTCAAAGCACTACTGGAGTTGAGAAAAAGGGGAAAATAAGATCATTCTGAGTTGGAATGATCAGAAAGGCTTAATAGAAGAGGCAGGAATTCAGATAGATGAGATGTCTATGTAAGAGATGAGAAAGAAGTTAAATCTTCCACTCTTACTGTGTGTTATTTATTCCACAATTGAATGCATGAGATTTGGGCATCTCTTTACATTGCTGCTTGCCTTTGTGGACACAGATGATTTTAAAAGTGGCTCCTTCATAACTTCAGGCTTTCTCTCCTATTCTCCATGGCATGTTCTATGCAAAGATAAATGGACAGCAGGTATACTCCCTTGCTCTCATTTACACATGGATACCTGCAAACACCATGATAAACCCCATCATGCATGCATTAGGGTACCCCCTCTTTGGAGATTAAGCTCCATTAAGGTGGGGATCATGCTTCTCTTGTCCACTGTATAAATATTCATGGATAAAACAGTGAAATCCTTGCTCTCCAGAATACAGGAAACAGACAGGGGAAGTTTCCCTATTTGAAATTTTCAATGGAATTATACCCTTAAAACAGGGATTTTTTTAAAAAAAATGTTTATTTAGAGAGAGAATGAGAGAGTGAGTATGCATAAGCAGGGGAGGGGCAGAGAGAGAGAGAGAAGAAGAGAGAGAGAATCCCAAACAGGCTCCACACTGTCAGTGCAGAGCCCGACTCAGGACTCAAACTCATGAACCATGAGATCCTGACCTGAATTGATATCAAGAGTCAGTCGCTCAACCGACTAAACTTCCCAGGCGTCCCAGGGATTCTTACACTTTGGAAATTCTTTGATTTTCAATGTCAGCCCAGTCTAACTCCCCACTCCCACTCTTTGCAAAATGTTGGTAAAGCCCTACTGGCAGAGCTTCTTATCCAAAGAAACATTGACAGAACTACTGCCAAAAACTTGATGGAGCTAAACAAAAAAACCAGTGGCTGTGGGTAGAAGAAAAGTTATGCTTGAATAACAAGCAAACACCAGAATGATTAATTTTATAAGCACACCTTTGAGATCAGATAAAGGCAGCTTGACTTTTAAAAGACAATATTCATTTTTATCGGTTTAATAAACATCTCTTAGCAATATTGATAGTCATCTTTAATGGGCAGGAACAAAGAAACCTTTAACAGTTAAATTTAAATTGTTCACTAATCTTACTTCAGTTTATTGCATCTCTCATGATGATCTTTTGCTAAATGAGTCTAAAAATATACTTGGTGATGTGTGTAAACAAGCCAGAAATTCTCAAGACTGTGGTCTAATGAAAGCAAACAAACAGGGTTTACAAAATAATTCAGAACACTGAAAGAGGCAGTGTTTGAGATATAAATATAGATTTCTAAAAACAAGAAGTTAATAATCATAAGTTAATATCCATAAGGATCACTATAAAGATTGGAGTAGAAAAATATCCTCCATATTCAGAAACATTTCCTAGTCAATTGCGAAATAATTCTGTCCATCGATTATTAACATTTATATTCCAAAAATTTTTGTAAACATTGATTCAGTTACAACTATGTACAATGAATAGTTCTCAAAACATACTGTATCCAATAAATGCAATCAATCATTACATATTTACCAAGGACTGAACTATGAATATTCTGGGTAATGTAGTGTATGTACACTGTTTTTGTCTGTCAGCTTCTATGTATTCTCCCTTCTTCTGTTAACAACACTTGAACTTGCCTTTGGGGCGTCACTCTCTCCCATTTAACACTATGTGTTTCTATGGGATTGACCCCACTCTGCTAGCTCCAAGGATATTTAGGTAATAAAGACCTGCTTAGTTGTCCTTTGGCCACAGTGATTGATTTAGAGATGGCATAAGTACAGATAGAAATAGAGGTGAGTTTGGTTATAAAAGCCAGGCCAGTGAGATTAAATTCTTGGGTTTTATTAGAAAAACTTGGGCAAGAGAAGCTCTCCTTCTACAGATTGAAAGCTGTAAGGGTGATGAGCTGAGATCCTGTTAGAAAGACATCAACACAGAAGGTAGAGAGCAAGACCAAGTCTTAATGGTGGTGTTGCCTTTTTCCACTTGCCCCCAGATCTTCTCTCTCCTCTTCACTACTGAATGACTAAATTAATTCTATCAATCTCTCTTCCCCACTGACTCCAGGTGGGAGTGCTATGAAGAGATCAGGGACATTAGGTTATTTCCCAGTCCCTTTCTGTGGGGTTTCCTCAGGATGGCTGTCCCTCTATTGGAGGCTACAAGTCCTGTTAGGAAATCCTCTCCATACAACTCTCTGCCTTCAGGTTCCACACTTGGTTTGCTCCTTCAGGCCTGGAGATGGTAACAATGTCCCACTATTACTTACTCTGATATATCAATATCCCTTATAACTTTCCTAAGTTCTGCTTCCATCTTTGTAATTAGCTCTCTTTTTAAAACCCAGCTGGATAGAGATGTCTATTTCCTGCCAGGACCATGACAGATAAAATGACATTATTATAGTTCTTAATCCAGACATGCCTAAAGATAGTGATACTCCTGATTTGTCAGTTACTTGAGCCAAATAAATTCTCTTTTTCCCAAAGGCTGTTTGAATTGTATTTTCTGCCTCTGATAACAGAAAGTCTTAATATACTTTGTCATGTTGTTTTGATTGCATAGACACAAAACACTTAAATAAAAGGGAGAGGACACTGTTATCGACTGAATTGAGCTGCTCAAATATTTATGTTGAAGTCCTAACCCCCAATACCTCAGAATATGATTCTCATTTGGATACAAGTTCTTTAAAGAGGTCATTAAATTCAAGTAAGGTCATTATCAGGGGCCCTAAACCAAGCTGATTAGTATCCTTATGAAAAGAGGAGATTAGGACACAGACATGCACAGAGGGAAGACATTGTGAAGACACAGGGAGAAGACAGCCATCTTTGATTGAAGTAGAAACCAACCCTGCTAATATCTTGATATCAGACTTCTAGCCTACAGAATTGTGAGAAAATAAATTTTTATTGTTTAAGTCACTTAGTCTTTGATACTTTGATATGACAGCCCCAGCAAAGTAATATAGGCATCTATAAACTAGAACTGGGAAAGACACTTCTAGAGGCCAGGTCTCTCCAGGTCTCTGATTCAACATGGTCTCTTAGCTATGGCATCTGTGTCTCTCTGCAAATTCGTTTCATTTACATTTATAACTCACTGGCTACTTCTTCAATATTTCCCAATCCAAATGATCCTAAACTAATTGACTTGGTTAACTGCCATTCATACTATTAGGGTGAAACCTTTGCACTGAGTCAACCTCATGAGTTTCTAGCCAGCAATGGATAAGCTTCCTTTGGATTATATGTCCTTATCTGGTTCTCCCAGTGGCTGCTGTGTGTAAGGAAAAATCATATGCTGGTTCTCTGCACAGAAAGTGGTGGGAGGGCCATTTATAGAGAGAAAGAGAGGCTGGATACAGCTGGCATTTGATAAGTTCAGCATTTGGTCTCCTGAACTAGTGGCATTAATAATTTTATGAAAACATCAACACCAACACATACTGCTCAGATCTGGCTTCAATTTTACTGTATTAGTCAATTCCTCATTTCAGTTACTTACAAGACCCACTATCTTGACCTTGAGTCTTATAAGACACCCTAGAATCCTTACAATAACCACACTGCTGTGCTTGACTTAGTTTGGTATGTGTTTGTTACTTGAAAACAAAAAATCCTTGATTAAAATAGTTTCAAAAGAGAAAAGCAATTTTGTTCAGGGAAGAGAGATTTGTTTATGTTTATGTTTAATTCATCCTGACAGTTATATCAACTTTGTGACTATGCTAGTGTCTCTTCACCTCTTCATATACAAGAAACAGAACTGATACTGAAGAATGGCTTCTACCTCCCAGTAATGCTGCCAGAGAATCTTAAGAAGGTACCTCATGAGGTCATATACTCTTACCTGAGGTAGGAATTGTTATCTTTTCATTTATGGAACCCTAAAGAAGAGAATTATTTCAAATTTCCTGAAATGTTAATTTTTTTTCCGGCTCCATGAACTTCTCCACAGCTCTTTACTTACTTCCTGATACCACACAGACAAGATCAAGTAGATGTAGGAATTAAGTTTCATAATTTGTGGAGCTGATATCATGTGTCCAGTTGTTTGAATAAATTTCTGTCTGCAGTTACTTCCCTCTTTGGGGAAGTCAGGGGTGGCGCATGGAGGAACTGGGTTGGGATGGGGCAACCTTGTGGGAACTTCAGCTTTCAGGCCTATTCTGCTGCCCAGTAGGCCCATCCAGCAGAATTACCAGGATTATTTCACTTTTATTCAAAACCCTGAAGGTGTGAGAGTCTGAGTGGGTGGGAGAAGCTTGATTTATTTTTACCAAGGCTGAATATTTTGGGACAAGAGGGGGCATACATGGAAAAGCCCCTTTTTATTTACTAGAGACAAAATGTAAAAACACTGAATGATTTAAGACAAGAGGGCCACAAGATCAAATTTTCATCCCAGAAAGACCACTCTGAATCACTTTGAGTGGAGAGTGGTTTGGAGGTGGGCAGGCTGGAGTAGAGCCAGGCTCAAAGGCTGTTGCAGGAAACCAGGCTAGAGATTTTGATGGCCCAAATGAGTTGGAGTCAGTGGGAATGAAAAGAGGAAGGCAATGAGAAAAATGGAAGGATTACAAGTGTGGCTAAGGCCTGCTGTCCAATACTCCAGGAGGAGCAGGTGTAAGGGTACATCTGTTGTACTAGGACTTTGGCATTGAAGAAAGGGATGGGATGGTTAGGACCATGCCTGAACAACTCTGCTTTCAGTTCTTCTCTCTGCTCAAAGCCAGTAAAGAACTTGGAGACTTATCAGGATATTGTAAATTCCTTTAAAAGACAAAAGGATTAGCTGTCTCATCTGCTGCAGAGGTAGTAGGGTTGGAAAGAGCAATCTCTGGGTCATTAGGAGCTGGACAACTGGTGAAAAGTAAAACAGCTGCCCTTGGAGAGCACTGAGGAGCATCCAGCCATGGAATTGGAGTCAGATATTAGGGATATTAAGTACTGATGCAGCCCAGCCCTAGCTGGTCTTTCAGGGAAAGGAACTATTTAATGGGGAGGGAAAAGGGGGCTTGAATTTTAAGTGGGTGTACATTAAAAAAAATTTTTCCCCTAACCATATTTCATCCCTCACCTTCCTGCTCCTCATACATTTTAGTGACCACCTGAATGATGAATAACAGAGGCCAGACCTTTGCCTGGTGAGGTAGATGGTATTATTGTCATATAAGTATTTGCTATTTCCTCTCCTCCCTCCATTGACATTAGGTCTGGTCACATTTGACTTGCTTTGGCCAGTAAAATGTGCATAGGGGATTTAAAATGTGCTCCTGTGATTTGGTGTGGCCTTTTGCATTCCTGCCCTTTGCCACAGATAGAGGCCTCTCCTTAAGCCTGGGTCCCAGAGTGAGTATAGAAAAGCATACTTGAACCACCTGCAGGCTGGAGCAGAGCCATTGCAGGCAACCTCAGACTCATGAGCAAAATATCTTTGTTTTATAAGTCATAGAAATCTGGGGGTTGCTTATTACACAGCATTATTACAGCAAAAGCTGACTAATATACAAATTATTCCCTAAAAGTATGATGCTGTTGTAATAAGAACTTAAAATATTGTCCTTGCCTTGGGACTGAAAAGCAGGCAGCAAGAAAGTGTTGAAGACTGGAAACATGATGATATTGTAGTAGCAGCAAGATTATGTAGAAGCAAAAATTTGGTAAAACCTGCAATAATTTGAAGACAGAAAACATACCTCATGAATGGGTGGTTTGGGGTGACAAAATTTTAAGACAGACTGTTATTAGCATGAATTGGTTACTGCCTTCGATTAAAGCCTTTCAAGAAAGAACTGGCCTGCTTGTAAGCAGGGATAAAAGAGTAAAGAGTGACTCCAGAAATTCCAGGACTTGTAAATTTTAAAAATAGAACTGTTTCTCATCTTCAAATAGAAAAATGAAAACATGAAAAATGCTAAAAACCACAAACTCTGATTGATGCTAGTTAAGACCAAGTCTCAAGACAAAGATCTAAAAAATATCACTGTCATATGTTTTGTTAAACGTTTAAATGTATTAAGAGAGCACCCAGTAAATTCTTTCATCTGGACAAAATGGCTCATAGAAAAGAGATGAGGACTAAGTTCCACTAACCTAATAAGCTCAAACCCTCTGTAATTACGCCTAGAGAGAAATAGAGGCATGACTTGAAAATTACTGTGGCTATGGTTGTCTCATGGAGTTAACTAAATCACACACAAAAAATTAAAAATAGTTTCTGGGGAGGAATTTAACTCCCAAAACACCGTTGCCCTGATTAAAAGAGACTGTGACTTAGGGATGCCTGGGTGGCTCAGGGGGTTAAGCTTCGGACTTTGGCTCAGGTCATGATCTCATGGTTCAAGAGTTTGAGCCCCCCGTTGGGGTCTGTGCTGACAGCTCAGAGCCTGGAGCCTGCTTCAGATTCTGTGTCTCCCTCTCTCTCTAACTCTCCCCCATGCTCTCAGTCTCAATCTCTCTCTCAAAAAAATTAAACATTAAAAAAAATTAAAGAGAGAGAGAGAGAGAGAGAGAGAGAGAGAGAGAGACTATGACTCTATTAGCCATGAAAAAGACCTCAGGATAATAATGTTTCAAAATTGGTTCATTAATTGTAACAACTATACCAGACTAATGTAAGATTTAATAACAGTAAAAGCTAGGTGTTGGGTACATGGAACTCTGCAACTTTTGTGTAAATCTAAAACTATTTTCAATTAAAATTTTATATGAAAAACAGAAAGACTAAAAGCTTTTCCTCTAAAATCAAGAACAAAACAAGAAAGTTGATTCTTGCCACTTTTATTCACCATAGTACTAAAAGTCTTAGCAGCAGCAGGCAGACAAGAAAAAGAAATAAAGGACCTTTAAAATGGTAAGGAGGAGGTAAAACTCACTATTTACAGATGTCATGATACTATACAAAGAAAACCCTTAGAACTCCACCAAAAACCTATTAGAACTAACAAATGAATTCAGAAATTTGCAGGATACGAAATTAATATACAGAAATCTATTGTGGTTTTATACACTAATAGCAAAGTGGCAGAAAAAGAAATTGAAGAAACAATCCCATTTATAATTGCATCAAAAACAGAAAATACCTGGGAATAAATTTAACCCAGGAGGTTAAAAACCTGTATTCTAAAAACTATAGGATATTGATGAAAGAATTGAAGATGACACAAACAAATGGGAAGATATACCAGGCTCATGGATTGAAAGAATTAATATTGTTAAAATATCCATAGTACCCAAAGCAACCTACAAATTTAATGCAACACCTATCAAAATACCAATAGTATTTTTCAGAAAACTGGAAAAAAGTTTACTAAAATTCATATGGACCCCCAAATGGCTTAAGCAATCTTGAGAAAGAATGGTATCACACCTCCAAATTGCAAACTATACTACAAAGCCATAGTAATCAAAACAGTATGGTATTGGCACAAAAACAAACACAAAGATCAATGAACAGAACAGAACAGAGAGCCTAGGAATAAACCCATGCTTATATGGTGAATCTATGACAAAGGAGGCAAGAATATACAATGGGAAAAGGACAGTCTCTTCAGTAAATGGCGGTGGTTAAACTAGATAGCTAAATACTATCCAAGTCTTGCAAAAGAATGAAACTGGACCACTTTCTTACATAATATGCAAAAACAAATTCAAATGGATTAAAGACCTAACTGTGAGACCTGAAACCATAAAAATCCTTTTTTTAAATAAAATGTTTTAATGTTTATTTATTTTTGAAAGAGAAAGAGACAGAGCGTGAGAGGGGGAGGGGCAGAGAGAGAGGGAGACACAGAATCATAAGCAGGCTACAGGCTCTGAGCTGTCAGCACAGAGTCCGACATGGGGCTTGAACTCATGAGCTGTGCAATCATGACCAAAGTCAGACACTTAACTGACTGAGTCACCCAAGTCCCCCCATAAAAATCCTAAAAGAAAACATAGGCAGTAATCTCTTGGACATCAGCCTTAGCAACATTTTTCTGGGTATATCTCCCAGGCAAGGACAACAAAAACAAAAGAAAACCTACTGTGACTACACCAAAATAAGCAGCTTTTGCACAGTGGAGGAAACCATCAACAAAATGAAAAGGCAACCTACTGAATGGTAGAAGGTATTTACAAACAATATATCTGATGAGAAATTAATGTCCAAAATACATAAGGAACTTATACAATTCTGTGCCAAAAAACCAAACATTCGGATTAAAAAATGGGCAGAGGACCTGCATAGAAATTTTTCCAAAGAAGACTACAGATGGCCAACAGACATATGAAAAGATGCTCAATATCACTAACCATAAGGGAAATGCAAATAAAAACTACAAGAAGATATTACCTTACACCAGCAAGAATGACTAATATCAAAAAGAAAAGAAATAAGTGTTGGTGAAGATTTGGAGAAAAAAAGAACTCTTGTGCAGAGTTGCTGGGAATGTAAATTGGTGCAGTCACTGTGGAAGAGTATGGAGTTCCTTAAAAAATTAGAAATTGATGTACTATATAATCTAATAATTCCACTACTGGGTATTTACCCAAAGAAAATTAAAAATAAGATAAAAACACAGAGGGAGGCAAACCGTAAGAGACTCTTAAATACAGAGAACAAACTGAGGGTTGCTGGAGTGGAGCTGGGTGGGGGGATGGGCTAAATGGGTGATGGGCATTAAGGAGGGCTCTTTTTGGGATGAGCATTGTCTGGGTGTCATAGATGAATCACTGGGTTCTACTCCTGAAACCAAATACTACATTGTATGTTAACTAACTTGAATTTAAATAAATAAATAAATAAATAAAACACATCAGATGTCAATATACTTTAATAATTAAAAAAAGAAAGAAAAATGAACCATTAAAAATTAAAGACCTTAGGGTCCCCAACATTCTGCAGGCAGGTAGCAGGATGAGGAAACTGCTCAGTGGCCAGGGAGTACCTATTTTCCTTCAGATGTGCCCAAGAAGGATAATGGAAAATCACCTCTCAGAAGATGGAGCCAAGAGTCATGAGAACAATGAAAAGAAAAGCTATTCCCAAGGAACAGAATTGGAGCCTAATCAAAGAACACTTCTTACCTCCAGGTTAGGAACTTGGCAACATTTGCAGAGTGAGATTTCAGAATCGCTACAGACCAGTGACTGCTTCCCCCTTCTCCAATGGCTATTTGTTTTTCCTCTCCTGTCCCTGTCCCAGTATGGTATGTTGAATGGGGATACTATTCAGCAAATATTCACTTCTGTCTCCTCTTTCTCACTTATATAAAGAGTATTCTATCCTCTACATTGATGTTGGCCAAATGAGCTGTTTTGGCCAGTGAATGTGAGCAGAAACTCTGGACGTGCTTGCACCATTTGACTTGACCCCTCTGCCTTCTGTGTTCCCACCCTCTATTTTAAGAAGAGTTTACCCAGAAGCCACTGTTCCTTTAACCTGAGTCCTAGAATGGAGACTCATGGAATATACTTGAACCTGACCCACAGCTCAGAACAAAGCTGCTGTAGCTGCCCAGCCAACCTGTAAGTAGGATAAAAATGTTTTGTTATTGGAAACCACTGAGAAATTTTGGTACACAATAAAAGCTGATTAATACATATAGCAAAGGTTCCCAAGAACTGAGGAATGGCTCTAGATGGGACTTGAGCATAATAAAGGTAAGGGAGTAGGTGCAAGAGAAAGTTGTAGGGCATTTCCAGATAATAATCCGTTTTATCTCCAAAATCAGGGTAGATATTCCAGGGTAGAATATGTTCACAGGAGATATTAGAAGTATCTCAAATAGGGGTGCCTGGGTGGCTCAGTCGGTTAAGCGGCCGACTTTGGCTCAGGTCATGATCTCGCGGTCCGTGAGTTCGAGCCCCGCGTCGGGCTCTGTGCTGACAGCTCAGAGCCTGGAGCCTGTTTCAGATTCTGTGTCTCCCTCTCTCTGACCCTCCCCCGTTCATGCTCTGTCTCTCTCTGTCTCAAAAATAAGTAAACGTTAAAAAAAAAATTAAAAAAAAAAGTGTCTCAAATGACTAGAATCCAGAATTTTGTATGTCAAATTTTAATAATTAATGATACCATTAAAATCTAGATAATAACTGTAGTCCCAAATAAGCTCTTATAATGAAGAAACCCCTTGGAAATGAGTTTGAGATATAGAATGCTAATGAATACTAGAACCTCTTAGATCATTTTAATGTAGAGTATACAAATCTTAATGACACAATCTCAACTGTGTTTTTCTGATAATATCTTGAAAACAATTATTAAAATAGACATGTGAGGCAAAAATTAACTGCTTACATATCAAAGAAACATTTAAAAAGAACTTGTTCATTTTTTGAGCCATAAGTTTGTACCTGCTAAGATAAACACAGGTAGAATTAAAACTCCTTTACTGCAAAATTATTTGCCAACAATGACTTAATTAATAATAATATTGATATTTATTTTGCTGTGATACAACCTTTACATATTTAGTTTCATGCTAAGCAATATTTGATACAACAAAATACCAACACAACAAAATAATTCACTTACCCATGGAGTTTGTTTTAATGGGAACTGACCTATGTTCAATGACTGCAAACCACTTTAACAGGTTTTACTTGTTTATATAAGAGACATTTTTAAAAAGACATTTATTTTCCATTTTTCCTGGCATTAACTAGGGACAATCTTGCCACAATTCTACTTTACAAAACTACAAGGAAGGAACACTCAATTTGATGTTCATGTGAAATATAATTACCCACTTTTCTTCCTTTACAACATGTACTCTATAGACAAGATGACAAGCCAAAAAGTACATAATACATTGCCTGCCATTAATAACAAGCATGCTCTTTTGAAATTATTTCACAATAACACTTATTCAAAATATCCTTAACTTGCTTTTTTGAATATTATATTAGAGCACCTCAATAAGCATTGCCTATTTCAAATCAAAGATAGAAACAGGAATTTATTGAATTAATTGACTAGGTGCAATCATAAATTAGTACTATAACTTTTAACATGTACAAAGTTTCATCTCTGCCTATGTCTCTTAAAGTAGTTACACTGGCAGAGTCAGGGTTCATGTGCCAAGGTTGTAAAAAAATGCAACTCTTCCATCTTGCCTTAAAATACATATCATGCAAACTTCAAGGCTCCTCACAAAGGCCACCTACTTAATAAAGACTTTGTTGAGTCTCCCAAGCACATATGATCTATTTTTCCTTTAAATCCAGTGTGTAGTTTCTCTCTCTATAATAATAATAAAGCTAATAATAGCCAAAATCACACTGACTTATCACTGAGAACTTCCATGCTTCAACCATGTTAAACTCACCATCTCATTTTTTCTTTGCAGCTCTCCTGCAAAGCAGCAATCTTTATTTTCACTTTCTAGATGAGGAAACTGGGAAAGAATTTGAATTCAGGATTTAACTTAAAAAATGATAATCTTAATAACTCTGCTGGAAATATAAATATTTTCTTAAATTTCCTAACATGTTTGTTATCGGTCCTCTATGTAACTTCCTGTTCTTCAGAGAGGAGTCACACAGCAAAGGAATCCTATAGGGATCACCTTACAGGATCTGAACTGAGAAGTTCCTGAGGCTTTAATTACAATACAGAAAAAAATGTATCTGGTGATAACTTTAGCATTGTATGTTTTGGATCTGTGATCATTTATTATTTTAACCTTTCAAAGTCAAAAATTTTAAAGCGTTCAACTCAAAGTACTTTCATTGGGCTGGAAATATTTTATTGCAGTTTGGCTGACATTTTATTTTACTAATGTCATTAGCACTGCTTAAAAATGAATTATGTCGAACAGAACAGATGAACACAAGGGAAGGGAAACAAAATTAATATAAAAACATGGAGGGGGATAAAACATAAGAGACTCTTAAATATGGAGAACAGAGGGTTACTGGAGGGGTTGTGGGAGGGGGGATGGGGTAAATAGGTAAAGGGCATTAAGGAATCTACCCCTGAAATCATTGTTGCACTATATGCTAACTAACTTGTATGTAAATTTAAAAAATAAATAAATAAAATAAAATGAATTATGTTGAGGTGTACAGCACGATCTTTGTTTCAAAAAAATATTATGATTTTGTGAGTACATGAGGTGGGCCTCATGGCAACAAACATTAGAAATATGTATCTTTCTTATTTTCCAAGCATGCTTATATTTCTATTTAGCATAAGTAGTTTGGCTTCGAAAAAGACATAGATTTAGATTTACTTTTCTGGAATTATGTTGAATTCTCATAACATCCTTTAATTTTTTTTTTTTAACATTTATTCATCTTTGAGAGACAGAGCATGAGTGGGGAAGGGGCAGAGAGAGGGAGACACAGAATCCAAAGCAGGCTCCAGGCTCTGAGCTGTCAGCACGGAGCCCGACCCGGGCTGGAATCCACAAAGTGCGAGATCATGACCTGAGCTGAAGTTGGACGCTTAACCGACTGAGCCACCCAGCCGCCCCTCATAACATCCTTTAAAGAAGAGTCCAGTAAGGCTTAATTAAAATCTTGCACATAGGCTGTTCAAATCCCTTCCCTATTTTATAGCTTTAGCTCTGGTAACTGTTGTTAGGCTAACACTGGTGTTCAGTGGGTCACTGAAATCAAATTAATGCAGGCATCTAAAAAATCAAACATCAATTGCATTCATTTATCAACATTCTCAAATATAAAAGGTACAAATGAAGGGAAAATGATGCTATTTAGCCTTGGAGAATCCTGAATGGATGGACATAGACTGAAAGCATTTTATGTGAAAAAATAAACATTATTTGTGGGGGAAAAACCTGATTAAAATAAAAACCAAAGTAAGGACAAAATTCTTTGACACACAAATTCTTTTCTGAGTCTTTAATAAAATGACTCAAAGTCTCAAATTGCATTTCCTAGGTCTCTGGAAATGCCTTTAGAATCTCCCTAGTTTCCTGGGCTGAGCACAGGGGTTCTCAAAGTGTAGTCACAATCCTAGTCATCATCTGGGAACTTCTTAAAAATATAAAGTCTTGGGCCTCTCCTAGGCCTCCAGAACTAGAAACTTGAGGGTGGAGCAAACAATCTGTGTTTTAACAAATCTGAAGGATTTGTTAAAACTCTGACATTCTGCTCTAAAGTTTGGGAACCTCTGGCCTACAAGCAATTGTTCTCAAACATTTCTGTGCAGTAGAATCCCCTGGAAGGTTTGCTTAAACATGGGTCCCTAATCCAGCCCCTAAGATCAAGTGGCAGTAAATCCAGGGAGTTATGTGGGAATATGCATTAATTTTTAAAAATATAGTAGATAGTTCTGATTTAGGTGGCCCACGATTTGAAAATTCTGGCTTGAAGCGAAATTCAAGTGTCGACAAAATGAGTATTTTTTTTCCCCATAAAATTCTCCTCCACAACTGAGCAACAACATTTGAACTCTGACTTCCAATCATCTATAACTTATTTAGTCTGAAGAATGCCTGCTTCCAGTGGGATTCCCTCATTACAGGCTTCCCTCCTCCCACTGCCTGAGGGACTTGAAACCTTTGTGGGCTCCATCTGTGAGGTTTTGCCCACCTCTTCCACAGGTGCAGTATGTGTTTCATTAACAGAAGCTTACACAAAAGAAGTGATGTAGTCCATACATCTGCAGAATGTAGAATACTAATTATATGCTCAGACAAGATAAACACAAGTGAGGATCTATTTTTTTTCCCTGAGATAACTAGAAGGAGATCACTTTAGGAAAAGGGAGCTCAATCCTTACATGTCCTGCCATGAGAATACTTTGTTCTAAGAAGGTGACTTTTAAACTAAGTTTTGGAAATTACTTATTTAATCCATGGACACTACTAAAAATACTAATGAAAGGAGGAAAAATGTTGGTTCACTTTATGCTTCTTCTAATGAATCTTTGCTTGCTCTACAGGTCTTCCCACTTTGTGTGGCAGGAGAAATATGGTAGTGTAAATTTTTGGATACCAAATAAATAAAAAGAAAGACGTATGCTTATACTGGTTTCGTACTACACTGTTTAGCTAGTTATGATATAAAAATTTATTACTATAATATTCCTGGTTCAACTCATTCATTATATTTACAAGTATATTCCTTTCAACATTTTTGTGTTTTATTTTTCATTTTATTAGACTTTTTAATAAGAAAAGTAATGCTTGTTAAAGAAGACAAACATGACAGAGATGTATATATGAATATATGCGACCATAGCTCTCTCCAATTTTATCTCCAAGTATATATATTTTGGATAGCCTATTTTTCTTAATTTAAGAATAAACGTCCTTTCTAAAACATTTAGAAAAGGTAGACAAGCAAAAGAATTGAATCACACATAATCTCCCATTCTGAGGTAACTACTGTTGATATTTTGGTGTAGCTCTTTCGAATTTTACTCAAGATGTGTATTTATGAAAATTGGTAACTATTTTTTACAGCTTATCCTTTTTCCTCACTAATATCTGTGGGCATTCTTCTCTACCTTTAGAATTGGAAACCCTGTATTTCCTAAAGCATGATATATAATACGTGCCACAGTTGATGTGTAAGATTATTTTTTGGTGTTGCATGAACACATTTTAAACATTTTTAGTGATTACATTTTTTATGAGTAACTGAAAAATATAGAATATTGAGCCTGTAATTTTACAGATAATCTTGCTTATAACAAGGCTAAAGAAGGAAACACAGTGATAATCAACTTTATGAAAAATGTGTGGATTACAGTGCAATCTTTTTTGTTTTTGTTTTTTCTTCAGCTGGACCTGACATAATTCCTGATGGCAGAATATGGATGTTTGGCTTCAATCCCTACTATTTCCAGCACAGTTCTCTTTGCGTAGAAAGTACCCCCAAAAGGGTTGGACTTCAGGGCTGTGCCCAAATGGATTTTCTTGTATTGTTTATCATGCCACTTCTGATCTTGTCAGTGACTACGGGAACTTCTTGGCAGTACAAAGACCATGACACTTGCCCATCCTGCCTGCACCATGGGCCTGAGCACAAGAGCTATAACTCTTTTCTGTTCCTTTCTTCCAGTCTGGTCTTTTCCCTTGTGATTTGGTGATTTTTCTTAAGTGTTATGTTTAGATTTCTCTCTCTCTTTTTTTTTTTTTTTGTATCCATTACAGGTTTTTGGCTTATGCTTATCATGAAGTTTATATGTAACTACTTATGTATATAGTACTCTAAGTTGGTGGTCACTTTAGCTGGAACACATTATTAAAGCACTACTTTTTTGTGCTCTTTCCACCATGTTTTATGTTTTTGATGTCATATTAGACATTTTTATTTGGTGTTATCACTATTGCAGTTAAGCTACTTTTACTACTTTTGTTTTTTAACCTTCATACTAGCTTTATAAGTAGTTGATCCACTACATTTACTGTATGTTTGCCTTACCAGTGAGGTTTTTTTCATATATTTTATTTTTTTCTTTTTATTTTTTTGAAATGTATTGTCAAATTGGTTTCCATACAACACCCAGTGCTCACCCCAAAAGATGCCCTCCTCAATGCCCATCACCCACTTTCCCTCCCCCCCCCCCACCATCAACCCTCAGTTTATTCTCAGTTTTTTGAGTCTCTTATGGTTTGCCTCCTCCCCTCTCTGGAATTTTTTTTTCTCCTTCCCCTAGCCCATGGTCTTCTGTTAAGTTTCTCAGGATCCACATAAGAGTGAAAACATATGGTATCTGTCTTTCTTTGTATGACTTACTTCACTTAGGATAACCCTCTCCAGTTCCATCCATGTTGCTACAAATGTCCAGATTTCATTCTTTCTCATTGCCATGTAGTATTCCATTGTATATATAAACCACAACTTCTTTATCCATTCATCAGTTGATGGACATTTAGGCTCTTTCCATAATTTGACTATTGTTGAAAGTGGTGCTATAAACATTGGCGTACAAGTGCCCCTATCCATCAGCACTCCTGTACCCTTGGATAAATTCTTAGCAGTGTTATTGCTGGGTCATAGGGAAGATCTATTTTTAATTTTTTGAGGAACCTCCACACTGTTTTCCAGAGTGGCTGCACCAGTTTGCATTCCTGCCAAAAGTGCAAGAGGGTTCCCGTTTCTCCACATCCTCTCCAGCATCTATAGTCTCCTGATTTGTTCATTTTAGCCACTCTGACTGGCATGAGGTGATATCTCAGTATGGTTTTGATTTGTATTTCCCTGATGAAGAGTGACGTTGAGCATCTTTTCATGTGCCTATTGGCCATCTGGATGTCTTCTTTAGAGAAGTGCCTATTCATGTTTTCTGCCCATTTCTTCCCTGGATTATTTGTTTTTCGGGTGTGGAGTTTGGTGAGTTCTTTATAGATTTTGGACACTAGCACTTTGGCCAATATGTCATTTGCAAATATCTTTTCCCATTCCGTCGGTTGCCTTTTAGTTTTGTTGACTGTTTCCTTTGCAGTGCAGAAGCTTTTTATCTTCATGAGGTCCCAATACTTCATTTTTGCTTTTGTTTCCCTTGCCTTTGGAGATATGTCAAGTAAGAAATTGCTGTGGCTGAGGTCAGAGAGGTTTTTTCCTGCTTTCTCCTCTAGGGTTTTGATGGTTTCCTGTCTCACATTCAGGTCCTTCATCCACTTTGAGTTTATTTTTGTGAATGGTGTAAGAAAGTGGTCTAGTTTCATTCTTCTGCATGTTGCTGTCCAGTTCTCCCAGCACCATTTGTTAAAGAGACTGTCTTTTTTCCATTGGATATTCTTTCCTGCTTTGTCAAAGATTAGTTGGCCATACTTTTGTGGGTCCAATTCTGGAGTCTCTATTCTATTCCATTGGTCTATGTGTCTGTTTTTGTGCCAATACATACTGTCTTGATGATTACAGCTTTGTAGTAGAGGCTAAAGTCTGGGATTGTGATGCCTCCTGCTTTGGTCTTCTTCAATATTACTTTGGCTATTCGGGGTCTTTTGTGGTTCCATACAAATTTTAGGATTACTTGTTCTAGCTTCAAGAAGAATGTTGGTGCAATTTTGATTGGGATTGCATTGAATGTGTAGATTGCTTTGGGTAGTATTGACATTTTAACAATATTTGTTCTTCCAATCCATGAGCATGGAATGTTTTTCCATTTCTTTGTATCTTCTTCAATTTCCTTCATAAGTATTCTATAGTTTTCAGCATACAGGTCTTTTACATCTTTGGTTAGGTTTTTTCCTAGGTATTTTATGATTCTTGGTGCAATTGTGAATGGGATCAGTTTCTTTATTTGTCTTTCTGTTGCTTCATTATTAGTGTATAAGAATGCAACTGATTTCTGTACATTAATTTTGTATCCTGTGACTTTGCTGAATTCATGTATCAGTTCTAGCAGACTTTTGGTGGAGTCTGTCGGGTTTTCCATGTGTAGTATCATGTCATCTGCAAAAAGTGAAAGCTTGACTTCATCTTTTCCAATTTTGATGCCTTTGATTTCATTTTGTTGTCTGATTGCTGATGTTAGAACTTCCAACACTATGTTAAACAACAGTGGTGAGAATGGACATCCCTGTCGTGTTCCGGATCTTGGGGGGAAAGCTCTCAGTTTTTCCCCATTGAGGATGATATTAGCTGTGGGCTTTTCATAAATGGCTTTTATGATGTTTAGGTATGTTCCTTCTATCCCGACTTTCTCAAGGGGTTTTTATTAAGAAAGGATGCTGAATTTTGTCAAATGCTTTTTCTGCATCGATTGGCAGGATCATATGGTTCTTATCTTTTCTTTTATTAATGTGATGTATCACATTGATTGATTTGCGAATGTTGAACCAGTCCTGCAGCCCAGGAATGAATCCCACTTGATCATGGTGAATAATTCTTTTTATTTATATGCTGTTGAATTCTATTTGATAGTAGCTTGTTGAGAATTTTTGCATCCATATTCATAAGGGATATTGGCTTGTGGTTCTCTTTTTTTTCTGGGTCTCTGTCTGGTTTGGGAATCAAAGTAATGCTGGTTTCATAGAATGGGTCTGGAAGTTTCCCTTCCCTTTCTATTTTTTGGAACAGCTTGAGAAGGATAGGTATTATCTCTGCTTTATATGTCTGGTAGAATTCCCCAGGGAAGCCATCTGGTCCTAGACTCTTATTTGTTGGGAGATTTTTGATAACTGATTCAATTTCTTTGCTGGTTATGGGTCTGTTCACATGTTCTATTTGTTCCCATTTGAGTTTTAGAAGTGTGTATTTAGGAATTTGTCCATTTCTTCCAGGCTGTCCAGTCTGTTGGCATATAATTTTTCATAGTATTCCCTGATAATTGCTTGTATTTCTGAGGGATTGGTTGTAATCATTCCATTTTCATTCACGATTTTATCTATTTGGGTCGTCTCTCTTTTCTTTTTGAGAAGCCTGGCTAGAGGTGTATCAGTTTTGTTTATTTTTTCAAAAAAAAAACTCTTGGTTTCGTTGATCTGCTCTACAGTTTTTTTAGATTCTATATTGTTTATTTCTGCTCTGATATTTATTATTTCTCTTCTTCTGCTGGGTTTGGGGTGTCTTTGCTGTTCTGCTTCTAGTTCCTCTAGGTGTGCTGTTAGATTTTGTATTTGGGATTTTTCTTGTTTCTTGAGATAGGCCTGGATTGCAATGTATTTTCCTCTCAGGACTGCCTTTGTTGCATCCCAAAGCATTTGGATTGTATTTTCATTTTCATTTGTTTCCATATATTTTTAAATTTCTTCTCTAATTGCCTGGTTGACCCATTCATTCTTTAGTAGGATGTTCTTTAACCTCCATGCTTTTGGAGGTTTTCCAGACTTTTTCCTGTGGCTAATTCAAGTTTCATAGCATTGGGGTCTAAAAGTGTGCATGGTATGATCTCAATTCTTTTATACTTATGAAGAGCTGTTTTGTGACCCAGTATGTGATCTATCTTGGAGAATGTTCCATGTGCACTCGAGAAGAAAGTATATTCTGTTGCTTTGGGATGCAGAGTTCTAAATATATCTGTCAAGTCCATCTGATCCAATGTATCATTCAGGGCCCTTGTTTCCTTATTGATTCCCTGTCTAGATGATCTATCCATTGCTGTAAGTGGGGTACTAAAGTCCCCTGCAATTACCACATTCTTCTCAATAAGGTTGCTTATGTTTGTGAGTAATTGTTTTATATATTTGGGGTCTCCCGTATTGGGTGCATAGACATTTATAATTGTTAGCTCTTCCTGATGGATAGACCCTGTGATTATTATATAATGCCCTTCTTCATCTCTTGTTACAGCCTTTAATTTAAAGTCTAGTTTGTCTGATATAAGTATGACGACTCCAGCTTTCTTTTGACTTCCAGTAGCATGATAGATAGTTCTCCATCCCCTCACTTTCAATCTGAAGGTGTCCTCAGGTCTAAAATGAGTCTCTTGTAGACAGCAAATAGATGGGTCTTGTTTCTTTATCCATTCTGATACCCTATGTCTTTTGGTTGGAGCATTTAGTCCCTTTACATTCAGTGTTATTATTAAAAGATATGGGTTTAGAGTCATTGTGATTTCTGTAGGTTTCATGCTTATAGTGATGTCTCTGGTACTTTGTGGTCCTTGCAACATTTCACTCACAGAGTCCCCTTTAGGATCTCTTATAGGGCTGGTTTAGTGGTGATGAATTCCTTCAGTTTTTGTTTGTTTGGGAAAACCTTTATCTCTCCTTCTATTCTGAATGACAGACTTGCTGGATAAAGGATTCTCGGCTGCATATTTTTTCTGTTCATCACCTTGAAGATTTCCTGCCATTCCTTTCTGGCCTGCCAAGTTTCAGTAGATAGGTCTGTGACTACCCTTATGTGTCTACCTTTGTATGTTAGGGCCTGTTTATCCCTAGCTTCTTTCAGAATTCTCTCTTTATCCTTGTATTTTGCCAGTTTCACTATGATATGTTGTGCAGAAGATCGATTCAAGTTACATCTGAAGGGAGTTCTCTGTGCCTCTTGGATTTCAGTGCCTGCTTCCTTCCCCAGATCAGGGAAGTTCTCAGCTATGATTTGTTCAAGTACACCTTCAGCCCCTTTCTTTCTCTCTTCTTCTTCTGGAATTCCTATGATACAGATATTGTTCCATTTGATTGCATCACTTAGTTCTCTAATCTCCCCTCACACTCCTGGATTTGTTATCTCTCTTTTTCTCACCTTCCTCTTTTTCCATAATTTTATCTTCTAATTCACCTATTCTCTCCTCTGCCTTTTCAATCCGTGCTATGGCTGCCTCCATTTTATTTTGCATCTCATTTATAGCAGTTTTTAATTCCTCATGACTATCTTTTAGTCCCTTTATCTCTGTAGCAATAGATTCTCTTCTGTCCTCTATGCTTTTTTCAAGCCCAGCGATTAATTTTATGACTATTATTCTAAATTCTTGTTCCGTTAAATTGCTTAAATCGTTTTTGATCAATTCATTAGGTGTAGCTACTTCCTGGAGTTTCTTTTGAGGAGAATTCTTCCATTTCATCACTTTGGGTAGTCCCTGCAGTAGCTCCAAACTGCAGTGCACTTCCCCTGTGCTGTCCAGAGTAACTTGTGTTGGTGGGCAGGGCCGCAGTCAGACTCAGTGTCTGCTCCCAGTCCACCACTGGAGCCACAGTCAGACTGGTGTGTACCTTATCTTCCCCTCTCCCAGGGGCAGGACTCACTGTGGAGTGGTGTGGCCCCTGTCCAGGCTGCTTGCACACTGCCAGGCTTGTGATGCTGCTTCGATGGTATCTGGCCAAGGGCATATTAGACAGGGTGGATCCGCAAGTTGCACAGGGGCGGGAGGGGCAGGCTTAGCCAGCTTTGCCATGGGTGGTCCCCTGTGGAAGGGGCCCTGCAGCACTGGGAGAGAGGCAGGTCTGTTGGAGGGATGGATCCACAGAAGCATAGCATTGGGCATTTGTGCGGTGCAAGCAAGTTCAGTGATGGGAACTGGTTCCCTTTGGAATTTCAGCTGGAGGATGAGAGAGGGAAATGGCACTTGCCAGCACCTTTGTTCCCCCGCTGAGCTCTGTCCTATGGGGGCTCAACCACTCTCCCTCCCGGCATCCTCTTGCCTTGCCTGCTCTCTGAGAGCAGAGCTGTTGAGTTTTAACATTTCAGATGTTAAGTCCCGCTGGCTGTCAGAATTCACGGAGTCCAGCCCCTCCGCTTTTGCAAGCCATACTTCAGGGGCTCTGCCTTGCCTGGTGGGCTGCCCCTCCACTGCCCCTGCTCCCTCCCGCCAGTCTGTGTAGCATGCACTGCCTCTCCACTCTTCCTACCCTCTTCCCGTGGGCCTCTTGTCTATGCTTGGCTCTGGAGAGTCTGTTCTGCTAGTCTTCCGGCTGTTTTCTGGGTTATTGAGGAAGATGTGGGTGGAATCTAAGCAATCAGCAGGACGAGGTGAGCCCAGAGTCCTCCCATGCTGCCATATTCCCAGAACTCTCTTTCATATATTTTCTTAATTCTAGTTTGGCCTTTTATTTTCCACTTAAAGAAGTTCTTTAATATTTCTTACAATAAAGCCTGTTTAGTGGTGATTAACTCCTTCAGCTTTTGCTTATCTGGGAAACTCTTTATCTCCCCTTCAATTTTTAATAATAAACTTGCCTGGTATTCCTGGTTGTGTTTTTTTTTCCTTTCAGCACTTTGAATATATCATGTCACTGCTTTCTGGCCTGTAAAGTTTCTGCTGAAAAATCAGCTGATACTCTTATAGCAGGTTCCCTTATATACAGCTAATTGCTCTTTTCTTGCTGCTTTTAAGATTCTCTCTTTGCCTTTAATTTTTGACATTTAAATTATAATGTATCTTGGTGTTCATCTTGTTTGGGACTTTCTATTATTCCTGGCCTGGATATCTGTTTTCTTTTCCAAGTTAGGGAAGTTTTTAACTATTAATTATTCAAATAAGTCTTCTGCCCCCTTCTCTCTGTCTTCTGTCTCTGGGACCCCTAAAAGACAAATGTTAGTATGCTTGATGTTTTCCTAGAGGTCCCTTAAACTATCTTCACTTTTAAAAAATTCTTTTTTCTCTTGTCTTTTCAGTTTGGGTGATTTCCACTAAATCTTCAAGACTATTGATCCACTGTTCTGTATCACTTAATCTGCTGTTTATTCCCTCTGGTATATTGTTAATTTCTGTTATTGTATCCTATAGCTCTGATTCATACTTTCTTATACTCTGTCTCTTTATTGAAGTTCACACTGTTTTCATATAATCTTCTCTTGAGCTCATAAAGTAAACATGGCAATTACTTTGAACTGTATTGGATAGATTGTTTATCTTTGCTTTGTTCTGTTCTTTTTCTGAGGTTTTGTTTTATTCTTTAATTTGCAAGTTTTTCCTCATACTCCTCATTTTGCCCAAATCTGTGTTTGTTCTTCTATATTAGGTAGTCCAGCTGTAACTCCCAGACTTAAAGGAGTGTCCTTATGTAGGAGATGTCCTGTGGGGGACAAGAAGGACAATCACCCTGGCCATCAGAACCAGGTGTTCCAGGGGTATCCTATTTGTGGGCCATATGCACCTTTCTGTTGTGGCAGAATCATGACTGCTGAGAGGGTAGTGGTGGGTGGGACTGACTCAGAGCCTGACTTTGTTATATTTGTTTTTATGGTTATCTGACATTTAAGGTAATTGTACTACATTTCTACCTATGTAGTGATAAAAAAAATTACCTTTAAATTCTCTTATTTCAGTAAAATATGAGAGTTAACTGAAAGAATATATTAAGTAGAACACTTATGAAAGAAGTTGAAGGGGACACATAGAAATAGAAAAGCATTCCATGATCATGGATTGGAAGAAGAAACATTGTTAAAATGTCTATACTTCCCAAAGCAATCTACACATTTAATGTAATCCCTATCAAAATACCGACAGCACTTTTCACAGAGCCAGAACAAATAAACCTAAAGTTTGTATGGAACCACAAAAGACCCCAAATAGCAAAAGTTAATCCTGATAAAGAAAAAAAAAAAACTGGAGGCAACATGGTTCTGGATTTCAAACTACATTACAAAGCTGTAGTCAAGACAGTATGGTACTAATACAAAAACAGACACATAGATCAACAGAATAGAAAATTCAGAAATGGACCCCAACTATATGTTCAATTAATCTTCAACAAAGCAGGAAAGAATATCCAATGGAAAAAAGACAGTCTCTTTAACAAATGGTATTGGGAAAACTGGACAGCAACAAGCAGAAGAAGAAAACTGGAACACTTTCTTACACCATACACAAAGATAAATTTAAAATGGATGAAAGACCTAAATATGATACAGTAAACCATCAAAATGCTAGACGAGAAAACAGCAGTAACCTCTTTGACTTCAGCCCGTGGGAGTAACTTCTTACTAAACGTATTGCCAGAGGCAAGGGAAACAAAAGCAAAAAATGAACTACTGGGACTTCATCAAGATAAAAACCTTCTGCACAGTGAAGGAAACAATCAACAAAACTGAAAGGCAGCCTATGGAATGGGAGAGGATATTTGCAAATGACATACCTGATAAAGGGTTAGTATCCAAAATCTATGAAGAACTTATCAAACCAAACACCCAAATAACAATCCAGTTAAGAAATGAGAAGACACTTTTCCAAAGAAGACATCCAGAGTACTAACAGACACATGAAAAGATGCTCAACATCACTCATAATCAGGAAAATACAAATCTAGACCACGATGAGATACCACTTCACAACTGTCAGAATGGCTAAAATTAATAACACAAGAAACAACAGGTGTTGGTGAGGATGCAGAGAAAGGGGAACCCTCTTGCACTAGTTGTGGGGATGCATATTGGTACAGCCATTTTAGAGAACAGTATGGAGTTTCCTCAAAAAGTTAAAAATAGAACTACCCTATGATCCAGCAATTGCACTATAGGTGTTTGCCCAATGGATACAAAACACAGATCCAAAGGGGCATGTGCACTCCGATGTGTATAGCAGCATTATCAACAATAGAGCACAACTATGGAGAGAGCCCAAATGTCAATCAACTAAAGAATGGATAAAGAAGAAGTGGTATATATATGAAATGGAATATCACACAGCCATCAAAAAGAATGAAATCTTGCCATTTGCAATAACGTGGATTGAGCTATAATGTATTATGCGAAGCAAAGTAAGTCAGGCAGAGAAAGACAAATACTATATGCTTTCACTTATATGTGGAATTTAAGAAACAAAACAATGAACACATGGGAAAGGGGGGAAAGAGAAGAGAGGGAAAGAAAACACAAGAGACTCTTAACCATAGAGAACAAACTGAGGGTTAATGGAGGAAGGTGAGTGGGGGATGGGCTAGATTGGTAATGGGTATTAAGGAGGGGACTTGTTATGATGAGCACTGGGTGTTGTATGTAAGTGATGAATCACTGAATGTTACCTCTGAAACCAATATGTACTGTATGTTAACTAACTAGAGTTTAAATAAAAATTTGAAAAGAAAAATAAATTAAAAAATAAAGAAGATATTAAGTAGGTATTAGCGCAGATGGCAATATTCTAAAGATAGCACATGAATGATTAAAGTTCTGGAAAACTTCACCAACAACATTATTTTCATGAGTTAAGCATAATCCATTTTACCACTTTTCTAATATTGAGCTTTTAATTTGTTTTCTATTATAAACAATGCTTCAAAGAACCTCTTATAGCTAAATATTATTCATATCCATGATGATTCCCTTAGGAGAATTCTCAGATGTGGAATTGTCAGGTGGAAGGGCAATGATTATATTATTTTAAAGTTTGAAATTAGTGTTCACTAACCATTTCTCTAAGTTTTTATTGAGACATGTAGGAGGTTAGCAAAGCAACATTTATGACCCAGAGGAATAATTTCTTGTTAATCAAAAGGTTGCTTAATGCAATTACCTTCAAGTGTGTTCCAGGACCACATGACAATTCCTCCCACCCTGGGGAAGTCCTGTGGTAGGGAAAATGGTTGGTTGGAAGATCTGATTTGTAGTTGATGTTACTGTTTCCACTTAATTAGCTTTGTGATCTTGTGCAAGTCACAACCTCTCTCTGAGCTATAATTTTCTCACTCATAAAGTCATACTAAAAATAATACAGTGTTTACCTCACTGAGCTGTGAAGATTAAATGAAATATGTGGAAATGGCTTGTAAATGCTAAAACATGATATAAAATGTTAGTAGCTGGTGTTATAAAAGTACAATATATGCTCCCCACTTGAGAGATTTTGCAAGTACAATTCTCAGGCTTCACAGATACAGGTCATCTCGTGCAATGCAGACAATTTTTTAATGTCATATGGGGACAGTATATAGAAAAAGTGGAGGGTATGAAAGAGAATTAAATTCCAATGAAAGCCTATTTCGTTACTGATTATTCCTTCCCATTCTCTCCTCAGCAAGCACTAGAACCTTGTATGGCATTGCAGCCAACACTAATCCTGGGTTGAGCATTCTTTCTTATCATTAAATCTCATTGAAAGCATCAGTTACTCAAAAGTCACATTACTTGTTAATCTAGAATTGGTCAGGTGGCTCAGAATTTCAGAGTTTGGGCCAGAACAAAAGTTAGCTATTTCTGGTACCTATAGATTTTTTGAAAAACTAATGATCTTCCCTGAGACTCTGTTCTCTTCCCATGATGCACGTTATTTGAATGGTCTCTTGTCATGGGTAGATTCAGGTAAAAATCAACCAATGAGCTGCCTACCAGAGAACAATGATGTTGATAAAACCCAGAGAGCAGAGCCCATTGTGAGTGCAGTGTGTTCAGAAGGGTAGGGGGCTGACCCTGAAGGCAGCTGGGTTCTAGATTTAGCTCTGCCATGAACTACCTAGAATCTGAATGTCTGCATCTGTAAAATAAGTGAGTTAGATTAGAATCTAGTCACAAGGTCTTTAAGGTGTCTGTTCACAGTAAGATTCTATAGCTCTATAGGTCAGTTAACAAATAACGGGATTAACCTTCCCAACCTTCCAGCATGGGCAAGACAGAAAATACTGAAGCCAGAGGGTCTCAGCTGGGAGTTTGGGAGGAGCAAGGATTCTACTCTGTGACATCACAATATTCAGTCCAGGCTCCAACTTGGCCACTGAGAAGAAAGTAACAGGAGGTTCAGCTATTGATATATTAGAGGCAGGACACTACCGGACAGAGCTAGAAGGAAATAGCTAGCCATGCCTCCAGTTCAGGTATGTAACAATTGCTAAGCTTAGAATAGAAATTGCTGTTATCTAAAAAAATAGAAAGAGAGGACCAGGAGATGAGTATATCTCCAGGCTTAGGAATAAGATAAGCATAGAGACTACGCACCACATACTTTATGGTAAAGGTTCCCAATGATCAGAAAAAGGCCAAAGGCAGTCCCACCAGAAAGCGAGTTGTGTTATGTCCTCTTAATAGCCAGACTTATTTAATGTCATGAAGCCAGATGAAGATATTTCCAAGACTTTTAACCCCTCACCGGTCTATCCCCAACCATGGCAAAAATGCAAAAGCAACAGTTACCTCGAGGAAGTCAGTGTAAAATTACTTTGTAGAGTAGTTTACATTTATTGCCTGGTGGTGTTTATTCTTTTAATAGCTTCTTCCCAACATTGAAAGGGAAGAATAGACTTAACAAAAAATAAGTTAACTGAAAGAACTGAAAGAAGTATTTTCATAGAAGATAATACAAAGATAGAAATAAAAGTAATAAAAAGAGGAGAAATAAGTTTATTATGGGTTAGCAACCAAGATTAAATTTAAAGCCTTGAAATTTCAAGGCTTAAAAGGCAAAAGGCCATCATCTCCTATAAACAGTGAAAGAGAAGGGCCTTATGGTTGAGAAGTAGGTAAAACAGTTCAGCTGGAACCATCTATAGCTCCTCCCCCTCTAAAGAACTCATGCCAGTGAAATCATCGCTGGGGATGCAGACATTTCTGTTTTCTTTACCTTGCCTTGGGGTTTTGGCTTCTAAAGTATTTGTTTCTTCCTGGAGTCTTGGGGCCCAGAGAGGCTCAAGTGACGGCAAATAGCTGTTCTGTTTACCAGTAGGGCGGAGCATGGGGTGAGCGCCAGGTCCTGACTCATCTCCATTGGCCTCCCTCCGTGTCTCAACACACTGCGACCCCAGAGCTGAGTACAAGACTGTTCAGGCAAGCACGCTGAGATTTGCCCGCAAGAGCTAAGTTTATTGCCACATTCCCTCAGTGGAAGCAGCAGTCCAGTGTTCTGACAGGTAGATTAGTTACCCACAGGGGACTCCAATAGCAATAGACCAGGGGACGGGAGATCCAATCTCTAACCACAGGACACAATTTTAACACATTATGACCTCCAACATCAGGAATAAATATATCTCAGCAGTAAGACCAATACTCTATACACTATAAAAGTAGTAATAACCTAAAGCATGTCAATAAATCCGGAGGTCCAGATGAAAACAAAATGTACTTGTACATTAACTCTACTATATATTCAACCTCCCTCTAGAGAAACCATCATGATTTTTACAATTACAGTATTTATTTATTAAAAAATGTTTTTTTAATGTTTATTTTTTGAGAGAGAGACACAGGGGTGAGTGGGGGAGAGACTGAGAGAGATGGAGACACACAATCTGAAGCAGGCTCGCTCTGAGCTGTCAGTGCAGAGCCTGATGCAGAGCTTGAACCCACAAACCATGAGATCATGACCTAAGCCAAAGTCAGATGCTCAACCAACGGAGCCACCCAGGTGCCCCTACAGTTACATTATGATCCAACTTCTTAGGTCCTTGAAAATTAAATCCTCAATGGTCCAACTTTTAGACTTCATTAATAGTTATTGAAAACCAAGTTTAGGTTTAACTTAAAATAATATCCAAAAAACATAGTGTCCTAACTTGTCTACATTTATATTCCTTGACTATAATGTTCTCTGAGCATTGTGTTAGTCACATACTATGGAATTTTAGAGTTGGAGGGGAACTAAGAGATCATACATTCCAATGTCCTCATTTCTACAAGAGGGAACCAGCACAGAGAGGTTGTGTCTTGACTTAGGTCATTAAGCTAGTTAGTGTTAGCTTGGGGAACATAGTTTAAGTCCTCTTACTTTCAGCCAGGTGTCTTCAATATTCCCTGCCCCTAATTCATGCTGAAAGAATTAACTATTCATATCTGACCTATTTTAGAATATCCTAAGAAAGGAAATCTCATTTTATACCCTTGGAGTGGTTATTAGTAAATTCAAGTACTCTATATAGGTGGCACCAGTCACCAAAACTCTCCTACCCTTTATAGCTCCAAATAGAACAAGCTTTGGTCAAGGTCAAGAAAAGGCAACCAAGACCCCATCCAAAAGGCTGAGATAACAATTAAAATAAATCCAGGGAAACTGACAGGTTATTCTGCCTTGAGGCCTGATTAGAAGTAGTTCACTGAAAAAAAAAAAAAAAGAAAAAGAAAAGAAAAAAGGCATTTATAACATTAACAACCTTTCTGCTTTTTAATAAATATGCAGACTTTCTGTGGCCTTGCCTTTTCCAGTTTAGCTAGATCACTTTGTTTATGTGTATGAGTGTGTATAGTCTGTATATATATCATATATATGTATACTCCATAGATGTATGTATGAGTGAACACTTCATCTGGCAGGTGTGGCTATTACATCATGTGTGGTAACCTATCCTTACTACCTAATATACCTCCTTTATGAGCCTCTCCTGACTCTTCCCATGAATTAATATTTTATTTGTAATTATGAGCTGCCTTAGATTTTTCCAGGGTTTGTTTTATGTAGAGCTGTGTATGTCTTGCATCTCTAATTAACCTGTAAGTCTGAGCCCAGGCATTCCCTGGATACAGATATTCACAGCTTTTTCCTATTCAATTCATTGCAAATATATTAATATCTGTCTAAAGTCCCAAAATCTGAAAGGAAATGAAATTGCTAAATATAAATATAGATCTCATTTTCATAGTCATCAGTGCCAAAGATCTGATGAATATTTTCTAGGCTGCTAGACTGTTTTTTAACCAACTGAAAAGTGTATATCTTGTAAGGAACTTCCATATGTTTCTAGCTATCCATGCAGATTATCTTTCATAAAAGAGAATTATTAAATGATCACTAATAGAAAAGAACATTCCATCATGACATAGGGTTTAAACGGGTTGTAGTAATGTCTTTCAGCTTCCACATTAATTTCAAAGGTTGTGTAATATATTGAGTAACTTTGCATATACTACAGCATAAAACTTCATGAGAAAGCTGATTGTAAGAAATGGAGGGTTTTATAAAAAGAGCTTTAATTTCAGATTCTTCATTGTGGGTTTTGCATTTTCATCTCTACAGTAAACTGAAACACAGGTATGCCAAATGAACTTTTGAAATGTTTTCCATCAAATTACCCAAGAAAATGCATCCTGATCAGTTTTATTTAACAGCTTTGGGAGGAAAAAAAAGCAAAGAAATCTACCTTGCCAGAGATCAAGGCATTTGATTCTTTCTCTCGCTGCCACCACCTGGGGTGCCTTGGCATCTGGCCACACCTGGATCTCTGACACATACAGGACTCTCCTTTATCCCAGCCCAGCCTCCATGCCCACTCTCCTAAGAATTGTGCAATGAGACCTTTGTAACCTGAGGCTTGTGAAGTCTGGAAAGGAATGTGACACAGAGCCAACAGACGTTGCTGCCACCAGGGCTTAGAAGGAGCTTTCCTACCTGTTCACCTGGTGCCTGGGGGAATCTCAGAAGGGGAAAGGTATGCTCTAAAAGGAGTGGGAATGGAGCCTTTGGCAAGACAATGAAGCAATCACTCGAGTGTCTTTTCCCTGTTCTCTTTGCCAACCTTCAGAGTCATGTTTCATGCTGCTCCCAAGAGTAGTCTCAGATCCACTTTTGAACCACTTCCTTTCCTACTCCTAATTACACTCCCTGCTGAAAGCTATGAGTAGTAGGTTCATTCTTCCAGCGGCTCTATAAATGCTGATGGGTGATCCTAATGGGGGTTCTATATTAAACAGTGATATTGATGACAGATTGGTGGGAGCTGTTGGCAGGACAGCTGGAGAGATCTTTGTGATCAGAGCCCTACCCTATTGGTACTTGTCAGTTAGCAACACAAAACTTTTCTCCCCACCTCCCCCACATACATCTTCCTCCATCATGGCAAATACACAATCTGCCCATTGGCAATACTTGAGGTTGTCCTACCTCTTCTGCCCAGGGAATTCTGTCATGAGCTGAGTCAGGAATAAGCGTCTTTTAAGTTGCCCATTTATCAGGGCATTTGGGTGGCTCAGTCGGTTGAGTGTCCGACTCTTGATTTCAGCTCAGGTCATGATCCCAGGATTGTGGGATTGAGGCCCATGTCGGGCTCCGTGCTGAGGATGGAGCCTGCTTAAGATTCATTCTCTCTCTCTCTCTCTCTCTCTCTCTCTCTCTCTCTCTCTCTCTCTCTCCTTCTGCCCCTCTCCCTTACTCATACTTCTCTCTCTCAAAAATAAAATAAAATAAAATAAAATAAAATAAAATAAAATAAAATAAAATAAAATGTTAAAAAAAGTTGCCCAATCATAATGGTCACACAAGTAGACCTCTAAAAGGAAGAACTAAAAGAAAGTGAAAGACTTACTCTTCAGTCTTATACTGTTTAGAACAACCAAATATAATTAATTATAAAGGACAAGTTCTGTATTTTATCCATATTGCTTATAAACAAAAGGTAGTCCCTGAAAAACAGATTTTTAGCGAGTTGAGAAGGTAATTTACTTGACAATTACCAGTATTTTCCTTTCTTTAGAACATATTTAGAATGCAAAGTCATTTTTCTTAGAAAATGGAGGAAGGATTTCTTTTATGTTAGAATAGGTTCTTTTCTATGTTAGGAACTGATACCACCTCACACCTCTAACCAACATATCACCTCTTGCTGTACTCCATCCTTTCAAGGTGGTCCTCCTTTCTTCCCCAAATGAATTCAGTATCAGTTTCAATCCACTTTGTGGTTTTTGAAAACTCAATATGTACCATGCTCTGTGACAATAAAAAAGTTAAATGTCTGGCATAAATTTGGCTCTTTAAGAATTAAGAATTTAGTAAGGGAGACAAGATATACACCTTTGAAGAGTTCAAAAGCAAAAAGGAGTTTAAAAACTGCATAACTATGAAAAATATTTGTATTGTGGACTTCAAAGTGTCCAGGGGCTAAGGGAAGAGTAGAGGTGAAGTTGCCCCAGGTTGCTCATCATAGCAGAGTTGGGACTTGAAGAGAAATAGTAGCGTGCTGTTTAAGTAGTAGGCTTAAAGAGAAAAACCATTTTCTAGATTTTGGTCCTGGAACAACAGGTCTTCTCCTATTCACAGACCTTATCTCCACTCTCCCTGTACTTCTACAATTCCATTTTTGCATGCAAGGCGAACAAACAATTCACATGGCTTTGTTGGGATATGGAAAATAGGAGTCATGGAAACATGCCACACAAGAAAAGATTAAACCAACCTTAACATGTGGTTTCTGTGAAAGGCCCAGCATACTGTACCCTGAACTGTGTCTGATTTTAATTATGGACATGGGCTTCCTGATCTTCCACCCAAAAGTTGGCATGTTCCAGACCTAATTCATTGTATTCCTCCAAATCTTCTCCCTTTTTTGTGATTCCCATCTCGGCCAATAACCTTACCATATTCCCAGTGATTCTGACGAGATGGTGAGTCCTTTCTGATTCCTTTGACTCTCCTCCCATTCACTTGGTTATGAAGCCCAGGAGGTTATCTCCACATCTCTTTCAAGTCCATTTCTTCTACCAGTTCCGCCTGCTGTTGCCCTGGGCCAGGCTCTCATTCTCTTTCCCTAAGATTACCCATCTCCCCAACTTCATTGCTCTGATCTCTGTTGTTTACAACTTTCTAAAATAAATACTGGAGGTTGTCACTTGCTAGGTTAAAAATGGTTCAAGTTTTCCCACTGTTTAAAAAATGAAGACCAAACTCCTTATCTTGGCTTTCAAGGTCTTTCACTTTTTCTAGCCATTCTCCACCAACCATTCACTCAGTCTTCCCCAGTTTATTAACCAGATGGACTCCTCTACTTTCCATTCTCCAGACTGCCCAGCCCTTTCTTTCCTCGATGGTCTTACTCATACAGTTCTCTTCTGACAGCTGAATTCCTACAGGATTCCTCCTCAGATTGGTGACTTTTTCTTTCTTCCTTCATTTATGATTTTCTCATGGAATTCTTTTTTTAAAATGTTTATTTATTTTTAAGAGAGAGAGTGTGAGTGGAAGGGGCAGAGAGAGAGAGAGAGAGAGAGGAAGACAGAATCTGAAGTAGGCTCCAGGTTCTGAGCTGTCAGCACAGAACCCGATGCAGGGCTGGAACTCAAGAACCGGAAGATCATGGCCTGAGCTGAAGTCAGATGCTTAATTGACCAAGTCACCCAGGTGCCCCTCTCATGGCATTCTTATTTTTACGACCCTTTTGGCTGAAGGAGTGAGCCAGGTGGGGTTGGAAGACCAAGAAGAAGAGAGAAGAGTTTCTTAAGACCCGAAATAGCATGTGCAAAGACTCAGAGTAAAGAGAGAATGGCATCTTCAAGGAACTAAGCAGTGTCCAGTAGTTGGTAGAAATCAAATCTAAGCAGAGAGGAAAGAACTGGGGAGAGATGGCACTGGACCTGCTACGGAGCTGGGGTTTTAACTTAAGATCAGTGGGCAGCTTTCTTTCTTCTTTATAAAGTTTATCTATCTATTTTTAAAATTTATTTAGTAATCTCTACATCCAAGATGGGGCTACTCACAACCCCAACATTAAGAGTTGCATGCTCTCCTTACTGAGCCAGCCAGGTGCCCCTGGTGGGTAGGTAGTTTTAAAGGGTTGGTTATAAGCAGGGGAGCAATAGATATTATTTGCACTTTAAAAGAAAGTAATTTATGGAGAACAGATGGGAATGGAGAAAAACTGGAGAAAAGACTGTCAGTTAGGATCCTGGTAGGGTAAACCAAGGAGATGATAAGCTTGGTCTAGGGTAGTGACAGTAGAAAAGAGAGGAAGGCAGTGGACTTCTGGAAGGCCCAAGAATGATACTGTACTAGGTGCAATAACACTTCCCACTAATGCCCCACTAAGCAGATCAGACTTTATCTTATAGGAAACAGGAAGCAACAAGGATTTCTTAGCTTAGGTAAATCTACATTTTTGAAAGAGAACACTGGAGATGGTATGGAAGAAGGCTAGAAGGGGTAGACTGGTTGCAGATGGACAGGAAGCAAAGTCATTGAGGTGGGTGTTAAATGCTGATGGCACAGCTGCTCAAAGCAAGTGAACCCCTCTCAGCACTGGTGATCCTGCCCCAAGTGCAGTTAAATAAAAATAAATACATTTTAATTGAAAAGTTATATGTGCATGAAGTAAAAATTTAAACAGTATAAACTTTATGCCATGAAATAATTCTCCCTTGTATCCCAGTCCCCAGTCCTTTCCCTCCATGGAACTTGAGACAAATTTTACATGCTCTCCAGAAATTTTCTACGCATAAACAAACATGTACAAGTATGTATTATGCACATGCTCTCTATGTATATATGCACACATATGGATCCACTTTTTAAAATAAGATTACTATACACATACTTCTATGCCTTGCTTTTTTATAAAAATGTGAAACTGCATTTTTATACCCTTTTTTACATCACCTCATGGAGATGTGTGCTTCATTCTTTTTATGCCTACATTGAAAATACTCCTACAGTTAATTCACAAGTTTCCCTACTTATGAACATTGAAGTCAAACATGGCTTCACAGGAGGAAGTCAAATTTTCACTCTTCACAGATGACAAGATATTCTATATGGAAAAACCTAAAGGTTCCACCAAAAAACTCTTAGACCAACCCATGAATTCAGCAAACTCACAAACTATAAAATCAGTGCACAGTTTAAGCAATCCACTCCTGATTATTGTTGCACTATATGCTAACTAACTTGGATGTAAATTTAAAAAATAAATAAATAAAAAGAAAGTAAAATCAATGCACAGAAATTGGTTGCATTTCTATACACCAATACTGAAGCAGAAAGAGAAATCAAGGAATCTATTCTATCCCATTTACAATTGCACCAAAACCCATAAAATACCTAGGAATAAACCTAACCAAAGAGGTGAAAAATCTATACACTGAAAACTATAGAAAAGCTTATGAAAGAAATTGAAGAAGACACAAAAAAAAATGGAAAAATATTCCATGTTCATGGATTGGGAGAACAAATATTGTTAAAATGTCAATACTACCCAAAGAAATCTACATATTCAATACAATCCCTATCAAAATAGCACCAGCATTCTTCACAGAGCTAGAACAAACAATCCTAAAATTTGTATGGAACCAGAAAAGACCCCGAATAGTCAAAGCAATCTTGAAAAAGAAAACCAAAGTGGGAGCCATCACAACCCTGGACTTTAAGATGTATTACAAATCTGTAATCATCAAGACAGCATGGTACTGGCACAAAAACAGACACTCAGATCAATAGAACAGAATAGAGAACCCAGAAATGGACCCACAAACATATGGGCAACTAATCTTTGACAAAGCAGGAAAGAATATCCAATGGAATAAAGACAGTCTCTTCAGCAAAAGGTGCTGGGAAAACTGGACAGCAACATGCAGAAGAATGAACATGGACCACTTTCTTACACCATACACAAAAATAAACTCAAAGTGGATGAAAGACCTAAATGTAAGACAGGAAGCCATCAAAATCCCAGAAGAGAAAGCAGGCAAAAACCTCTTTGATCTTGGCCACAGCAATTTCTTACTCAACACGTCTCCAGAGGCAAGGGAAACAAAGGCAAAAATGAACTATTTGGACCTCATCAAAATAAAAAGCTTCTGCACAGCAAAGGAAACAATCAGCAAAACTAAAAGGTAACCAACAGAATGGGAGAAGATATTTGCAAACCACATATCAGATAAAGGTAGTATCCAAAATCTATACAGAACTCACCAAACTCCACACCCAAAAAACAAATAATCCAGTGAAGAAATGGGCAGAAGACATGAATAGACACTTCTCTAAAGAAGACATCCAGATGGCCAATAGGCACATGAAAAGATGCTCAACATCACTCATCATCAGGGAAATAGAAATCAAAACCACACTGAGATACCACCTCACACTGGTCAGAATGGCTAAAATGAACAAATCAGGAGACTATAAATGCTGGAGAGGATGTGGAGAAACGGGAACCCTCTTGCACTGTTGGTGGGAAGGCAAACTGGTGCAGCCGCTCTGGAAAACAGTGTGGAGTTTCCTCAAAAAATTAAAAATAGATCTACCTTACGACCCAGCGATAGCACTGCTAGGAATTTACCCAAGGGATACCTGAGTGCTGATTCATAGGGGCACATGTACCCCAATGTTTACAGCAGCACTTTCAACAATAGCCAAATTATGGAAAGACCCTAAATGTTCATCAACTGATGAATGGATAAGAAAGATGTGGTTTATATATACAATGGGATACTACTTGGCAATGAGAAAGAATGAAATCTGGTGCTCTTAGCCTGTGTGGTAGCTGCCTCCCAGTGCTGTTGCATCATTCCCCACAGGTACTGAGATGCCCCCTTTGTAGTTGGACAGGTCTGAAGGTATTAGTTATTGGTCCAAGCTCAGGGGCAGCAGTGGGGAGGGGAAGGCTCATTTTTGTCTTCACATGTCTGAATACATTGAACTTGAGTGCAACCTGGAGCTACTAGGAGAGCTTTACTTTCCTTTGCCTTGAAGTAAGCCACAGAACATTAACAGTTGCTACCCTTTATTGAAAGTTATGTGCTTGTGCTTTGAGCAGGATAATTTCATTTAATGTTTGCAATGACCCTGTGCTCTTCCCACCACCCCACTCTCCCATGGAAGGGTAGGGATGACATGGTCACCGTGGGCTTCCAAGGGCAGGGACTGTGAAACATCCTTCTTAAACCACTGTCCTCAGAGCCACCAAGAGCACCCTACATTGCCTTCAAGGTCCCCATGGGCCAGAAACATTCTCTTACACTCATCCCCAGTTATGTCCATAAAAACAGCTTACAACATGCATGAATCAATAATTCTACAGGTGTGTGCTGTCTGCTGATTCACCCATGGAACAGGCCTGGGCTTTCCCTTCATTTGGTTTGCTCTTTGTAGCCTAACTAACATGTTGCTGCTCCTCACTTTCCATCTCCTCTGGCACTTTCAGGAAACACTGTCCAGTGGCAAACTTATTGTAAGTCCCTAAATCAATCTTATTTAAAGGAGACTCCTCTGTCCTCTCTTCCTTCATCACTTTCTGGGTTCTTCCCTGGAAGTTCTCTTTGTGGTGACAGCATAAGCAGTTTTCACAGTGTTACTAAGTTAGCTTTGGCCACAGCAAACCTCTTGTCTGAGAGAGGAGGAATCAAGATCAAGAAGACATGTGTCTTATCCAGGTTCACAGTTAGACGCCAAGTCATCCATCTCCCAGTCCAGTGTTTCTGGTGTACCCCACAGATATCAGTTCTGATGGGTGGGGTTCAGTCCAATCCATTGGAGGCAGGCTGAAGAGCAGCATATCTCCAAGGTGAGAGGCAGATATGCAGGCTGTACCAGATGACAAGGGAGGTCAGTAACTCTTTTGCATGGCTGCCTCTATGTACAACCGTGTACAATGATGTAGGTACAGCACGAACAAAGCAAGATATTGGTAGAACAACTGGGATAGAGTAGTCCTTTTTTATCAACAGAAGCAAATTCCCTTTGGTTTTCATGCTTCACTGGAAGGCCCAGGAAAGATCTGAGACTCTTATCTGTCTGGAATTGCAACAAGTGATTCACTATGGCCCCCATTCCCAATGGAAGTGGCTTTGGCTTGTATCGTGTGTTTATAGAAAATCAGCTGGTAAGTCTGCATGGATTCACCCAGTGAATTCTCCATGACACCTTTGTAGGCCAATAGGCAAGCATTTGGGCTTCATGGGATGACATTTCCAGATCAGAGCCCTGGTCTGGTTCCATCTCATCACCAGTGTTGTTTTGAGTTTGTGAATTATACGATAGGAGCTGAGAGTAAATGGGCTTGTTTCAGCCAAGGTTCTGAGAACTCCCTATCAGATAAACACTAACACAAGGAAACAATCATTGGTGGTAACAACTCACAAAAGAAAAATAAAATTGTTTTCAAGATCATCCTACTTTTTATTTTTAAACAAAGAATACATGAATTCCAGGTGCTTTGAGAGCAAAAAAGCAATTGTTGAGAAGGCAGCACACTCTAGAGATGGGTAAAGACTTTGGAAGGTACCCACAGACATGGATGTTCATCCTGGCTGCCAAGACCTCATTGGTGCCCTTGGGCAAATCACCTACTTCACTGCTTGACCTGGGATTCTTGGAACTGGGAGACCTGTGATCCTACCCAGGCTCTGTTAGTAACTATTTGATGTTGACATATGTTACTTTTTTGAACCTTTGTTTCTTGATTTGTAAAATGGGAATAATAACATTTTCCCTGCCTACCTGTCCCTGTTGTTGTGTACGTTAAATGAACCTATGTGAAAATACTTTGTTAATAATAGTGTGCTCTCTATATTATATTTTCCTGTGATGCAGACATAATGTCTTTTGCTGAAAGTGAAGCAGGAGATTGGTGGAGAATGTTGGAGCATGGTAAAAAGACTAGGGTCTTCTGGGACACAGAGAAGCATGCAGGGCAGGGTTGCAACTGGGTTTGGAGATCATGGATCTGTGATGGCAACATTCACCTCACCAGTGGATGTTCAATTAAATATTGGTTGGGGCAGTAGAAGGAATTAGGGGTATTGACAAAGGAATAGTTACAATGGTGATGCCAGAGTCTAAGTTGAACAGGTAAAGGGTTAAAGAAAGGGACATGGCTGATAGATTTGGGGAATTAGGAGGTGTTAGTGAGATGTAAATGCTGTGTGTACAGATGAGCTAGCTGGTGAGGTAAGCAATGATGGGTTTAGGGTGTGAGGCTGGAGTTCGAGGTTTGAGAGCTGGAGGACATCCAGCTATCCTAGTAGGGCAGCGAGCCATGAGGGAAAGGGTGCTGGCTTGGAAAACCACATGGGAACTGAAGGGCCCCAGGTCAGTGACAGGACTTGGGTTAGAGAGAGCTGATTGCCAGAGTCCTGAGAGAATACGAGCGAGGTGTCAGATATAGGAATAGATATGGGGAGGACAGGGAAACTATGGATGGTAGACAGATCAAATGTAAGGGATAGAGTGTCTGGAAGGGATTGGAGGAGAATGTTGAAGCTATTTCAGGGTAAATGAGAACCAGAAAACAGAATGACCCAGAGGCATGTTTGACTTAAAATTTGGTATGAATTATATATAAACCAATCATTTTACACATATATAATCAAAAGTTGTAGGGGAATCTTGACCTCAATATGCAAATATTTAAAATAAATTTTAATGGGAAACTCCTTTTAACCATTAACATTTTTAAAAATAATAGGACCAGTGGCATGCTGGAGCCAGTTAGTTAGTACCAGCGGATGGGAGCCACATATTGTTAAATTCTCTGGAATTCTGCAAGCAAGGTGTCATGTTGGTAGCTTGAAATAGGCCTGGGAGGGAATAGTTACACCATGAAAATCTGCAAATACTATGAACTAGGGCTTTTTCTTCCCTGAAAAAATCTGGTTCCATCGTATCACTAGTGTTGTTTCCAGAGTTTGTGAATTATATGACAGGAGCTGAGAGTAAATGGGCTTGTTTCAGCCAATGCTCTGAGAACTCTCTATCAGATGAACACTAACATTTCCCAGCACTTCAGCCTAAATACAAAATCCAAATCTGTCCAACTTTATAGCCCTGTCATTGTGGTTTAATTGTATTACTAACAGAGATATGTCCGAACCCTTGGTACCTGTGATTGTGATCTTATTGGGAAGTAGTCTTTGTAGATGCAATTAAAATGTAAGTTAAGGTACAGTCTACTGGAGTAGGGTGGGCCCTTAATCCAATTTGACTAGTGTCTTAATAAGAAGAGGAGACCCAGATACAGACACACAGAACACCGCATTAAGACACAAATGCAGGGGAGAAGGCCATGGCTATGGGAGCAGAGACTGAGGTACCCTGAGAATTGCCTGCAATTCCAGAAGCTAAGAGGAAGTTGTGAAACACATTTTCCCTCAGAGCTACCAAAAGGAAGCAAAAATGCCAAGACCTTGATTTCAGTCAGACTTCTAGCCTCCAGAACTGTGAGAGAGTACATTTCTGTGGTCCTAAGTCACCCCGTTTATACTACCTTTTTACAGCAGTGCTAGGAAACTGATATCTGTTATGCTATCAAGTTTGGACACAAAATAAGTGGAAGTTCCCCAATGTGAACTACAAAGGGAAGGTCCCTGTTCCCTGTGCTCTGGTTCCAGGGAGAGGATCCTCCCCTCCTACGTCCTCCAGCATGTATTTTCTGTACCATCCTCTGGTCCTTCTTGTTAGCTGCCTTGTATTGTGGATTATGCTTTTAAGTATAGACGTGTTGTCTCCTCCTCTTCTAGGTGGTAACCAGAGGTTGTAAATTCAGATGCCTCATGGGTCAAAGTTGCTAAATGTGATGCCAGGGGAACCATTTCTGGCTGGAATGTGTGTCTGCCTTTAAATAAAAACACCTCACCCTGCTGGTCAAGGAAAACTTGACTAAGACCTGACATCTGGGGACTTCTGGGATGTGCCTGAGGGAGGGGGAATGTCTCTTGGCCTTTGCCTCCGCCCACTAGCAGCTGGCTGGCACATATTCACTGTGAATTTGCTGCCTGGATCTCTTACATCTTCTGTCCTGACCCAGCCAACGAGTGGATGGGTCTGAGACCTCAGAAGTTCAACAACTGCCCCAAAGTTTCTGCTTCCAAACAGAAGCTTCAACACAAATTTTTGTCAGGTTATAATGTAAATCCCCCAACTGACTAACTACTTGACACTATTGCAAAACTTCAGCCTCAGAAGAATGCAGTAAAAGGGCGGCGCCCCTCTAGACACGGCCCTACCCTGGTGCTTCCATTCTTGGCCCTACCCAAGAATTTTTCTCACAATTCTTGAAATCTCAGGTGGCTGAAAGAGAGGCATCAGGGATACTGAAAATTGAGGGTGATTTGGGGTGAGGAATATTTTGAAGTTGAAACTCCTGTTTACAGTCCATTTCCTTTTGAACAGCAGAGGGCGATACATCTACACTGAATAGCCAGTCTGCCTTGCTTCAGGACTGAAATCCTGGGAGCCAAGGATTTTCTTTTTTTAATATGAGAACAAAGGCTGAATTGAATATTTGTTCATTTGACTGTTTTGCTTAGGCCTCTGAGAAAGTTACAGATAAGGCCTTTGAGTCGCTTACAGAATGTTCAAGCCCTGGGACCTGGGGCAGGGAGACCCTCTGAAGGGTTGTTGCAGGGTTGGGCAGGGTTGCTGCTTCCCTTATGGGCAAGCACTTGTCACACTCTCACTCTACCTAGAGACTGTCTAGTTCTGGTTAGTTTTGTGGAAGGGTTTAGACTGTGTCTCAGGTAAGACCAACCTTGTATAGGGACCCAGCATGTCACTTCCAGAGCTATCCTTTTTAAATTGGTTCCATGGGATTGTTCTACTTAGTATCTGGAGGTGAGGCCTGGCCCTAAGAGAATGGAGAAGACTGAGAGAAGGAGATGCTGTGAGGAGGGTGAAGGAAATGCAGAGGTCCTAACAGTTATTACCTAGATGGTAGCAGAGCTCTAGTGATGGTAGCCACTGACCAGTCATTGTGTCTTTGGTCTTAGACCAGCTCTAACCAACCTCTGATAGTGAGGACATCCAGCAGAATGTTCATGTTTCTGGAGCAACACAGAAAACTCTACAGTGCATTGAAGAGTCTGGAAGGAGCAGGTGTAGAGGAGTTGGGGAGGCTAGGAGGCTTGCTTATGGAAGTGGTGGTGAGGGCCCTGGGAAAGGGTGACTAGGTCAACATGTAGGTGAGGGCTTGGCTTTGGAGCTATGAGGCCTGTAAGGAGAGCCCAAGTTGGACAGGTGCTCACCTAGGTGGCAGGAGGGAGAAGACCACCAGCATCAATTCTCATCTAACCTTGCATATCTGGAATCCATTCACATGTGTGTGCAGTTGCAGAAAAATCTGCACCCAATTACATGATTCATTCAAAATGGGATCTGTCTACTTTTGCCACCTTGGAGAGGTTGGCTAAGCATTAGCTATTCATCTCTGAGCACCTCCAATGGCACTTAGCAGAGATTAAGACTGCTCTTAGCAATGATGTGTTGTCTGGTATGTTGTCAACAGCAAGGCACCATTTACCTTACAAGATACAAGGTCCTGTAGACCAAAAGTTGTGCTAATGGGTTGATTGGAATTTAGTAGGCCAGCTGAAAAAGAATACTTTGACAAAATGAGGGAAGAATGTGTATCTAAAATAGAAGGCACAAGGTAATTGTTATTATTTTGATGAATAAGTTGAAATGTACCAGTGAGAAGATCCACTTTGGACACTAGAAATTGGTGCAAGGCCATAATCTGCCTGGTGCAGTGGACCCAGAGGCAGAGAGGACTGCTCTACTTCCTCAGGCCTGTGACCAGATAAAAAAAGATTATCTTTGTCATTTACAATTATATTGCTCAATACAGCCTTTTTACTTAATGAGGATATAAAACCACAGAATTTGGAAGCAGAGCACTTAGATTTTACTCCGGTTCCTGCTTCTTACCACTCATCATTGTAGGTATTCATTCTTGGGGGAAGTCACATGACCACACTTAGCCAGTTATCTCTTTCTTAAAATGAACATTGAGTATCAAATAATGTAATGACATGTGAAAACACTTAGGAAATTACCAAGTGTGATATAAGTGCAGTTACAAAGTCTCTAGAGGGAGTCCTTGGCAATTCCTTCCCTTTCAAATATTTGTTACCTGGGTGGGGTGAGGCTTCACTTGAAAGGGGGCTTCATTAGAGTTAAGAAAAAGATTTATCTTAAGGTCAATACTATTAAATTACCATCTAAATGCTAAACAAATAGGAATGACAACTATTTTGGTTTCAGTGTACTCTATTGTTTTCATAGGCTGTTTAGCCACATTCAGATGACAATTTGTAGAATGATCACTTATTGAAAACTCTATTGAAAACGACTTTTGCTTCAAGCAAAAGTTTTTGTCTTCTATCTTTTTTAGCTAATTAACTTAACAGACATCTTGGGCTAATGTGAACAGGGAATAATTATTGGTAAAAACAAGGATCAAGAGTCTGCTTACAGACATTTTGTTAAAAAAAATACTTCTGTTGGACCTGAAGCCTCCTTGGTTATTACAGCAATTGTTTACTGTAAGTAGGTTTGTTTGTCCTTTTTTTAAATGTTTATTTATTTTTGAGAGAGAGAGGGAGTGGCAGAGAAAGAGAAGGGGAGAGAGAATCCTAAGCAGGCTCGGCACTGTCAGCACAAAGCCCAATGCAGAGCTTGAACTCATGAACCATGGGACCATGACTTGAGCCCAAATTAAGAGTTAGATGCTTAGCCGACTGAGGCACCTAGGCACCCCAACAAGGTGTTTAAATTTCACACCTGTGAAATACATATTGTGTTTCCTATTCAGGGGACAAGACTTTGTTGATATATATATTTTTTCAGTAACACAGGTCTCAGATTCAGGGCTTTACTTAACCAAATAGATACTGTACTTGATGCTGAACTACATACACAGTAAACCTCATTAATGAATGTGCTTATGGTAGTTCCTTGTTTAAAGTCATTATTCCAACAATTTTTTTTCTTGAGCTTTGACACATACACCATCTAGTTCAGTCACAGATTGATCAGCAAGGGAGTATTGCAGGCAGTAGTCTCCTGCAATTAGACTATAAGCTTCTGAAGCAAAATACTGAAATGAGTTAGAGCTTAGACCACGAAACAGCGAGCTGGTTTCAAAGCCTGGGTCTACTGCTTACTGGTTGGTGACATTGGGCAATTCATTTAACCTCTCCTCTAAAATAATTTCATATTCCTCCTCTGTAAAATAAGGATATGAAAGTACCACCTAATACTTTTGTAGGATTTTAATGAGATAATCTAGTTAACAAGTTAATTATCATCATCATCATCATCATCATCATCATCACCACCACCACTACCACCTCTGAATCCCTCACAACCTCCAATATAGTACTCTGCACTGTGTAACAAGGGAGCAATTTCCCTTTGTTGTACAACTGATTCTACCTACTAATGAATTATAGATTTCAGATGAAATCTACCAGGATTGCACATTCAAATTCTTAAAGCACTACCAGTGTACTGTGTTCCAATTTTAGGGGGCAAGAGAGTAACTTCTTAACAGTTGCTCAAACCCTAACCCTAGAAAACAATCATTAGTTCTGTATTTATAAAAGTTCCTGGCATAATGTTGGCACACTGTAGACTTTGATAAAAGGTCTGAGAAGTACAAAGGTTCATATTTCATTACTGTTTTACAGAGAAGACACAGGCTTATAGTGACTTTCCCAAAGTCTAAGAAATAGGAATATTGTCTTTATTGTCTTTGGATAGTTCTTCCTAAGTTAAATTAGGCAAAGTCAAGTTCTATTTTGTGTTTAATAACACAGATACCATTATCTTTAGTAAATGTTTTCTTAGGATATCCAGGGAATGGAAAATTCCTCCAGAGAGCTGCTTGGTTGTTTTCCATGTTACTTAACTGAGGAGTCTCTGCCCATAAGATCTGGTGTATAAGGGAAGTGATGAACAGTGGCTCTCAACCTGAGCAGCTATTTAGAAACACCTAGAGCCCTGAAAATGCCCGAGTGTAGCCCAACTCTGAGATTTTACTTCAAGATAACTCAGAGATTTTGCTTTGGAATAATCTGGTGGGGCCTATGCACCAGAATTCTTAAAGTCTTTCTAAGCTATTCTAGAAAGAACTTCCATCTAGTTCTTCCTCCATAGTCTCCTATGATTCTATATTCTAATGCTTTCTATGTAGATTATAGATTTAGGCACATTAAAATGCCATGCCCTTTGTAACTTCTGTATAAAAGGGACATTTTTAAATTTTGGAAAATTATGAAACATGACAGGAATTAATTTGTTCCTCTAAAACATATATAAACACTTGATTTTACAAAAGAAATTCCAGGATTATTCCATAATTATGTTTGAGATACCACTGGTGTGGTAGCAAACAGCCTCTTCATTTTACATGATCAAGCAATCAACTGTCTTTTTCCCTTCTAAATTCACTTAACAGAATGAAGCTTGCCCCAAAGACTCTTCCCTTTGAAATTTACAGAATGAGGGGTGCCTGGGTGGCTCAGTCAGTTGAGTGTCTGACTGGCTCAGGTCATGACCTTGTAGTCCATGAGTTCGAGCCCGGAGTCGGGCTCTGTTCTGACAGCTCAGAGCCTGGAGCCTACTTTGGATTCTGTGTCTGTCTCCCTCTCTGCCCCTCCCCTGCTCAAGCTCTGTCTCTGTCTCTCTCTCAAAAACAAATAAACATTAAAAAAATGAAATTTACAGAATGATAGCCTGAATTCCATACACTGTAATAACAATACAATGTAGAGAGGTAATAAAAATAGTAACCATAATATTGATAATTCTCCTTTTGTTCATTGTATTGGGCTCTTTCGATTAGGATTTGTTGGGGCTATGTGCCCTTGCACATCACATGTTCAAAAATGAGTGATAGTTGCACCTGTAGAGATGTGAAGTTTAAATGAAATACTGTGTACTCTAATTTTTATATTAAATTTTTTAAAATTTTATTTATTTAAGTATTCTCTACATCCAGCATGGGAGTTGAACTCACAACCCTGAGATCAAGAGTTGCATGTTCTTCTGAATGAGCCAGCCAGGTTCCCCTCTAATTTTTATGATTGATAGATTATTTTGGTTGAATATCCAAAGTCATCTGGTACCTGCTGCAGATTCTCTGTTGATGTACTAGTCATTTCTTATAATAACACTAACCCCATGTTAGTAACAGAGAGAGGTAGGTAAAAGGTCTCTAGGAGCACCTCAGGGAATGGTGAAGACCTCATAAATAGAATACACAGGGAAAACTGGCATGTAAACTACTCCCTCTTCACCACATACATGGTTTTCTTTCCAATTTTCTACCTTCCAGAGAGACCACTTTTGTCCAGTTGTGGAATATCTTCTAAGCTCTCCTCTTCAACCTTGAATGATTCAATTGGCAATACTTTTACAATACACTTAGTGTATTTTGCATCAAGGAATTATTTGTGTGCTTGCCATGAGTTATTTCCTTTTACAAACATTATTTGAAATTCACCACTTCTAGAAAGCCTTCCCTGGTTAAGTGGTATATGATCCCATTAACCTTTGGCTATATTTTTAGATGATATATCAGAAACCATATATGTATAGGTATGTGTTGATATCCTATGTATGAGAGCGCATGTCAGCATGTTTCTTTATTTCTCCAATTTAAGCACCAAGAGACAATATGTTCAATGGAGAATACTCTTCCAACTGCCCAGAATATATTTTGTTTCTACCAGCAACCCCCTCATCTAGTTCTTTTCAGATCTCTGTTTGGTTATTTTTGTTCAGGGAAGGTTTCTTTGACCTCTGTTACACTGATTTACATGGTCTTGTAACATCTCTCCAAAGTTTCTTGTATATACTTATTTGGATGATCATTTGATTAATATCTGCCTTTCTTGGTAGGCTGTAACTTTGTGACCCACAAACCCCGAGCTTACATTTGATTTTGTTTACCAGTGTATTTCTAGTATTTAGCCCAGTGCCTGGATCTAATAGGTGACTAATTGCTAAATGACTAGATGAAATAGAAACTGTGTTTTCTCTATGAAGCACAGCTACAGTTCTACTTCACACAGGAGTTTTGCAATACTTACTTTTAGAACTCATGGCTTAGGCAATATGTTAAAAAATTAAAAAGTAATGATTAAGAAGATTTAAGAAGTGGTTAATTATACAAAAATAATGAATTTTACCAAAAATATTAAACTGAATTTGAAACATAAAATGTACTTTTTAAAAACAGTCACCCATAATCTCATAATATTATTATAGCCATTATTTTCATTTCATCAAAGGATGCTGTCCTTAAGCTGATGTGATTTTAGTTTTAAATGTCTTTAGCTTCCCTTTCCCCACCCACTTCTCTGAGTGATGACAGGCTGCTTCCTAAACTCTGGCTGGAAGTCAGGATCTATGGGAAATAGCCTTTTATTCCTTTGTATCTAAAAAATCAATACTATCTAGAGACAAGACTGTTCTCTGAAATGTTCTCACAAAATAACCCTAGGCTTCCTACCTGTTGTGCCAAGCAACACGCTTAAACTCTGCCTTCAGCCTCAGGAACCAGACCCCATTGTCCCAAATTCAGAGTAATACCTGTCTCATTTAAGACTTTTTCAGTCATAGGATCTTAGTCAAAATCGTAAGAATTGTCCTCGTGGGTTGACCTTTTGTTGCATATGAAAGTTAGAGCATTTTTAATTAAATATTTTTTAATGTTTATTTATTTTGAGAGAGAGAGAGAGAGAGCAGGGGAGGGGCAGAGAGAGAGGGAGACACAGAATCCAAAGCAGGTTCCAGACTGAGCTGTCAGCACAGAGCCTGATGTGGGGCTTGAACTCAGGAACCATGGGATCATGACCTGAGCTGAAGACAGATGCCTAACCAACTGAGCTACCCAGGTGCCCCTAGAGCATTGTTTTAACAAGAGATTCCTTCATTCTTTTTTTAAAAGTTTATTATTTATTCATTTTAAGAGAAAGACAGAGGGGCACCTGGGTGGCGCAGTCGGTTAAGCGTCCGACTTCAGCCAGGTCACGATCTCGCGGTCCGTGAGTTCGAGCCCCGCGTCGGGCTCTGGGCTGATGGCTCAGAGCCTGGAGCCTGCTTCCGATTCTGTGTCTCCCTCTCTCTCTGCCCCTCCCCCGTTCATGCTCTGTCTCTCTCTGTCCCAAAAATAAATAAACGTTGAAAAAAATTAAAAAAAAAAAAGAGAGAGAGACAGAGAGACAGAGAGAGAGACAGAGAGAGAGAGAGAGAAAGAGAGAGAGAGAATGCTCCCATGCACATGGGAGTAGGGCACAGAGAGAGGGAGAGAGAGAATCTCACAAACCATGAGATCATGACCTAAGTCAAAATCAAGAGTCCAAGAGTTGGACACTTAACTAACTGAGCCACTCAGACACCCTAATTCCTTCATTCTTAAAACTACCACATTTACCACTATGGCTCAGTGCCTCTTGACCAAGATTCAACTAAAATGTTCAAATATGAAAACAGTTGGATTGATGTAGTGAGCAATTAAAGTCTCTTCCTTATTGATGTTACATGTTCTTTCCAGTATTTCTTAAATTATTGTAGTTGACATACAATGTTATGTTAGTTTCAGATGTAGAATTGACAATTATATACTTTATGAAATCGTCATAATACAAGTGTTGTTATCTTCTGTCACCATATGACATTATTACAATATTATTGACTATATTCCCTATCTATACTTTTCATACTGTGACCTTATTTATTTTACAATTGGAAGTTTGTACCTCTTAATCCCCTTCACCTCTTTCACCCATCTCCTTATCCCCTCCCCTTTGGCAACCATCAGTTTGTTCTTTGTATTTATAAGTCTGTTCCCGTTTTAATTTTGTTTTATTTTTTTAGATTCCACATATAAGTGAAATAATATGGTATTTGTCTTTGTCTGACTTATTTCACTTAGCACAATACCCTTTAGGTCCATCTATGTTGTCATGAATGACAAGATTTCATCACTTTTTATGGCTGAGTAATATTCCTCTGTGTGTGTGTGTGTGTGTGTGTGTGTGTGTGTGCTCTTTATCCATTCATCTATTGATGAATACTTAGGTTGCTTCCATATTTTGGCTACTGTAAATAATGCTACAGTAAACATGAGGTGCATCTTTTTGAATTAGTGTTTTAATTTTTTCTGAGTAAATATAGAAGTAGAATTACTGAATGGTATGGTATTTCTGTTTTTAATTTTTTGAGGAAACTGTAATGTTTTCCTCAAACATTATGTAATGTTTCCTCAAACATAGTGGCTGTAACCAATTTAAATCCTCACCAACAATGCACAAAGGTTCCCTTCTCTCTATATCCTCATCAACACTATTTATTTCTGCATATTCTCTTAATTGGAAGTTCTGAGGGAAACCTGGAGGCAGTTCCATAGCAGCATTTGGTTGAGCCAAGTACCAGTTGACTAATGATCAACAGTAAATGTAGCATATATTTTAGTATCAGTTGGTGCCTTGTAATGGCAGCCTTTACTATCATGCATGTTTTATTTTCTCTTTGTTATGTTTTCCAGAGGGATAACCAATTGGCTGATGAAGTAACAAATGAAAAGTAATCTAACTCCACTGACCCGCTTAACCCTGGATGAGAACAATGGAAAGGAGTAGCCTTTTGCTTTGAAACAGTGGAACAGGTATGGAATAGCTCCTTTCATTGTTGCCTTCCTTTATTTCTTTGCACATCTATTTCCAGACCAGTTAAAAACAGCAAGTTGTTCCTGTTTTGAGAACACAGAATCGGAGTTATAGGAACAGGTACTGTGGGTTATTTCTAACATTTCCAAGTGGTCCCATCTTCAAGTCGCTGTTTATATAAGTATCAATGTGATTAAGAGATAATTATTTTTCTATATTGAGTAATTATGCTAGGGAGAATTATTACTTTTAAACATAGGCTTAGTTAGCATTTTGGATATGTGTTTAGCTTTAAGATACAATGTTATTTGAATAAGGAAATTTTACTTCACTAAATAGATTTCAATGGAGGAATCACAAAAATAATAAGAAAATGGCAAAGCATGTTGGTTTCACCAATGACAGCCATTGAAAGTGTTTTTGCTGCATTTAATGATCTAATTTTCCTTGCCCACCATCACTTTCTCAGTCTTGAAGGAATGCTTTCAAGAAAGGTATAGCTTGATTTTTTCCAATTTTCAGAATTGACATAATAGATATAGGTGAAGCATCTTTTGCTTTGAAAAGAATATTTTATGTCAACATGAAAATTTTAAAACAGCATTTGTAAAACTCCTGGAATTAGAATCTTTGAAATAAGTATTTATATTGAATTGTATACCCATCATCATCGGAGTGCTGAACCTTCTTTCAATTATATCTGTTATCAAAAGACAGATGAGCTATATGTGACTGAATAGTGGTCAGTGCTTTAAGAAATTATGATATTAATGGAATTGTAATGTACCAAAAAGTAATTTAAGTTCAGAAGATTAAATATCATGTACTAGATGATCAAAATTAAATTACTTAATAATTTTGCATGACAACATTTTTTTCTACATTGGATGGCTAATAGATGAGGGACTATGAATAAATAATAAAGACCTGAATTTTACATTGGAGTATTAGAATTCAAAAGGCTACAAAAAAAGAATTCATAAATATTATATTTTACATAAGGAATTTAAAAAAGGTATGGCTCCATTATTTAGTTTAAGGTTATTTAAGGAGAGTTTTTAGATGTTTTGACTATCACTCTGTAGTTAGTATGTTCTCAGGGCATATATCTATATTTATACATTTTTATACAACTAAGTTTTTCACTGAATTACACTGTTGCATTTGAAACTGGATGTCATCTACATCAATAATGTATGAAGTCTGGTTTCTATATCAGCATAGAGACAGGAAAGGAGCCATGTTGTTGCTATTTGATGTACAGAAGGCAAGTTTGCAGTTTTTTGGTCCCTTTATGTTATAGTCTGTAGAGTCCGCTAACAACTCACCACAGTGACCAACTATTGACCAACTATCTTTTTCTTGTGTTACAGTACTGATGTAAAAGTGCTTTTTTTTTTAGTACTTTAATCAACAGACTTCATCTGTTTGAAAGGCAATCTTTTGGGAATAGGGCAAAGAAGGTGAAACATAATAATTTCCAAACTTTTTACAACAACCCACTCTGAATATTGTTCAATCCATACCATAAAGCAAGTCAGCTACTGGATTTTATTTAGTAGGAATAGATTACAGTGTTATTGGATTTCTAAAAAAGAAAAAAACATGATTTGAAAAAAATACATAAACCAAAGTAATAGCAAGTTTTCCTGGTGAGTTTCTATGTATGAAATTATTTGAGAGATAGAATCTGCCTTCCTTTTTTCCATTAGGAAGAGGAATGTGTATAGAAGGATAGATCCTAGGCTGTTTCCATGATTATTCTCTGGAAAGGATTAAGGATAGCCCCCAACTGACCCCATCTCTCTTTTCTATACCTGGGATAAGTTTGAAGGGAGTAGTCTTAGAAAAAAAAAGTCCCAGTCACAATGTCAGAATGTCCTGCCTCCTCTTTCAGCCCCCAAACCCAGAAGTCTTCTTTTCTGTTGATTTATGCAAATAATGGTCAAGAAAGGCAATGGCTACCACGTCTATGCAGATCCAAGGTTAGGCTTACATGCGAGAGCTATAATAGAAATATATGCTAAGTTCTACAGAAATAAGTGGTAGTATTATTATCAGCTCAGATTTCATCTTTTCTGTGAAGTTCTCCCTAACATTCTCATTCAAGTTAACCACTCATTTTTGATTTAGTTACCCAACAGACATTTATCACACACCTAATATATCCCAGGGACAATGTTGGGCCTCTGTTGGCAGAAAACAGAATCCCTGTCTTCCAGAAAATTCTTTCATCTATCCTCAGTACTTGTTCAACCTCTAAACAGTAGTTTCATTATTGGCTTACAGTTTTGTATCTCATGTTAGTCTGAAATCTCCCTAAAGACTTGGCCTGCGTTGCAGGCTTTGACTAAACAATTGAACTTCTGCTGTGAGTATTACCATAACCTGTTTAAAAGATTATCTTCCGTAACCTGTAAATCCTTTTCCTGGATTAGTGACAGCAAGACCCAAGTAGGAAGGAATCAAAGCTGGTCATGCAGCATGATACTCACAACTGTGGAAATTGTGCATGTTTTGTTAAAATTGATTTTAGGACCATCTGTTGATTTATGGGAGCCATGGCATCTGAGAGATGGGTGAAGAGTGAATACATTTTTTCCCTCAAACTGAAACTATTTCTTTGGAATGCTGAATACAAAGATAAATAGATAAAACAAAAATAACTATTTGTCTTATTTTTATTTCTTCTTAGTGTTCCTGAATAGCTCTCCACAAACTTTCTTTATGAAAGGGTCTTAGGATAGATTTATCACTGCTCCTTTTATCTGTACTAGTAATGTTTACACAATATATATAAATGAATCTGTTAGAATATCTTAGTAGATTATTATTTCCCCCAAAGTATTAATTCCCAAGTATCAGGAAGCCACATTCACTTTAAAGGATGAGTAGGTGCAATAATTTAAGATTAGCCTCCTTTGGAAGTGTTTGGGGAAGCCCTGGTGGTGTTTAATTGAGAGAGTACATGACACTTAGGAATTTTGGTTAACAGTGACCAAAACCTAGTTAAAATATGCTCAAAAGAAAAAACATGTGTGTAAATTTGGGTATGGGGAGGAATTTTATTGGTTCCATCTGAGGAAGAGTTGATTGACAAGCTGTGGGAGTGGAAGAGTTGCAAGTGCACCCTGAAACAACTAGAACCACGGGATTGAACTCTACTGGCTCTGTCTCCCCATCTTCTAGCCACTGCTCCTCTTCTTCAAATCAGTTTCAATTTCTCTCATTTCAGGCCAGCCAACAATACCTAAATTTTACATTTTACTGATTTTACCATCTGTGAGATTGTCCTATATATAAAAAAATGCTAGGGGAGGACTCTGATTGGTCTGCCTTGGTACCCACTCTTGGTCTACTCAACTGAGATCAGGTAAGACTGAGGCAAGTGTCAGGAAAGGCATATGTTGCAACGGGGACCTAAGCATTCCTCAGAGAAAGGACAACTAGTACACTAATAAGTAAAGTCTGCTACAATGATCTATGGCCCAAATTTCCCAAAAAGCATTTGTTAAGTTGGCTTAGATGATCTCTAACTCCATATCTTACAGTCCTAAAATTTCAATCATTAGTTGATATATTCTTAGTTTGTGACTCTGGGGATCTTGCTAACCAGTGACATCTTAAAATCTCAGAGAGACAAGTAGGATGACTGTGGCCCTACTCCTTGTCCACAAAGCCACACAGAAATCCCTGCCTTCCAAACCCACTCATTTGTGGCATTTAGTATGACTTGTAGAAGCCTACTGGTTGCCTTGATTCCTGGCAACCACAGGTGTATGAATGGTGCAGAGCATCAGTATCCTGAGCATATCTCTGTGTGGTGGCAGTAGGACAGAGGAGACAGAGAAGGAAGTAGGGAGGGTGTCAGTTACTCAGGCAATTCTTCCTTCAATTGTGAATAATCAGCTGGTCTGTGGTTGCAGGATAGGGCTGACCTGTCAGCCTGGAATACAGAGATGAATGGCATACCCCAAGTCTTGAATTGCTTACTCCCTAGGAAGTTGTAATGGGTAGACAAGAAAGGTAAACTAGCACAGCAATGAAAATAAGTGCTATAATTTACTGAATGGCTGCTAGTCAGTATGAGCATCAGTTAGATTTTGTTTTGTAGCTCGCAAAGTAAGGATTCCTTTTCCTCTTGGTGAAGGTCCTTGGGTGAACCAGGAATTTGGGACGCGGCTCCTTCTGGCCTCTAGGGACACTCTTTTCACAGGTTGCTAATTGAGGAAGGAACAATGAGCTGTGCCACAAAGCAAGCATTTGTCCTTGGTGCCTCTAGGCAAGATTTTTGCCTCGGTCTTCCTTTTCTTTCTTTTTTTTTTTTTTAAGTTTATTTTTTTGAGAGAGAGCGCAAGTGGGATAGGGACATTCACTCTTACAGCACTTGCTGTACAAGGCCCAACGCCAAGAAATGGACAATGATTTTCAAGGAACTTCTAGTCAGAGGAGCTTACAATCTAAGTAGCTTTTATTTTCCTTATTTTGTTTTTGTGGCAAAATTTAACATTTACTCTTTGAACTGTTTTTAAGGGTACTATTTAGTGACATCAAGTACAATCACAGTGTTTTCTAATCATCACTACTATTTCCAGAACTTCTTCATCATCCCAAACAGAAACTCTATGCCCATTAAATACTAATTCCCCATGTCCCCCAGCCCCTAATAACCTTTATTCTACTTTGTGTCTCTATAAATTTACTTATTCAAGATATCTCATATATGAGGAATTATACAATATTTGTCCTTTTGTAACTGATTTATTTCACTTAGTATAATGTTTTCAAGGTTCATCTGTGCTGTGGCATGTGTCAAAATTCCATTTCTTTTTATGGCTGAATAATATTCCATTGTGTGTATGTACCATATTTTCATTCACCTGTTGATGGACATTTGGATTGTCTCTACCTTTTGGCTATTATGAACAATGGTGCTATGAACAATGGTTTATGTCTTTGTTTCTTAATATATGAATACACTGAATTATTACAGCAACTCCATGATTTTAGGCACATTTCTATCTCCAGTTTACAGATAGGGAAGGTCATGCAGCTGGTCATGGCCAGGCCAAATCGACTACAGTGCACTCTCAGAATTACATACTGAGCTGCTTTTAATAAAAGTAGTTATCTTTTTCTATCCTGTGATGTGGGCTTTATTATCCTTTTATAAATGAAGGTTTAGAGAGATTAAGTGGTGGATACAGGTATGCCTCCAGGTATGCTTGCTTCTCTTCACCTTCCCTAGAGCCAAAGCATGGCAGGTAGATGGCTCCTTGGGTCAGATAGCCCAGCCCCTTCTTTATAAACCATAGGGAAAGGATCTATCTCAAGTGCAAAACCCATGAGCACTGTGGGGTCTTTGGCATCCTTAGCTGCAGAGAAGTTCTAACCTGGCACTCAGATGATTTTTCCCCCTGATATTTATAAAAGTTGTCTTTTATTGTAAAATGGAAGATTATTTCCATTGTCTAGCTAAATCAGGAAAACATACATAAAAGGAGCTATGCAAATTATGGCAAACAAAAAAATCTACATATGCCTGACCTGTGAGGATTCATTTTCAACAATTCTGAACTAGCTGGGTATTTAGATTACATTTCTAACCATGTGGACAAAGCCATATTCCATTTGCATGGCTGCCTATAGCCTTTAACACCCTGACTTGAAGCTCCACTTTTGGCTCTCCTAACCCTTTTCTCCTCTTCTTTTGTGGCTGGCACAAAAATGTATTTCAGATTGTCATTTTACAAAAGGTTAAAAATAAACTATCTTTTCTTTAGAGAGTGGGATCCAGTATGCATAACCTTCATGGCTATTTCCCCTCTTTGTTTTGCAGCCTGAGAAAATGGCATGTAACATACCTAACCAAAGACAGCGGACTATGTCTACATCTGGAGAAGCTCTATATGAAGTTCTTGGTCTGCAAAAGGGAGCATCAAATGAAGAAATAAAGAAAACTTACAGGTACAGAGGAAGTTCAATGATGACATTTCTTATACTACTAGTGATAGTTATTTTGTGATAGGCATGTGCTCCCAATTAAAGACATAAGCTTCTTGCCAAAACCAAGTCATCAATGTTTTGAACCTGATGTTCCCTGTTCTACAAAATAGGCAGTTAGGAATAGACAAGTGTGACACTGACTTTTAAAAACAATGCTCTCATGATTTGGGGCCTTAGGAAACAGAAGCCTGTGTTCTAGGCCTGCAGTGTCAGAGAGAGAGAGAGGTCACGGAGAATGACCAGGAGTTTTAACTTAACCCAAATGATAGACCATCATGGAATCTGGTAGAGGAATTTTAAAAAAGCTGGAGTGGGGGGAGCAGGGAGGGAGGCTTGTCACTATTCCTGTATTATACAGTATACTTTTCAAGTCTTCAATTTTGATTTTTCATACCTGATCTTGTTCCAAGTTAGCTATTTTTGGGAAAAACTCAAATATGTTTTTCTTTAAAGCTCCAAGGAATGAATAAAAAAAAGTGTTGATTACAAAATAGTTTACTTACAGCACAAAATTTGGAAATTACTCAAAATGAAGACAATAACATTTACCCATAATTCTATCTCTAGCAGTAATTATTGATATTTTGTTTTTTTCTCGTTTTTTTTTTTTTTTGTCTAGAAAAAATCAGATTGGATTCATTGATACCCTCTATCTTTTCCAAGGTTCTATCATGAAAATATCTTGGTATTATTAAATATTGATTTTTTTTAATGACCACAGCCTATGGCTATTCTGTAATTATTTTATGAGATATTTTTTGAAGTTTAAGTTCTTTTAATTTTCCCCATACTTAATATCCCTGTACACAAAACATGATGCCTATTTCCAAGTATTTCATTATTTTCTTATTGAGGAATAAAGATCTGCCTTTAGAGAGAAAAAAATAAATGAAAATAGAAAAGAAAGTTTCTCTTGATTTGACTTTGAATTAGGTTTTTAAAACTTATTGTACTTTATTTGACATATTGCAGTTTAGAATTTTTAAGTAGGCAAATTTCCTTTATGGATTTTGTTTTATTTGTCATGTTTAAAAAGCCACTCTCAATTACAATAAAAATACTAACCCATGTCTTATTCCAGTACATTTATAACTTATTTTTATATTAAATCTTTGATCCATTTGGAGTTTATTTTGATGTAAGTAGTGAAGGTAGGAGTCTAGATTTATTTTTTCGCAAATCACTAGCCCACCAATATTTATTGATTTCACTGTTTTTACCTACTGATGGGAAATTCTTTGGCTTTGGATTGGAACCTTCACCATGTGCTAAACTGTGGTACCTGAAATGCCTTCAAGAAGCATGTGCTGGGGAATAAATGACAGAGGTGAAATTGCCATTTGTATCCAAATAGTTACATGAAAATGGTCAAGGAGTTTAATCAAAGTCAATATCAATCTTCTAGTTTACATTTCACTTAAGGTGCTGGGGACAGTAAGTCTTCACTGTTTCACTGCTCCCCAGAGTTATTTAGGAGTGTGCCTAGGAGCTGCTCAGCCTCCTGTGGGTGGAAACCCATAGCTGAGAGTTACTAAACTTGACCCTTAAGGCTTCAGGCTGAGACACTATGCTGGAGGTGGGGGCTTGGAATCAAAGCAATTGCACGGCAAGCTTACTACCTCTAAAGATGCTTCCCAAAATGAGAAAAAAAGTGATATCTAACTACCTTGTAAACTTTAAAACCCACTTTACTTTACAAATGTGACTTTTAATTGCCTCAATTAATTTTGTAAGCTAAAATTTCAGGTCATATCCTAATTAAGGCACTAATTATCCTGAGTTGTTTGCAAGTTTAATAATTACAACCTAAAGTCTTTTCATGTAATCAGCATCTTGCTATTAATTTTGTTTTAATGTCATACAAATATCATTTTTTTCAGCTGATTAAGGTGATAGTATGCTGCCAAAAGCATCTACTTCTATCTAAATTACACATTTGTATTCTGCAAGTTATTCAAAATGTATGAGTAAGCTGAAAATCCACTGAGAACATTATTCTTACATTTAGAAATCGGGATCAAAGCAGTCACAATACAGTGAAATTAAAAGTCAGTGAAAGTTGGGGCACCTGGGTGGCTCAGTTGGTTAAGGGTCCAACTTCAGCTCAGGTCACGATCTCATGGTCCGTGAGTTTGAGCCCCGCATCGGGCTCTGGGCTGATGGCTCAGAGCCTGGAGCCTGCTTCCAATTCTGTGTCTCCCTCTCTCTCTGCCCCTCCCCCGTTCATCTCTGTCTCTCTCTGTCTCAAAAATAAATAAACATTAAAAAAATTTTTTAAAAAGTCAGTGAAAGTTAATAAAATTACAAATTATTGAATCCATACACTGCTTGACCACTGTTGCAATTCTTGGTTGTGCCCCTGAAAGCAAATCTGAATTAGAAGATTTCCTTCTTCTTTTACATTTTATTTTTGAGTAGATAATATATTCATCTGATTAAAATGAAAATATGCAAGCACATATACAAAAAAGAGTTTCTCTCCTGCCTCATATTCCCCAGATTCCCTCCTCAGGGAAGGCAATTTTTGTGTACCTGTCTAGAGAGATTTTAGGCCTATATAAGCTTACATAGAGACCTTCTGATCTGAGCAAAATGATGTAGACTTGTTTGTCTCTGCTTCTTCTTGCCAAGCATGACTAAAAGCTTTGGAAATAACATAAGAGACAACTAAAAGGTAGAAGGAGGAAGATGAATTAGTTAGGGACCAGAGGACCAAGGGAACAACACAGTGGCATGGCATTCAAGAGAAAGTAACCCAGACCCAGCCTTTCCTGACACCAAATCTAGCAAGAGAAGGCGGCCAAATAGCTTTATGCTTCCTCCAAACTGAGTAAGAGTCCTGCCAATAATTCTAGCCTAGAGGAAATAGCAAGGGGAACCAACTAAATGTTTCCCTAACAATAACCCACCAAAGAACTTTCCCACCAGGCAGAGACTCCCCTCTCCCAACCCAGAGACTCCACTTGACAGGGGACATTAGCAAGCAGGTTCCTGCCACAACAAGCACCCAGTCCCAAAAGTGCTTCTTGTCTCTGCAGGCTGGAGATTCCCTTCCCCCACCTAAAGGCACCAGGCCACTCATCTCGGAAAACTCCTTCACTTTCTCAACTAGTACCAACAAGTACCAGTGGGGGTCCCAGAGGCAGGAGAGAAACCAAGAAGACCAACATAGTACTATCAAGTCTCTGAAAATTAGACTATCATTGGAACCACAGCCCATAAAAAGTAGGCTATAACCAATATGTTAAATCTAAACAGAGTAACGGTCTGTTAAAATAAAAAATTTAAGTAGGACCCAGAGTCTCCTCATTTAATAGCCAAAATGTCCAGATACAATTAAAATCATTTATCATACAAAAAAATAGAACAAACAAGAAAATCTCAACATGAATGAGAAAAGATAATCCTCTGATTCCCACACTGAGATGAACCAGAGATTAGAATTATCTGACAAGTAGCCATCATAAGAAAAATTCAACAAGCAATTACAAATGCTCTTGAAACAAGTGAAAAGGGAAAATTTCAGAAAAGAGGTAGGAATTATAAAAAAGAACCAATGAAAATTATAGCACTGAAAAATAATAGAAATAATAAAAACAACTGATGAGTTCAATAGCAGAGTGCAGCTTACAGAGGGTAGAATCAGTGAAGTTGAGGACAGATCCATAGAATTTACCCAATCTGAACAACAGAGAGAAAATAAACCAAAAACAAACAAGCAGGGCCTCAGGAACCTGTGAGATCATAACAAAAGATCCAACATTTGTAACATTGGTGTCCTAGAAGAAGAGAAAGATAATGGGACTGAAAGAATATTCAAAGAAATAATGACTGAAAATTTCCCAAATGCAACAAAACATATAAATCCACAGATCAAGCAGCTAAGTGAATTAGAAATAGGATGAATTCAAAGAAATCCATGTCCAGACACATCGTAATTACACTTCTGAAAACTAAAGACAAAGAAAATATCTTGAAAGCAGCCAGAAAGAAACAACACATTACCTATAGGGGGATGCCAATTCAAAAGACAACAGATTTCTCATCTGAAATAACAGAGGCCGGAAGAAGTGATACACTGTTTTTCAAGTGCTGAAAGAAAATTACTGTAAACTGCAAATTCTGTATTTGATGAAACTATACCTCAGGAATTAAGGGGAAATAAAGACATTCTCACATGAAGGAAAACTAAAAGAATTTGTCACTTAGCCAGATTTATTCTTCAAGAATGGCTAAAGGACATATTACAAAAGAAATAATAAAGGAAGAAATCTTGCATCATTAGGAAGTAAGAAAGAGCAATGGAAAGGCAGAAATATAGGTAAATACAATATACTATCTCCAGAAATTTTCTAAATTATATATGACAATTGGCACAAAAATTATAACACTATCTGATACTCAAGACAATGATATTTAAAAGTGGGGAGGATATGGAAACCTAAATGAAAAGTTTCTGCACTTCACTCAAATTGGAAAACATTGCTATCAGTAGAATGTGATGAGTTGTATATACATATATATATATATATATATATATATTCAACCACTAAGAAAACTATACAAAGTAATACACTTCAAAACACTATAATAAGGCTCTTCAGCTCTGGGAGATTTCATTGAGGTTCTAGCCACCAGATTTCCAAGGATGCCCTTATGTACCCAGACTCCCAGCCCTGAATAGTAGACTGTGGTGGCTCAAGATGCATCCCTATCATAGCCCTAAAACAAAGCTACCTGATTGTGTTCTCTTTGGTAACTTGAATGAGGTAAATATAGTTCACCATTCTACTGCTGCTCAGCAAGCACTTCAGGTGTGTAATTAGATCCTTCTTTTTTTGGTACTGACACATAAAAATCCTTCACTCCAAATCCAGTAGATTGTTGATCTACACATACTGTTACCCAATTATAATGAAGCCAGGAAGGCTGATCAGAGCATGTAGCATGTAGTATGTCTAGACTCTCTTAGATTCTTAATGACTTCATAACAACGAGTCTAGTTCATTATTCAACAAATATTTATTGAGCACTGTTTTAGGCACTGAGAAAAGTGCAGTGAAAAAAGATGAAATCCCTACATTCTTGAAGCCTATATTCTGGGCTGGGGGAGTAGGGAGGCCTAAAAATAGCTAAATAAACTATACAGCTTAGTAGATATTGGCCAGTACTATGGAGAAAAGCGAAGCAGGGAGTATTGATTTTAACACTAAAATCCCTCTGTTGCAGTGCATTTTAAGTATAAAGTAGCAGTTAAGAATGTAGGGTATGAAGTCAGAAAGACCTGGATTCAAACCCTTTCTCTTAACCTCATTTTATTCATAAGTAAAATGCAGATAACAGTACTGACCTCAGAGGGTTGTTAGGTTTGAATGAGGTGATACATGTAAAGTGTTTAGCCAAGATTTGGGACACAGTTACTGGGCGTCACAAAAAAATACATAAGGCATCAGAGAAAAAGGCCTATAGAATGGCATTCTTCAAAGTTAGCTAGGGTATGAATACAAGGAGACTCTCCAAGGAATATGTGTGTGTGTGTGTGTGTGTGTGTGTGTGTGTGTGTACGCGTGTGCACGCTTCCAAGTGCATGTGTGAGAGTGTGTGCATGTGTGTATGTGCATATGGGTAACTGTGTGTTTAGATTCTGTGACATTTAAATTCTAGTGAATACATTTAAAAGAGTGTTAACAACTATTTTATTTTAACATGTTAATGTCTGTAATATGCTGAAAATTACACCTTTGCATCTGTTTTATCTTACAAAAAATTTAGATACCAAGTTAAAAATGTTGAAGGGACAATTTCTCAAAATTACTTTAAGGAACACATAAGCAAAAAATTAGAATCGAATTGAGAGAGAGAGAGAGAGAGAGAGAGAGAAACCTAAACATCATACCCAAAATGATTACAAGGAGCCATTTAGGTAAATTTGGGAGAGAGGCCTGAGGGCCTTCCCTGAGGCCCTTTGTAGGTCCGATGTTGTTCAGAGCATAAAACCCTCACAGGTTGTGAAATTCACTCTTCTTTTCTCCCTCTCACATTCCATGAATTCCCTGAGGTCAGGCATTATGCCTTGTCTTCCACTGCACTTTTATTAGTTCTAGCTAATATTTACCAAATTCAAAAATGCTTTGGTCAACAAGATGATTTTGCCTGTGGTATATGTCTGTGTCTCTTTAATTATATTCTCAGCTTCTTCAGGACCATTTCTCAAGGGTTTTGTCACCTAGATGAACGGGGAGTCATTCACTGACCCAGTAAAGAGAGGGACAGCTCACCAAAGAAAGACCATAGTTTCAGATTGGGACACGGTGCATTTTTGTTATGGCTATAAGACCTTCAGGTAAAATGTAGTTAGGGGATAAAAAAGGGAAAACTCTGAGAAAATAGAGCCAGGTATGTAATATAGAGAATGTGAGTCTTGAGTATTCAAAATCTCATATGCAGCTTAAATGTTAGTTTTTATTTACACTGATGTGTGCATTTTTGTAACAAGATTAAGTTACAAGATTAAGTAACAAGTTAAAAATGTTGAAAGGACAATTTCTCAAAATTATTTTAAGAATAGATTAATATGCCCAAAAAGGAAGCCACCTGGTTCTTCTAGTGTTTTGGGGACAAGAGCCTAGCAATGTGCTGGCCTACTAGATGAGAAATCAGACAAAGATCTAGCCCTTCCTTAGCCCCTCAGAATACCACAAAATCAGAGTGAGCTAGTTTTATACATTAGCACCTGGGTTTCTGTGCTTCATGAAAGTGCTGAATTTATCCTTGTTGATGAGGTACCAAATATCCTGGTTCACAGGGCAGCAGGGACTTGATTTTTCTCTTGCATTCAATTTCACATGGAACATTCTGGAAATCATCCTCCATCTCTGAAGAGGTGAGTTCTCAGAGTAGACCAACATGAGGCAAATGTTATGTTCACAAGAAGCAGGAAAGTGTGTCATTTCCATAGTGATCTATGGCAACCTCAATCTGTGGTGCTCTTATCCATCTTTATTAGCAATTATAGGTCAAAACAGAGGCTGCTTATGAATAAAGTGTAAATGTCAGGGGAATGCATAGCTAATAGAAGAATTGTAAATATTTACAAGGCAAAGTGATGATTCAAGCTCACAAGATAAACTGAAATTAATCTCTATCAGTACTAATTTGTTTCCTGAATTCTAAAACCTTCCACTAAAAAGAAGAGTATATGAGGCTATGTCAGTTATCTTTCAGGTCAGGGGCATATCCTCCTTCTCCCATGGAAAATCTACTTCGTCCTCCCAGTTCTTCATGCACCTTCATATGTTCCTAGGCACTACAATCATTATGATCAATGACTTTTCTTTCCATTCATTCATTCAATGCCTATTTGTATTGGATACTTATTTATATTATACTATGAGAAAATGAATATAAATATCTATCTATATATCTGTAACTACCTGATTACATGTAATTTGTACCACTTAAAAATCTTACCTTATAAAGAGTTAGACTTAGTAAGGTTAAAAGATATATATAGAATGACAAGCAAAATAAGGGAGACTGTGGTGAGTAAAATAGACTGACTTGAGTATAGAGTTCATATTAATCATTTAAACGAAAGTGAATGCTTCATTCCATCATTCATTCTTGACCTAGGTACTGTGCCAGTATCTATAAGGAAATCATTGTCACTGACCTCATGTAACTTGAGATATAATGCAGGAAACAGAAATGAATCAAATGTTGATAAAAATTAGTATATAATTACCAATGAGATAAAATATTTTGGGGGAAAAAAGCATTGCTCCATGAGAATTTATAACAAAGAAGCTAATTTTGGACTCAGGAGTATGGAAGTCTTCCCTGAGAAAGTGAATGCAGTCTTTCTTCACTTATTCATTCTTTTTTTCTTTTTGCTCCTCTGACTGGATAACTTCCAATGTCCTATCCTCCAGGTTGCTGATTCTTTCTCCTACATGGTTGAGTATACTTTTGAACTCTCTATTGAATTCTTCAGTTCAGTTACTGTATTTTCAACTCTAAGCTTTCTGTTTGGATTTTTTGATGGTTGCTATTTCCTTGTCAAATTTCTCATTTTGTTCATGTGTTGTTTTCCTAATTTTGTTTGTTTAGGTTTTCTTTTAGTTCACTAAACTTCCTTAAAGAGATTATTCCAAATTCTTTGACCATTCATAGATCTCCATTTCTTTAGGATCAGTTATTAGAACTTTATTAGTTTCCTTTGATGGTGTTATATTTACCTGATTTTTCATGATCCTTGATTCCTTTCTTTGGTACCTGTGCCTTTGAGTAGTGGGATTCCTATTCCAGACTTTACAGGTTTGCTTTGGCAAAAACAGTTTTTCACCAGTCAACTAAGTTTGGGTATATCTGCTGATGATGTTTTTGAGCAAGTGGGGCCTCCTATTGTGGCCTATTTGGGGGTAAAGCCACTGTCTGGGCTCTGAGGACAAGCAAGAGGGTCTGTGCCACTGGCTAAGAACAGCTGAATGGGACCATTGGCTTGGTTTCCTACCCAATCAAGGGGTGTAGAATAGGCTCTGCAGTTGTCTGAATTTTCTGGTCAGGCTTACTAAATGGTCAGGACTGGGCATTGTATTCAGTGGTAGATGGGTTTATGAATTAGCTTCCCTGACCTGGCAGAGCAGCAGACCAGGGCTCAGGGCTTATACAGCTCTTTTGGGGGCCCAAATCAAGCCTGAGTGTGCACTGAATTCCCTGGTTATGTAAGGCCACTGGTTTTGCTCCACAGATGATAGAAGTTTCAGGGTATGTTCCCTGTTCAAGTGCCACTGTACAGAGGGCTATTGAATGTACTAGGCAACTTCTGTGTGCTCTGGTTAGCTTCCTTGGTAGGACAGGCTGAATGCTATATTTAGTGATGAGCAGGTCTATGAGTTAGATTTCCTGAACAGGCACAGTAGGGGGAGTAGCTCTAAAACCAGTACATTTCTTTGTTGTCTTAAGTCAACCTAAGCTCCCCAAGCTCCCCGGCCAAACAGGGCTACTGGATTTACCCTGAAAACTATTGTCTCTGTCTTCTCTTCTCTCTGCTCAAACGGTGCTAGGCTGCACAGCTTCAAGTTGTTGCTGGCCCTCTGGTCAGATGGGGCTGGAGAACTTTCTCCACAAGGGGTGGGGATATATCTCAGCCCCCTTGCTGAGACAGGTGGATGATCCAGGCTCCTCTCAATTTCCCAAACAGACTGTAGTTGAGAGAGGCCAGGTACTACCCTTAGCTTTTCCTTTCAATTAATATGCCTGCCTGTGCACAACACAGGAAACCTCCATGCCTGGTACTGGCATTGCTCTGCAGGTGATCAGCTCTGCCTGTCTACTTCTTGGCTCGAGTGCCACTGGGCTACACAGCTTTCAGGAGTTGTCAACAGCCTTTCTGATCAGATGGGGATGAAGGCACTCCCCACAGAAAGTGAGGCTGTGACTCAGCACCCTGCCTGGGTAAAAGCAAACCAATCTCTAGGCCTGGCAAAACTCCTCATTTGAGGATCCAAATCAGGCAAATCTGGACCCTGCCAGGTTCCCTGGTCAGAGTGCACCCCCAACTTAGTTCTGCAGATGAGCAAAACTGCTGGTTAGGATTACAACTTGGGCACTGCAGGTATGAACTCAGTCTCCCAAGTTCTATGTGCTGGTTGTTGTAATTCCCTTACTCCTTCATCATTACAGTAAGATTCCCAGTGCCTGGGCCCCAAAGAATCCCTTGAAATACTTGTGATTCAAGACTAGAGGAGAGCTTCTATAAAGTGACCCACAAGGCTGGGGGAGATTGGTTGTCTCCCCCTGGGTTCTCTTCATCCACTGGAGGAACCTGAGGCTCAGGGAGACCTCTCCACTTGGGGTTGTGCTGTCTTAGGGAGGGGGCAATGTGGTTAATGTGTAACCACTTCTCTTCCCTTCTAATGAAGTTTGTCTTGGTCTGAGGTGCAGGGGAGTGCTTCAGCCTCACCCCCATGTTCTAGGATTCTCTCAGTGTTGTCTTTTTTAAAAATAGATGTTAGTAGTTGTTCTTTCAAGGGGAAGTGAAGTCAGGAACCACCTATGTCAACATCTTGGTGACATCACTTCTATACTGCCTTGATTTTATTACAATTTACACCAATTTCTTGAAGGTAATAAAAAAAAAGCCAGAAAGGCAAGCCCAAGAGCCACAATGAAGCAATGATAACAAGAATAATAAAAATAACCAATATAAATGGAATACTTATTATGTGCCAGGCACTGTGTTCAGTGATTTGTATTCATTTTTCTATTTAATTCTCACATCTCTAGTGTAGGTACTTTGTCATATTCATTTTACAGTTTTCTCAACCTCCTATAAGGGTAAGTTAAGTAGCTGTCCAAAGTTACACAGCAGTACATAGTGGAGTTAATACTGGCACTGGGTTGTCTTACTCTAGAACCCACTGCTTTCAATTACTACATCTTTGATTTTAGAACAGCTCCCATGAATCCCAAAGATTCAAAGACCAGATTCTGAGTGATGAGTCATTCTGGAAAATGGAGTAAAGGTTAATGTCTGAGAAGAAAGTCTAGGGATGAAATTCAGGATTCTTATCCCCAGTTGGGATTTAAATATGGAAGTAGGGAGAGGAATCCAGAATGAGCATAGAGGTTTAAGTTACAAACAATGTGGGTAAGTGGGTCCACTATTGGCACAGCCTGGGAATGACTGTACATCCCAGCTAATAGGATATCTGTCCTTTCACTAGACAGAGTAGCTTTTGGTACTGACAGCAAGGTTCTGTATATTTGATAGTTAAAAGAGTAAGATCTGCCAAGGAATCCTTATAGGTCATAAGGTAAGGCAATGCACCTTTTCCTGGCAATACTATTAAGTCCAATTGCTTCTTAAGTCATCTGTTGATAAACTAAAATCATGTCATCATTCAGCATATGTTACCTTCCAATATTCTGCACCTTTAGCTATGCCTGATGGACTAAGTGCTTAATAAATAACTGATAAATAAATGCATGAATAAAATCATAAATGAGAAAAAGCAATGTTTGTCTTCTTGTGTGCTTTAGCAATGGGCATTGAGCCAAATAATCTCATATAGTAATTGAAAGAAATTACATGAACATAAATTTAAAAGTAGGGGTATGAAGGTACAACACTGTTAGACTTCATTAAAAATTGTTAATCTATTAGGTACCAAAATATTCCTTAAATCTTCTTAATGTCTATCAGTATTCTCCTAACAGAAGCATAAATAATCCAAGTATACTTTCAAATGAATATGTTTTCCATAAACTTCAATACATTTTACTGAAATTGGTATAGATATTAAAACTATCAGTAGATGATTATGACAGTGAAAGTCGTGGAATAAGGAACTCTAAAAGTCAGCTTTTCCATAAAAACAACTAAAAATCTGAAAAGAACTGTCAGAATCAAACTTTTCAGAATCTGGAAATTAACCAAAAGCCTATGGCAATTGAGCTGTACTTATATATATATTTTAACATTAACTATTGATAAGAATGGTGATTTTCAGGGCATTTTAGGTTGCCTTAGTCCCATACCCTGCTTCTCAGCTCAGTGGTAAACTTGAAAATAACTGCTAGCACTCCCAGTAAGAATACTAGTAGTGGTACCAGAGGATTGCAAAAAGACCTAATTTTCAAATAATTATCATTTGTTAATCTGTGTGGGCTCTCTGAAAAACCCACTCAAAAGGCTTGTCTTTTCTCACCTAAATCAAATTGTGTCAGCGCTAAAGCTGACATGAGAGGGCAGGGGGGATATTTGTTGAAAATATTTATAGGAAAATTTTTAGTTATTGATACCTGAGGTAATGGATAACAGTTGGCACAACAGTAAACTTACTAAAAAAAACTTGGGAGAAAAGGCTGAGGAATGAGATGTTTTGGGGAAGTAGGGCTTTGAAAAGTTCTGACATATCCCAGGGAATCTAGAAGCTCCTCACCTGCTCACAGGTGTGCACACACTCAGGAAAGACCGGAGAAAGAACTCAAGAACTAGGGTTGCCTGGGGGCTCAGTCAGTTAAGCGTCCAACTTTGGCTCAGGTCATGATCTCATGGTTTGTGGGCTCGAGCCCCACGTCAGACTCTGTGCTGACAGCTCAGAGCCTGGAGCCTGCTTCAGATTCTGTGTCTGTCTCTCTCTCTCTGCCCCTCCCCCACTCAAGCTCTGTCTCTCAAAAATAAATAAACATTAGAAACAAAGAAATATATATATATATATATATATATATATATATGCATATATGCCTAACAACAAAGCCCCAAAATGCATGCAGAAAAACCTGATGGAACTAAAGGGAGAGACAGATAGTTCAACAATTGTAACTGGAGACTTCAACACCTCACTTTCAATAGTGGACAGAACAACTAGGCAGAAGATCAGCAAGGAAACATAAGACTTGTACAATACTATAAATCAACTAGAATTACTAGACATCTATAGAACACTCTACCCAATAATACAAGTACATGTGGGATATTCTCCAAGTTTAATAATGTTAGGCCACAAAACAAGTATCAATAAATTCAGAAACATTTAAGTCAAACGAAGTATGTTCTCTTGTCACAATGGAATAAAATTTGAAATCAATAACAGAAGGAAATTTGCAAAATTCAGAAACATGTAGAAATGAAACAATACACTCCTCAATAACTAATGGGTCAAAGAAGAAATCACAGGGTAAATTGGAAATACTATGGGATCGATGAAAGAAAAAACATATGATACCAAAACATATGGGATGCAGTGAAAGCAATTCTCAGAAGGGAATTTAGAATGGCAAATGCCTACATTCAAAAGGAAGAAAGATCTCAAATAATTTAAACTTCCATTTTAAGAAACCAGAAGAATCACAAACTAGACCAAAAGCAGGAGGGAAAAAAGAATAGTGAATATTAGAGTGAAAATAAATAAAATAGGGAATAGAAGAATGAGAATATCCACAAAACCCAAAACTGGTTATTTGAAAATACGGACATCAAAGTCATTGCAAATGACAAGATTTTCTTCTTCTTCCAGACTATGGAGAGAGCGCCAATGTCCATCAACTGATGAATGGATAAAGAAGATGTGGTGTATATATACAATGGGATATTACTCAGCCATCAAGAAGTATGAAATCTTGTCATTTGCAATGATGTGATGGAGCTTGAGTGTATTTTGCTAAGTGAAATAAGTCAAACAGAAAGACAAATACCATATGATTTCACTCATTTGTGGAATTTAAGAAACATAAAATATGAATATATGGGAGGGGGAAAAAAGAAAAGAGAGAGAAACAAACCATAAGAGACTCTTAAAGATACAGAACAAACTGAGGGTTCATGGAGGGAGGTGGGTAGGGGATAAGCTAGATGGGTGAAGGGTGTTAAGGAGGACACTTGTGATGAGCACTGGGTGTTGAATGTAAGTGATGAATTACTGAATTCTATTCCTGAAACCAATATTGCACTGTATGTTAACTAACTAGAATATAAATAAAAATTTGTAAAGAAAAAAAGAAAAAGATATTCCATGCTCATAGGTTGGAAGATTTAATACTGTTAAAATGTCCATACAACTGAAGGCAATCTACAGATTCAATGCAATACCTATCAAAATTCCAAAAGCATTTTTCACATAAATAGAACAAAGAATCTTCAAATTTGTTTGGAAGCACAAGAGATGCATAATAGCCAAAGCAATCTTGAGAAAGAAGAACAAAGTTGAAAGTATCATGCTTTGTGATTTCAAGCTATGTTTACAAAGCCTATAATAATAAAAATAGTGCAATATTGGCATAAAAACAGACACAGATTCATGGATAGAATAGAGAGCTCAGGAATAAATCCAGGCACATATGGCCAATTAACTTACAACAAAAGAAGCAAGAATATACCATGGGGAAAGAAGTCTCTTCAACAAATACTGCTGGGAAAACTGGAAAGCTACACGCAAAAGAATGAAACTTGACCACCATCTTACACCACACACAAACATCACCTCAAAATAAATTAAAGATCTGAATGTAAGACCTGAAATCCTAAAACTCCTAGCAGAAAACTTAGGCAGTAAACTCTTGGACATGGATCTTGGTGATGCTTTCTGGATTTGTCAACAAAAGCAAAAGCAACTAGAGCAAAAATAAACAAGTGGGACTACATAAAACTAAAAAGATTTTGTATAGCAAAGGAAACCATCAACAAAATGAAAAGTCAACTTACCTAATGAAAGAAAATATTTGCAAATCATATGTCCACTAAAGGATCAATATCCAAAGTTTATAAAGAAAATGTAAAACTCAATAGCAAACACCCAAACAATCTAATTTAAAAATGGGAAGAAGATCTGATTAGATAATTTTCCAAGAAGATCTACAGATGGTCAACAGTTATAGGAAAAGATGCTCATCACTAATAATTGGGAAAATGCAAATCAAAACTACAGTGATATACTAATAACAAAGTAGCAGAAAGAGAAATTAAGAAAACAATCCCATTTAAAATTGCACCTAATAGCCTCCCCAAATCTAGGAATAAACCTAACCAAGGAGGTGAAAGACCTTTGACAACTATAAAATCTTGATGAAACAACTGAAGATGGCACCAAAAAATGGACAGATATACATGATTATGTATTAGAAGAATTAATATCATTAAAATGTCCATACTACCCAAAGCAATCTACAAATTGAGTGCAATCCCTATCAAAATACCAACAGAATTTTTAAAGAACTAGAACAAATAATATTAAAATTTGTATGAACTATAGACTCCCAAATAGCCAAAGCAATCTTGAGGAAGAAGAACAGAGCTGGAGATATCATAATCCCAGATTTCAAGATATACTACAAAGCTGTAGTAATCAAAACAGTATGGTCGTGGCTCAAAAACAATACAACATAGAACAAAATAGAGTGCCCAGAAATAAACCCATGCTTATATGGTCAATTAATCTATGACAAGGGAGGCAAAAACATACAATGTGGAAAAGACAATCTCTTCAATAAATGATGTTGGGAAATTAGACAGCTACATGCTAAAGAATGAAACTGGACCATTTTCTCACATCATACACAAAAATAAACTCAAAGTGAATTAAAGACCTAAATGTGAGACATGAAAGCATAAAACTCCTAAAAGAAAATTAGGCAGCAATCTCTTTGACATGGACCCTAGCAACACTTTTCTACATATGTCTCCTCAGGCAAGGGAAACAAAAGCAAAAATAAACTACTGGTATGACAGCAAAATAGAAAGGTTTTGCACAGTGAGGGAAACCATCAACAACATGAAAGGGTAACCTACTGCATGGGAGAAGATACTCACAAATGACATATTGGATAAGGGGCTAATATCCAAAATATATAAATACTTATGCAACACAACATGAGAAAACAAATAATCCAATTAAAAACTAGGCAGAGGACCTAAATAGACATTTTTTTTCCCCAAAGAAGACCTACAGATAGCCAACAGAGACATTAAAAGGTACTTAACATCACTAATCATCATGGAAATGCAAATCCAAACCACAATGAGATATCATCTTATACCTGTCAGAAAGGCTAGAATCCAAAACACAAGAAATAACAAGTGTTGGCAAAGATATGGAGAAAGACAGCCCTTGTGCACTGTTGGTGGGAATGTAAATTGGTACAGCCAATGTGGAAAACAGCATGGAAGCTCCTCAAGAAATTAAAAATAAAAATACAGTAAGATTCGGTAATTCCACTACTGGTATTTATCCAAAGAAAATGAAAACAATAACTTGAAAAGACATGCATCCCTGTTTACTACAGTTATTTACATTAGGCAATATATGGAATCAATGCAAGTATGCATTAATAGATAAATGGATGAACAAAGCTGTAATCATCAAGACAGCATGGTATTGGCACAAGAACAGACACATAGACCAATGGAATAGAATAGAGACTCCAGAATTGGACCCACAAAAGTATGGCCAACTAATCTTTGACAAAGCAGGAAAGAATATCCAGTGGGAAAAAGACAGTCTCTTTAACAAATGGTGCTGGGAGAACTGGACAGCAACATGCAGAAGAATTAAACTAGATCACTTTCTTACACCATTCACAAAAATAAACTCAAAATGGATGAAGGACCTGAATATAAGGCAGGAAACCATCAAAACCCTAGAAGAGAAAGCAGGAAAAAATCTCTCTGACCTCAGCTGCAGTAATTTCTTACTTGACACATCTCCAAAGGCAAGGGAAACAAAAGCAAAAATGAAGTATTGGGACCTCATGAAGATAAAAAGCTTCTGCACTGCAAAGGAAACAATCAACAAAACTAAAAGGCAACCAACAGAATGGGAAAAGATATTTGCAAATGACATATCGGGCAAAGGGCTAGTATCTAAAATCTATAAAGAACTCACCAAATCCACACCCAAAAAACAAATAATCCAGTGAAGAAATGGGCAGAAGACATGAATAGACACTGCTCTAAAGAAGACATTCAGATGGCCAACAGGCACATGAAAAGATGTTCAATGTCACTCCTCATCAGGGAAATACAAATCAAAACCACACTGAGATACCACCTCATGCCAGTCAGAGTGGCTAAAATGAACAAATCAGGAAACTATAGATGTGGAGAGGATGTGGAGAAACGGGAACACTCTTGCACTGTTGGTGGGAAGGCAAACTGGTGCAGCCACTCTGGAAAGCAGTGTGGAGTTTCCTCAAAAAATTAAAAATAGAACTACCCTATGACTCAGCAATAGCACTGCTAGGAATTCACCCAAGGGATACAGGAGTGCTGATGCATAGGGGCACACGTACCCCAATGTTTATAGCAGCACTTTCAACAATAGCCAAATTATGGAGAGCCTCAATGTCCATCAACTGATGAATGGATAAAGAAATTGTGGTTTATATACACAATGGAATACTACGTGGCAATGAGAAAAAATGAAATATGGCCTTTTGTAGCAACGTGGATGGAACTGGAGAGTGTGATGCTAAGTGAAATAAGTCCCACAGAGAAAGACAGATACCATATGTTTTCACTCTTATGTGGATCCTGAGAAACTTAACAGAAGACCATGAGGGAGGGGAAGGGGAAAAAATAAAGTTAGAGAGGGAGGGAGCCAAACCATAAGAGACTCTTAAAAACTGAGAATAAAATGAGGGTTGATGGGGGGATGGGAGGGAGGGGAAAGTGGGTGATAGGCATTGAGGAGGGCACCTGTTGGGATGAGCACTGGGTATTATATGGAAACCAATTTGACAATAAATTTCATATTAAAGAAACTCAAAAAAAGAAGATGTACTATATATGTGTATATATTATGGTATATATGTATGTATAATATGATGCATATATAATGTGTGTATAACATATATGTATATACATATATAATGGAATATTACTCAGCCATAAAAAAGAATGAGATCTTATCATTTGCAACAACATGGATGGATCTAGAGGGTATTATGCTTAAGGAAATAAGGTAGAGAAAGACAAATACTGTGATTTCACTTATATTTGGAATCCAAAAAACAAAACCAAACAACGAACAAACAAACAAAAGAAGCAGAAATAAACCCCTACAGAAAATGAACTGATGATTGTTGGGGGGGGGGGGCGGGGGAGGCATAATGGGCAAAACAGGTGAAGGGGAGAGGGAAGTACAAGTCTCCAGTTATGGAATGGATAAATGATGGGAATGAAAGGCACACCACAGGGAAATAGTCCATAGTATTATAACAGCATTGTATCATGATAGGTGGTAGCTACACTTGTAGTGAGCATAGCGTAACATACAGAGTTGTCAAATCACTGAGTTGTACACTAGAAATTAACATAATATTGTTATGTAATGTTGTGTGTCAAACACACCTCAATAAAAAATGTTTAAATCACAATGAGATTACTTTGTGCCTATCATAATGGCTAGTATCATAAAGACAAAAGATGAGTGTGGTGATGATGTGGAGAAAAGGGAACCCTTGTGCATTGTTGGTGAGAACGTAAGTTGGTGCAGTCACTATGGAATACATTATAGAGAGTCCTCAAAAAACAAAACAAAACTACTACATGATCCAGCAATGCCACTTCTGGGTATTTATCTGATGGAAATGAAAAAACTAACTGGAAAAGATATATGTACTTCTATATTCACTGCAGCATTTTTTCAATACCCAAGACACGGAAACAACTTAAGTGTCCATTGTATAAATAAAATGTAGCATATATATACAAGGGAATATTGTTGGGCTATAAAAAGGAAGGAAATCCTATCATTTACAACAATATGGATGAGGTTTGAGGGCATTACACTAAGTGAAATAAGTGAGACAGAGAAAGACCAGTACTTATGGTCTCACTTATACGTGAAATAGAGAGAAGAAAAGAAAGAAAGAAAGAAAGAAAGAAAGAAAGAAAGAAAGAAAGAAAGCAAGCCCTAAATACATAGATACAGAGAATAGATTGGTGTTTGCCAGAGGTGAGGGGTAGGGGTGAAGGTCAAAAGGTACAAACTTACAGTTATAAAATAAATAACTCTTGTATAAAAATAATAAACAAAAGAAGGCTATACATGTTTAATAAAGATCAAATTGCCATAACATGATGGTATGTGTATGCAATGCTATGCCATAAATATTGCACAATATATTTAACTACCATGGAGGGGAAAAGCATCAAATAATTAATAGTATAATCACATTCCAAAAAAGTTGCCAAGAAAGTGTTAAATAGCTTTGAAGCTGACAATTAAGTAGTATATTTAAAAAAACAGAAAACAAAACAAAACAACAAAAACAAAGTTCTATTTAAATAGCCAAATTCATAGAAACAAAGTTAGAATTATGGTTTCCAGGGGTTAAAGGGAGGGGGAAATGGGAAGTTGTTCAACAGATACAGAGTTTCAGCTTTGCAAAGTAAAAAAGTTCTAGAGATCTGTTACACAACAACAGTAATATAGCTAATGGTACTGATCTGTACACTTAAAAATGATCAAAATAGTAATTTTATGTTGTGTGTTTTTTTACCACAATTAAGGAAGGAAGGAAGAAAAAAGAAAGGAAGGGAGGGAGGGATAGAGGGAGGGAAAGAATTTAAGAAAGGACGGGAAGGAAGGGAAGGGAGGGAAGAAGGAAGGAAGGTAGAAAGAGGGAGGAAGGAAAGAAGGAGGGAAGGAAGGAAGGAAGAAGGAAGGAAGGAAGGAGAAAGACAAAGAATCATGTGTCAAGTAGAATAGCAGCAAAACTTCAAAACCAGACTTTGATGCACAGTCAAATCAACTTTGGAGCTTTTGTAAGCATACAGATGTCCCAGACCTACAAAATTAGAACCTCTAATAGTAGAGCCATGACACATGAGTTTTTAAAAACAACATCCCATTCACAGATGATTCTGAGCATCAGATGTTGAAAACTATGGATTTAACTGGTGAGCACAGGAGAAATTATAAACATACATGACTGTAGCAACACATTCAGATTGTCTACTCTGTTCCTTGTCCTTTTTATGAGAAGTGGCCCTCCTTTGGCTTATGAAGAATGAATAAAATCCTGTCTCTGACATGTCCACTTTACTCTCAAGTTCCTGCTCCTGGCTTCCCAGTTGTTTGTCTGCCTTATCCTTACTTGGTGTTTGACTATTTGCTTGCTTTTGCTGCACTGGTCACTTTGGATAAGACATACTCCTTCTGCCAAACTTGGCCCCAAGGGACCCACATATGTCTGAACTACCTTGCGGAGCCCCCCAGTCAGGACAGGAGAAGAATCAAGGAAGACATCCTGGAAACCAAAGGAAAAGAAGGTGTGGTCAACAAACCTTGTAGAAAAGTCTGATAGAATGAGGGTTAGGATGTCATGGGATGGAGAGCAAGTTGAGAACTAGAAATTAGATTACAGCGGGTTGAAGAGTAAATGATATTGAGGATGCAACCTTTTTTGTGTAAACTTTGCTTTGAAGAAGTATTATGAAGAAGGGAAGGAGGAGATAATTAACAGTCCAATAATTTGAAGGGACATAAAAATAGGTTTCCTTTTTAAAAAATGATGGGCATGTTTTTTTGCTGAAAACAAAGAGAAATTACTGAAGGTACTGAAGTTGAGGGTAGGGATTGATGACTGATGGACCAGGATTCAGGAAGGTGCAGAGGTAGATCCTAGAAAACACTGGAAAGGTTAATCTTAAAGAGAATAGGTTCTTCTTCCCTCCAAATAAGAAGAAGAGGAAAGATGATGCAATTGTGCAGAATTATTTCCTTCTAATGAAGCTTTCCCCTCTTTTGAAGTAGGAAATGAGGTTTCCTGTTGAGGGGTAGGGTGAGGGAATGAGGAAGAGGAATCAAGTATAAGTCATAAAAGCTGGAATATCTGCCACAGGAGACTTAAGAAGGAACTTGAGGCCAAGCAAAAGGATTGACAAGCAGAATAGAAGACCAGCTGAGGTAGAAAGTTGAAGGCCTTTATTGGCTCTAGTTTGCATGGTTGTGCAATCTTCTCCAGCAATGCTGGTCATTACAGAAATGGGAGTGGAAGCAGTTGAAGACTAGAATAACTTCTTTGAGGATATGACAGGAAATCAAAACATTTAAACAACTGAATAATTTGGTTTGAGTAGCACTCAAGTGCATGACTGCAAGGGTCAGACTGTATAGTTAAGGAAATTAAGTCAGTGAGATGTCAGTCTGGAAGAACAGGTCCTGGTAAGTTTAAAAAATGGGTTTGGTGGGGGGTTGGGAATGGGTTTAGGGGAGAACAAGAAAGTGAGCACTTAATACAAAGATGTATCTGGGAGTTATACTATATATATTTTCACTGAGAAACCTAGAAGATAAAGAGACTGGGGACCCTATAAGAACTACCAGCCTGGACCACCACTGGAAATCACCAGGAACTGCTTGTAGCTTTGACACAATTCACTATGTCTGGCACTTGAGCCATCAGACAGCAGTAGGAGGGTCTACAGAGAGCAAGTGCCTGCTAAGGGCTTTGACTAGAACAAGTGGTGGGAGCTGCTGTTGGTAGGAGACAAAGTTTGTATAGCTGTTTCTTCTACATTCCAGGTCTCTCCCTTGATGATTGATCACAGTTCTGTAAAGATTGCTGGCTTAAAAAAATGCAAACATTTCCCTAAGAAACATAGTAAGATTAGAGGTCCAGAAACTTTTGTTGGAAACCTGAGCCAAATACAGAGATCTTAAGTTCTATGCAGCTCTTAGATTCTGGACAAGCTTTAGGCTGGTAAGAAAAAAATATTTTAAAAATGTAACACACAGAGATCTTAGTGGCTTGCTGAAGGTTTGAAGGCTTATAGTGGCCTACTGGTTTCAGAATATCAGGTCCTCATTCCTTAAGGCAGTACTCTTATGATGGTGTAGATAAATACTTCTAATATTGGGCACAGTTTATCTGTGTTTGTACAAATATTCTAGTCTATTCTACCTTATTAGGGAGGTAAAGAGCTGGCTCTTAAAATTAGCCTAAGAGTTCTGACCAGAAAACTATCTAAAACAAAGATTTATCAATTAGCATTTAAACTTTTCAAAAGTTTAAATATTTTTAACTCTCAAATTAAAAAAAATACTCAAGCATAATGCCTCATAAAGTCAAATTATTACATAGTCTAGTAAAAACTTGAGATTATTGTGAAGTGATATCAATGCATTGACTGCCACTAGAGGTCAGCACTTGACTCTCCATCAGGTTTTATGTGATGGGGCGAAAAGGTCAATTCTCTAAAACAGATCATCATTTATGGTTCCTATTGTTATCTCATGCCATCTGTCTTGAATCACGAATGTGACTGAGGATCACACAGAACTAGAGAACACCCTGACAATTGCTGGGGTGAGCTGTTCTGATATTCCATCTGCAAATGTGAGGAAATCATAGGACTGTGTAATGTGGCCTTCAGAGGGCCCTGGGTGGCTTGGTGATCAAAATACTTGAATCATATACTATGGCAGCAGGTGTTTCAGAAATAATTACATGGCAGGGGTAGCACTGGCATCATTATTTGCAATTTGAAGCCAAATGGTGCCCTGAAATTGCTATTCTGTCCCTTTTGCAGGACTCTGTACTAATCCTCACCCAGTGGCTCCTCTTCCTTAAGCCCCAATAACATTCTTGTTCTGGCCTTCTTTCATCAGTAGATTGTATCAAGTTTCTTGTGGGGAGAAAAAATGTGCTGGGTACAAATGCATGAAGTGGTTGTAAAGTGTTCAAGGGATTCAGAGGTTGACCAAGAGAAAAGATATGACCATAAGAGGCAGTAACCCACAATCAGTTTTATTGGGTAGGGCTTTATTGCTTGAGAGGGGAAGATGCTCACAGCATGAAACAATCCAGAGGTTTTTAGCTAGGGAGCCACTTACAGAAGGGGAGCAAGGCAAGGGAACTCAGTGAGAAGGGAAGGTGGGGGCATTGGCAAGGGGGCTTACATGTCTAGGTGATGTCACTCAGGAGCATAGTGGGAAGTCTCTGAGCCAGACAGCTCCAGAGGGCCATGGCAGGTTGGATTCTTAGAACCTCAAGGCTCTTAAGCACATATGGAGCAAGGTCTTGCAGATATATAAAGTAGGTAGGCTCCAAATGGCTGATAATCTGCTTCTTTCAGCTATTTTTAAAATAATTAAACATGTAAAAATTTGAGTCTAGCTTTGGTGGGCTTTTGAGCTAATGGGTCTCAGCTTGCAGTAAAGAAACAATGGGTCATTTACATAACAGTGGTATAGAACAGAGGCCTTAGGTAGAATTAACATATATAGTTGACCCTTGAACAACATTGGTTTGAACTGTACTGGTCCACTTTCATGTGGATTTTTTTAAGGTAAATACAGTATGGTACTATAAATGTATTTTCTCTTCCTTATGATTTTCTTAATAATATTTTCTTTCTCTAGTTTACTTTATTGTAAGAATATAGTATATAAGTTAATTGACTATTTACTTTATCAGTACGGCTTCTGGTCAACATTAGGCTATTAGTAGTTAAGTTTTGGGGGAGTCAAAAGTTATATATGGATTTTTGACTGTGGGAGGTTGGCACCCCAACTCCTTCATTGTTCAAAAGGTCAACTATACTTGAAAGAGAAGAATGGAGACATAAAAGATAACCAAGAGTTTCTGGTTATCATTGACTAGGTAATTTGGGTCATTTTCCTTTCCCCTGAGAGAAACTAGAAAAACTGGATAAAAATTATCTTTTAATATATACATCTGAAAAGCACTTGATATTAAAGAATTATTGCTGACTAGGTCATGATAAGGAAGAAGAGAAGCTGAAAGGCTGAGCAGGACTCTACAGAGAAAGGAGAAAATTTTGGGACCCTAGCCAACAAGAATAGAATCTTGCAATTCTATTTATACTCTGAAGTGCTGCACCCCAGGACAAAGGACAAAATGGAAGTAAATCATCTGTGGTTCTCTATTACTTTTGTGGTCCTCTATAAACCATATTTCCTGGTATTCATGTCCTTGTATAACCCTCTTGAATCTGGGCTGGCTCTCTGATCTAATTTAACCAATAGAATGTGGCAGAAGTGATGGTGGACCTAAATCCTAAAAAGGCCTAGCAGCTTCTGCTTCTGCAATATGGTTTAAGTTAGCCACTTTTTAAGAAGTATGGATATCCTGAGATTATCATACTTTGGGGCTCCTCATTTAGCCATGTGGAGAAGCCCCATGAAGAACAGAGTTCCCAGCCAACAAGCCCTAGCTGAGCTCTCAGCCATAGCTAGTGCCAACTTACCAGCAAGTCAGTGAGGCCATCTTGAAAGCAAATCCTTCAGCTCCAATTGAGCAGTCCTAGCCAAAGCAAACAGGACTTGTATCCACTAAGTTCTGCCTAATTACAACATTGTGGGCAAATTAATAAAATTTTTGTTGCTTTAAGCTATTAAATTTCACTGTAGCTTGTTACCCAGAAGTAGATAAAGGAAAACACCAGTTTTGTATGGATTATAACTGAACTTGGAGCCACCTAGGTGACTGAAAAAATCTCAATCCCTAATATTGGATTAAGATGACCTCAGTTTAGTAAGTGCTTCCAGGCATCTGAAAATAGGAAATAAAAGTGCTCTCTGGTATAAGACAATATTCTCTTGGCAGTCCAACTATTTCTTTAAAAATTTTCCTAGTTTTATTGGGAAATAATTGGCATACATCTTTATATAAGTTTAAGCTATATAGCATGATGGTCTGATTTACATACGTTGTGAAATGATTATTGCAATAGGCTCAACTAACATCCATCATCTCATATAGATACAAAAGAAGAAAAGAGAAAAAAATTTCTGCTTACCATAAAAAGTCTTAGGATTTACTCTTTCACAACTTTCCTACATATAATACTCTTTTTACAGTTTTAAAAATACAGTATTTGGCACACAGAGACAAGCACAGAAGTCAAGACAATATGAACAGGAATCAGCAGAAATGAGACAATAGACACAAAACCACAGACAACCTCAGGTATTAAAATTATCCAATACAGATTTTAAAATAACTATGATCAAAAAATAAAATATAAGATTGAGGATTTTCACAGAAAACTGAAAATTATGAAAAGGGATATTTCAGATTTTTTAAATGAAACATAAGTTTCACAACTAAAAAATACAGCAACCAAACTTAAGAACTCAAAGGCAGCGTTTAACAAGTTAGAGAGCTGATTGGAAGATAGACCAGAAGAAAATAGCAAGAAAGAATTACAAAAGGACAGGAAACAATGCAAGAAGATGAAACACATAGAAGAAGATCCATTAGATAAATGCAACTGGAGTCTGAAAAGAAGAGTAGAAAGAGAATAAGAGGAAACTTATTTGAAAACAATGTTTGTGAATTTTCCAGGCTCATGAACAATATCAATCCATTTATACCAGCAGCCAAATAAAAGCCAAACAGAACAAATAGAAAGAAATCTGTATCAAAGCACATTACAGGAAAACTGTTGAAAAATGATGTAAAGCTTTGATGGCCACCAGGAAAAAAAATACAAACTATCTTCAAAGAACAACAATAGACTTGTAACAGATTTTTTAACAGAAATAATGGAATCTAGAAGACACTGGACTGAGATCTTCAGTGTGAAAAAGAAAACAGTTGATAACTTACAATTCTATATCCAAGGAAAATGCCCTTCAAAAATGAAAGTTAAATAAAGACATTTTTAAGTTAAACAAAAATCGTAAGAATTAATTATCAGCAGATCTATACAGATATACTAAAGGGTGTTAATATGCAGGAGGAAAATAATTCCAGATGGATAGTCAGAGATGTAAGATGTTCCAATCAATGGCAACATAGTTGGAAAATATGCGAGTAAATGCACACAAACACTAATTGTGAAAAAGATCATTAAATAATAATTGTATTAAATAGCAATTCTTGAGGGACTAAGAGACTTAGAGAATTAAAATACATGCTACCAACAACACTTATGTTAGGAGGAAAGTAATAGTGTTCATGTCCTAAGACTTTTATATTCTCTTGAAGGAAGACTAAAGTAGCTTGATATTGGGCTTTGATAAGGATTTTCTAAGAGGAATTTTAAAAATGTATAATTTCCAAAAGCAACCATGGAAAAAAGTAGAAAAACTATAAAGACTTAATCCAAAAGAAGGCAAAAAGGAGGAAAAATATATTTTTATATGGGCAAAAAAAAAATAATGATGTGGTAGATTTAACCTGAATTATATCAATAATTATATTAAAAATAAACATAGGCTAAATGCTTCAATTAAAAGAGAAAGATTGTCATTGTAAATTAAAAAAATAATATGGGATTCACAAAACACACATCTAATACATAAGTATACAGAAAATGTGAAAATAAAAGTAAAGAAAAATATATTCTAGGTAGATGCCTACCCAAAGAAAGCTGGTGTTGCTTATTCATATCAAAGTAATGACAAAAAGTATTACTAGAGGTGAAGAGGCATATTTCAAATGATAAAAGTTCAATTCACTAGTCATGTATAACGGTTGTTAATTTGTATGCTTCAAAAACCATGGCCTAAAATACATACAGCAACAAGTGACAACTATAAGGAGAAATATGCAAACCTGCAGCCATAGTGGGAAACATACCTTGTTTGGTAGATCAGTAAAATGGTTAAGAATATAGAAGATTTGAACAAAAAAAAAAAATAGCAAATAAAATCTAATACTCTTCTACAAGAACAAAGCACTCAACAGGTATGGAATATATATTCTTTAAAGTACACATGGAACATTTATAAAAATTGAACAAATAATGAGACATAGAGCAACCCTCAAATTTTGAAGGACTTAAATTAAATAAAATGTTTTCTCACAGCAATACGATCATGATAGACAGTAAAATAATAAGATAACTAGAAAATTCCCATGTGTTTGAAAATCGGGAGGCACAATTTAAACTAACTGATGGGTAAAATAAACCACAATTAAAATTAGAAAATATCTAGAACCAGGGGCACCTGGGTGGCTCAGTCGATTAAGCGTCCAACTTTGGTTCAGGTCATGATCTCATGGTTTATGGGTTCAAGCCCTGCATTGGGCTCTGAGCTGTCAGCTTCGGATTCTCAGCTTTTGAGCCTGCTTTGGATTCTGTGTCTCCCTCTCTCTGCCTCTACCCTGCTCATGTTTCTCTCTCTCTCTCTCTCTCTCTCTCTCTCTCTCTCTCTCTCTCTCAAAGAATAAACATTTTAAAAAAGGAAATATCTAGAACTGAATGTCACATATTAAAACTTGGGAAATGCAGTTTAAGTAGTACTTAGAAGGAAATTTATAATTAGATGCACATTTTAGAAAACTGAGTCTAGCAATAAATAAAAAATAATACAAAATGGCCAAGTTGAGTTTATCCAAGAACACAAACTTCAATTAACATTAGAAAATCAATCACATAAACAGATTGAAAGACAAAAAAAAATGTGTCTTCGCAACAGATAAAGAAAAAGCATTTGATAAAATCTAACATCCATTCACTGTTATTAAATTAGTAAAAGAGAAGGATGGCTGCTATAATCACTTTTATTTTTATTTTTTTTTATTTTTTGTATTGTTTATTTTGAAGAGAGAGAGAGACAGAGTGCAAGCAGGGAAGGAGCAGGGATAGAGGGAGACAAAGACTCTGAAGCTGGCTCCAGGCTCTGAGCTGTCAGCACAGAGCCCTCAAATTCATGAGTTGTGAGATCATGAGCTGAGCTGAAGTTGGATGCTTAACCAACTGAGCCACCCAGGCACCCCTGATACAACTGCTTTTATCTGACATCATACCCAAGGTCTTAGCCAAAACAATAATAAGAAGAAAATGTTAAATGATATAAGGACTGGAAAGGAAAGAGACAATTTTTTATATATTATATAACTGTGTATGTAGAAAATGCAAAATAATCTGTAATTTATTAACATTAATAAATAAGCTTAGGAACATCAATATATAAAAATCTCTTATATCTGCAATGAATTTAGAAAACATTTTTAAATGTCAAAACCACACACACAAAGTATAAGTTCCTAGGAATAAATCTAATAAAATATATGCAAGACATAAATGGCAAAATTATAAAACTTTGAGAATCTTTCTGAATTCAGACTAAAATTGATCAATTCAACTAAATTAAAATTAAGAATTTCTGTTCATCAAAAGAGTCCATAAAGAAAATAACAACAAGTTCCCAGAATGGGAGAATATATATGTAATACATATAAGTGACAAAGGATTCATATATAGAACACATATTTTTTAAATACTACAAATTAATTTAAACATCTAACTAAACACTGGCAAAAGATTATGCACTTAAATAGAGGATATCCAAATTATAATTGCAAGAATATATATATCAGCCTCATTAGTAATTAGGAAAATACAAATGAAACTACAAAGAGATGTATATATGTGTATACATATGTATATATGTACATATATACATATATATGTATATATATGTATGTATGTGTATATATGTATGTATATATACACATATATACATATATCTATATCCATCCAACTGTCAAACATTAAAATGTCCATCACTACCAAATGTCAGGGAGATGTGTGCACTGGGATTCCTATGTTGGTTTCTTATGTTTTCACTTGGTGTTGATTTAGTCCAAGAGGGCACAGGAGGTCCATCAAACTTCCAGTATTATGACAGCTATCAAGTTCCATTATGAAACACTTGCCATACATCTAGGGTTACTAATCTAGGGGTTGTTTTCACCTTCAAACTCTGGTTTATAGCAGTTAATTTTCCTATTTACCACCAGTCTCCTTCCCATTATAGCCAATTTTTTCTAGAAATAATTATCTGAGAATAATATTTAAGAGAATATTATCTAGAATATTTCTAGAAAGTCTATCTCTGAACTCAGATTTTGCTTTGTTTTGCTACCTGAGCTTTTTCAAACTCAGATTTTGTTTGGGTTTTTTGTTTGTTTGTTTGTTTGTTTTGTTTTGTTTTGCTATCTTTGCAGTAGATGCTAACTTTATTTTAAAGGTTCTAGGAGATGGGAAGAAATCATGCTTCACTCTTCTTCTACTCTTTCATCTTAGGCAACAGGTAGCTTCTTCTGGGACACTGGAGGGGAAATAAACTTTGTGGCTGAGAGAGTTTAACAGAAAGTCACACTGCAGTGGAGAAATTTTGAAATAGGAAACAACAGGAGGTAATTGGAGAAAGCAGCTGAAAATGTGTTGAGTGGGGAAAGGCAGCTTATAGACACAGCCATGCCAGGATGGAACTTAATTCCCTGAAGTTCAGATGCCACCCTTCCCAAACAAGGTCTCCTCTGATATTTCAACCCCATGGAGATAGATCTGGCCTAGAATTGAGGCAACATGGTCAGAATCAGGTCTTAGATGACATAGAGACTGGTAGAGAGTAGTAGGTAGATCTGATCTGAGTGTTAGATGTTAAGAGGAAAAGAACTGGGCAAAACATCATAATTCTTAGAAGTATGCCACTGTCTCAAAATAGGGGCCATAAGTAATTACAACTATAAACCCCACGTTCATCTTCTCCACCACTCAACTGAATTCACTATGCATTTCAGTTTACGGTTGTCAATGGATTGCAAAGTGGAAATGAGAGGCATTGATGCTATTTCTAACATTAGTTATAGCCATACCAGATTAATTAGGTGATTAAGAGTAGAGAGAGATTTAGGATAAAAAGCACACATTCTGGTTAGAATTCTATTACTTTTTAAGTTTAAAATGAGAAATTATAAGAAAGATCTTTAAAATGAATTGGGTGAATTTTATATTTAAACGTACTCCAAGCACTTTCTTTCACCCTAAATTCCACACATGCTTCCTTGGTCTATAGGCAATTCCCAAGTGTGGGTCATTAACCAATTACTTCCTGAGCAGTTGTGTAATTTTGGTAGCTGCCTCTGCTAGCCATATTTCCCAAGGATTCCTCAGAGCCAAGAGCATCTGCCAAGAGGAGTCAAAATGCTGCTGACGACCAGGAATTGGATTTGTTACAAATGGAGATGCTCCAGCCCTCTGAATTTGCCAGTGCTATTGTTAGAGGAGTGTAATAAATGGCTGGGTGCATCTGCCCTTGTAAGCTGACAAAGATCCGAACAGCTTAAAATATGACAGGAAGCTAGGCTTCTCTGGCTAAGTCTCGGGCAGTATATAATCAGTCTACAACTGAAACCTAAAAAGAAGCAAATGTATGCAAAGAGGCACTTTGCAGGGGTTTCTTTTTTCAAGGCAGAATTAATAGCTCTTGTATCTGATTGGCTTGAATTTGATTTCTGGAACTAGTAGGGGGAAATGCTGTAAATTGTATTCGAGGGCATGGTGTGAGAATTCCAGGGATATCATGCCATTAAAATTAATGTGTTTAAAGAATCCACTTGATGTTATTTGATGATGATCATTGTATCACTGAAGTCAGAGGACTTTTTTCTTTCTTCCTTTTTTACCCCTTCTAATTTGTCAGTGGGTCATTTAAGAGAACAAACTCTAAACTTTCAGCTATTAAAAGAGAACAACATTTGTAACTGGACCTTAACAATGCTTACGGAAGGAAACTACACAAGTGATATGTATATTTTTTGTAACAAGCAAAAACAAAATAAAGAATCACCTATAATCCCAATGTGCAGCTATAAGCACTGTTAATTGTGGTCATAACCTTCCATTTTCCTCTTTCTTCTCATTTTTCTGCTTTATTTTTCCTTATACAGACATATATACCACTGTCTATGTGTATGTGCATGTGTGTGTGTGTGTGTGTGTGTATCAAGGTCACCAAAAATTTCTATATCACTAAACCTAGTGATCAGTTCTTAGTCCTCATCATATATGACCTGTTAATAGTATTTGACACAAATGACCACTCTCCTCCTTGAAATACTTTGTTCACTTAGATCCCAAGACCCCATATTCTCCATATTTTTCCTTCTGCCTCATTGATCTTTCTTTCTTCATCTCCTTTGCTTGTTCTTCCTTCTCAAAGCCCAGTTTTTGGACTTCTCTTGGACCCACTCACTTGTGAATCTTTTCCACTTCCATAGCTCTAAATACCATCTACTTGCTGAGAACTCCCAAACATGCATCTCCTACAGTAATTCTTGCCTAAACTCCAGGCTCATATATCTCTCTTACCTCCATCTCCACTTAGAAGTCTAATAGGCATCTCAAATGTGTCTAAAATACAAACTCTAAATCCTAACAAACCATTCCCTACTGCCAAAAAAAGAAAAAAAAATTCTTGCCAACTCATTAAGTAGTAACTACAAACTGCTATTTGCTCAGGCCAAAACTCTGGTGCCATCTCTCATTTCTTTCTTTTGTATCCCACATCCAATTCATCAGCTAGCTTTCAAAATATATCCAGAATCCAACCACTTCTCATTATATCCTCCACTACCACACTGATCAGAACCACCATGGACTTTTCCTAAAAGAGTCTCCCTGCTTTGGTCTTTGTCCTCTCCAAGAGTCAGTAATCCTTCTAAAACTAAAGTCAGATCATACCATTCTTTTTCTCAAAAAAACCCAATGGCTTCCCACATCACCTTAAAGACCAAAAGCCAAAGTCCTTTTATAATGGTCTACTAACACTGTGTGCCTTACTTTTTAAATTTAAAAATATAAAAAAGCCAGCCTAGTGGTGGTTAAGAGCATGTGCTCGAGGTCAAATTCCCTGTGTTCAAAGCCTGGCTGTAATTATTAGCTGTGTGATATTGGGCAAATAACTTAACTTTCTGGTGGCTAAATTTCCTCATCTGTAAAATGGGATCATGATAATACCTGTTTCATAGAGTTGTGATAAATATTAATGAATTAATATTTATAACATGCTTACAATAGTGCTAGCACATAGTAAACATTATAAAAGATCTTTTAAATGACAAAATAGGCATTTTATGCTATTAGCACAAGATTTCATTATGAATTCTGCACATAAAAAAACATAGATACCCCAAACATCTCTCAAAAAGCATGAAAATGTTTTAGTTAAACAAATTTAAAATGAACTATCATTGTTTTATTCTTTTTGTTTATTCTGAGTTCAGAGTTGAAATCGCTTTTACACCATGATTTACACTTTTAAGTATTTTGGTACTGATGCTGAGCTGCTTAATCACCTACTTCCTAACCAGCAGTACTTTAATTCCTAAAATATATGTGATTTTTTTCCAGCTTATTGTATAGATTGACTTATAAAGTAGACTTTACTTTTCTGTTCTACTATGGCCTTTTATTATTGCATTAAAATGAAACTGTTTAATCTAAACCAAAATAAAAGCTTAAGGTATATTCGTACATAGAGCTATAAAGGACACAGCAGAGAGAACAAGTCACATAAAATTTCCAGTACGGAGTCATAAAATTTGTTGACTTTTTAGTGGAAAAATTACTACAGACTCAATTTTGAACACAGCTTTAATCATTATTTAAATCTGTCTGCAAAGGGAAGTGAAGGAAATGGCCACCAGCCAGACCCTGACTGTCATAGTCCAGTTCTCACATTCGTGTTATAGGTTTTTTAATACTTGAGTATAACAAGAATAAATTACCCTCAAATCTCTCTCTCTCTCTCTCTCTCTCTCTCTCTCTCTCTCTCTCTCTCTCTCACACACACACACACACCCCACTGCAACACAACACATACATATATTCATCAGGAACTGATTCATGATCCACAGAGAACACAGGCCCTTTTACTCACAACTAAATTTCTACAGATTATTTGAAGTGGAAAGACCTATTTTAAAAGAAGTCAAATAGGGACACCTGGGTGGCTCACTTGGTTGAGCATCTGACTCTTCATTTCAGTTCAGATCATGACCTCACGGCTCATGCAATCTAGCTCCATGTTGGGCTCTGCGCTGACAGCACAGAACCTGCTTTGGATCTGTCTCCCTCTCCCTCTGCCCCTCCCCTGCTTGCTCACTCTCTCTCAAAATAAATAAATTTAAAAAAAAGAAGTCAAATATACATTTGACAACAAGGAAAGTCACAGTATCTGTTCATAAAAACAAAAGGGAGTGAAAAAGGGTTTGTGGAAGATTTGTGAAAAAGGTCATAATTTTATTCAAGGGAGTATGAATCAGATTTTTTTGGACAATTTTTCATTTAACTTTTAGAATATGTGGTGTGAACTTTTGTTAATTCCAGAAACTTGTTCCAGTTCTAAATGGAATTTTGGTGTAAACTTACTCTATTGCTCTAACACTTGAAAGGCCTCTGCATATTGAAGTGGGCCACTGATCAGCTGCCAGGTGAAAATAGACTTCACATATCTGCCAACAGCAAAATGGCTCAGACTCAACAACTACGCAGCTATTGAGAATTCCTTTGAGGATGTGAGGAAAGAAACAATACTACTGTGCCTGCACATAGAAACAAGAGACAACATCTAATGGAAACTTGCTTAGTCACATCAACACTTTTGTGAAACTTATCATTTCACAGTAATTGCATGTAAAAATGATGAACAAATGAATAATGCCCCCCTAAAATGTCATTGCAATTCTTGTCAAATAATACTTTCCCTCACTTTCTTTATTTTAAAAGAAAACTGGCCTTGAAACATCATCCAGACAAGAATCCAGATGATCCAGCTGCTGCTGAAAAGTTTAAAGAAATCAACAACGCCCACACAATACTTACCGACATGTCAAAGAGAAACATATATGACAAGTATGGATCACTGGGACTCTATGTGGCTGAGCAATTTGGAGATGAAAATGTTAATACCTACTTCATGCTGTCAAGCTGGTGGGCAAAGGTAAATCAATTTTTTCTTCAAAAACAATTTCCTAGAAAAACCATGATATTATTCACTCTTTTAGGCTCCATCTCAGAGAAAACCTAAGCTTACTACATTATTAAACTCTTATAAATAAAAAGAGGTATCACTTTAATCAAAAGCTATTATTTGAGGATCATTTTTTGCTTTATCTCATTAAATAATCATAAAATACAGCATGACTTAAAATACCTCTAGACATTAATTATAAATGAATTTGAGGTTTCAGGTTAATTCTGACTGCCCCCCCCTCGACCCATGACTAATTAAGAACTGACTCACTGCTCAAAAACAAAAATAATTTATTAGCGTGACAACTGCTTAGTAAGTTATTATAGGACAAATTTAGCCATGTACTTTACTATCTATAGCATAGGCTACATGAACAAACGCAGTACTTGGGAGAATGTGTGGTAATTATGTCATAGGCTCACGTGCAGCCTGACTTTAAGTAGTGGAGAAGGAAATGAGGAGGAAAAAGTGAGAATTAAGTAGTGTTGAACAGGGTGTTGGAGAGACATAGAGGCAAAAGGGGAAAAAAGGATATCTGGTCAGGAAGAAGGCAACATTTTTAAAGACTTAGTACAATCAGAATTCACTTTTAACAATAAATTTTGGGTGGTTTCCTAGGAATACCTGGTATATGTCTGGTGATGGTTATGCATTTGTTCATGAGTTTTAATGTCCTTACCTTTTTTTTTTTACATTTATTTATTTTTGATAGACAGAGAGAGACAGAGCACAAGTGGGGTAGGGGCAGAGAGAGAAGGAGACACAGAATATGAAGCAGGCTTCAGACTCTGAGCTGTCAGCACAGAGCCCGACGCGGGGCTCGGGCTAACAAACTGTGAGATCATGACCTGAGCTGAAGTTGGACGCTTAACTGACTGAGCTACCCAGGCACCCCCTTATCTTTTGACAAAAGCATATTTACATACAAAGCATTCATATGATCCATCAGGATATTTTTGGACAATTCATACATTTTGTGAAATCATATGAACTCACACTCATATGAGAGGTAATTAATTTAAAAAACTGCAGATCTCCAAAAAAAGGGGTTGCATGGTCAATAGGATTCTGATTGCTATTTTCTTCCACTAAAATAAATCTTGCTAAATTGAGGAGTTTTATATATGCAGAGAAAGAATATACTTTTGCACATAAGCATGGAGAGTCTATAACCTAAAGCCACATTTGTCTTCTACAGTCTCCAAAAATGTCTTCTCCTAGAGATAACTGGGATTCCCACTTGAGATCTCCTTTCTCTATTGTTGAAGACCTGGGAGAGAGACAAGTTCCTGCTGAGTGGATTTGGACCTTGGAATGAGAGTGTACATACTGACAATATCACTTATGATTGACTTAATGTTCACATAAAATGTAGGCTTTAGGGGGCTTGCCTGGGAACCTAACCTCCAGGTGTGACATTCTCTCCCTGGGAAGGTATATCGGACATTCTAGATAATTTACACACTAATACTTGGTTGCATATTAGGGCTGGCCTGCATAAAAACAAATAGGTTTCCTTACTGAGGAAGTTGACAAAGTTGATAAAAATTCATATAGAAAAACAGACGCTGTCCAGCAGTATAAGAAATATATGAAATAATTTCTGATGTGGCTCTTTAAAAGTAAGGCCACAAAAAAATGTACCTTCTTCTGTTTATGTCAAAAGCCTAACTGCACCATGTCCATCAGAGTGGTTCGGCGCATATGATCATGCATTAAATGAATGATTTATTGTACCACTGAAAATATGTATTTCAAAAATATTGAACTCCTGGGGCACCTGGGTGGTTCAGTCAGTTAAGTGGCTAACTTCAGCTCAGATCATGATCTCATGGTTCATGAGTTTGGGCTTTTTGCTGTTTGCGCAGAGCCCGCTTTGGATCCTCTCTCTGCCCCTCCCCTGCTTGCACTCTTTCTCTGAAAAATAAATACATATTTAAAAAAATAAATAAATCTTACCATTAAAAAAAAATAGTGGACTCCTACTTATGCTCAGTAGTGTGCTAAGTACTTGAGTATGTAAGTCAAGGCTATTTGTGTAGCAGGCAACCAATCTAGTTGGATTAATTAAAGAACAAAACAATATATGAATTAAAGAAAATTTTCAGCGAAGAGTAAATATGGGAATTGCATGGTAAAGACATAAGAGGACAAAAGTAGGTAGAGAAAGGAGGAGCTGGTTGAGGCAATAGCTCAGGAATACTGCACAGGAAGGTTTTGGAGGCAGCTGGTGAGGACAGTGTTGCAGCTTCTTTCGCAGAGTAATTTTCTTAAGTCTATGAAAATATAGAGTATCCACAGCAAAAAGATTATAGGTGCGAGAGTGTGACTAAAGCTCCCTCACTCCAAACCACTGTAGGCTCCACCCCATAATAGGGCCAGAGTCAGAAAGAAGCAGGAATGAGCCAGGTGAGTTTCATCAACATTAAAGATTTCTACCTTAAGTTACTGAAGAACTGCATACACGCAAGGTGATCTTTATCCTCTTTGTTCTTTTTAGATAAAATCTGCATTCTTATTCAAAACACTTCCTATTTCAAATAACATATTTTTTACAACCATTATATTGCTGAATTAAAAAATTTGGCTTATTTTAACTTAAATTGAGGGTTGGTAGAGTTTCTTTTCATTTGAGCTATGGCAGACTTAGTAAACAAATCTTTCATATGCTTGTGGGGAAATCCTGGTTCTGCTGTTCACTAAAAGGAACAAATTATTCATCTATCTATTAATTACTTTATACATTCATTAATTCAGTAGGTATTTATTGTCTCCCACATGCCAGGTACTAAATCCTTAGTTAGGAGGGATTAAAAGATGACTAACATATAGTTACAGCCTTCAAAACTCTCGCAGTCTAATGTGACACAGACCTGTAAACAGATAAATGTCCTAAGGTGTCAACAACATCAACAGAACCATGGGAGAAATTTCTGTGGAGTACAACTGGGGCACAAAGGAGGGAGTAATTGTTCTAGAGTGGGGGGATCAGGAAAGATGTCAGAGAGAGGATCTTTGAGATGAATCTTAAACTCAGAGTTGGCATTTGTTAGATGGCTGAAGAATGGAAGGAGCCCTCTGGGAAGATGAATCCACAAGGAGAGCAAAGCTATGGAAGGTATGGCAGGAATAGGGCTGTGCTAATTAGGGAAAGGTTTGAAGCCAGATGACCATTAATAAGGAGTTCCAGTCTTTCCTGAGAGGCAGGAAAGCTGCCGCATAGGTTCAAGAGAAATGTATTTCAGTAAGTTCCAACAACAATGTGCAGAGTAGAATAGGAGGCAAGAGTGGAGGCAGGGAGGCTAGTTAGGAGGCTACTGATGTGTTAAAGGCAGAGATAAGGAGATCTTTCTAAAGTCCTTACCAGTCAGGAGAGAGACAAGGGAGAGGGTGTAAGAGATCTTAAAGAGACTCTGGCAAGACTTAGTGACTAAGGGAAATGAGGAGGTGTGAGGGAGAGCTATCAATAGCTTGTCTTTGGTGAGAATGACTCAATCCCCTTGGTTAGCTCATTTGACCTGTAGAGGTTGTCTGTTTGTTGTTTTGTTTGTTCTCCTGTTAATAATGATCACCATAGCTTATGAATAAAGAAGAAAGTATCACACCTCATTACTGTGGCTACAAGTCACTTCCTGTGAACTTGTTAGGCAAAACTTTATAAGGAATTTGTTTCCAAGGCAACTAAAAAGCTAGTTCTTGCATGGAATAAGGATGCAGGTGAATATGTGGTCCTCAGGGGGAACTGCAACATCTTCAGGTCTCTGAAGATACATGGATGCACACTTAATTTCTGGTTTCTCCCACACGCCACCATTCCTCACCCCTATTTTGGTTTGTCTCTGTTTCCCCTAGACCCTGTTTGTCATCATTGGACTCTTTACTGGCTGTTATTTTTGCTGCTGCCTATGCTGCTGTTGCAACTGCTGCTGTGGACGCTGCCGGCCCAAATCATCAGTGCCAGAAGAGGACTTTTATGTGTCCCCAGAGGATCTTGAGGAGCAGATCAAGACCGACATGGAAAAAGGTGGAGTAAGATGACAGCAGAGCTAGTGGGTGTCCCTTCACAGGCCTGACCAAGCACAAGGTCCCTGGTGATGGTTATCACTGAAGTGACAGAGATCCAACAACCCAATGAGGGGAATCCCACAGATTGTCAGCTTCTGGTACCTCTTTTGGGTGAGGATAAAGGAACAGTTACCTTTCCTGGCCACAGAGAAAAGCAGAACCTGACACCATTAGAAATAAATCACAAAATATGCTGATCACAAAGCAAAGCCAGTACAATTCATGATGTTGTTACAAGAGTGTTCAGGGAGGTTCAGGGAGGTTTGGGTGGGAATACCCAGAGATATGAGAACCAAGCCTGTTAACAAAGATCTCTATTCAAATAGAAGAAAATGGACATCAATAACCCTGGACTTTTTTCTTTTCTAATTACTTGGTAATGCGTTTTGGGTAGAGCTGGGGAAGGGTGATCTTTCTTCCCTGGAAATGAAGCTTCCTTCCAAATCCATATATTCAGAGCTAGCCTCAACCAGCATCAAGAGAAGACTGAGGGATTTTCCTGCAACCTGTGACCCCTTCCTATGGGGAACACTGGGTGGCCAATCTGGCAAATAGGTGGGTTACTGTAACAATTTTTTGTTATTGCCCTTGGAGACAAACTGTGGGCCCATGGTGAAATACAATTACCATTGTCTTTTGCCTCATTTGGGATATAAAAGGACAATTAATCTTTTATTGAGGACATACATACCAAAAAGAACAAATAAGCAGCACTACTCAAAAATGGGTTAAACAGAAATGTATAAATGTAAACTCTTCTCCATGGAAGGGCCAGTGACCTTACATAACTTGCTTAGGAATGATGATCCCATCTGCCTTTGTAAGGGAGATAAACTGTTTTAAGATCTCATTAGCTGGCTCTGTTGTCTATAGGATCTCCCATAACATCCATCAATCCAGTACAGTACTCTATCATTGACAGAGGATAGGAAGGGACGTGAGATAGGAGAGTATTGTCATCATCATCCACTGTGTCAACCTTATCTTAACTTTTCCTGTATAGTGCAGAAACCAAAACTAGGTGAATTGAACGCAGATATCCCAAATCTACTGATGCACACTTCTCTGAAAAGCCTCAAAATCTTTTCTATTTTAAATTAGATAAAAGCTCTACCAGGTCATTTCAGCAGACCTCCTTTGCAGAAGATTTCTTTTCTGGAACAGAAATTTACACTCAGTGCCAAATTCCACCCAGGTTTCCTTCCTGCAGGGTGACTAGTGATAAATCTGTGTGCCTCTCACTGTTCTTAGTTCTGACTCCCCAGAGCTACCAATTCCATTGCAGAGGTCATATTCTAGACTAAGTCTGATTGTGTTACGAAGAATCCTTAAGCAAAAGGACAAGCTTTATTCTATGGCTAAATATTTAAAAGCTCTATGCAGAGTTGATCCAGGTTTTATAGGGCCTGACACACTATTTGGGCAGTCCTCTTAAGAAAAAAAAAGCACGAAATTACAAATACAAAATTAGATCTGAAAGTGAATATTTATTTGGAATGAGAAAATGAAATCACAACAAATTTAAAAGTTTAAAAACTGAAAATATCATGTATCAGAAAATCTAGAAAAATAGCGAATAGTTTAATTAACTGCCTGACACACCTCTACAGTACTTTCTCCTTATGTTTTTGGGATGCATTCATTATTCTTTGCCTCTTCATTTAATAATAATATTGGAATGTCGTTTTCTGTAGGAAGAGTAGAAAACTAATTGTTTTTCCTCTAGCATGTTTGATCAAAATTTGTTTTCTCTCATTGGTAGAGTAGAAAAATTTCTTTTGGTTTTACAACTCACTAATAATAATGTCTACATTTTTAGGGATTGCTTTAAATTTGGGAAGACTAATCTAGTCTATTTCATATATAAGTTGTAAGATTTGGAAGAATTTTTCACAGACCACTTTTTAAGTCTGCACGTTTCCAACTTTGTTGCCTCTACATCACCTAATACTTCCAGTATCAGAGCCCCCTGGCACATTCATATAGTGTGACATCACCTGTGGCATGGATCTTCATGTCTCCTCAGCAAGTGAACTGGCATAGGGAGCTATAGTATTCCTCGAGCCATTCCCATGCCAGTATGGCTAGCAATAATTAACTATAAACAGAGTTGCTGCAAACCACAAAAACATATCCCTCTAAGTCCAAATGAAACTTATCATTTAACTCTATTTCCTCTTAACTGAATCCCTCAAAACATCCATAGCCCCTCTGCTGCCACTCATTAAGAAGAAACGTATGATGGAGGGAAAGTCAAAGTGAAAAGAGACAGTGTTTTTGCTAATTATGATTAAAATATCTTACTTTTGCAAATCTACAAAAATATAAGCACATTACTAGGGCCCCAAAAGGCCCTTAGAAAGATTTGCACAGATAGAGGTCCATGAAGCTAAAACTCATTAACCATCCAGTAAATTTACCACTGCTTTTCAATCTAACATTTCATTACGAAAATCTATGCCTTATTTGTAGCTAGCTGCACTAGTTAATTTCAGATTTTTATTCACTAATTCAGAGACTTTATGTTTACAGATAAAATAAACATTAAGACTTGTAAAGATGAAAAAGCAGATTCCATGAGAAGACTCTGCTTTCTGGACTATGATCCAATAAACATAATGTGGTATCTTCTATTCTGCAAAAGAATGGGGGCCATTTAAAGTTGTTAAAGAAAATATTCTTGAAAGGTGCTACTAATCATGCAGATATCAAGCTACTCATGAAAAATGATAGGCAGCATACATCAACATCTGAATCCATTAGAAGGCACTGGTGAGATATTAGCACTTCAAGATTTTTTTTCAGTGATTCTGAAATTAAATGAAACATGGCAAACATTTTCTCACTTGGGGAATTATTACCTTATATTGAATCTAATCATAAAATCCTAGGATTTTAGAGGTGGAAGAAATCTGAGTAGTCAACCCTTACCTTTCCACAATTTTTTATCAGACTGCTGCCTAACCTCATTTGAAAGCTGCCAATGGTGAGGAGGTTTGGGACTTTGTATGAAAGTGAGAGATACTTAAAAATTCAACAACCACAGAAGGATTATAGAGTCAAAAGCAAGTTTATACCAACCTTCCGGCACCAGCTCTCTAAGAATAACAACATTAAAAAAATTTTTTGTGTAAATATTTATGGGTTTTGTTTTGCAAAACTCTTATCCTGGCTACATATTTTTTGCTGCTTCTTTGCATAGCAAAAATTTTGATGAAAAATTTATCAGATTTTTAAGTGGATTATGATTTTAATGTCATGTCTAAGAACTTTGAGCCTAACCTTATGTCATAAAGATTTTCTTCAATGTTCTCTTCCCCTCTTTTAAAGTTTATTTATTTTGAGAGAGAGAGGGAGCATGCACACACAGGAAAGGAGAAGAAAGAGAGGGAGAGAGAGAGAATCCCAAGTAAGCTCCTCAGGTTCCACACTGTCAGCGTAGAGCCTAATATGGAGCCTGAACCCACGAACCCATGAGATCATGACCTGAGCCAAAATCAAGAGTCAGACGTTCACCTGACTGAGCCATCCAGGCACCCCTCCAGTGTTTTCTGAAAGTGTCATAGTTTTATGTCTAACATTTAGATCTGTGACCCATTTTAAGTTCATTTTTGTTTACGGTGTAGACTTAGGTCAACTTTGGTGGGCTTTTTTGGCACATGGAGTTTAATTGTTCTAACACTATTTGTTGAAAAGATTATCCTTTCTCCATTGAATTATCTTTGTCCCTTTGTTAAAAATCAAGTGACTATATTTCTATGAGTCTATTTATTGACTCTATTCTGTTCCATTGATCTATATCTATCCCTTCACCAATAACACACACATCTTGCTTTCTGCAACTTTAAAGTAAGTCTTAAAATCAGCTAGTGTGATTCCTCTAACTTTATTGTTTTTCAAAATTGTTTTGGTGATTCTAGTTTGGTTTCCTTTCTATATAAATTTTAGTATCAGGTTGTCTAAATCTACAGAAAAATACCAATTTTTAAAATTAAAATTGCATGAAATTTGTATATTAGTTTGGGAAAAATTGAGATCTTTACTATGTTGAATCTTCTAATTCAACAACATGGGATGTGTCTCTACTTATTTAGGTCTCATTTGGTTTCTTTTATGAGTGTTCTGTAGTTTTCAGAATACAGAGATGGAATATGTTTTGTTAAATGGATACCTAACTATTTCATTTTGGGGAGAGCTATTGTAAATGGCACTGGCTTTTAATCTGGGTTTCCAGATTAAATACTTAAATACTTGTTCATCACAAGTATTTATAATTATTTTTGTGTACTGACTTTGTATCCTGTGTTCCTGTTAAGCTCACTCATTAATTTGTATTGATATGTGTGAATTCTTTGGGATTCTCTATGATGTCAATTATGTCCTCTGCAAATAGAAATAGTCTTATTTTTTCCATTCCAATCCACATGCTTTTTATTTATTTTTCTTGCTTTATTGCACTGGCTAGAATTCCAACACTTGGTTTATTACTCTGCTGTCACCATCTTCAAATTGTTAGCTTTTAAAAAAATTTTTTTAATGTTTATTCATTTTTGAGACAGAGAAAGACAGAGCATGGATGGGGGGAGGGGGGTAAGAGAGAGGGAGACAGGATCTGAAGCAGGCTCTAGGCTCTGAGCTATTAGCACAAATAGCACTGTGAGATCACTACCTGAGCTGAAGTTGGACACTTAACCAGCTGAGCCACCCAGGTGCCTCACTTCAAATTCTTAGCTTTTGAATCAGGTATAACACATTTTTCATTGTGCACTGTGTTTTGCTAATTATGCAGCCAGTACTGATAAAACATTTCTCTGAGTGGACTATAAATCCGCATTTCAAGCTTGATACTCATTGGCGAGTAATAGAACAAAATGCCTGTGAAGCATAATACCCTACTTTCAGGGAAGACTGAAGCTAATTGAGATGATACAGTGGGATGGGGAGAAGCAGGTGGAGCAAGGGTTTTATATTAATTATCAATGTAAATGCTATGCTACAGATTATACTGTACTTAGAAATTTGACCAGTATATGAATATTACAAATGAAAATGTATTTTTCATATTCGAGTATTAATTTTCAAAGAAGTATGGCCAGCATATCTTATATTATTCTAAGTGCAATTCTCAGAAATGCCAAGATAAAAACTATAATAAAACTAATACGAGATTATCTTCTCTCCAGATTAAAAGTTATAGCTCCTTAATACTTTATTGCCTCCTTATGCCTAATTAGACTAATAAAGAAGAAAGAAGCTAACTAGAGAAATACATTTGTGATTTGAATTCAGTGAATAAACACCTCAAACTTCTCTTTTAAGGACACGTTATAGAACACTAGATATTTCTTAATTTATGAAAATCCAAATTTAAAATATCAAACTCTTTTTTAGCCAGCTGACTTATTAAAAAACATTACAGATGTTTTTCACTTGACTTGAGATAGTTAATATTCTAGTTTTATATTTAAAGTCTACAATTTTTCTTGGATATTTTTTATTATGTACATATTACAAACATACCTACTCCTTGACACTGGCTAAAGCCTAAGATACGTTTTGATGCTGTAAATGGTACCAGTTTCTATTTAAGAGTAGTGATACAGGGTGGGATTTGGTAGTAGAGCTTTAGTTATTATGTCTCTTTCAACTATGTGAGAAGGTATAATCCAGCTTCTACACTTTAGAAAGGGGGAAATTCCAGTGGACTCTTCAATATTCACAGGAAACTATAGAATTTGTAAACAGACATCCATCTCTTTTCAAAATAAAAATATACTCCCAGTGGGATCCTAGGAACACAGAGAAATTCTATTATTCTTATGAATCAATTAGGATCAAACAGAAGAGAGAAAGTATCTGGGGGGAGCCCATCGCCCCCTCTTTTTCATCTTGGAAAATTTGAAACTTGAAAGGTAAAGGTAATAAATACCAGGTGATTTCCCTTCCTTTCAAATGTTCACAAATTCGAAGTTCCACTTTGTGAATTTTTGAGTGGTATACTTAAATTTTTGAGTGGTATACTTAAAACAATCTCATTTAGACCCAGTATACTCCTCTGTTAGCTGAAGACCACAATGAAATCAGAATACTACTGCTAGCTAAGAGAACTCTGTAGACCATCTTCAGATACCCTGTTTCCTGGAACTCTGCGTGTGTGTGTGTGTGTGTGTGTGTGTGTGTGTGTGTGCGTGCGTGCGTGTGTGAGAGAGAGAGAGAGAGAGAGAGAGAGAGAGAAACAAAATACAGAAGCAAGAGCGTAAGTGAGAACCAGTTATCTCTAAACACCCTGGTAAAACAATCCAAGATTACAACAGCTAAATTCAGTGTTGGTTTTTTTCCCCCAAACTGAAGGCAATGGACTGAAAACTCCCAGTTAAACCCTAAAGATTTTTTTCATGCAATCACGATTTCCCCATTTTTTGGAAGGAGAGGGAATAAGATATCTAAGGAGAAGATTTTATAGAGTTGACCTTGGTTCTAAACATGTGATATTCAGTGATAGAAAAATCTATTGATTGCTTAACTGTTCTTGTTACTCACCTGGATAAAACCCAAATAAATTCACAGCCACTGTGCTGAAGAGGCCATATGGCTTGTAATTAGACTCCTGCTCTCAGCCAAGATATTGAGACATTTATTACATTTGCTCTGTAGCATTCATCACACTTTGCTGCTCAGGTAAAGGGCATCAAGGAAGAGATTAAATTCACCTTCTCTCTTTTCACCAATCCCCACTCAATCTCCCTCCTACCTTCTTCCCCCCAACCAAAAGGGACCCATTTCTAAAACTAATTCATAGAAAAAAAAATTCTTGCAACTAACTAATCCAAAGTCCTTTACTTCTTCTTTATATAAATACATCAAATAAGCATCATCAAGGTTCCGGGCCAGGGGACCAGGACAAGTGAGTCAGCTCAGAATGCTGACCCAAAAGAAACTCAAAGTGGATCCAAAGTTTCTTCAATTTTTGGCTGCCAAGGTTCAGTGAACAAACAGTGTAAAAACCTGTTTACAGGTTTATTAAGATAGTTTTCTCACAGCAAACATTTATTGAGCACTTAATATTTGTTAGACACTGTGGTAGGAGCTAGAAAAAGAAAATACATGGACTGGGCTATCTTGGATTTTACAATTTAGCAGAGGAGATGGGAGACAAATTGAAATAATGACACTAAAGAGCTAGCTAATTTACAAGTATAAGCACACCAAAGAAAAGGCACAGGGGCTGTGATAATAAACACTAGGAGGCCTGACTTGTGAGACAATGTAACAAGGAACAGAAACAAGAGCATAAATGGGAACCAGTTATCCCTGGCAAAGCAAACCAAAGGATGCAGGTAAAGATAGCTTCCCTGAGGAAGTGACATTTAAAGCTGAAGACATAAAGAAGGAGAAGTTGAGGTATAGGAGATTATGGAGATGGATAACCCTAGAAGGGATGAATCTTGATACCAACAAAGCGTTTGGCACAGTATCTCCCTACACCCTGTAGATAAGATGGCAAATAATGTTCTCCATGCCAGACAAAGCAGTTAAAATCATATTGGGCTGTTCTACTGAACAGTTTTATCAAGGAATTGAGTAAAGCAGTAGTTGTACAGAGATCACAGTTGCAAATAACCCCAAAATGGGAGTTGTTCAGATAAGGGCTCATCCCATCAAAGTATGATAGAGAGAAAGCAGCTAGAATCTTAGACATTTTGCTAGAGAAGAGCAAGAGCCGTAAAATTTAACTAGATAAAGGGGAAAAGGAGTTAAGAGAAACCCAGGAGGTTCTGAGGAGGAAAGGACAAAAAGTAGAGGAGAGGTGAAATTTTATTCAGCCATAAAAAGAATGAAATACTGACACGTGCTACAATGTAGATGAACCTGTAAACATTATGCTAAGTGGAAGAAACCAGACATCAAAGGACAAATATTGCATGATACATTTATATTAAATAACCAGAACAGACAAGTCCATTGAGGCAGAAAACTGATGGTTGCCAGGGCCTGGGGAAGGGAGAAACAGGGAGCAACTGCCTAATAGGTACTGGGTTTCCTTTGGGGGAAATGTCTTATAACTAGATAGAAGTGGTGAATTATACTAAATTGTTTGCTTTAAAATGACTAATTTTATGTGAATCTTACCTCAATTAAACAAATACACAGGGGTGCCTGGGTGGTTCAGTCGGTTAAGCATCTGACTCTTGGTTTCAGCTCAGGTCATGTTCTCATGGTTCATGAGTTCAAGTCCTGTATCAGGCTCTCTGCTAATAGTATGGAGCCTGCCTGGGATTCTCGCTTTCTCCCTCTTTCTCTCTCAAAAATAAATAAACTTAAAAAAAACCCAAACAAACATAGAGGAGAAGGGTAGAACAAAATTTGATTAGAGAAAGAAATTAAATACCCTTCCTACAGAAGAGAAGTTTCTTTGTTCTCTGCAAATTCACCCATGGCAGGGAGTGGAAGATGCCACAGGCCTAACCAACTCACAAAGTAAGGGAAAATGAGAAAGTGGATTATTAGCCTTTTATGCCAACGACTTTGAGAGCAGATACTATTATGGCTACAACCAAGGGCTTTGGAGTCAGACAATTCCATCTCAAGCCCTAAATATAGGTTATTGGTTGAGGTGTTGGGGGTAATTCACTTAATTCCTTAATCTGTTATTGTTTTTATTAAATACTAAATACATACAAATATTATGACCTGACTTTATACCTTTTATAAAAAGAATATGCCACTACCTTTTCAGTTCCTAGTGACTTTTCCCTCTGCTATCTTAAATCCTTTGTAATCATTTTTTTCCTTCAGTTTTATTGAGATATTTGATGTACAGCATTGTTTAAAGTATACAATGACCTGACTTATATATATTTATGAAATGATTACCACAATATGTTTAGATAACATCCATCATCTCATCTGGATACAAAAAGAAAAAAGAAAAAAAGTTTTTCCCTGTGATGAGAGCTTTTATGATTTACTCTCTTGGCAACCTTCAAATATACCATATAGCAGTGTTAACTACAGTCATCATGCTGTATATTACATCCCCAGAAATTATTCATCTTATAGCTACAAGTTTGTACCTTTTAACTACCCTCACCTCTGGTAACCACAAATCCAATCTCCAATAAGTTTTATAATCTACATATAAGTGCGATTATACAGTATTTGTCTTTATCGGACTTGCTTCACTTAGTTTAATGTACTCACATTCTATCCATGTTGTTACAAATGGCAGGATTTCTTTCTTTTTATGGCAGAATAATATTCTATCACATACACACTTTTTATTTATCCATTCAAACATCGATGGACACTTAGGTTGTCTCCATCCATGTCCTGGCTATTATAATGTAATAATTTCCTTAATATTCTTTTTAGCATTACAAATAAAGAAATTTGCATTCCTAATCCATATATTGCTTGGTTTTGCATATTTCTGAACTTTAAGTGAATGGGCTTATATTCAACAATTATCCTCCAACTTGCTTTTTTTTTCAAAACTCAACATCCTATTTCTTTTTCTTTTTAAAAATTTTTTTAATGTTTATTTCTGAGACAGAGACAGACAGAGCATGAGTGGGGGAGGGGCAGAGAGAGAGGGAGACACAGAATCAGAAGCAGGCTCCAGGCTCTGAGCTGTCAGCACAGAGTCCAATGCGGGGCTCGAACTCACAAACCATGAGATCATGACCAGAGCTGAAGTCGATTGCTCAACTAACTGAGCCACCCATGCGCCCCTCAACATGCTATTTCTAAGATCCATTCACATTATGACTGCCTTTCATTCATTTTCACTGTTGTATAGTATTCTTCTGTGAGAACATCCCATAAATTTATTTACCCATTCTACTGCTAACAGATATTTGGGTAGTTTCCACTTTTTTGTCCATTAAAAACAATGCTTCTATGAATGTTCTTATACATATCTTCTGGTGCGTAAGTGCTAACAGCAAATACCTTAGTCAAAGTGTTTGTACATCTATACTTTATTACATAATGCCACGTTGTTCTGCAAAACTATTGCACTAATTTCCATTACTACTAAAAGTTAATGAGAGTTCCTGTTGTTCCACATTCTTGTCAACACTTGATATCACCAGACTAATTGTGTGCCAATCTGGTGGGTGGGAAATGGTATGCCATTGTGGTTCTAATTTTTATCTCTTTTCTTATGTTGTTAATTTGAGTTTTTCCTTCTATGAAATGCCTATTCAAATCTTTTGCAGGTTTTCATTATATCATGTACTTTTTTCTAACTGATATTTTTATATTTGGGTATTAACTCTTTATCATGTTTGTTTAAAATGTATTCTCTCAGTTTATGTCTTGGTGTTTTTTCACTCTATGGTATCTTTTGATACACCAAAGTTCTCAGTTTTAATGTAATAAAATGTCAATTGTTGTCTTTATCTTTGGTGATTTTTGTATTTTAAGAAATCTTTCCCTATCCCAAGGATATAAAGGGGTTCTTCTATGTGGTCCTTTCAAAGTTTATAGTTTTGCTCTTCACATTTACATGTTTAATCATCTGGACTGATTTTTATATGTCATATGATGTATGGTTCCAGTTTCAAGTTTTACATATAGAAAAAAATTGTCAGAGCACAGTGATTTCTAGTCTTGGTTTCAGAATACACTAAGTTTCAATAGATATATGGAGGACTTTCTGGTCTTTCTATTCTGGTTCACTGCTCATTTTGTCTATCTGTATGCAACACCAGGCCCATTTGTAAAATTCCTGGTACTGTTTAGGCAAGTCTTCCCGCTCTGTTTTTCAGGGAAGTCTTATGTATCCTTGGCCTTTTGCTTTTCCATATAAATTTTAGAATCAGTTTTGTCAAGTTTTTAAACAAAAGATATTTAAATAAAACCTTTGAAATCTTGTTTAGAATTGCAGTGACTCTGTAGATCAGTTACATACTATTGACATTTTTAAAAATGTGTCTTCTAACATGTGACATGGTATATCCCTTCTTTACTGGCTTTTGCTAAGGATATCTTACGTATTTTTGGCTACATTTATTCCTGAATGCTTTATCCATTTTTATATAGTTACAAATAAATAACATTAATTTTATACATTGTTTTGGTATACAGAAATGTGCTTTTTTTAAACATTGATTTTGAATTAAAGAAACTAGCTAAGCTCTCTATTTCCAATTATTTATCTGTAAATTCTTCAGGGTTTCTACATAATTGCTTGTATCATGTATGAACAGTGATAGTTTTTATTCTTCCTTCCCATCTCTTATAATTTTTTTTCTCTGTCTTGCCGTTCTGTTTTTGCTGAGACTACCGGTAAAATGTTGAAGAGAAGATGCTTTCAAGATTGCATCTTAACTATGAGGCTTGCTGTAGGTTTTGTCTCTGTTCCTTTTTGTTAGAACTTTGTCACGAGTGTAAAAGTTTATCAAATATTTTTTTCTTCATCAGTTGAGATGATCACGATTTTTCTCCCTTAATCTGTTAATGTGAAGAACTATATGTTATTTTCCAATGTTAAAACAATCTTGCATTCTTGAGATAAACCCAATGCAGTCATGATGAATTAACTATTTTTTGATAAAATGGGTTTGCTAATGTTTTGTTTTAGATGTTTGTATCTATATTAATGAGTGAAGTTGGTCTATAATTTTCCTTTGTCAAAATTTCCTTATAGGGTTCTATATCAAGATTATGCCTCATGAAATAAATTAGAAACGATTCCTTCTTTTTAAACTTTTCTTAAAGATTTTGTGTATTATTACATTTATTTCTTTCTACAGGATTTTGTAGGACTTTCTGGGCTAATGTGTGATTGTACAAATTTTAAGTTACTGATTCAATGTATTTAATGTCTATAGGCCATCTAGATTTTCTTTATTAAAAAAAATAGTTCTTCAAAATTTCTTCTTATTACCTTTCATGTATTTGCATTACTGTCCCATTTTTCACTCCCTGTATTGGTTATTTCCATTTTTTTAGCAGTGCTACCAGATATTTGAAAATTTAATTGGTCTTCTCAAATAACTTTTGGTTTTGATTCTCTTGTATATTTGATTCTATTTAATTTCTATTCTTTATTATTTCTCTTAATTTATTGTTAGTTTTCTAACTTCTTAAATTTTATACTTCTTTTCATCCTTTCTTCTTTTGTGATATTAAGCATTAAAGGCTATAAATTTTCCTATAAGTAACACTTTAGTGTCACACACACACATTCTTATATTGTTCTTATAATCAGAGTCCTAAATATTTTCTCATTTCCATTATAATTTTTTCTTTGATCTCTAAGTTAGGCCTAAGTTTTAATTTGTAGACCTGTGGGGTTTTTCAGGTTTTTTATTATTGTTTGCATCTATAACTTAACTGCACTGTGATCAGAAATTATGGAGAGCATGATACAATAGTTCAAAATGTCTTCAGGCTTGCTCTGTATCCTAGAACTTAATTTTTATAAATGTCCCACATTGCTTCAAAACAATACATTCTGCATTTGTTAGGTTCACCGTTCCATATATGACTGTTAAATAAACCCAACTTATTGTATGTACTAGTTTGCTAGGGCTGCTGTTAACAAAGAACCACAGACAGGGTGGCTTGACAACAGAAATTTATTCTCTCACAAGTGCGGAGGTTAGAAGTAGAAGATTAAGGTGTCATTAAGATTGACTCCCTCTGAGGCCTCTCTTCTTGGCAGGTAAATGGCCATTTTCACCTTATGTCTTCACATGGTCTTCCCTCTGTGTATCTGGGTCCTAATAACATCTTCTTATAATGACACCAGTTATACCGAATGAATGCCCACCCTGAAGATCTCATTTTAATTTAATTACCTCTTTAAGAACCCTCTCTCCAAATTTGATTCATATTTGAGGTACTGGGGGTTAGAACTTATGAGCTGGGGCAGGGGGAAGAGGTATGTGTGACACAGTTTAGTCCACAACATTGTACTTTTCAAATTCTTTATATCTTTAAAGATTTGTTTGTTTGTTTCACTGGTCAGTTACTGGAGGAAGCATTCAAATCTTCCACCATGATGATGGATTTCTCTATTTTTCTATAAAGTCTATCAGTTTTGCTTCATATATTTTGAGGCTATTTTATTAGTGTATATAAGTTTAGAATTTTTATAGTAATTTGGTGAATTGAATATTATGTTATTATCTGGTTACTCTTTAGCTCTATCAATGCTTTTTGTCTGTTAAAGTTATGTTAGCTTTCTCTTATTTATTTATTTATTTATTTACTTACCTACTTACTTATTTAGAGTGTGCGCCTGAGCCAGGGAGGGGCAGAGGGAGAGAGAGAATCTCAAACAGGTTCCATGCCCAGCTCAGAGCCCAATTCAGGGCTCTATCTCATGACTGTGAGATCATGGCCTGAGCCAAAATCAAGAGTCAGGCACTTAACCAGTTGAGCCATTCAGAAGCCCCACATCAGCTTTCTTTTTATTAGTGTTTGTGCGGTAAGATGTTTACATCTTTTCACTATCAACTTTTTTGTCTTTATGTCCTTTGATGTGTGTTTTATAAATGTGGTGGGGAGGAGGGATTTATTCAGTTTGAGAAAGTTTTTCTTTTAAATAAAGTATTAAGTCCATTTGTATTTATTATAATTAACTATATATTTCAATTATTTCCTACTCTCACAGGAAGTATATATACTTCCTTTTTGTGTATAGCACAGTTTTTAAGAGAATAGACTCTAAGAAATACTGCCTACGTTTGATTACCAGCTCTATTACTTACTACCTGAGTAACTTGGGCTACTTACTTATAATTAGTTATATTTAATTATCACTTTAAATTGACTTTTTTTTCTGTTTCTCTTTTCTTTTTTCTTTCTTTTGTAATGAAAGATTTTTTTTTTCGTATTTCATTTCTTTTCCTCCCCCAGTTGGGAAATTATATTCTTTGCTCTGTTCTTTAAGGGTTATTCTAAACATTTATCAAGCATACTTAAGTTATCAAAGTTTAAAGTTAATTCTTATCTTTACCCCTCCTGAACAATACCTCTGTAATACCTTAATTCTGATCACTCCCTTTCTGATTTATACACCATTGCTGTATTCTAGTTTGATCTTAATTTAAGCCTCATAAATTATTATTGCTGTACATAATCAATAATCATTTAGTTTTATTCACATACCTACCATTTTCTTTACTAATCATCATTCCTTTTTACAGCACAAATTTTCTATCTAGTAACACTTTCTTTGTGCCTGAATCACATCTTTTAAATTGAGTCTGTTGGTAGCACAATTTCCATTTTTATTGTCTGAAAATGCCTTTATATTATGGTTTTTAAAAAAGTAACAATAGCACAGTTTGTAAACAAATTTAGGTTGATAGATACTTCTTTTAACATATTAAAAGTATAATTCCATAGTTTTCTGGCCTACACATTTGCTATTCAGAGATAAGAGTGCTGTTGAAACCACTGGTTTTCTTTAATGTCACTAAGATGTCTTAGATATAACTTTATCTTTAATTTATCCTGGCTTGTTCTTGAATCTGGGGATTGGTGTCTTTCTAGAGAATTCTTAGCCATTAAATCTTCAAAATATTGCCTCTAATTTTTTTTTTGAAAGTCTTATCAGATATGTTAGACTTTATCACTCTATTCCTCATGTCTTTTAACCTCTTTCATATTTTATTTCTTTGTTTCTCTATTACATTCTGGTTAACCTCCTCAGATCTGTCTTCCACTTCATTCTCTCTTTAGCTATAAACCCACTCATCAGGTTTTTAAATTTCAGATGTTTTAATCTCAACTTCTTTTTTAATAGTTTCAAAATCTACTTGGTCACTTAAAAAACACATGCAACTCTTTTTTATTCTATGTCTTAAAAGTGCAGGACTTGAAGTCTTTGTGGGTCTGATTTGGCCTATTGTTTCTACTAGCTCTCACTCAGTGTTCATTGTTTCTGTGTGTAATCTTTCACTCCCTCCTTCTCAATCTTTCCATCTCTCTCTCTCTCTCTCTCTCTCTCTCTCTCTCTCTCTCTTTCTCTCTCTCTCTCTCTCTCCCTGTTTTCACTATGAGTTACGTTTCTTGTAATTTTTTAGTTATTTTTTTGAGGGTCTTTCTCTATTTCTCTATATCTCCCTGATCTCTCTATTCATTTTTACCTTGAGTTCATGTATTTAAGCAATATTTTAATGAATCTTTGAGACCTGTGTTGAAGATGGAGCCATTCTCTTCTGCTAGGTGCTTGGGAGCACATCTTATACTGGACCATTTTAAACTAAATTATCAGCTTGAGGTTTCCTGGAACACATAGATATTTAAATTTGGTCTGCCAATATGTATGCTCATTGGCTTGCCATTAAGTATTTGTAGGGGAGCTCTTTCCTTTTTCACCTCAGCACCAAAAACGCAAGCCTAACAAATTTCCTTATAGATTTAGGGGTATGGTAACTTAGAGTGTGATAACCATTTTGGGTACAGCATTATGTGGGAAGCTTCCTATTAGACTTTCATCTAAGCAAGCTCCAAGTTCTGACCTCTCTCCCAACCAGGACCATATATGTAATTGTGCACTGAACAACTTTAGGGGGCATTTTGCATACAGATATACACTAGAGTCTATATGACATGTGTGGTAGACCTGTCCTCATCCCCACAAGATGGCTCAAGTTCACCAGGTTCAGCAATTGCTTCAAGTTGAAAGCTGGGTTCAGTGCTTTTGTTTTATAATTCTATAACGGACAGAACTTAAATGAAGAGTAAAGATAGTGTCTCCTCCCTTTTGAAGTCCTTTAAAGGGTAGGCATCCTCAATATCTTATGAACTGAATTGGTTTGCCAATCATCATTTCAACAAAAATATCTACCACTTGCCCCATTAAAGGAAATGTAACATAATAAGAGGGTGTTTATTGCTTTGCTTTGTTTATTTTTAGATGTGGACTTTCCAGTTGTTCTCCAGCCTACAAATGCAAATGAGAAAACACAGCTAATCAGAGAAGAACCTCGAAGTTATTGCACAGACTCTTAATATTGAGACCACTGAGGGTCCACAATACATCTTCTTGGTTCAACCATGTCTCCAGGTGGTCATGGGAGGGCAGGGTAGAAGGCATGAAATGCTGTGAACTTTTCCACATTTGTATTTTATTTTTTAGGTTAGGGAAAGATGATTGCTACATAATTTTCTCAGTAAGCAGTCTCACTCTTTGAGTAGAATTCCTAATGAAACACATTCCATTTTGATGAATAAAAGCCTGAAGAGTTATTTTATGCTCCTTGCATGAGGTAAGACAGTAGTACTGGACAGGCTTCATGAGCCTGCCCTTTATGTGACCCAGACCTAATTCCTTACTGTAGTATTCCAAACAGAAGCCACTTTTCATCTATTTAACTGAACTGCAATATTCCTATCTGCCACAAATATCATCAGCAAAACATATATGAGAATTTAAGAGGAATCTTGTGTATGTATGGAGACTTTTCCCTGTCAATATTCAATATGGCTAGAAAAATATTTCAAGAGGCAGGAAGAAATTATTAGGTAAAAAAGACAAATCACTTAATTTTGAAGTATATCTTTGAAAGATTAAAAACTGTCATTTACTAGAAATTGTTGAGTAAAACCAAGAAGAAAGGTTTTGTGTGTACTTTTAGATTGGCACAAAAACAAAAACAAAATATCAACCTGGTTAAGTTTATGGTTTTTCTGGATCCAGAAAAATTCCCAAACCAGCCCTAAAAATGTGTTGACCATTTTTTTTAAGTAAAAATAATTTTTCTACAACTGACCTAAATTAGACAAAGTGAGGAAAAGAAACATATAGGGTAAAAGGTAGAATTCTGAATTCTACAGCCTAACTTTAGACTTAAAGGCATATCATTTACCCCTTTTTGGGTGGGATTAATTACACTGATCAGAAAGTGCTCAGCTCTGTGCATGTTGAACAATTAAGCTCAAAGGTCATGTCTGCATTTACTATTTGATCTTTATATTCATTATGTGATCAAAACCATGTGCTAAAACTATGTTCTAAAATAGTACAGAAAGTGTTTGTTTTTTCTTGGTTCTTTATATAATATTGCAGCTTTCAAGATCTTATTATGTTTTTATATAATACTGCATGAAATGCCATTTTCTTTTTCTGTTTCTTATTCTCCCCTACCACCAAATTACAGTCAAATGAGCCTAAATATACATTGTAAGTGAAAACTGGTATTATAACTCTGACAGTTATGAAGTCATTAAAACTCTACTTTAACTCTTGAGTTACTGGATTTTTTTTTAATTGACATAATCAAGTAGGAAAAGCTCTGGTTTGAAAGTTAGGAAAGCTGGTTCTAATCTAAACTCTCACTACCTAGCCCTGTGACCAAGTGAGATGAGAATATGGCTGATTGCTCTGTGTCTCCATTTTCTTATCTGCTCTGACCACCTTCCAAGTTACTGTGAGACCAGATGAAATAGCTGAGGTGAAAGAACTTTACAGAATCAAGTATTTGGCAAATATGAGGTGGTTTTATGTGAATTTGTATATGTTTGTATAATGTGACTTCTTACATAGATAAACTCTTACCCAACAAAACCCAGGAAGATACCCAGTACTAATGGCTCCAGTGATCAGCAAGTACTTGGAACTCTGTATTCAACAAACAAGTGCTATTTTCCATTTGATGGGAACCTAAGATAAATAGCCCTGTCTGTGGATAATTTCAGCTACTACATTTCCTTCCTGAAGTCTTTTAAAGCAAAAGATCAGGCCTATTTTTGAAGAGCAACTGTAAATCACAAAGTTCCTTTCTTTCTCTCCCAGACCTCATTTTTCTTTCTCACATGGAATGTTTTACTTCTACTCACAGCTTATCCAGAGAGCTGGTACAAGAGTAGAAAGATGAGAACAGGACATGAATCAGAATCAGAATCAGATGGTCAGATTAAATTCATGAAGGGGTTCTTGTTAATGTTCCCCACAAAGGGCTAATTACCAGTTACAATGATGAATGTGTATGAATGAGGAAATGAATCTACAGAATGTCCATTGGCTACATAGAAACAAGGATCAACTCTTCATTTGAGGAGAGGCTATTTAGGCATCTTGTAGAGATCAACAGAAGCTACCATCCAGAGTCACCTGCAGGTCTTCTAAATTCATAAGTATCTTAGCAGAGAAGCACCAAGAGGAAACATGCTCACTGTGATCTTCATAAAGGGTCAAATGAACCAGCACTTCAGTGGCTTAACACCTAGTCCTGGGCTTCAGGTTATCAGGGTAGGTGATTTCATATAAGGTTTCAAAGTCCATCTATTTATTTTTTCCTCTTTTACATAAGAACATAATAAAATACATATATGCATTTTTGTTTACCAAAATACATATTTTTTAATTCTTTGAGAATAAATGACATTCTATTTCTACATTTTAAATGGTATGTATGCTAAAACACATCTGATGTGGCCTAAAATACACCCACCTGTAATGCACTGCCTGATCTTCTGATCTACAGAGAGGGTTCCACTTAGGGCTACATAATCTCTGTGGTTGGCACAAGGATGACTCCTCCAAGATGTACTTATCCTAATTCCCAGAACCAGTGAATATATTACCTTTTACAATAAGAGGGACTTTGTAGATGTCATTGCCAATGATTCTGAGATAGGGAGATTATCCTGGATTATCCAAGTGGGCACAATCTAATCACATGGCTCCTTAAAAATGGAGAATTTTTCCTGGCTATGAGAGAGATGTGATGACTGAAGAATGGTCAGAGATATGCTCTGAAGTTAGAGGAAGAAAAGGGCCATAAACCAAGGTATGCAGGCAACCTCTAAAAGTTGGAAATTTTAAGGAAATGGATTCTTCTCTAGAGCCTCCAAAAAAGAAATGCAGCTCTGCCACCACCTTGATTTTTGTCCCGTGACACACGTCAAACTTCTGACCTTCTGACTGTATGAGTTTAACACTGAATCAGTGCCTCTCACTTGTTTCTTTATTGTCCTTACTCCTTATTCTAGATTTCTTTTTCTTTTTCTTTTTCTTTTTTTTTATTCCTTCATCCTGAGTATCTAACTTCATTTTCTCCTCGGTCTCTTCTCTTCCCTGGTTCTCAATACTCCATCTCCTTCCCTGTTCTCTTCCCTTCTCCCACTCCCACCTTTCTTCCATTTGACATTTATTCCTTTGTTTTAGTCTCCTAATCTCTCTGCTGGCCACTACCAATGCCATGTCCATGTTTACTGGTCTTTTACATAAACTGTTATAAATCTACCCCCAACCAGCGCAGGAAGGAGAGATAGCAAATAGTCTGGGTAACAATATTCAGAAAGGTGAATATTTTCAAATTCAAGCACAGATACTCATAATGCTGATAGGTCAGAGAGGAACAGAAGTATTTTTCCAACAATTCTCTGAGTGTATTGACAGAAAAATAATTCATAGTGACCACATTCATTATTTGAATGTATGGCAAGGTAATTTATTGAGACATTAATTGTGTTTTGTCCTTAGTGAGACTCAAAGGAATGAGGGCTGTCCTTCTGAGATTCATCTTATAAAGGTCACTCCCTCGCTATTGTGACCTTGGAAGTTAAATATAATGGTAGAGAGACACCTAGAAAACCACCACCCAGGCTTTTGTTTGGGTGCTTGGGCTATTATAAGGGCTGTTAGAAAGAAATGTGAGGGAGAGAAGTAGCCCTGTTATGAGGGCCTTTGGACTAAAGATGGGTTTGGAAGTTTGGAGGGGAGCTCCCAGAGTAGCCCAGACTTGTGCCTCTGTTAGAGTAAGCAGTTAGTTAGATTCTAGCAGGATACCCAGAAGCCAGCAAAGAGGAAGTCATGGCCACCTATCAGGGAAGTCAGAGGCCTGTCCCGGCAGCAGTCCACAAGAAGCCAGATCAAACCAGACAGGCCCAAGAAGGTGGGTGTCATGACACGAAAACCCTGGCCAAAAAAGGAAGAAAAGGCCAAAACCCAGCTTCCAAGAAATCCCTGCCCCTAGTAATGAATATCCCACCCCTAGTTTGTAACTGTCAATAAAAGATAGAAACCCAAACCCCAGTGCGCACAGCTCTTCTTCTCTTTCTCTAAGTCACCCACTGTCACATCTGAAGAGTATACTCTAGCTTTAATAAACTTTCCCACTTGTGTCATTCATCCCTGTGTTGTGTCTGTCCTTGAATTCTTTCTCGTGAGGAGACCAAGAAGCTTCAGCGACACCTTTGGGACAGGCTGGGTCAAGGCTCCAGGGCCCAGGGTCTCCCCAGTTTACTGGCAATATCTCCACAGGGGAGAGCCCCTCTGATGAGATAGCACTTGGATGCTGGGTGACAGACAAATTTAAGTCATGGCTTCTTAGCCATAACAAAAGATTCCTTTACCCACACCTGGCCCCTCAAAGGAATCCTACGGGGTTGGACACAGAGACCCCAGGAGCAATGAGGCTGGAGCAAGATGAAGGGCTAGAAACTCACTTGGAGGAGGAAGACGGAAAACCTGAGGACCCCATACATCCCTAGGAAGTGGGGAAGACTCTAAAAACCTGGCTGAGGTGAAATTTCTTGCTACCTTGTTAAACTGCAGCTCTGAGTCAGAATTAAATTTAGAACATATAATGTATTTAGATGATGAAGAAACTTACCTAAGATCTTTTTTCAAATGTCACTTCTTCAAAGGCTTTCCCAGACTACCATGCCTAGAACTATAACCCACCTCATGCTTCCTATTCCCTACTTTTTTCCTTCATACCTTTCACTAACATACTTTTTAGTCTTGATTTATTGTCTGTCTCCCACACTGTGAAGGCAAAGATTTTGGGCTATTTTTGTGTTCTGCTGTATCCCCAGTGCTTAAAATAATGCCTGACACATGGTACACAGCAAGGAAATATTTGTTAAATGAGTAAATGTTTAACCTGTATCACAGAACAGAGAAATTCCTACCTGCTAGAAATGCAAAAGCTGCTAGAATCTTTAGCCTTTAGAATCTTTTTCCTTTAGGAAACAAAATAATGCCTGACACATGGTACACAGCAAGGAAATATTTGTTAAATGAGTAAATGTTTAACCTGTATCACAGAACAGAGAAATTCCTACCTGCTAGAAATGCAAAAGCTGCTAGAATCTTTAGCCTTTAGGAAGGCTTAGTATATTAATTTTTTTGCATATTAATATGAACAATTTGATTAATATAAAAATTAATGGTAGCTTGGCACCCAATAAGGTCTCTGACTCAATTACAGAGCTATCTTAAAAAATTTTAGCAGCTTGCCCTCCCTTACTCCTCACTGATGTGAAGGCAAATCCATCCCCAGAGCACCAGTCCTTCCCCAACAAAGAAAAACCTTTATCCGAGAAACACGAGTCCACTTCTCCAAACCCCTCTTTTTCCAGCCGCCCCTCCTAAGCACCTAAGTAACATTTATCTGTATATTATTCTTGAGCTGTTCTAGAGTACAAAGTATAAACTTAGATTAAGTTATGTATAACCAGTTTCTGTAAAACAAAGCCATTTCCAAATTGCAGATGGCTCAAATTAGCAGTGATTTCCAGAATGACATCTTAGAGTCAGAGTCTACATTTGTATTTTTCCCAGTGCTAAAAATGAAGTAGGAACTAACAAATATCTTTTGATTAACTGGTTAATTCTTACAACACATGTCATTTCTGAGAAAAGCCTTTCTCCAAAAAGAGGCCTAAACATGCTCAGTATTAAATGGGTGGGATACAGCTTTCTGGAACTTTCATGCTGTTCCCGGGCTGTCCCCAAGAAGCAAAACTAAATTCCCAGAATCCAATCAGCAGTAATAGGACAGCTGTTAACACTTTCTGCTCGCTACTGGGGCTGCCAACTCAGCTTTGTAATAGCGGAAAAATCCTATTACTGTATCAACTTCTTCAGCTCCTGAGAGCCCCCCCACCCCAGGCAGGTCCTTGTTCCCAGGCCCAGAAGGAGGGAATCTTACCTCGTGAAGGTTTTTTCCTTCTGAGTAATCTGTCCTGGTACCCAAATATCTCTACTCCCGAAACATTGTCCAGAGTCATCTATAATGCACTTTATTTTCTGGTGAAGAATAATTGGGGAGAAAATTTTTAGTGAAAATTTTCACTTTGGGAATGAAATTCCAACATTTTCTTAAATATTTTTAGAATGATCTATTTGGGCATGTTAATTATTAAACTGACATTTTTCAGGATTATTTATTATAATTGCAGAAAGCAGTATTTTAAAGCTAACCTAGGTTTAAAAGTAACAAATGATAGCCATCAGGAACAGAAAAATATTAAGTCTACTTATTGATTAACTTATAGCATAACAGTTTTATATAAAATGTCTTCATTTCAAAAGTTGCTTCATTGTATTTAGCATGGAATTTGTTTTTTAAACAATACATAGTATACTCAGAAAATAAAATTTTAGCTACCGAAACCTGAAAGATGCAGGTTATTCTGAGTAAGAGGGTAAAAAGAATAAAAGTGATTCACTTCCCTTCTTTCTACTTTTCTTTGTTCTCTCTTAAGTCTTTTCTCAGCACATGCCATCCCTCAAACTAAAGGATTTGAAAGGATGTGGGAAGTGATGGCTTTTAGGATCACAGGAGCATTTGTATTTTTAAAAGATGATTCATTCTTTCATGAATTAAAAATAAATCTGTCGAATGAACAATAATAACCAATAGTCATAGTGCTTACTACCTGAAGCTGCCCTAAGAGCTTCTTATTAACTTGATATATTTTATATTTATATATTCACTTAATACACCATCTAAGGGACAAGTACTATCAGCATTATCACTCCCCCATTTCCACACTAAGAAACTAAACCACACAAAATTTAAATAAACTTGGCCAACATCATCCAGTTAGTAAGACGTAGAACAGGCTTGTCCTCAAATCCATGGTTTTAACAGCTGCGCTATATTGCCTCTCCATGGTGATCTTAGATTTCCAACTACATTTGTCCTTCCTGAGAACTAACCCTCTCCATGTCCTGCCCAACTCCGTCCCAGAGCTCTCATTTTCAAAAGAATATTCATTTCTGTCACTCTATTATGTATCTTTCTCTTTAACTGCCCTTTGTAGTAATCATCCTCACTTAATTCTCAGGGCCTTCTTCAAAAGCAAATTCTCAAAGACTCAAAATCCTCAAATTCTGCAAGAGCAAATTCCCAAACACTTCCTCTGTTGCTGCTTCCTCCTCCTCCTCCTCCTCCTCCTCCTCCTCCTCCTGCTCCTATTCCTCCTCCCCCCCTCCCCCCTCCCTCCACTCCCAGCTCCCTGTAGCATTTGTTTACCTGGGAAGCCTGTGTAGCCTTGGTAGCTGTCTGCCACTTTCTCTTGTCTGACCAATGAATAGCTGCAGCATTAATCAAGTGAGTGAAAAGTTGGATTTTTTTTTTTTTAATTTTAAAAGTGATTCTAGAGCTGTGGATATTACTAAACAATCCTGACTAAAAATTTTGGTAAAGTTCCTGCCATAATTTTACAGGATAATAGACAGTGCTAAGAAAACTTTTAATATATTTTTAAATAGTATTTAGTACACAGTAAGTACTAAATATATATATATATATATATAGTATATTATATATATTTAGTACATATATGTATTTATTGTTTGTGTGTGTGTGTGTATATATATATATATATATTTAGTACTTACTATGTGCCAGACACTATTCTAAGTGTTTAATATAGATTAATTCATTTAATCCTCACAGCAAGACTCTGAAGTTGGTACTATTATTTCTCATTTCATAGATGGGAAAACTGGAGCTGTTAATTAACCTGTGACTTTAATAACAAGAGAACAAGCATTTGGACTCAGGTAGTCTAGCTCTAGGGTCTGTCTGCCTAATTATGACACCACCATAGCACCATAAGACATTTGAATTCTGTAAAGTCAGATATAACTACTTATTTAATATCAAAACAGCATTTATACTCAGTATACTCAAATTTGTTCCTCCCCTATTAAAAGTGAATACTATAGGTCTATAAATCCAAGTTAACACATTCTATTCCATTATTCTGATTCCACAAGATTGGGATGAGAACATTTGCTATTATATGTAAAAACAAGGCATTTCGATATCATTTATACAATAGGATGTATAGTTTTCCATGACTTTAATTATCTGTTCATAATAAAAGAAATTATACTCAATTTCTCCATTGTACAAAATAAGGTACAATTTTTGAAGTTTCTATTAGTAAAAATATACCATTGTTATGTCAGATGACTAAATTAATAACCCTTTATTATTTCTTCATAGGAAATACAACATGGCAAACTAATTTTTCCTAAAGGACCTGGAATTTTATCTCCCATCATTTAAAATAAACGTGTGTGTTCCACAGCAATTTATTTTGTTTCTGGTAGTCTGTGTATGTCAAATTGCCATTGTGAAAAGCACAGTACCCTCCACACTCTGGACCTACCAGTCTTTATTTTTTCCTTTGGCACTCCCCACTGTTAAGCCTACTATAGGTATTATTTATTGTCAACCTGTTGTCTGTCTGTCCCTTCAAAATATATGCTCCGAGAGCAGAAATTTGTGGCTGTTTTGCTTACTGCTGCATCCTCAGCACTGTAATAGTGCCTGGAACATAGTAGAGACTGAATAAATGTTTATTAAAGGAATAAATATGAATCTCTGAAGAAAATCTCCCTGCAACATCTTTTCCCAGCCCTAGTCCTCCAAATCTTACCTTCGGGAAAGACACTGTATGACCAAGATGATAGCTCTACTTTTCCTGAGTGTGAAAGACTGCAAATGAACTTGCAGTCTTATGGAGCCCTGGGAATTGGATGGGTCAGTCTTGCAATCTCCCTGTAGTGCAAATGGTTCCTTTTAACCTCCTTAAGAGAAGTAGGGGGCCAAGGGTTGCTCTCATTAAAATCTTCTGATATAGTGATTTGGCTTATAATTCAGGATTTAGCTTGGCTTAATCATCCTGATTCCATATTTGCAAATTTTCCTACTTGCTAAAATTTATTTCATGGTCATTTACAATAATATATATTAAATAAGGTATATAAACAGTAACACACAAAACACATATTGATCACTTAAGATAATGTTGTGAACAGAGGCTCACAGGAACTTAACCTTGTATTTTTCCCAAAAGCAAAGGTTCAGTATTCACTAAACCACTGTTTGTGGTGACTATATAGAACCTAACTACTGCAAATAACACAAATGAACTGTATCTCCTGGAGTTATCCGGAATAGTTCCCTTTCTAACCTTGAAAATGCTATCTCTTTGGTTTCTCATAACAAGCAAATGTTCTCATTCAATCTTTTGGAATCCTTCTTGGAAACAGTACACATTTACAGAAAGCCATGGATGAGGAATCTTTAAGTAAACCTGAGTTCAGCCCTGTTCCCCCAACCTGAAGAGTTATCCTGAAGAAATTATTTAACATTTCTTGGTAGAGCTTCCTGCTCTGCAGAACGGTTTCAACTGAAAGGAAGAACTTGAAAGTTCTTTCATATGCATATTTCAGCAGGTTTGATTTCTTCTGAGGCCTGTCTCCTTGGTTTGCAGATGGCCACTTTCTTGCTGTGTATTCACGTGGTTGTCTCTCCATGCATGCACATGTCTGGTGTTCTCTCTCCCTGTGTCCTAATCTAATAAGGACAGTAGTCATATTGGATGAGGGCCCACCCTAATGACCTCATTTTAATCTAATTATCTTTTTAAAGGTCCCCATCTCCAAATACAGTAACATTCTGAGGCACTGGGGGTTAGTATTAGAATTTGGAGAGGGGTAGGAGAAAATTAGTCCATAATATACACCATCAGTCTCTCAAAATTGTGCCAGATTTTGGTTTGCTTTATATTTGCACCATAAATTCTTTTTTTTTTTCCCCTTCAAGCATTTTATTTTGGCAAAACTTTGCAGATCTGTAATGAATATTTTTTAATGCTGGATGCATGCTAGAAACCATGTCAAGAATATAGATATTAATAAACATAGGTACTAATTTCAAAAATAACTCATGAAATAAGGACATTATATTAGTGCCAACTTTAGATCAAACACTTAAGTGTCTGTCATTGTACTAGCTGCTATAGGATATTATTTTAATTTCCAAAAATATCTTCTTTTTTTATGAAATTTATTGTCAAATTGGTTTCCATACAACACCCAGTACTCATCCCAACAGGTGCCCTCCTCAATGCCCATCACCCACTTTCCCCTCCCTCCCACCCCCCATCAACCCTCAGTTTATTCTCAGTTTTTAAGAGTCTCTTATGGTTTGGCTCCCTGCCTCTCTGTAACTTTTTTTTCTCCCTTCCCTTCCCTCATGGTCTTCTGTTAAGTTTCTCAGGATCCACATCAGAGTGAGAACATATGGTATCTTTCTCTGTATGACTTATTTCACTTAGCATCACACTCTCCAGTTCCATCCACGTTGCTACAAAAGGCCATATTTCATTCTTTCTCATTGCCATGTAGTATTCCATTGTATATATAAACCACAATTTCTTTATCCATTCATCAGTTGATGGACATTGAGGCTCTTTCCATAATTTGGCTATTGTTGAAAGTGCTGCTATAAACACTGGGGTGCAAGTGCCCCTATGCATTAGCACTCCTGGATCCCTTGGGTAAATTCCTAGCAGTGCTATTGCTGGGTCATAGGGTAGATCTATTTTTAATTTTTTGAGGAAACTCCACACTGCTTTCCAGAGTGGCTGCACCAGTTTGCCTTCCCACCAACAGTGCAAAAGGGTTCCCGTTTCTCCACATGCTCACCAGCATCTATAGTCTCCTGATTTGTTCATTTTAGCCACTCTGACTGGCGTGAGGTGGTATCTCAGTGTGGTTTTGATTTGTATTTCCCTGATGAAGAGTGATGTTGAGCATCTTTTCATGTGGCCATCTGGATGTCTTCCTTAGAGAAGTGTCTATTCATGTTTTCTGCCCATTTCTTCACTGGATTATTTAATTTTTGGTTGTGGAGTTTGGTGAGTTCTTTATAGGTTTTGGATACTAGCCCTTTGTCAGATATGTCATTTGCAAATATCTTTTCCCAATCCTTTGATTGCCTATAAGTTTTGTTGATTGTTTCCTTTCTCTTTATCTTCAAGAGGTCCCAATAGTTCATTTTTGCTTTTAATTCCCTTGCTGTTGGAGATGTGTCAAGTAAGAAATTGCTGCAGCTGAAGTCAGAGAGATTTTTTCCTGCTTTCTCCTCTAGGGTTTTGATGGTTTCCTGCCTCACATTCAGGTCCTTTATCCATTTTGAGTTTATTTTTGTGAATGGTGTAAGAAAGTGGTCTAGTTTCATTCTTCTGCATGTTGCTGTCCAGTTCTCCCAGCACCATTTGTTAAAGAGACTATCTTTTTTTCACTGGATATTCTTTCCTGCTTTGTCAAAGATTAGTTGGCCATACTTTTGTGGGTCCAATTCTGGAGTCTCTATTCTATTCCATTGGTCTATATGTCTGTTTTTGTGCCATGGACCATGAATTCTTTATAAAGCTCTTTGTATTTTTTTCCAGAAATTTCTAATTATCTTTGGCTTGCTTTTTGAGAAAAGTGACAAGCCGTTATCATATCTGTAAAGTCTTCCTGGTCCTTAATCACACTGTTATGAAAGACTCCCCTTTCTTCTTAGAGCCCTCTGACACACCTTTTGTTTTTTCCTAATTTGTCCTGATTGCTTTCTTGGCTTGTTCCCTTTTTACTTAAATTCTATGTACTCCTCTTCTTGGATTTTTTTTTTTTTTTTTTTTTTTTTTTACTGAAGTACATCTATGGCAGACACAGAGATTTGCTGCTAGATTGATTGCCTTTCAAGAAAGAACTGCCCAGCTGCAGAGAGGATAGTTAACTGAGAGCCTCCAGGTGTTACCTCCTTTAGGGTCTACCTCAGCTTTCCAGAGGAGGTATTCAGTCTTTGGCCTATGACTGAGCAAAGTGATGGTCTGAAAACCTATTCATTCCTACCCAATTCAGGACTCCTCTGAAGGGAAATCTTTGCTCTGCAGGTACCAAGCCTATCAGGTCCACATTGCTGTCTAACTACCCCTACCTAATACCGTGTCCTCTCCTTTTCCATTCACAGATGTTACTCCCCACTATAATTTTATACTCTAGTTCTGTGTCAACTCCTGCTTCCTAGAGAACCCAATCAGTATAACATCTTCAAGTAATGTTTATTTTTTTGTTTCAGAAAGGAATCATAGGATTTAAATTTTATGACACCTTGCAAGTGTGAACTATTTATTCTCATATGTGATTGCAACTTTGATTGTTTATACAATTCTGGGTTCAAATTATTTCCCCAGAGAACTTCAAGAATCTTGCTCTACTGTGTTCTAGCACCCAGTATTGCTGATAAGAAATCTGATCAAAATCTGATTTTCATTCTTTTGTAGCTAGCCTGTTTTTTGTTTGTTTTGTTTTATTTCTTTCTGTCCCCATCTCTGAAAGCCTAGGCTTTCATCTTTATCCTCAATGATTTTACATTTCACTAGGCTGTCCAGGCATGGTTGTTTTCTGTCACAAGTAAGAGAGCCAGAAATCATCCACCATCTTGGCCCTCTTGGAGGGTGTTACTCTGGTCTGGCTGACTGCTGGGGAAAGAGTGCAAGAAGGGGATACACCAAGAAGCTAGAGTTTCTCCCACAGGGCAATGATGTCCATGACCGTGACCTTTGCAAATAATCAACCCCTTACTTGTCACCCTTGTAAAATGAGAAGAAAGTAAGAATAAGATGGAGGCTCTTTCCTTGGAGACTCATTTTGAAAGTTCTGTCAACAAACTTGGGAGAAGGCCTGCAACATATGGCCGCAACTTCCCACAGAGGTAATTTTTTTAAACTCTCAGGAATACTATGTAACTTGAAACAAATATTAGCTTGTTACCTGCAAAAATGGCAAAATGTTCACTAGGAAACAAAAATAAAACCCACCATCATTTTGTTCAAATTGTACTTGTCCCCCCCCCCCCCCCAATTTTTAGCTTCCTTTAACTGTTTATGTGACCTTAAGGAGACTGCTTTCCCAGTTAAAAACTAGTCCTTTCTCCTAACCCCACATTTTCTCCTCCCTAACATATCTTCCCGAATTTCACATTTTTTTTTAAAGCTTTTACTTTTGGAAATTGCTATTTTCCTTGAGGAAATTTAAGAGAATTCTAAACTACTCTCCACAAATAAGATCACTTCAAAATAAAAACCCAATGTACTCAAACCAACATTATGCCCTCTCGGTTAAAAGACCCTTGAGAACAGAATCCAAGCTATTCGATGGTTTTTATGCTATGCTTACAACCTAGGAGGGGCTCGATACACTAATTAAGATGAAATGTAAAACAGGAACCGAATCAAAAATACCTTGACTTTCTTTCGTCAGCACTGTCAGGGCGTGTGCGTGGGCAGTTTTTCTCGTGACTTTGGTGACTAAAGTCTTCAACTATTTTACAAGACCCGACGAATGAAGCTGCTGCAGAAGCAGCCCTGGCATTTCAACCAGCTTCCTCAATGGGACTGCGGGCTTCACTTTCCCTAACCCAGCTTCCTACCTGGAATTCCTGAGCGGCTGATCTCCCCAGCCTTCCCCAGAGCCTCCCCCCGCCCGTGTCGGAAGCGCTCTCGCGGGCAGTTAGCCGCGCGGCCGCGGCTGCCTCTCCTTAGTGCTCGAGAGAGTTCGACGGGGCGGCACTGGAAGCGACGCACAACAGATTTCTGGACTCGAAGTGTAGTAAAATACTCTCGGCATTTGTGACTTGAGGAACCCTGAAGAAGTAATAATCTTTGCTTTTAAAAAAATCATTGTGACAAAAATGCCGAGCCAGGCAGGAGTCGAACCTACAATCTTCTGATCCGTAGTCAGACGCGTTATCCATTGCGCCACTGGCCCTCCACACAAGGAGAAACTGAGGGGACATACAGATTAGAGTGGTAAGGCCACACTCGGGCAGTCACTCCCAATATAGGGTGGTAAAGGAAAAGTAAAGGAAGGTGGTGTCGGAGTTGCTGAGTCTTGGTACCACTAGCTCTAGGACACACGCATTGGGGGTCCTTTCCGGGGTCTGTCAGGATCCCACGAAGGGGAGCCAGGTTGTGTTTCTGCGCACGCGTGAAACAATACACAGGCATTTACTCCCTTCCCCTCCCCGTTCCGGAGTACGCATGCTCTATTCAGTCTCTAGCCCGCAGCTGTGCTCGCTCGGGTTCTTGAACATTGAGTCTCAAGGGGCACGGACAGCTTACCCGTCCCTTCGATAGCTCAGCTGGTAGAGCGGAGGACTGTAGCTGACTTCCTGACAGGAGACATCCTTAGGTCGCTGGTTCGATTCCGGCTCGAAGGAGACAAGTATGCTTTTTGTCAACTTTCTACGATTTACGGCCCTTTCCACGGGTCTCCTTTCCTAGTATAATATTCCAACGAACACTTGGAGATTCTGGTACTTTCGCTCCAGTTTTGGCCTATGGCAGCATACCCCGTATGAAATATTTTGTGAATTACCCAAGCGGGGACGTGCTGTCCTAGTAACAAGCGCCGAAGTGAGTCTGCGCTCTGCGGGGCGGCTGCCAGGTCCCGGCCTTCTGCTCCTTTCTAAATCGTCTTTGGCGTTTCCCGAGTCCCCTGAGCATACAGAGAAAGGTCCCGAGCCAGCCAGCCGCCTGCTCTTTTCCTCAGAGCTCCGGGGAGAGGGGGCAACTCGAACGCTCTTTCCAGCGGCCATGAGAAGATGGGGGGGGGGGGGGGGTCACCAGAAGGATACCTTGTGATGGGCAAACCTGGGAGTCGGGAAAGAAACGCGGTAGAAAGCACACGAAGCTTAGAAAATGAGTAAACATTATAAAGAAAAGTCGGCACCTGTCTCCCCGCTCCCTTCGATAGCTCAGCTGGTAGAGCGGAGGACTGTAGGCCCCGATGTCCCTAGCCATCCTTAGGTCGCTGGTTCGATTCCGGCTCGAAGGAGAGTGTTTATTAATTTTTGTTACTTTGGCCTCAGCTGTGACGCAAGATCAAGAACATGATTAAGAAAAACATTTTTTCCATTTCTAAATGCTCTGACCTCTCTCTAGGGGAAGAGATAACCGGCCGTGCCCAGCGGTGGGGGATTAGCTCAAATGGTAGAGCGCTCGCTTAGCATGCGAGAGGTAGCGGGATCGATGCCCGCATCCTCCAACCCTTTTCTCCTCATTCCGTGTAATAGTTTTTCTTTCGATTCTCATTCAACTCAAGTAGAACTTGAAATCAGCTCTCAGGCAAGTGAGAGACAAGGCGAACTTGAGGTTACCGTTTCCTAGAACTCCCCAGACGAGGGATAATGGGTGCTGACGGAGTTTATTCTTACAACTTAAAATTTTTAGACCCATTTACTTTGGGAGGTTCACGAAATTGGTTCTTTTTCTGTCCAAAAATGGTTACAGATTGCAGTCCCATCTGTTCCCACTTTGTGATTTGTACTCGATCGCTGCACTTCCAAGGACCCATTTGATACTAAACTGCCCGGATTTAAGGGGGGACTGACAGAAAAACAACGCAAAAAACATTGAACTTGGAAAAGGACGCTGGCTACTTTAAACTTAGCGTTAAGCCGAAGCGAGAAGTATTCCGCTCCACATCAACTTTCAGTGGGGTGACCAACTCTGGGCCGATCTACTAAGGTAGGATAAAGATACCTGAAGAGAGGTGAGGAAGCGGAAGGGTTTAAACCTAGAAGCTGGCTACTGAAGGAGGGGTTCTAATGCCCTTTTCCTCGTGGGGAGTAACTGTGGAGAACTGGAGACCAGCACTGAAAAGGAATTAAATGGAAAAAAGTTTTACGTAGGGCTGATTTTGAGCATAGTCTAGTTTGTTAAAGACAAAACAAAAACAAAATAAATACACACACACTCACTGAAAGATTCAGAAGTTGAGCAGAACACACACAAAGGCTTTTCTGGAAATATATGCTCCCTATCCTAATTTACTAGAATATAGCCTTTAAAAAGCTGTTGAAACTATACTGTGGTTCTCAACACAAAACATAAATTTACAAAGACAAAGGCAGAAATACTATCTTTTTTGAGGATTACAATTAGTAAATGATAATTCTTTTATCTCATGTTCATTTTAGGGTTCTAGGCAACCTGTATTTTTTTGTACTAATGTATACAACCTGCTGCATTTTATTGGTATATCTTTCATTTTCTAGGGCAGTCTCCATTTTTATCTCACTTTACTCTTTTCAATAAAGTCTTTAAATTGAATGTATAGTGATTCATTTAAAATATATCATTATTTTCATAAAAACAAATTTATAAAGTAGGAAAAGGAATCCTTTTATCAGATGTTAGGTCTCAATTTCCAGTTGAGATTATGAGTACTCTAACTGGCTGACTAGAGGAGCTGACAGTGAAATTATAAATGACTAAAAGATCAAGGAATGGGTAATAAGTGGAAGGAATGCTCTCCAAATCCAGGTGGGAGCACATGGTTAGGGCAGGTGAGCTGGGTAAGAACTCAAACATCTCAGGATCAGCAACTTAGGTATGGAATGGAATTCTTATTAAAAAGTCTAAAGGGGGGCACCTGGGTGGCTCAGTTGGTTAAGCATCTGACTTTGGCTCAGGTCATGATCTCACCATTCATGGGTTGGAGCCCCACGTTGGGCTCTGTGCTGACAGCTCAGAGCCTGGAGCCTGCTTTGGATTCTGTGTCTCCTTCTCTTTCTGCCCCTCCCTGGGTCATGATCTGTCTGTCTCTGTCTCGCAAAAATAAATAAATGTTTAAAAAAAATTTTTTTAAGTCTAAAGGCATAAGCTGAGAGGCACTATTGCATAGTGGTTAGTCACATGGGCTGTGGAACCTGATGGCCTTTCTTGGCTTTCACATTCCCTACGTAGTTACATTGGGCAAGTTGCTTGGCATCATGGTACTTCAGTTTCCTCGTTTGTTAAATAGGGATGATAATAATGATACCCTTATTACAGTGCCTAGTACATAGTGAACACACTGTAAACATGAACTGTTGTCAGAGTATGTTAACACTACCATAAAGGGAAGGCCGGAAGGGAATATTCTGAGGGTTTGCATGTGTGTTTATATAAATATATATGGGAGTACAGGAAAGAGATGCTTGGATCTACTGTGGAGGGAAAGTAGGACAATTCTAAAAATACAAAATGATAGTTAAATTATGTTGTGACCATATAATGGAGTATATGTAGCCATTGAAACTATACTTATTAAGAACTATTTACATGGGAAATGTTAATCAAATGCTAAGTTAATAAATTGCATACAGGGCAATATAAATAATAACAATATAAACAAGCATTAATTTGTGGAAAAGACTGAAGAATGAATTGAAAGAACAGCACTTCCTGTAAGCCAAGCACAGTTCTAGTTACTTTACTTGTATTAACCCATATATTTTTCTCATAAAAAAAGCACTAGGCCCAGATGGCTTGCATGGTGGATTCTACCAAACAATTAAGGAAGAAATAATACCAATTCTACACAGACTTTCAGAAAATTGAATAAGAGGAAATGCTGTCCAACTTGCTATGAAGCCAACATTGTCCTGATCCAAAACCAGGCAAAGACATTATAAAAAAAAAAAGAAAGAAAGAAACCAACAGACCAATATCCTTCATGAACATAAACGTAAAAATTTTAGTCAATTAAATCCAACAATACAAAAAAGGAAAATACAGCATTGACCACATGGGATTTATTTCAAGAATACAAGACTGATTGAACATTCAGAAATCAACAATTCATCATAATAAACAGACTAAGAAAGAATAACCACATGATCATCTTAGTTTGATGCAGAAAAAGCATTTGACAAAATTCAACATCCATTCCTGATTTTTAAAACCATCAGCATGGGGCACCTGGGTGGCTCAGTTGGTTAAGCGACTGACTTCAGCTCAGGTCATGATCTTGCACTCTGTGAGTTTGAGCCCTGCATTGGGCTCTGTGCTGACAGCTCAGAGCCTGGAGCCTTTTTTGTATTCTGTGTCTCCCTTTCTCTGACCCTCCCCCGTTCATGCTCTCTCTCTGTCTCAAAAATAAATAAACGTTAAAAAATAAATAAAACTATCAGCAAACGTGGAAGGGAACCGAACTCCTTCAACTTGATAAAGGGCCTCAATGAAAAACACACACTTAACATTATACTTAATAGTATGAATGCTTTCCTCCCAAGATCAGGAACAAAGCAAGGATATCCATTCTGAGGTGTCTAGCCAGTACAATAAGGCAAGAAAAATGAAGTAAAAGGCCTCTAGATTGGAAAGGAGAAGTAAAACTATCTCTATTCACAGATGTCTCATTTTTTAAAATATTGATTACATGTTAAAATAATAGTTTATATTTTGGGGGGGGTTAAATAAAATATATTAATAACATTAATATCATTTGTTTCTGTCTTTTAATGTGGCTATTAGAAATTTATAATTATATATATGTATATATATACACTATATATACACATATATATACATATATATACACATATATATACATATATATATATATATATATATATATATATATATATGTATGCCCCATCTTATTTCTATTGGATATTAGGTCAGAGAGGTAGGTAGGGGCAGATCATGTCAGGCCTTAGAGACCACAATGAGGATGAACATTTTTATCCTATGGGTAATATGACCATTAGTGCAATTTAAATAAGGACTGACATATGAGAAACAGATTGCAGAAAACAAGAGTGAATTCAGAAAAATCAATCAGGGGGCTGAGGTGGAGGGAAGGTGAGAGGGTTGTGTGTGCTGAAGGTGGAGTCAAGAAGGGCCTGGAGCCTATATAAGTTCAGACATGGCCATTGGGAAGGCTTTAAGCTAAAGGATTTATTTGTTGGGGCTGTCACTATTTATTTCTGCATTTGAATTATGCCAAGAAATGTTGAAAGTAAAATATGTTAATTTTCTAATATATCCTGAGAGATATTTATGATAAATTGAAATGTATAAACAATGGATTTGGAGGAGTAATTACCAAGAAGAAAAGCTTACAGCCAGAAGTTTGCAAACTAATGAAAGAAATGCCATGTTATTAGCTTCTGTAAAGTACTTTTCAAGTTAACTCATTTGATTTTATATTTTGTAAAATGTTTCTTTTCATTAAAAATTTTTAAATCAGATATCCAACCTACCTAATGCCAGATAGCTAAATTGAAGAGACTGACAATGTAGACAGAGGAAAAATGTTAAGTATTTTGTAGATGTCATGAGTTGAGTCCTTGGTGTAAAAAGATTGCAAGAATCCTTTTACTGGAAATAGAGTTCTGGGTTATATTTTTTTCAAGTAACTTGTAAAGTTGCTATATGGTTAAATAATGGTTCAAAGGTGCTTTTCCAGATCACACCCTGAACCCCAGAATACCAAAAGAAATAACATTATACTCTACATACGCCTCCTGTGGTCAGATGAGTTCTATCTAACAGGACTGATCAACAGAGCCTGGCTCTTGGAACACCAGCTCATCTAAATCCCAAATGAAGTGCTGCCTTATCTCCACTGGTCATATATTAGTGCTCTCACTAATAGAGGGAAGAATGGTGAGAGGGAGAGATGGATGGATGGATGGAAATTGCAGGGAACAATTAATAACCTCATTGTCTTGGTTTTAAGAGGACCTGGTCTGCACAATATTAAGAATGGGTCTTGTTTTGGGATGGAATTAAATTGACTTTCAAGAGATGTGTGACTGGTGCTGGAGTTGACCTGAAGGTCCTGGTCCACTCATGCCCTAGAGTTCCAGGCTAAATAAACCTCCTTCTTAAGCAGTCCCTAATTCTCTGCTTCCACATCCACATCATCCAGTGTTCTTTCCCTGTTTTAATGATTTAGTCAGCCACCAACTTTCTCACCTCTGGTGGGTAGAAGAAGTAAGAATTCTCCTCCCTCTCTACCTTAAACATTGAGCCAGAAGCAAGGTCAGCATTCTAGTGCCTTTCGTTTTCTCTTCCTTCCAGCAGGGCTACAGTGTCTCTGCTTCACTGCTTTGCTTCAAATCAATTTTTTACTTCCTCTTAGCTCACCTTCCATCTGACCATAAGTCTGCTGCTCTGTTTGATGAATGACTAGCTCCTTGAGTTAAACCTTGATGATTTTCAAGTACCTGGATTTTCAGTTACCTGGGCTAAAGAGACAAAGAGAACATGGGTAAATGAAATGCTGAGAAAATTCTAGAATCCTCAGGAAAGTTAGCACTCCTGACACTGATTTCCTGGGACTCTTCTAATGCCTCCTATTCCCAGGATGGTTTCTCTTGTCTTGTAAGTTGGGATGAAGAGTTGATGTTGCTCTTGTAACTATTCTAGGCTTAGAAGACTTTCATATCACTCTGACCAGAAGGTATAAAATTCATCAAAAGAAGGGGACCTTGTTCCTATGGGAGAATCCTTCAAATACACTCCAATTTTCCCCAAGATTTTTTCATATCACATATTTTAGAGCTGGTTGTTCAATATGGTAACCACTAGCCACATATGGTTGTTTAAACACAAGTTTAAATTAATAAAATTTAAAACTCAGATCTTAAATTGCATTGTACGCATTTCAAGTACTCAATAGCCACCTTTGGATAGAGGTTAGACAGTACAGATAAAGAACATTAACATCACTGCAGAAAATTCTAATGGATAGTGTGCTATAGAGCAGTGTGGTATAGCTTAGCCGGTGAGGTCATGGTCTCTGTAGTCAAAAGATGTGTCTCTAAATCTGCTTCACAGCTAGCAGCCATATGACTAGGCAACTACTTTGTTGAGTTACAGTTGGTTCAGTGGAAATAATACCTATTATAAAGAGCTATTATAAGTAGTGATTGGTACTCTGTACAGATTTATTATGTTTGTTGTGGCAGTATACAGCTGACCTTTGAACAATGTGGAGGTTAGGGGTGCTGACCCCCCGTGCAGTTGAAAATCCACATACAATTTTTACTCCCCCAAAATTTAACTACTAATAGCCTACTGTTGACCACAAGCCTTACTGATAAGTAAATTAACATATATTTTGTATGCTATATGTATTATATACAATAAAGTAAGCTAGAGAAAAGAAAATGTTATTAAGAAAATCGTAAGGAAGAGAAAGTATATTTATAGTACTGTACCATAAAAAAAAAACCTAAGTTATTGTTCAAGGGTCAACCATAGTACTAAAAGTAATAGGCTTTAAAACTCCCTTTTCTTCCTTCCCGAGATGAGCAACACACTGAAATCCACATTTCACTCCTATGCTCTGTCCTCTGAAGTCTGGGTCCATTTAGCCTGGTAGCTAGAGGTTGAAAAAAGTCAAAAGTCTTCTCTTTTTGTTATCATGCCTTAATGCCAAGTCTGCCGTTGGGCATATAGTCAGGTTCTTAGGGACCCATCTTACTTCCTCTGACTTATCGGGGGGGATTGGGAAACTGCTGGTCCTCCAGGAGGTGACAGCAATGGTGGTTTTGCTTCATCTCCTCAATGTGTGTAAACATACCCCTGCCCTAGTTTGGTGGGACTCAGGAATGAGGAGTGATTGGGGCTTCCAACTAAACCAATCCCCCATGTAAAATTGCCCCAACTGGTTTTAACCCCCTGTCCTAATTGTGGCGGGTTGGGGTACAAGACGCAGGGAAAGTTGTACATCACTCCTACACAGTAAAGACAACTTCGGGAAACTAAGCCGGCTTTCACGTCTGTGGAAATCCCAGAGCCTTGAAGTTAGCTTCAAATCTCATTCAGCTTCAGAATTTTCAGAATCATTCAGGGAAATTTGTGAATGATTTGGGAGCAGACTAAAATTTTCTGGTTCTTCTTTAGAACAGAATGCTGCTCCTACGTCCCACTCTTAATTCACATGCCCACCTCATGGACTCCTGGTCTCTGAGATTGGGGAGGAACAAAGAATGGAAAAAAGAAGATAAAGAGGGAAAGGCGATAATTTGGGCTATAGTCGACTTGATTTGACTCTTATTCCTATGAGATTCTTGCTAGTTTCCTGGGTAGTCTCCTAGAGGCAGTTCTACGAAAAAGTCCAAGGCAGAAAGTAGGAAACAGAAAAACAGAGGAGAGAGGATCAACTTAGCATCACATAATTGAATTGGGGATTCTCAATGTCAAAATTAATATTTCAAGGGTTTTTCTTTCTTTTCCCCTAAAAATACTGTTAAGCCTAGGTTATGAACACCACTCACTTACAGATTAAACAGAAATCCAGCTAGGTGAGGTCAGTTTCCCAAGATGACAAAGCAAGGTAGACATGGAAACTGGATAGAAGGCCTGTCTCCTGACTCACTGTGCACCTCTCACTGCATCACTGGTGGTTGCTCATACTCAGACCATCTGAGTCACCTCTGTGGATTCTAATTTCATAGCCTCAGAGTCCCTTTCCTCTTTTTCTTCCCCACAGCTATCGCCCAGTGCCAGGGCATCATGACCTCTCACCTAGGCATTGGCAACAATCTCCCATCTGGTCTTTATCTAGGTCACCTTCAGTATTCTAGCCACCACTGTGATACTAATCTAACCAATGCACAGCTCTCACAGAAATGTTTCTGTGAGAAACTTTCAACAACTTCCTGTTGTCTAATTTATTAAGTGTTAAAAACTCTTTAGCCCAGTATTTGTGACCTGCTCATGTGCCAGCAGCATGCTCTGCACTCCAGCCCAAAGCACCATACGCTCTGAGCATTCCCCACACTCCTGTGCCTCACTGTCTTTGCTTCTGTGCCTTTTCTTAGAAAGCCCCAACTATGCCCCACATAACTACACATCCATTTGTCCAAGTTCTTAGTGGATCATTCAGATACCATCCCCCCATGAAGCCCTCCTGATGAATCCAACTCTGAAATTTTGTGGCTCTTTATCACATTTTGTTTTGTACTGTGGTTCTGTACATGCAGGTCTTATTTCTGCTGTTAGACTGAGCTCCTTGAGGACAGTAACCTGTGTCTTGTTTGTCTTTCAATCCACAGAGCTGAACACAATGGGGATACACAATAGACACTCAATGAATATTTTTTGAAAGAATGAATTCCTCTAATAAGGATGGGCTTGGCTCATTGTACATTATTAGTTTGTTTGTTTTTTTTCTTAGATTGATGAGTCTTTTACAGTAGAAACTTTATCTTTCCTAGAAAATAACCTCCATAGCCCATGTGATGATAAATACTGTTAACTGCCTGGGCTAGGTGAACTGAATTAACTCAATAAAAAAATGTCACCCAATTCCCTTCTTTACTCAATAGATATTGAAAGGAATAACAAAATTCTCCTAAGATCCTTGAAATGTTTACGAACACATGTAACTTATTACTAACTAATAGAGTTTATTAGATTCTCAATAAGCTTTCAGTGCACACAGCAATAAGACCATACATAACCAGTCACACTGGCCTACTGTTTACTGGTAATTAAGTGCACATTGGGGATATGTTGACAAGATGTGCTCAATGTTTGAATATTTTTAAATCAAGGAGAAATAAACCTGCAAGTAAATCACATATAAACAGATACTATTTCATTTTTGATCTGATTTTTTAATTTTTAAATAACTCTATATTGATGAAACAGTTTCACAAAATTCTGGCAAATATCAAAATTGTTATTTGTGACTCAAGAGCAGACCAAGAATATCAGAAATGACTAGGGAAACTATCATTTTAAAAAATCAACTTGGAAGAGGAGGGGGCAAATGCAAAGAGGTGTAATAGGTATTTCAGACCAGATGAACCCCGGGTATGGAAGCAGGACTCCATTTTCACTTCGGTTGGCAACAGCACTGTTCCCTGCTTTATGGAAAAATGAAACAATGGGTCTGTTATCCTACATGCCATTACTACCTCATTACTGATTATTGTTGCAAACTAAATTTATATTTTAAAAGATTGCCAAATTTTCTTTGTGTTTTTGGTGTGTGTGAGGGGGAAGGTGACTGTAGGGATACAGGATGAAGGAGGGAGTTAGGGAGGAGGAAGAGCAGTGTGGAAGAAAAAAGAATTTACTAGAATTTTATTCACAACATAAAAACATGGGATCATCAACTGGTGTTTGGATTTTTTTTTCGTAGATACTTTTATGGTGAAAAGGATTGAAATCAGTTTTTAAATTTGAATTTTTCCCAGACCGCCATTCTTGCAAAGATGAAAAATTTAAAGTGAAGCAAATCGTTTTAGTTGATTGCCCTTGTGAAGTCAGGAAAATGATTTTTGAGACATGTTTTGTTTGTTTTCATGTAAGATGGTATGATCACACTACTTTTGGTGACCTGCTTCCTCAATTCTCCAGACAGAAATGCATTCGTTATACAGTTAGACTCTTGGGCTGCATTCTCCCCAGTCCTGGAGAAACCCGTCACCACGTTCTTATTGAGTGCTCACAGAGGGCATGGCTCAGTGACTAGGCATGCATATTTGCATTTGTTGTTGACAACTGTCAGCTTCAACATCCCTCTCCTCACAACTCTGTCTAAATGGGGTTTGTAATCCTTCCCACTCACTCTCTTCACTCCCTGGGGCAGGAATGTTGGCTCCTGTTCTCTGTCACCTGTCAGAATCCATCCTCCTGTCACTGGCTTATATGGACAAGTCAGCCCACTGTCACGTGACCCCCCCTGCTGCTAAAAACAGCTCAGGCACCCCCTCTGAACCTGGGCCTGAAACAATGTCTTCCATCGAAAAAACCGTAAAGGACACTTGATCACCCAATCCTTGGAATTATTTCCAGGAAACACTTGCAGAAACCATTCGGAGCACCCTTTCCCTGGCAGTGCACACGGGGACGGCCAGGAGATGAGCGCATCTTTGAATTATAAGTCTTTTTCCAAAGAGCAGCAGACCATGGATAACTTGGAGAAGCAACTCATCTGTCCTATCTGCTTAGAGATGTTCACGAAACCCGTGGTCATTCTCCCCTGTCAGCATAACCTGTGTAGGAAATGTGCCAGTGATATTTTCCAGGTAGGTTTGTTTGGAATTTAGGGGGTAAAAAAGATTCTCTCTTCTTGGAATCAAGTCCTTAACTTGTAGGTGAATTCTTTCAGAAAACTTTATAAGGCTACATTCGTTTTTAAGAAAACCATTTTTTTAAATGATTTGCTTTGTGCTTTGCTGTCTGCCTCCTCCTTACTCCTCCTTACTCCCAAATCTAGTTTTAACTTAAATACTAAGAATCCTATTTGTTTAAAAAAAAAAAACCTTCAAAACATTGAATCTGCTTCAAAATTGTAAATGAGTTGCTTCCTAAGACATTAATGTTAGGGTTTCTGGCTAGAGCTTTTGGTAATAAAAATGTTGGATGGAAAAGTGCCTCAGGCTGAAAATGGTACATGGCAGTTGACTGTGGATAAAGTGCTGGGCCTGTATTTTAGGACCACTTGTGCTAAAGCCCTAAGGGATTATCTTATGGCCAGCTTAAAGTAGAAGTTGATCTTGTTTGTAGTAACAGAGAGTGAAAAGAAGTCTCAGAAAAGCTACCTGTGGCATTACTTAATTCCTCTTTTCTTGCTTGGCAAGAACAGGCCTCTAACCCGTATTTGCCCACAAGAGGAGGCACCACTGTGGCATCAGGGGGCCGGTTTCGCTGCCCATCCTGTAGACACGAAGTGGTTCTGGACAGACATGGGATATATGGCCTTCAGAGGAACCTGCTGGTGGAAAATATCATTGACATCTATAAGCAGGAGTCCACCAGGTACTGTCCCTTCATGTGTCACACCCATCTGAAGCGTGGTTTTGTGTATTTGTTTGTTTGTTCTAACAGATCAATCTATCCAATGCTCGTTTGCCAATCACAGACACTGTCTTATAGGAAAATGTTTTTCCAAGTGAGTCCTTACCGGTGTGAGAATCACTCATGGAAAGAGAAGGGAGCTGGTGCCCAAGACTTTGCATCAATTTAAGAATGAAGTAATTCATTAACACTAATCTGTTCAGTAATACTGAGAGAGGCATAATGCGGCCTACCCCTCTCAGCCCTGTATTACACATATTTTAGACATTTCTGCACCTCACAGGTTCTTCGTAGCTCCCAATTCTACATAGCAGAAAATTCACAGTACAAAACTTTAAGGAGAACTAACAGAAATGGCATTTTCCAAAATAGTCCGGTTCCTAGTTTAGACAACAGTCTCACCTTAAAATTGTCTAGATGATCATAATAAAAAACAAATTTCTCTAACATAGTTAATCATTGTATGGACTCTGGGAAGTTACAAAGCAATGCATAGTCCTGCCCTTCAGCAACTTAAAGTTTAGTGACATGGGTGGGTGGGGGGAAGAAGATGGCATTTGGGTTATGTTTCTCTACTCTCTAGATTGTATTTGCTGCATACTCTCAGCATTCACCTGTTGGATTGATACTCAGTATATGCATCCATTCATTAAAAAAAAAAAAAAAAGGCTTCTTCCTCATCTAATCACATTGGCCATAGAGTTCCTTTCCTAGAGACAACACCGTAGTAGTTCATTCCTAGAAGTCATGGTGTGAAGAGCCCTTTTTCAATTGTACACAGGTCAGTCCAGTCCACAAAGCTTGATAGCAATATTGAGACCATCTGGAAATGAACTCATTGTGATTCTTATTAGGAGACATGTATTTATGGAACATCTGCAGGGCTTTAAGAGCCTAGCACTCTTAGAAGGAAAGCTGTTCCATAAATCTAACATATAATTATTATAATCATTATGGCTATTAGTTTCTGCTTAAGATTCAAACTAAATTAGATAGTGCCAGGATCTAGATGGAAGTGGGGCAAGAAGAGTAATTACCGATGACATATTACAGAGATACAGAGTCAGCTATTTCCTTTGCTTCCAAAGTGTCTGCAGAAGAAGGAAAATACTGTTGTTGCTGCTGTTGCTTCACAGATCTGATTTCATTGTTTTACATTACTTTAAAATGCAAATACACACACTGTCTCTTTAAAAAAAAGTCAACTAATAACCAACCAATTATTAAGGGTGTTGATATAAGAGCTGATTTAGTGCCTAGTACAGTGTCTTGCATAGAATAGTTGCTTCATAAGTGCCAGCTAATTAAGCAACACCAAAAAGCTTCTTACATGTTCTATTTATTGCAATAATTTCCTTTTGCTACTTGCTACAGTGAGAGCTTGAAACATGGGAAATAATAACAATGTTATGAAATCCAGAGAAGAAAGATGTTAAAACTTGTAGCATTAGCAAAACCAAAAGACATGTCCTTACTTTAACTATAAAGTCTACATGTGCATCTGCCAAAAAAGTGCCCAGGTGCACAAATGGTATAAAGGTAATGAACCAAATTTCCAACAATGAAGCTTATAGCTGGGTGGACCAGTGGTGTTTTTCTGATTATCAAGCTCTTCTTACACTGTTATTTCTTGAACTTGAGACTCGCCTTGGGACATTTTTACTTGGTAGTAAAATCACAAGTTGCACAGAGGGCCCAGGTACATGTTTGGGCATACACCCAGGTGTTCCCTGGAGGCTGTCAGCCTTGCCAGCCCAGAACCCTGTGCCTCAGAGAACATTAGGCAACCTTAGAATAACCTTGGATATTCAGAGTGAGAGGCACCCATCTCTGGCTCACAGTCATTGGTGTGGGGGCAGAAAGGAGAGGGGCTGGTCAACTCTGACCTCCCACAGAAAGACCAGACATTGTAGATCTCAACAAAACCTGGCCTTATCTAGAATAACTGCCTGGTGCTGAACTAGCCACAGTTTGGAGAGGTGGACACGAGAAGGAATTTATTTCATTAACAGTAATCACAAAAATCATAATTAACTTTATAATAAGTAAAACTAATATGCGCCAACCACTGTTCAGGGTGCTTTACACATGAATCACATGTAATTCTTTAATCTGCACAACAATCCTGTGAGATTGTGATTATTATCATTACCTTATTAAAAACTTTGAATATTCTACTCAAACTAACTCATATACATAATTTAAACATTCAAATAGTACTAGGATACCTCTAATGAGGCCCACGCTCCCACCCCACTCTCCACCCCCAAGTCTCACTCCCCAGAGCCAACCACTTTTAATTGTTTTAATTGTTTAGCTTTTAATTGTTTTAGGTGACATCTGTATACTACAGATCTGTGTACTCCTATTTCTGATTTTTCAATTTAGACATTCTCTATGGACTTTTCACTGCAGAAAGTCAGGACAGTGCCCTCACGTTGTTGGGCTTCACCTACTTTTCCTCTTCCCTGGGTTGAATCCTTATTTCCTAGAGCCTACGTCTTTCTCTTTGTTGGTTTGTTCTACTGTTTTATATGGACCACATCCTCAAGCAATCTTCCGAAATATGCAAAAAAGTGCCCCGCTTTTTAGCCTCCCCCCACACTTCTGCCTTCGAAATACCTGGCTGCCACAGTTGCAGAGCCTTTCTGGGGTCCCTCAGCTCAAGTCAGCTTGCTCCTCTCAGCCTTCTCCCCCACAGGCGCTTAGCAGAAAGAAGAGTCACTTCCTTTCATCCAGAAGTTCTCAATTTCCCACATGTGGTTGACATCCCTTATCTGCTGTCATGTTGCTCATTTTTTGTCCTTCTTGACTTATATTAGAATGCGATTTTTAAAATTTCCCCACTCTCATTTTAGTGGGATTTCCACAGGAAACACAAATAAAAAAGGCACATGTTCATTCTGCTGTATTTAATTAGAAGACCCTCAGGCCAATTTTCAGATATGAATAAAAGCTGAGCCTCAAAGAGGTTAAGTAACTTGCCTGAGGTCACACAACCACCACACGGAGAAGCTCAGCTGGAATTAAGCTTTGAGATAAGTACCACCTGTAATGCCTCACCAAGACCAGATGCCAACCCTTCAGGATTCACCAGGATGGTTCCAGGAACCTGAGACCAGAGACAGCAGGCTACAGACTCCTGGAGACTAGGCAGCACTGAGTGGCTAGGGGCCACTGCCAGCATCTGAAGCTGAGTCCTGAGCCACAACTGTGAGCTCAGCTACCCTCACCTCATGAAAGTGCATTTACATCTTTATTCTACATGCCTGTTTGACCCAAGTCTATCATATGTTTTAAGTTGTCTAAAGGTCTCTATTATACACCCGCTTTTAAGTGGGGACGACTCTGGGCCTGTGTAACCACCTAAACAAGAAAAACCTAATAAGGAATATGGGACATAGTTCTCAGTCTGTATTGCATTATGGAAAAATAATCACAACCAAAAACTAAGCATACAGCCTTATGGCTGTTGCCACATTTTCAAAGTGTTCGCGCGTACTGTATACATACACACATATATATATTGTATACATACATATATGTACTCACAGACCTGAGCTCTGGTCCAGCTGTTGACATCAGAACAGCGCACGGATGTAAGCTGCCCTCAGGAAATGCTTCAGGGAAGTGAGCCACAGAGGCATCACCTGTGCCATTTTCCAGTACATATACTCCAGATACATGCTTGACATTTATTATTATGAGGTGGAGATATATGGGACAGAAGGTATAGGAGGTGGAGAAGCCTTTGAACAAGCGAAGAGCAAACCACTTCTAGTCTCTAGAGAACCTTAAAGGGCTTTGTCAGTTATAAATGGAGTCTTCAGAATGTTATCTGGTTTCTTTGCCACTCATGAGTGCCAAGTGACCCTGGTTTTCCCCCATATTTCACATGCTTTCCCCAGATGAATTAGAGTACAAGGAATACTGTCCATTCATCTGGCAAAGTCTCTTTCATTTCTCATTCATTCAACAAATATTTACTGAGTACCACTCTATGCAAGGCATTGTTCTAGGCACCAGGGATCCAGCAAAAAAAAACAAGACAAACCTTCCCTCATGGAACTCACATATTTGTGGAGGAAACAGATAGACCTGGGAAGGAAGATACATTTCTTGGTTGCAGAGTTTACTTTTCTCAATTGACTTCCAAGGATATGGCAGAATTTCAAGTTAGGAAGCCACAGATTTCATGGAAACCATATTGTTACGAGACCAGGTGAAAATTCTTTTCACAAAAATCTCAAAGCTGGAAGCCCATACAATTTCCTCACCAGATCCAGGTCTTACCCCCACAGCCCAGTCTCCTTGACTTGACTCCTACCTAGTGATTTATAGATATAAATCAGTATATTTTCTGCCTTTCTCTGAGTTCTGGGGCTGCAGGTATGTGGTACCACACATCAGTATCAATGGTTTACAAACCATTTTATTCATGTCTCACACTAGAAGTACATTTTACATTGTGATCCAATGACCATTACATACATGGATGGATATAGATATATAGACATGAAATATATACTTTTTGTTTCCAGTGCACTTAGATACATGTACATACATAGCATGTAAAACATACACATGTGTCTATGTACACCAGAAACAAAAGTTTCAGGTATCATTACTTATTCTTACCAGGTGTAGCCCATGTATTTACTGTCTATTTTAGTTTGAGTTTAACAATGCTGGCCATGACCTCTAAATTGATTTCATGGCCCATAATAATCAATTTCACAGCCCATAAATACCTGCGGTTTTTGAAAAAGTGGATCTTGGTAACAACAGAAAAATTCAGTCCCAATCTTTTAAATAACGATGCTTATAAATATGTGTTTGGGAATATGAAGAAAGGTTTTGGATTTGTATTTACATTTTTCAGGTACCTCTGAAAACTATTAACAACCTTGGTCTTTAGATAGGATGTATAAGAATTCCAGGTTTTTGCGAGGCAGGCTACACCCACATCTCTCACCATGTTCTCCAGAGGGGGCCTAGAGCACTACAATTTGACATAATTTTGATCTTGATCATCACACATAAATCACACTGATCATTAGGAGAATATACAGGGCCCCACCACACGCTGTGAACTTGGGCCGTTCCAGGTGATTCCACAGCAAGTTATTCTTAAATAGTAATGACTTGTCACTCCCCTTTCATGCTTTCAATTCCTCATCGCTTGGTCATCGTCTCACTAACACATACAAACCCAATGCTCCATTATTACCTGTTGCAGTTCCGAAAAGTTTTGGCTGGTGCTGAACTACTGGGAAAACTAAAACCTGGGGATTATCTGTGAGGTCCTTACTTCCAAGGTTACCACCATGTCCCAGAACAGCATTTTGCATTTTTCTTATTGCTTAAAGTACTGTTCACAGTCACTGAGCACACAATACCCACTCAGTCCCTGCCAAGTCCTCAATCGGGAAATTATTTACATTTAATTTTCTTAATGGCAGGAAGAGACCCAAACAAATTAATGAAGCACACACGGACATGTTCCTTCTTACACAGAGCTATTTCCATCAGTGCCTAGACTAATAATCAGAGATTTGGACTCCTCCAGCCCACCTCTATCTTCCTTTTGGTGGGAGAAGTGTTTGCTGGAGGTTGTAGAGTTGGGACTTAGTGTTTCTGCAAAGCCAGCATAAACTTGAGATTTAGCTTATCAGCAAATACTCCTTCTTTACCCGTAATTGGAAAGTATCTCAAGAGACTTGTAAGTGTGTGCAGACAGTGCTGGAGCACACTCCTCACAATTTTCAGGAATTTTACTAGCTGTGTTTTAAACTGTCAATAAGTTTAAATCAGCCATGATGGGAACCCTCACCACAGAAATTGTCAAACACTACAGATCAGAGTGTCCATGTCCTATTCCCTACTCCAGGCTGGTCGTTAGATACCTATCAGCACACCACTGCTAAGCCCAAAGGGCAACTGAATTTGGAGGTTTCCGAGGACAAGAACAGGACCTTGGAAGTTTTCTGGAATAGCAATACTAATCCCACCCCACCCCCACCCCCCACCAACCCTGCTTTGCTGCAATGGGAGCTGACACATTTATCTGCCCACCTCCTCCCAGACCAGAAAAGAAGTCTGACCAGCCCATGTGTGAGGAGCACGAAGAGGAACGCATCAACATCTACTGTCTGAACTGTGAAGTGCCCACCTGCTCTCTGTGCAAGGTCTTTGGGGCACACAAGGATTGCCAGGTGGCTCCCCTAACTCACGTGTTCCAGAGGCAGAAGGTAACAGAGCCTCTCTTCCTCTTCTCCAGCCCCTTCCGAATTTCTGTGTGATTGGCTCTCTTTGCTGAAGGGGACTGCCCAAGCCACGTAGCCCTGAGGCCTGGCGGCTCAGAGCATGGAGTGGTGTAGTGCTGGTGCAAACATGGCCACACACTAGATCCCCAAGAGAGTAAGGGGACTGCTAGCGAGGGAAGGGGTGCTGAGGCTCAGGAAGGTGCGCAGAGGGCAAGGGTCGCTTGTTATTTGTGCATCCGGGAGGTTGCTGAAGACAAGCAATGTGTTGGGACCTGGTCAGAGCATCCGGGAGGTTGCTGAAGACAAGCAATGTGGTCAGAGCTGTTTGAAGTTTAGACTATAGATAAGAAAAGGATTAACTTTTCACGCCAGTCACAGGAATTTTTCTTCATTCACTAAAAAAAGCTACTGTTTCCTGCACCCTTCCCAGGCCTTTGCTCCCCCAACTCCTACTGTATTAGCCTTCAAGTCCAGGTTAAACTGGCTTCCTAGGGTTTCAACCTAGGCCGCTTGCTAAAAGGACTCCTCTCAGTTTGACACATGTCCCCACCCCCCGCCAGGGCGTCAGCCTCCTCACCCTGACCAACCACAGCATGTCCCCAGCTTATCACTAACCTGCCAACCCAGTTTCATCCACTGGCAAGTAGCAACTTGCCCATTTGATGCAAATAAACGTGCAGTTGTGTGCTCAAATAGATGCAGCCACTCCCCACACCTAGAATTTGAGGAGTTCCATATCTAGCTCCTTTCTATGAAGAATCACACATCCCACATTTGGTAGATATTTTACTGTGAGGGTCAGAGTTGGAATCAAATGTGAAAGCCAAACTTCTGGGCAATACCAGTCATGACCAGTGAGTGCTAACTGCCAAAAAAGCAGAATTTAGCAAGACATCTGTAACATTTATTTATTTTTCAATCCATTTGTGGTTTATTTCCCCTTATCCTTCCACACCCACCCATCCCCCTCAAGTTATGGCATGTTAGAACCGAATGGTACTTGTTTCACACGATTTCCCTCAGAGCCCTAGGAACTCGCGTGGGATGGACAGGACAGACTGGCAGGACTTCTACCCCACTCCTGTTTGGACAGAGCAGCTTCACTCTTATCTACTGGGATTCCACATTAGCTTCCTTTTTCTGAAGAAAGGGTTCTGAAGCTTTACAATGTTTTACAACCACTGTTCTGGTCCAACCTTCTCACTTTATATCCAAGAAATTTAGGGTCCACATTGATTACATGTTTGGCCAACATCATAACCAAGTTAAAGGCAGAGTTGGATCAAGCAGGTAGGTCTCCAAAGTCCCCATTCAGTGCTCCCTGATAGCCAGTCTTGGAAAGCGGAGAGGAATTTCAAGTTGAAAACCCTCCCCTAGAACCAGTCAAATGCTAGAGTTTCAAGTTTGTAATAACTTAGTCTAGTACATATGTATTTGCACACCTAGCACATAGAAGGTGCGTATTACTTAAGTCAGTGAATAAATGAATATTTACTATTCTCATTTCCCTAGTAAAATGGATCCTGAGCTACGCTAGGAAAATAATTCATTTCGGGTCTCTGAAGTCACATATTGGACTCCACTGAATTTATAAACAATATTTATAATTACTTAGCTTGAATATGCTATTCTCTATAATCTATAATTCAGTGTTTATGATGTTATTACCAAGGTCAGATCTCAGTCTCCATTAAGAATTTGGTGAAAACTATGAAACTTCTTCCCAAATACATTTATATACACATCTAGACAGAATTTTATTACAAGACCAGGAGGTTCACAGGCCTTATAAGCCTGTTACTCCTATGGGGTTCAGTGGATGCTGGATTAGGAATCCATGAGGATAATACTACAATTTATCTACAATCAGGGCTGACTAGAAAACTCCTAAAACTTTGCATCCCTCCTTTCTCTTCATTAGTCTGAGCTCAGTGATGGCATTGCTGTCCTTGTGGGAAGCAATGATCGAGTCCAGGGAGTAATCAGCCAGCTGGAGGACACCTGTAAAACTATTGAGGTAAGTCAAACAACTCCAGCTGAATACACACCAAGCCTGAACTCCTGGGGGGTTGTGGCTGCCTCAGTGCCACACAATCTTTCCTTATAGAATGACCGCCTTCCTCATATGTCTCTAAAACATTCTCCTCCTGGCTCAGGAAGAGAAGTTACCATGTGAGTCAACAAGGCAGATTTTACCACATCTACTGGGGTGGTTGTTACATTTGCTGTTTTTTGTTGGTCAATCCATTTTAAAAGATTAGTTAGAAGAAAAATCAATTCCCAGTAATGAAAATAAGTGTTATCCACCATTATAGTACTATTTCTTTGTGGAAATCCAAATGTCTTAAGGAGTACTAGTTAGTGCTTTGGAAAATCATGTGCAGGTTTGTGCTGCATATCTACACTCTGACAGCGGGGCCACAAAGGGGATAGCAGAAGGAGGAAGATGTGTCTGTGGTTACAGAATGATTTAGTCATGGATTTCATTGAGACTAGAGCTCTGGCTCATTCATATCTGCCCTCTGCCTGGCCCAGTGCCTGGAACATAATAAACACTTGATACAAACTTGGTGAACAAATGCATAAATGACTGGCTGTTTAGCTCACACTGAAGCTTGGCATATAAGAAATACTGTAAATCCACCCTTCCTCAAGATCAAGTATAAACTGTGTAATTGCTGAAGGCAAAAAGCTGAAACCTAAAGAGATTTAGCTATGTGGCAGATACCTTTTCAAGAACTGAAGATTCACAGACTAGTTAAGCCAGGCTGCACAGAGGACAGGTGCAAGACAGCTGGGTTGAGTGCAGGTCTCTGGATCTGTAACCTGGAGCCATTTATTACTCCCTGCTTTAAGTTTTGGGGTTGTTGGTTCTTGTAGTTGGACCTCAGATGCAGTGTTGAGGCACTGTACTGTTCAGTCTGTAGCATATTGTCTGTATTGCTGTAGGCAAGGCCCCTCTTATTATCAACTTATTTCTTTTTATCTCCATATTCCACTCCTGTTCTCTTCTCTGTACATAACCACTCTAACATGTTTGGTGTTCCGTTCACTTATACTCTTATAAAATCTTGATTATTTTATATGCACGTCTTTTACTTTTATAAATGGTATTGTGCTATATTTCTCGTTCTGCTTTTTTTAAATTATGTATTATGTTTTAAAGATCCCTTCTCATGTACATTCAATCCTTCATTTTTCTCCTCTGTAAAAATGGGGCATAGTACCCACCTTATAGGGTTACTGTGAAAAATTAAGCATAAGCAAAATGCTTAGCACAGTGCCTAGTATATGGTGAGTGCCTGATAAATACCCTGTTTTCATTATTTTATCATTAGAAAGGCAAATTCTATCAGAAGCCAAAGGCTGGTTCCTGGATGATCACTTCAAGACATTGGCCATAACCATCTCATTTTAGATTTCTACACCATTAAAATCAATGTCCTTTCTTCTCCATACATATATTCCTGTAAAGATCATGATAAATCTGGGATCCATTTACAGAAGGGAGGTTTTCTTTTGGTGAAGAGCCCAAAGAGATTACAAAATGGACAATATAAACTCTTATCTTTTTACTTATTTACAGTAAAGGCCAAATACAACTTAATCAGTAAACCATGAATCAGCACTCCAGTGTGGTGCCATGTTGAGTCTTGGGTGTATAAATAGGAGTGGGTTGCTTGTGGGTAAGTGAGGTAATCTCTATACTCATCTCTGGTCAAGCCTTCATCAGAGATCTCTGTCTGGGACATCAAGGCTGCAGAACACATACAGGAGAAAAGCTCTGGGGGTCACATTTGGCCTTGAGCAAAGAAATGCAAACAAACCGGGCTCCCTGTAGCCAGCATGGGGCGGGGGTGGGGGGGTGGGGGGGGTGGGCACTGAGAGGGCAGGGAGAGATTTGACAACTGGTTTTCTTCTGGAGGCCGGTCAGGGGCACAATAGGGAGCAGCTGTTTTTTCTTTCACTGAGAACAAGACAAGCCGGAACAGGTTTGAAATTAAGTCAGGAGAAGGGATTTAGTGCAGATATCAGGAGGAACTTCCAGGCAGTGAGGTTTAGGATTATTACTCCTATTATTACTGATAAAAGTATTCATCAAACATGACACACTTTTATAAGTACTTTCACAGGCTACTAGACAAATGTAATTGTTCCCTGTAGGGCTTTCAGATGAAGCTGTAAATTGCAGGAGTCTTAAAAGTGTCCATCCCTTTTACCTATTTATTTCACTTCTGAGATTTTACTTTAAGGAAATAAAACAGTATAGAATGTATATATTCATAAATAACCCCTATATATATTTATATGGGGAAAAACTCCAGAAACCAAAAGGTTAGGAGTAATGAACAGTGGGACTACTGTCTTCCTTATATATTCCTATATTTCGCATTTTTGTAAAGAGACCTGGACATTTTTTTAATAATCAGTAAAATAAATATAGAATGAATGTTGCTCAGAAAAGCACAGTTCTTTCCGATCAGTTTAGGTGGCTCATCTGCAGATGTAGGTATTGGCTCAGAGCCTCATGGAGATCTCTGATTTTATGATCCCTATTTGATGCAAATATCCTCCATTTGAAGAGGACAGAGGACAGAGACACTGCCACAAATGGCCACATGGTGCACCTGTAATCACTAAAGTGCTCTCCCACAGAGCCTGGGCAAAACACCAGAGGCTCACTTTGTGAGCACTAGCCTGCAAAGCTGCATGTAGTGAAGCACATGAGGTTCTTGGCTTAGAGTGAAATGATCCTACCTTGCAGAGCAGGTGAATTCTGTACCAGAGTTCAGGGTCACAGAGCAGAGCTCCTGTGTCTCCCATTCTCGCTGGGGTAGTTGTTTTCCTTCCTGACTTTGCTCACCACCTGCCTGGAAACATTTTCTGGGAAGCCATTGGTGGCTCCTGGCCAGGGGGTGGGGAGCTGTTGTTTAAAGAAGTCGCTCTTCTGATTGGTGAAGAACCCCTCAGGGATGGGAAATGGAGTAGTCCCTGGGTGGGCACTATCCTTCCCCAATTACCTTGCCTCTTCCCACATGGGGCCCAGACACCTGCCCTTTGGTAGGAGTGCCCATCCCTTGTACGTGTCTAATTTTGTCCTTGATCATGTAATGTCTTGCAGGGCTGGTCTGGTCAGGCACCTGGCCCAGGATCAGCCCTGGAGAGCTGCCGAGCTTAGGCTAAATCACACTGGGGACTCCTTGTTATCATTTAAAAATAACGTATGCTTTCCCTTTCTCCCTCTCTCTCTGCTGCTCCCCAGTTCATGCATGTGTGCTTGCTCACTCTCTCTCAAAATAAGTAACATTTTAAAAATTAAAATTAAAAGGGGCACCTGGGTGGTTCAGTCAGTTAAGTGTCCAACTCTTGATTTCGTCTCAGGTCATGATCTCCCAGTTTGTGGGAAGGAGCCCTGCATCCAGCTCAGTGCTGACTTTGCAGAGCCTGCTTGGGATTCTCACTCTCTGCCCCTCCCCTGCTCTCTCTCTCACTCTCTCTCTCAAAACAAATAAATAAACATTAAAAAATTTTTTTAAATAATGTATGCAATTGATATGAGTTTACAATGATTATGAGAGTGGCTTTGAAAAGGGCTGTAGTCATGAAAGGGCAATCTGAACTGTGTCAAAAGGAGGAGTGGCATTTTTTTTCTCTTTGCTGTGGATCTGACAGTGGGTGAAGGAGCCTTCAGCCTTTTTAGTACTCCTAGCTGAATGTTGCACAGGCTGAGATGTTCCCAGAGCTCTCGACTGCAGGTTGGAGGGCCTTCTAGGCTGTTCTATATAAGCCCAGCATGGTCTGGAGCTATACTTGCCTTTCCAGCCCAGGAAATGTTCTGGGATAGGCTAGGACTCAGAAAGAGGGCTGCTGGTTGGAGTGGACAAGTGCACTGCCTTGGGAGCTCTCTGTTTCCAGAATACTGTGCTTGGCTTTCCTTCTTCATTGCTAAAAATCATAACCTCTGTCTCCGTCTTATAGTCTTTACAAAGGGCATTTATCCTATGTCACTAGATACCCAAGAGAGTAGGCTATTAATTCCGGTCCTCCTGAAGCTGACAGACAAGCAGGCCTAGAAATAATCCTGTTTTGTATGGATGCATGTCTAAAGGAAACAGCTACAAGTTGAATAATAACTATTTGATCTTGAGCATTTCCATTATCTGAAAAATGAGGACTTTAATAAGATCCGCCAATGATTCTTCAATGACAACAAACCTATTGTATTTCCAAAACAATAATTTTACCCAAATAGCTTTTAGGACACTGTCCATGAAGTTACAAATATGACGTATAAATATTGTAAGAATCACTTTAATAAGCATTCCAGAATTTTTAAGGCAACATTTCAAAGGCAATAGAACATATGCTTAAAAGAACAGGTTTCAGAGTTAGACTTTTAGCTGTCATTTAATTATATGACCTTGGGAAGTTACTTAAGCCCTTTGTCCCTCAACTTCCTCACTGGTACACTGGGGTTAATACTACATTCTTCACAGTGTTATTGAGATGACTAAATTGGGGTAAGAGGCACATGCCAGGGGCTTGATAAGTGTTACCTCATATTATTCTCATAGTCAGCTTGGAAAGACCACACTTATTGTAACAATGCTAATAATAATTTGAACCACTGGAGCATCTGGAGCATCTTTTAAGCAGTATCAGAGTAAGACCTTCAGGGTCCTGAGTAATTATGATGCAGAGCTAAGCAACCCCCTTCAGATGGAAAAACTGAACATGAATGGCAGGAGATATTAGCCCTATTATTTATCTAAGAGGCAAAATACTGGCAACCAAGGGAGGCTGAGGCTCTTCTGGGAGACGAGTTGACTCTCTACTACGTATGGGAGCAAATTAAATAACTTCTCAGCTTGCCATGGGCTTGTGGCTTTCACTGAACCAGAGGACCCAAGTCAGTATGGCTCACTGGGCTCTCTGCTTTAGAGAGTTTGCTCAAGGAGCTTTTAAATGATCTGGAGAAGAACCCCAGGAGTAAGTTTTAGAGATCCATTGATTAGAACATAATTGTTCTTCTAACATGAAGTGGGTGGCAACGTGATATGGTAGAAACAGCATGAGTTTGGGAGTCTGGAGACCCATGGCTGCTGGGTAGAGTTGCTCTGCTGAGCACTGCACAAGGGGACCCCGCTGATGGGAGAGGAGCTGAACTCCAGTTCATGTGCCTGGAAGGAACATGTTATCCTCATTTGTCTGCCTCTTTTCTTGTATAGCCCGGTGGAGACCCACTTTTTCATCCTAGTCTGCACTCGTGGAACTTCTCCCAAGTGCTAGAAATTGGGGCTTTACCAGTAAATGTTGACTGATTTCCTCAGGAGAATCTTTCTACTTTAATACAGTTCTCTCTTCAGTAATATTAATCTGCTTCCCCCCCTTCTTTTGGGGGTGGTGGGGAAAGGAAACCCTATTTGGCTTAATGAAGGGAATTCTAAAGTACTGTATTTCAAATGTAGCTGACTGAGCACTTCCAGACCCAGAGCTGCAGCCCCAAACGAGAGTGTGTGGATGAGTGCTGGAGGTATGCAGTGCGTATGTGAATGGGCTGGGTAGAGCCACAGTTGCTCAGTGACAAATGGTGGGCTAAGAGCTTATCTTCAGCTCTATTTTGGTCACAGAGGCATGTTCCTTACATGGTAAGAGCAATGGTTACAATTGTCTTAGGTTTTCCTGTCATAGCCCTGGCACATTCCCAAGCTGGGACTGACATTGCAGGGTCCGGACATATAATTTATGTCTTAATACTGTAGATAACCACTCTGAAACTTGCCAGGAATAGGAAGAGGCATTTTAGAGCCTTAAGACACTGAAATATCCCCACATTTATCTGAAGTCATAGAGTCTTGGAACTGTAGTCAAAAGGGACCTTGGCAATCATCCAATCCCAACCCTTATTGTACAGATAAGAAAATCATCCTGAGATTAAATGGCTTCCCTAAGGTTGCACAGTTTTCTTTTGAGCACTAAACGAAGCAGAGTCGTGGAGTATCTACTTAAATATCTATTTTCTGGGAACATAGAAACTTTTGAGGACTGAATATCCCTAAATACAAATCATATTTCATTCATTCACTCAGTCATTCAGATCATATTTCTCAGGTGTGCATTATACACCGTATTCTGCACACATAATACTGGAAAATAGTGATGAACTAAACAGAAAAGTTTCCTGCTCTCAGGAAGGTTTTATTCTAGTACAGGAGTTAGACAATAAAACAAATAAATAACAAGATCATCTCAGAGAGTAATAAGTGCCTGGGGAGAAGGTGAGCCACTGAAAATCTAGGCATTAAAAACAACAGGATGACGGTACTTTGCTTGTCTAACTATCTACTCTTTAGTATAAGATTGTCTATTGTTGATTTTTTTCCATGGAAAGCTCCTTTTTGCAACTGCATATCTTATATCTTATTACCATTAAAATATAAAGCAGGCTAAAAATTAGAACTTGTCAGTTTTAACATTTCTATGAAAGCAACAGCTAAACAATGGGCTTTAGATGAATATTAAAGATTACCTACTCACTTCGAAGGAAATGACCAAATGATTACTTGATTTTTTTCTTTTTAGCCAAATATTATGACATTGGTTAGAAACAGATATTCTACCTGTCATCATTTTGCCTTTTTAATATGGGCAGCATAGTTTTCCCTTTATAAAATCACCCCTTTTTGGTATATTGCATCCATACTGGGTTCACCTTAGAGATGGGATGGATTTTATTTTCATTCAAGGATCACGGACAACTTTTATTTTGTTCTTCTAAGAAGCCAATACATATAACTGTCCTGGCAGACCCAGGAGGTAGGTCATGTTGCAGCTGGAGGCTATGCATCAGAATATGCTTGGAGGCCAATGCCTAGGGCATTCATGATGGAAGTTACTTCAGTTGCTAAACACACTCACCCAGGTATGCATGCATGCACATGTGCATGTGTACACACACACACACAGGACATAGGAACCACAGATATCAAAAGGAAGAAAATGGAGAATATTTGAAAACATAAACTTGAAAGTTTAAAAAGTATGTATCTTGATTCAATTACTATCCAGAGACGTTGGGGGAGGGAGAAGGTACAGAGCCAAGAATTTTTACTGAAGACTTTTTTTTAACCCAGCCTTTTTACTGAAATAAGTAAAATAGAACATTAAAAGCAAAAAGAAATCTTTGAGGTGAGGAAGTTTTTGTGGAGAAGAGATAAAGATGGTTGCTATCACGCTTTTGCAGGTAACAGTCATCCTTTAAAGTGTGCTACCTGCAGACATTTTGATAATGCAGAAGTCCACGTTTTTCCCATTCCATTTTTCAGGTTACTGGAAAGTCACTGTTGAAAGCATTTCAGGTCCACATTTACAAAGGCACAGTAGGTACTGAAATTCAGAGTAATCACTCACTAGTGAGCTGGCCTCTAAGAGCATATTTTTCTTTCATAGCATATACTTGTTCCCTAATTACCTCGGAGGAGGGAGTTGATAAGCTGAGGCGTTTGTTGTTAACTGACCTTCACAGCATTTTGAAGGTCTTGTAGTCCAGAAAGATGGAAGGGTGCCCACCTTAGTCTTCATGTATTGCTTCTACCTCAGAGAGAATAAAAAAAATAGAAGAATTTTAATTTCAGGGAATTATTTCTCATTTTAATCCGACATTAGGTTAACCTGAACATCTCAAGTTCATTTCTAAAAGTCTGTAAGTACTAGTTTCATAATTCCAAGAAAGAAGCATCCTTTCTCTATTTCAGAAACCGATTTGTCTGACTCTTAGCATATTTTACACAGAATTATACTAAAGGCACATTAATGAAGAAAAAAAAGAAGTTAAGGTTTTTTTTAAATTAGAGATTAGAAAATATAATAATTTTTCTACCCTTCTTATGAACACTGGAAAACTACGGCAGGTTTTCAGATCTTCTAATGCCTGGTACATAGTAATTAGTGAATTTTGCTGAAAGAATGAACTAATGAATATAATTCTGAAACAATTGGAGTTTTCTCATCTTTAAAAACCTACTTACTACAGAGTAGATTTGTTAAAAGACATATATTCGGTTCACAGTACTTCACATAAAATTTTTTTCAAGTCACTTTCAAGTATTTCACAGAAGGTGTGGTAGGAGTAACAATGACCCAGGAGTTCAAAGTCTTTGGCTATAGGCCAGGAACTAACAATAAATGGCAGAATGCCTTGAGAAAGTGATGTAACTCTGCTGGGTTTCAGTTTCCACATGAGTGAAATGATTGGTTTGGAGCAGGTTACTTCTGATATTCCATGCAGCTTCAAAGTTCCACAATTAAATAACTCAAATCAAGGAAAATTGGCTTCAGCACTTCTTTGTTTGAGAGACCTGGGAAGTATGGATCCCCCTACTTCTCTGCCAAGATGACCCCTCCCTCAAATCAAGGAAAATTGGATCTAAATTTAATAAGCACTGATATAGCACCTATAATATGTCATTTAATATTATAAGTGCTTTATACAGTATGTAGTCATATAATAATAATAATAATAATAATGATAATCAAGCATATGCCATGCATAGGATAGAATTTCCTATACTGTAAATAAGTAAATAATAGATGCTATTAAAATGATAGATTCAATATAGTACAAATCAATAGAAAACCAGAATGTAAATAAAATAATACTTGGAGTTGAAAATAATGTATAAATAAAGTGGCTATTTCACTTAAACCACTAAATCAAACACTAGCCATGACACATGACATCAGTCTCATAAATAATTTGGCTTAGAAGAAAACGTTTGAGAAACAAAGACATTGTACCAGTATCACATCTTAATACTCAGTATATATGTTTCAAGTGCACAATTCATAAGCTAGAAACCATCATATGTTTGCAGTAAACAGTAGAGCTTCTGAATGTCAAAGAGACATATTTCAGGAATGCAGTGGGCTCAAGTTTGCCTGTAAGCTTAGAACAGAAAGCAGTCCAGTGAAAGAAAGTTTGATTGGGAAGCTACTAATTGGCTTCAGTTCTGAGGCCTCGTAATAGTCCAGATCTCATGCTAAAGGGCTGGAAAAAGATGCAAATTTGGCAAGCCCAGCAATTTCCATGTCTGGACATGCTGTATGGACCCTAGTACTATTACTTTGACAACTGCCAAGGCACTCCATGGATTTTCATCCCCTCCTCCAACCTCCTCTGTTCCTGCTCTTCCTTTAGTCAGGCATTACTTCCACTAGGAAGCTTTTCCTGAGCCACCCACCCACCCCAGCTCCCTTTGAATGGCCCCCATCCACATACTTCTATAAAACCTGGTATAAAGCTCTAAGATATTTAAATTATTCAGCCTACTAGGTTATTATTGTATTATTGGCCCATAGTCTTTCTCATTCAGTGAACCTGAGCTCCTTAAGAATAGGAATTATGCTTTAGTTCATTGTTGGGTCCCCAGAACCTTGCATAGTGCTTGACACAAATGACATGCTTAAGAACCGATTGCTAAATGAATGAATGGATGCGGGATGATAGCATTAACCAGTAATTACTATTAAAGTGGTTAGAATCATTGGATCTCCATCATGCTTTATTATTGGTCAGAAAATGTGATGAGAATTGTGTTCCAAAGGAGGCAGTGGAGTGAGGCGTGTTATTTCTTGTTAGTTTGTGGAATATCTTCATAATCAACAATTTGCTTTAGGTTATCCATTTTTTCCCTTACTCTGAGAATAGTAGAAAAATTGTGGAGAAATGAAACACATTTTTAAAAACACAGTTTTAAAAAACCTGTTCAACAATATATACTGAACATCTATTGTCCAAAGTGGTATGTGTTTCAGAGAGACTCAGATTCTATCCTTAAAGAGACTATACTTTAGATATTTAAGAAACTCATGTGAAAGAAGAAAGTGATACTTGACATCTAAGAGACCAATGTTTACTAAAATGAAAGAACATGTAATAAGGGTTACACAAAGTTCAGAGATGTCAAATCAATTGGCTGCATTCCCAAGAAGCCCCCACCAGACAGGAAAGCTATGTTGGATCATCAGGTCTCAAAACTTGCTGTTAGCTATAAAGTTCCTGGACACAGAGATGGTCAGGTCCAATGATACTGGCATGTATACATAACAAGCTTACTGGAACTTGAAAAAGCAAAAGGACAATGACCAGGCCATCTGGAAAGTTAATGATGTTTTAAACATGGACTCAGAGAGAAGGGAGCTAGATGGTATTGGAGGTGCTTCCAGCACACAATGCAAATGCACAAGTTTGAATTCCCATACAGCCTTTCTCTCCAGGAATCAAAGACCAGATCCCATATTTCTCTGTCTTAGACAGTATTGGATAAATAGAGGACCAGGTGAATACAGGTGTATGGCATAAGTGGTAACTATTATGGGATTTCAGAAGAATTAAAAGACGGCATTCAGTCATTGAGATCAAAGACAGTTTTATGGAAGAAGTGGTATTTCAACCATGTCTTTAAGATTACTTAGAGTTTGCAACTATGAATTGGGAAAGAACATTCTATACAGAGGGATGATGATGAGCAAAGAAAATGAGTGGTTCGTTTTTGCTGGACACAGGGTATGTGATGAAGAACAGTGCAATGTTATGAAGGAAAGTTGGAACCAGGTCATAGAGAAGCTGGAAAGCCAGTTATGAAGTTTAAATATTATTCTCTGGACAACGATTAGTCAGAGAAAAACACTATTCCCCAGATAAATGTACTCCAGGAAAATGAATTTGTTTGTAGTGTATGAGTTTGCTTGAAGGAGGGAATTCCAGATGCAGAGGCTGGTGGGAAGCTTCCGAATCTCCAAGGGAAGATTGAAACTAGAACAGCAGCAATATAAGTGGAGCAGAGAGAGACTGAAGGGTACAAATCAGGAAGTACCATAGTTTTTCCTTATACACACACATATACACACACTCACTCTAAAGCAAAATATAAGCCTTATATTTTATATATATATAACCTTATATATATATATGGTTATATATATATATAACCAATATATATGTATTTTTTTAAAAAACTGTTTTAATTTCTACGAAATTCCCATTTACATAGAACATATTGAAAATTCATTGGTCCATTTAGTCAATTTGGTTGATTTTAGATTGTCTGAGTATCAAAGTGAGATTTTCAAAACATCAGCACAATGGGAATCTATACCCAAAGGACAACTTCAAGGAAAAGAAAAAATATACTATATAAGTAAATTTATCTCCCAAAGTATCCAGGTGATTTTTAAAAAATATTTATTTATTTTTGAGAGAGAGAAGGGTGGGCAGAGCAAAAGGGAGAGAGAGCATCCCAAGCAGGCTCTGTGCTATCAGCACAGAGCCCAACAAAAGGGCTCGAACTCATGAACCATGAGATCATGACCTGAGCCAAAATCAAGAGGCAGTTGCTTAATCGACTGAGCCACCAAGGCACCCCAAGGTGATTTCTCCAAATAGGCACTCTTTTAAACACTTTCTAACATGAGCTAACTTCAACTAACAGGAATGCTGTAAAAAACAGAAACAGGAACTTTGTGAGAAGTTTGATTACCTGTATGGCATCCTGGAGGAAAGGAAGAATGAAATGACCCAAGTCATTACCCGAACCCAAGAGGAGAAACTGGAACGTGTCCGTGCTCTGATCAAAAAGTATTCTGATCACTTGGAAAATGTGTCAAAGTTGGTTGAATCAGGAATCCAGTTCATGGATGAGCCAGAAATGGCAGTGTTTCTGCAGGTAAGTATTCTTTCAGTACCTGATGGAACTAACCAAGAAGGTGGGTGCTGGAGAAGTAGTTGTCATCATATTTTTGTTATTTTATGCACACAGCATTTTGATTTATTTTACCAACTAAACTATAAGCTCATTATGTGTTCATGTCTCCATCTGTTTAAACAATTTCATAAGCATATATTTAAGGGACCATGATATCGCTTAAATATAAGAGGGTTCCGGTATAAAACAGCAGTTATTCATGGCATTTAGAAACTAAGCTCTGAGATTTTCAGAGTCAGCGGAGGAAAGAATAAAGTCTTTGATGAAAAGAATTTAAGTAGGTCTGTCTTTTGTTTGCTTTCACAGAATGCCAAAACCCTGTTACAAAAGTAAGTAATTTTCATTTTATGGAAAAATGCATACTTTTCATTTTTACCCAAGGCTATCAAATGTTAAACGGTGACAAAAAGTGGCAACTTGTCTTTGTTGCAGAATTTCTGAGGCATCGAAGGCATTTCAGATGGAGAAAATAGAACATGGTTATGAGAACATGAACCACTTCACAGTCAACCTCAATAGAGAAGAAAAAATAATACGCGAAATTGATTTTTACAGAGGTTTGTTATTCTTGTGACCATTTGGCCAAAGTTGCAGGTGTGTGAAAGCTGCAGATGGATTCAGCAGGAGAGAAGGGGGATTCAGAATCACCTCCAGAATGGATGTCGACAATTATACAAGGATCATAATCCAATGTGAAACTCCATTTCATTACAGATTCATAGAGTTGGTTGACAGTGTTTATTTGGCTTTGCACATCACAGTGCCTATTATAATGCCATTACTGGGCATTTGACTCTGGGTAGTCAAATACTTAATAATTGATAGTGATGATGATGTCTCAACATCAACCCTACACAAGGTATTGACTACAATGATGTGAAGTGTCATGAAGTGCAAGGTTAAGGATGAGATAAAAATAAAATGTAGATGACATTTGGATAGATATTGTAGCACATCCACTTAATCAAACATCAGAGGGCAAGAATAGTAATGAGTCATAGAATAAAAAAAATCTGGAAATAAAACTGGCTCTATGTGACCAGCTATATTTCATGAGTTATAAATGCACCCCTACCATGTGGTCCAGAGACCCTCCTGGAAATTTGTCCTCATGAACTAATTAAAAAGAGGACAATTACCTTGGAGCTGATCAAAACTTTGATTGTCTTGATTCATCCTAGCCCATCTAGGTCACAAGACTCCTTGGCTAGACCTCTAATAATGCCATGAAGCTGTATTAGTGTGTACAGATGTAACTTCAGAAGCAAATCTTCAAGATGAATCTTCCTAAAATAATTACTTAATATTGTCTCTCCTTAATATTGCCTGAGGGAATATTAAGATCAATGTGTTAGGAAAAGACTCATGGCATAAACTGTGGCAAAAGTCAGCGTTCACTGAACAGAGGAGGTAAGAAAGTAAAAGAAGACAAGGGTAATGTATGTGTTCTGAGATAGGGAAGAGAGTTGCATTTCCATTTAATTTGGCAGAGATACGTTAGTGACAATCCCAGTCCTCCAGGAGCTTGCAGATGTGACAGAGCATGATATAAATGTGACCAGGCTCTGCACAGTGGTACTGAAGACGCACTTTGTACTGGAGAGGGAAACAAGGAGGATGGTGATGATTGGGCCCATCATCACATTTCTCCTACCCACATTTAACTAGAAGCACAAGCCCCAGCATGACATACTTGGGCCACAGTCCAGTATCTGATGGAGAAGATTTCCCTAGCCCTGACCTTAATCTGGGCTGGAAGTACTGGCCATTAATTGATATCATAGCTGCAGTGGTAGTTATAATGATTTTAAAAACACGTTACCTTACCAGAAGATGAAGATGAAGAAGAAGAAGAAGAAGAAGAAGAAGAAGGAGAAGAAGAAGGAGGAGGAGAAGGAGGAGAAGGAGGAGAAGACAGAGAGCAAGTAGAAGTGGAAGAGGTAGAAAATGTTCGAACAGAGTCATCAGGAGAGGATGAAAGTCCAGAGAAAGCCTCGGAGCCCTCTCAGCTGGCCTCAGAGCTCCAGGCTGCCCCAGGGGCGCTTCCAGTTTCCTCCCCGGAGCCACCTCCGGCCCTCCCACCTGCCACAGATGCCCCAGGGACACAGGTAATTGTTCACAAATGCCTTCCTACAGGATTCACAGGTGTGTCCTTGCTGAATAGGCTAAACAATTTATTCTGCCTTAAGAGAAAGGTCATACAAGGCCAGACATTTGTATCTGGAAGACCAAAGAATTCAGCACAGGCAGTGTCAGGGAGAAAAGTCCTCTAGATGATTCAACAGGTTTGGTGTTATTATAACTGGTTGGCAAGACCTAGTTTAACACAATTTTCCCACTAGAATCTGAGGCAATCTTTGGAAATTGTGTGTGCATGGGGGAGGGGTATGTGTATAACATGTTAGTTCACAGCCATGTCACGCAGATTGGGTCTGCTCTGGATACAGAGATGGAGTACAGAGTAATAAATAATCTAAGGTGAGAAATAAAAATGAATGTCCCTTCAGAACTTTGAATTTTCTGTAGATAAAAAAGGAAGTAAACAGAGAAGCCATGTTAGTTTATGTCCCTATCACCTACCCTGAAATATAACCATATCTTTCATTAAGTGGGCAAACAAATGCCATCTAGTTTTCTATGTATCTGTCATTTGATGAGATTATGTGTTAATAGAATTGTTTTAAAATTTTCTTAGGAGATAACTCATCCCAAATTCTGTATCTGATTGGCTGACTCTTAGCTTCTAAGATGTCACTGTCCAGTTTTCAAGTCTTTGTGCTGACTTCATGGCACCTTCAGCAGAGAGGTCTCAACCTATGGAGTTTGTGGACAATGTAGATTCATCAAAAAGGAATCCTGGTTTTGCACCTGCTTTCAAAATGGATTGAGATTATCTATAGAAACAAAACCTCAGAGAGGAAACTCTGAATTACAGAATTATATTCTATGCTCTGTCTCCATAGGAAACCAGGCTGAAATACTGTTAATGGTTCCTAGAATCTTGAAATCAAATTGCACTGAATTTGAAAGAGGTGTGGTAACTTAACAAGACTTGGATTTGATCAATAAGACCAATCTGGGATTTTAGGAAAGAGGTTTGGGGAGCCCACCAAGAATGTCAAAAAATTAATCGTGGCCAATAATTTGACCTTTCTCCTATATCTGATCTTTTATAAGCAACCTTCATTTTAGTCGTCCACTGTCTTTCTGCCCAGGCTGCCATCTAGGGAAGGACAAGCCCAGAAAAGAGAAGGCACATGCAGGTGCCCAGAGAGAGGAGTGCTATCATCTTTCCTTCCCTTAGCACTTGCAGAGGGTGGGATGAACTAAAACATGCGCTAAATCAGACACTGCACAGAGAGCTCACAGTTTTCAAACCCAAAGGGAACTAAAATCAACTGCATTTCTTCTTCTTCTTCTTTTTTTTTACTTTTGAATTTATCTGTCCTGATTAAGGGGGAGGTTGTGCCCACTGGCTCTCAGCAGACCACAGAGTCTGAAACTCCAGTCCCTGCAGCAACGGACACTGCGGATCCCTTGTTTTACCCTAGTTGGTATAAAGGCCAAACCCGGAAAGCCACCACCAACCCACCTTCCACCCCAGGGAGCGAAAGTCTGGGACACATAGGGCCTCCTGGTTCTGAGGATTCGAATGTGCAGAAGGCAGAAGTGGCAGAAGCTGCAGCCAGTGAGAGGGCAGCAGTGAGTGGTAAGGAAACTAGTTCACCAGCAGCTACTTCTCAGGTTAGTGTTGATGCTCTTGTGTCTGAATGCTTCCCCCTGCCATCTAGCGTCCTGCTGGAATCACAGCAAGAAAGAAGGGCTTCCAAAGGGGCAGAAAGAAACCATGGCCTTGGGAAAAACACAGAAACAACTCATTCCCCAATTTTGGCTTGTTTTTTAAGCCTTGTAAAACAAAACAGAAAAAAAAATTGACTTCACTCTACCCATATGTGGTGACCTCACACCTGGTTCCCCAGGGAGGTGGTCCACGCAAGCCTGGCCCTTAAGCATGCAGTTTAAAGCTGCTTTGTCTGCAGTGACTGATTCCCCTTCGCAAAGGCCACTTGCCCTTGCTCAGCCTTTTGTGTCCTCCTTGGGCTTCTAAACACTAATCACCTGCTTTTGTGTCATTCCCAGCAACCCTGAAGGAGCACCTTTGAACAGAGTTCTAAGTCTGCTCTGGAAAATAACCTCTGGTTAATTCATGGATTCTGGGAGTGTGTTGGCTATGGCTAGACAAAGATAGTCTTGCTTGATTAAACCAGTGCTTCCTAAACATGTGCTGCTGGGAGCAGAAAAGCACAGGTTTTCCTACTTTTGGGGTTTTAAGGGTCACTTAATACTTTTTTTTTTAATATAATATACTTTGAAGGCCATGTCTTTTTCTTATAAGGAGTTAAGAAACTCCTAATGTTTGCATGGCTCAAAGATTCCACAGAAGAAATATTCTACAATTTCCTTCCAAGGAAGGATGCTCATGGTTGCTCTGTACCCATGAACATTCTTAAATGATGTGTGGATGTGAGTGTTGCTCAGACAAGGGATGTGAAAGAAAAACTCTGTTTCCATGCTCCTGGGTCATCAGGTGATTATGAACAACAAACAGCAATTTTCAAAAATCAGAAAAGTACTCATTGTCTTGACTATCTGCTCAAGTAAACCTTAATTTCATGAGATAATAAAAGGAAATTATGTTTGGAAAACTAAAAGTAACATGCTTTTGTGTCATATATTTATTTTCACAAATGAAAAATGACAAAAAATAATTGGTATGAGGAAACATCTTGAGGTAGTTTTTAGGTTAAAAAATGGAGTATAATGTTTTCTAGAAAATTTATGGGAATTTTATTTCTAGAAAGTTAATTAACTTTCTTATCTATTTAGTGGAAGTTGAGTCAGGAAGAGCTGTTTTCTGAAAACCGTGTGAAATACCCCATAATAGGAGCATATAATAGGGCTCCAAACCAAAATGCAAAATCCATCTAAATGATGTTGAAAAATATTATTTGTGATAATATCAGTGAAGCTTTCTTCTTGTTTTCTCACAGGAGTTAGCAATCTGCCTAGCACTTTTGGCTTTTCTTATACTTCACTACATCTGGCGTCAGATTCAGTGCTTGGTTTTTACTTTAATGGGTAGGAAATATTTTCTTTTCCCTTAACTAACATCTCATATAGTTTCTTCCATAATGTCCCTACTCTATAGGCTCAGAGATAAATTTCTCCCCAACTTTGAGGTTCAGCCATCTAAAAATTTGAACCAAGTTCTAGATAATAGTAATGGCTTCAAACTCTCTACAATGTAATCATCTCAAGGTGACTTCCGGAGGGGTAATTGCTCCATTATCTAAACCTGCATGGAGGGGCAAATCCTGAATCAGAATAGAGACTCAGTGGGCAATTATTCAGTAATCCAGTATAAGTGGACCCTCCAAAATGGCCATTAGGACAGGCCAGTTTCAAAAGTTGTCAATAATGCCATGAGGATTCACGGCTTTTAAAGTAGAGGGAGGACCAGCAAAGGACTTGTTCAGGAATATTCAGGGTTTCCACAGATTAAGAAACCTCATTTCATTTGCTTACATCAGAGGCACCCAGGAGGCAGCCGGATGACTCCTGTCAAAGATACATAGGAAATTCTTGGCACTGGTGGGAATGTGGGCCAGGTGACTTCTCAGTCTCTTTGAAACCTCTACAGTCTTTCCTGAGAGAGATCTCTGAAAGATATCCTGGGTGCAGCAACATCAAGGGGATTTCAGCCAGGTCAGATCTGAATGAATAAAAAGCAGAAGGAGCAATGTTCATCTACCAGACACAAGGAATGAGAACCAAAGAAGAGTCATGAAGCCAACACCCTTTATTTTTGAGACACCATTCTCAAAGTCAAGCATTTTCTTAATTACTGTTATAAGATTTGCTTAGGGATGAACATCTTACTCTTTTAATAGCCTTTTGAATATTATCAGCTTAACAATATTTAAAGATTCAAACCTCACATGCTTTTGAGTAAATGACCCTGCTGGACCTGATGCCCAGCTCCCTGTGCCTGTAGCTCAAAAGCAATTCAGGGTGACTGGTACTGAAAACCCTCAGCTATTTCTGGCTCATTGACTTTTTCCTGCGTTGACATCGACTCTTCTGGAAGCTCCCATCATAGCTCCTTTCTGCCTCATTAGCTGTCTGTTCAGCAATGACAGTAGGATCTCCATGGGTCCCTGTCATGTCTGCAACTATGTGTGAGTAGGATCTGCCCCCAATGTCTAATAGCCAGACACCTTGTACCCTAGAATGTTCCTAGTGTCTTTATAGTCTGCTCATTATTTGCAGTGAAGAGCAGTGGGTAGAAGTATTGGCCATGGACTCAGTGGGGCAAATGGAGAGAGAGAAAACTCCATATTTTATTGGAATATCCTGAATAATTGTGGATCTGAATAATTGTCTGAAGAGTTCAGTTTACATTCTGAGAATTCAGGTTTGGGGCTTTGTTGCCATACATTTTGTAATGCGTCTCAGAGGCTGCAGGGGGAGAGTCATGCTTCTCGTCTGCCATCCGCTGAGCCCATGTTGTGCACCTTCACATTCACATGCCTGCAAGATAAGGGTGAGGCAGATGGGAGAGCAGTGGAGTAGGGTGATTGACATTCAGTACTGCAAAGAATATGGACAGGTTGATAGAGATCTCACCATAGTATCAGATATTGCTGGCCTCTGTGAATTTTTTGCCGGCCTGATTTACTTTCAACACCTCAGAATCCAACTCACTAGACTAGTATTTGTTCAATGCAAAGTTGGCTTATTGGAATTTCACACTTTATCATTAGTCGTTCCCTGGACACTTAGGATGCGATACAAAAGTTCTTGATTTCACTGATGGTCTCAACTTTATTATGTCAGGGAATAATGTTGCCTTAGAATCTCAGAAGCATCTCAGGCCCACTTGCTGATTTGTGAACTCACTTCAGTCACCTTCAAACTTTTAAGAAGGCAAATGTTTTGTCCCCACATGCTTTCTTCATAGCCATCCACATAGTGAAACCTGCCCTTGCTTTTGCTGCCTGTGATTTCTGATACCATATAATCTCTACTTTATCCTGTTTATTTTAATGTTTATTTATTTTTGAGAGACAGAGAGACAGAGCATTAGAGGGGAAGGGGCAAAGAGAGAGGGAGACACAGAACCTGAAGCAGGCTCTGAGCTCTGAGCTGTCAGCACAGAGCCCGATGCAGGGCGCAAACCCACGAACCGCGAGATCATGACCTGAGCTGAAGTCGGATGCTCAACTCACCAAACCACCCAGGCACCCACTACTTTAACCTGTTTACCTTCTCTCTTCACCTAATCATATAGGCAGATTATGTGTTCGAAACTGGTCATGGCAAAAACTAGACATCAGCAGTCTCCACCAGTGGCGAACTGGGATTTTGCTTTTTGTTGGATCAGAGGAGCACTGTTGTCTTCCCTGCCTTCATTCTTGAAAAAAAATTTTTTTTTTTTCTCAACAAGGTTTGGGTTCAGCCTTGTGGAAAAACTGAATCTCACAGAAGAGAGATTCTTCTGCAGGATGCACTTTGAGCCCTGTTAACATCAGATTTCTCCCAGGAACCCCTGTGAAAGAGGTCACAGGTCACATTGTGCAAAGCCCCTGTGCATGAACTACAAAATTGCCCTCTAAGTCTCCACCTTTCTAGGCTGTACGCTCCCTCAATGCAAAGAGAGTTTGGGGGAAATAACATTTGATCTACTTCATGTGTTAATTTTTAAATTTATTTTGCAAAAGTGACATCCCACCCTAGTCAATCTTAGACAGCAGGGCAATAATAAGGTGGGAAGAAAGCAGGTCAGCTGTCCTTGGAAAGCAGTCTCTGTGAGCCTCATCTCCCAGGCATGCCTTGTTGTGGCCATTTCTGGGTCCAACCTGCTTCCCTCCATTGCCCTTCCTCTTCCTACACAACTTTCATGCAAATTACACCCAGGTGTTAACACAGGGACCACTACCATCATCAATACCCGCGGACAATTAAGTATTTTATCGGGAATACATGTGGCAGTGTGATTTTTCTAGAAGTGGGAGCAGCAACAGTGAAAGATAACCCCTGTTCCCCTTCCTCCCTTCCTAATGAGGGTTAGCAGCCTTGTGTGGAAGAATTTGTCCAAGCTGTTTAATGGGAGCTATTCAGGGCACAAGACTTTCCAGAAAAATATCTTCCTATTTGGTGGATTAACCTGGCAGCGGCCTCAATCAAGGTCACAGGACCTCCCATTGCCCCCCCACCACATCCCAGTGAGAGTCACTTGCTTTGGAGATAGGGACTTTCACATTAAAATTCTATGATTTCTGTCTCTATAGAGAACCACAACTCATATATTTCACCAGACTCTGAAGTTACAATTATAAGAGAACCTAAAAGTTTTACTATATTATAACTATTTTTTTTTTTTAAGAATAGAATATCTACTTTTCACATTCCGTTTCTCAAGCCTGAAAACAGACAAACAAGTTGGGTAGAAATTCTGCTAAGTCTCGGGCACTGGAAAGATCAATGAAGTTAAAGTTAGTAAAAAGGACTTAGGTTCCCATCCTGCCGCTTCTCTGCACTGACTCTGGGCATTTACTTTTATTTACTTTCATCTTCCCACTGAGAAAAGGAAGCAACTACTCAATGAAAAAGATTCATCTATTTACACATTAGAGAGTGAGAAATTTAGTACTGAGAACTTTATAAATTGTTTCAGGATGTTTTCATTGGGAGGGTTATGGAGTCAGGCCTGACACAAACCATGCTGAGTGACAATAATAACAAGTTCTCAGTGAAATAGCCCAGTGCATTTCTCAAAATATGTCTTGCCTTGAAGCTCTTATATAAATGTCCATTTTCCAAACTGTTTTCTAAATCTCTTCCTAGGCACCCCTTTGGCTGAGTGTTTCCACAGCTGCACTTATCCCCTTCGATGCTGTAAACTCCATAAAATCTATGATGGTTCAACTCTGAAGTCCATCTAAAGGCACTTACAGCCCTCACTGCCCAGTGTAGCAAATTATTAGGATATACAGGAAGTAACAGAACACTACATGTATGAAGAGATGGAAGATATGTGGTTTAAAAATTTACTGATTTTAAGTGTTACACAGTACAATCGCTTTTGACAAATATGTAGCCTTAGATAGCCACTACCACATTAACATGTAGAATATTTCCATCTCTCCCCAAAGTGCCCTCATATGCCTTTGCAGTTAATCCCCTCCCTGCATCCCAGTTGGTACTGTGTCAATCTTTTACTTGGTAGCCATTCTAATGGATATATATGGTACATAGTTTTAATTTGCCATTTTCCCAATGACTAATGATGCTTAGCATCTTTTCATGTGCTTCCAAGTCAGTTTAATATTTTCTTTGATGAAGTATTTGCCCACTTTCTTTGGGTTGCTTATCTTATTAGAGAGTTGTAGAAGTTCTTTATGTTATTTTGCATAAAACTCCCTTATCAGACATGTTTTGCAAATATTTTCTCCCAGTCTATGGCTTGCCTTTTCATGTTCTTAAGTGTATTTTGAAGAACAAGCATTTTTAGTTTTGATAAAGTTCAATTTTTCATTTTCCCCTTTATGCTTTGTGTTTTAAGAAATGTTTGTTTAACTCAAAAACCACAAGGATTTTCTCTCACATTTTCTTCTAGAATTTTTATAGTTTCAGCTCTTAGGTCTAAGATCATTTTAAGTTAATTTTTGTATTGTGAGATAAGGATCAAGGTTTTGGATCTTGTTTGCTTATTTTCTATATAGATATTTGTTTATTCCAGCACTATTTATTAAAAAGGCTATCTTTTCTCCCCAGTGAACTACCTTGATGATTCATAGAAATTCAAATGACCATATATGCTCAGGTCTACTTGTAGACCATCTGTTTTGAACCATTAATCTGTATCTTTGTCTCTCTACCAATACCACACTGTCTTGATTATTATAGCTTTATAGAAGTCTCTAAATCGGGTAATGTAAGGGGTGCCTGGGTGGCTCAGTCTGTTAAGTGTCCAACTTCAGCTCAGGTCATGATCTCGCAGTTTGTGAGTTTGAGCTCTATGCTGACAGCTCAGAGCCTGGAGACTGCTTCAATTCTGTGTCTCCCTCTCTCTGCTCCTCCCCTCCTTGCATACTCTCTCTCTCTCAAAAATAAATAAACAAACAAAATTAAATCAGGTAATTTAAGTTCTCTGCTTTATTGGTTTTATTTGGCTTTATTGGTTTTCCCTACTTTTTTTAAAATCTATTTTCTATTTCATTCATTTCTGCTCTTTATTATTTTCATCCTTATACTTACTTTCGATTTGATTTTCTCTTCCTAGTTTCTTAGGGTGAAAACTTAAGTTATTGATTTGAAATCTTTCTTATTTTCTAATACAAGCATTTAATGCTATAAATTTTCTTCTAATCACTGTTTTAGCTGCATCTCACAAGATTGATATGTTGTATTTTCATTTAATTCAAAATGTTTTCTAATTTACCTTGGGATTTGTTCTTTGACCCATGAGTTATTTAGATGAGTAGTGTTTATTTTCTAGATATTTGGAGATTTTTCCAGACATCCTTCTGTTTGATTTCTGGTTTGATACTGTTGTATAGAGACAATACTCTTTATATGATCTCAGTCCTTTTAAATTTAAGAGTTAAATTTAAGAAGCTTAAGGTTTTATGGCCCAGAATATGATCTATCTTGGTGAATGTTCCAAGTGCACTTTTGAAAACATAGTATTTGTTTAGATAAATGTTCTGTAAAGGTCAATTAGGTCAGTTGATCAAGTCTCTGATATCCTTATTGATTTTCTGTTGACTTGTTTCATCAATTACTGAGAGAGGAAGTTTGAGGTCTCTGATTATAACTGTGGGTTTGTCTATTTACCTTTGCAATTCTATCACTTTTGCCTCATGCATTTTGAAGTTTTGTTTAGGTGCATTCACATTTAGCATTGTTACATTTTCTTAAAGAATATATCCCAAGATAAGTGTTAAACAAAATCCTTTTCTATCTCGTGTGTGTGTGTGTGTGTGTGTGTGTGTGTGTGTGTACCTGCTTTAATGGGTATAAAGAAGGTCCTTATACACATGTACTATCATTTAAAGTAGCTTAGCAAAGTTAGAAGGCAGGTGGGGAGAGCCTGGAGGAGAAAGGTGCTGATAATCTTTAAGATGTTCCAAGTGTCTGGCAATGGGAAAGGCCTCATAGCCCAAAACCAATAATCCTGTCTCCCCTTCCTCACCTAGCCATTCCCCGGGGCCAAGCATAGCAAGAGCTGAGATAGCTGAGGTACCTAATGATTTTAAGTGACTAATCTGAGCTTAATGATTCAATGACTAGTCGTCACTGGTCTGTGGTTCCCTATTTTTAGTTCTGATATAAATTGCTCTATAAGCTAATGTCTCTGTATATTTTCATGACACACTTATGCCCTAATTCACTCCTTATCTTACCTAAACCAGATTTTACAGAACTGCAGAGGCCACCCTGTCATGGCCAAGGACTTCCAGCACCAAGCTGTCTTCTTGCTAAGAAGTCCAAGATTCCCAAGCCAAGTGTTAACAAGCAGGTGTACATGGTACAAGTGTTTCCAGATTCTTCCTATCTAGAGTATCATGAGCTCAGACACAGGACATCAGAACCACATTGGCCCCCTACACATTTGAGCTCTTTACTCTAAAATAGCAAAAGGGATGTGTGGAAGACAAGGCCAGTGGGAAAGTGTCACCAAGGAACACCAGCCCATACTATCTTAGTTCCCAACCCAGGCACTATAAATGTTGTCCTATGAGGTTACAAAGGTGCTCCCAGAGGAAAATAAAAAAAAACATTTCATGAGAGAGAGAGAGAATGGGGGAGGGGAAAGGAAGGAAGAAAGGAAAGAGAAAGGAGAGGAGAGAAAAAAAGGAAAGGAAAGGAAAGGAAAGGAAAGGAAAGGAAAGGAAAGGAAAGGAAAGGAAAGGAAAGGAAAGGAAAAGAAATGGAGAGAAAGGAGAAAAATAGGAAAGGAGAGAAGGAAGGAAGAAAGAGAGAGAGAAGAGTGAAGAAAAAAAATCTATGGTTTAAATGGTTAAAAAGACAGGCAGCGGCTAGCAAAGAGTCTTTTCCCTTTTTGAAGGGTTTATTTCCTAGGTTCTCAGAAACCAATACATGTGTCCCCCGATTTGAGACCTTATCAAATTTCTCATCATCCCAAAATTCAGTCTCCTTGAAAATATTCATATTTTCCTAAACCAGGATGAACACTAGGCTAGAGTTCCAAAGAAAAGCAGCCAGGTGGAGCCCTGGGTCTCCATAGGTATCACAGGCCAAAAGATAAAATCATTTTCACACAAATGACCTCTGAGATCAAACCATTCATCCTGATTTCAGGGGCAAGCTCTACTTGCCACTTGAGACTGAGAGGAGAGATGTTGGAGGCTAGAGGGCTGAAAAGCTGCTTTTCTGAGTGAGATTAATCTCACAAAGTATTATAGAACATTTTTAAAAATAAAGCAGGAGACTAAGAACATGATTTCCCATGAGTGTGACTATAGGTCCTGTATTCTTTGAAATGATGTATTTAATTTTCCAAAACAAACTGAAATGAATGAAAATTTAACTATGTTCTCTCAATTTAATTGAGGGATTCAAGGTGTCAAATTATTTTCAAACAGAAATCCCTGCTGAGAGTGACTGCTTGTGTTTTACAAATTAGGAGATTCGAGCTTACAAATCGCTGATATACTAGCGCCCTGACTGTGCTGGAATTTAAGCTTGGTAAAAATAGAAAATTAATCAGTGCTCAGGACTGGCCTACATTTACTGCATAACACTATCCAGGACTTAATAAACCTGGCAATTATAAGAAGTTATGATAATAAAATGCAGTCATTTTACATAAAAAACTATAGGAGAGAGCAAGCTATAGGAGAGACCATTACATAAACATTATTAATGCTTTTTCATTTGTATCCTACAACCGCAATTTTTTCTCTGGCTTTTTTTTTTTCCTGTTGGGAAAGTGACATTCTAATCACTGTCAATTTGGGGGCTTTTCTAGAAGGGCAAAAAAACCCCAAACAAACCCTACACTAAAACTGTAGGCTGTATTTCTCGGGATCAAATAGCATCCTTAGTAAAGGTTACTTTAATAGGAAGCTAAAATGGATGTATCCATTTTAAAGAGGGAAATGTAATATAAATTGTTTGTGAGGGGTGTAATGAATTCGTCCCCCCTGGCAACCTGTACCTGCAGCTCCACAATTCCATGAAAACAGTAACGCAGGCACCAGGGAGAGCTCTCTGGGGGAGTTGTTATGACACAGCTAGTTGAATTTTGCTTCCTGTGTTTGAAAACTGTTTATTATTCGGATTTAACCTTAAGACCCTTGTTAGCGTTGTACATCCTGTGGATTTTTTCTGTCTTTATTTACATACCTCAGTGGATTCCATGAAAAATGCCTTTTCCCCCAGTGCAACCCACAAAGCAGGGAATTCATCCACCATCGTTAATGCATCTGAAAAACCAATGCCGTGCGGCAAGACTGTAACCAATGTGTGTACATGACTCTATCATTTAGTCTTTCACAGAGGTCCTCTCAGTAATACCTCAGGACAGTCTTGTAAAGTAGGATTTGTTAAACTTGCACATTTTACAGTGGAGGACCACAGAGGAGGAGTGACTTGCTCAAGGTCACAGAACAGCTGGAGCTTAGGGCCCAGTGATCCGCTGCCCTCCACCATGGCACGGAGTGCGCATGTGCAGTGTACTGTTCGCCAAGCCCGCATCTAGGAAACGTGAGTGAATCCCCACTTTCCCCGGGGTGATTGATGACTGAGGCAAAAATAGTGCGACGAAGGGCTCCCCTGCTTTGACTGACCACTCTTGGCGCATCGGCACAGCCTCACGGGGCGGAGAGAGGACGTGTCTAGGCCTCCACTGCTTGCAGGACTGTGGCTGACCCTTGCAGTGACAGCACTCCAGTCCCTTAGTTGCACCCGTGCTACTGCTGGCTCTCAGTCTGACTTCCAAGGGAGGAGCTGGCCCCTCCCTTGAGTCTCACATGCTCAACAGCTCTAGCTTTGTTCTTTGGATTTGTAGTCATTTATATTAATAACCCTCAGCTCTCTCGTTAGAGTTACTTTGAGCAAGTTCCTCAACCTTCCTGAGCCTGAGATTTCTCATCCATAAATTGGGCATAATAATACTATCAACCTCCCATTGCTCTTGAAGACAGCCTGTTTGGCCTATTTATCTAACACAAGGCAGGAATTAATGATCTAACTAGCAGCTCTCTGTAATTCAGTTCTGTCAGAAAGGGCGAGAACATACACTCTATATTGAACACATAACCGGCAGGTCCATATCTGAGAAGAATGCTGGCTTTAAGTTTGTGCCAGGCTGTGATACCAATGTTTTAGCTTCTTCCTGCTCCCCACCCCATCCATTGACCTCATCGATGCCTAAACCATGTTTCAAAACACACCACACAGTATACACCATGAATCTGACTCTGGGTTATGAAAAAGCGAGTGAGGTTAATTTCTTCTTGTTTCATAGGCCTGAGGAAATTACTCTGGTTTCTGGCCTTACCTCAGCAAAAAGGAAGCAGTTAGTGACAATGAAGCCCCCAAATCAATTCCCTCCCCCCATTTCTTTACTTAGTGTATACAGTGGCAGACTCCCAACAGCAACAAAAAAACGCTTTTCAGTGGGTGTTTTCTTTCTAACCTCTTTTCTTCTTCCTCTAGCACTCATGGAGAGTGTGCTATATTTACACAGCTCTGTGCTTCCTCATGTATCCCAGTTGCTCCATCACGAAGCAGAATGTCTGTATTCCTGTGAAAGAAATGCCCACAATGGAAAACCTGCCCAGCAGAACTTCCAGGGCTTAGACCCTCAGCTGGGAATTACAGACCATGCCTCACTTATTCTTCAGACACTGCTGCCTGGCTCAGGCTTTTGGTTGCATTCTCTTTTCCAGGCTGGAATCCATAATGTTTAAGCTATCCAAGGGCCTGTGGTTCAGGAATGCTTTGTAGGGGGCAGGCCAGTGCTTGAGTTTAGTCTTTCTGAATAAGCACTCTAAGCATGACCTCAGCAATCCTATTCACACCTGTTTCTAGCATCTGGCTTTGAGCCTCTAACCTAGCCTAGCAGGTTCAGGGTAGAGACAGGGTGGTTGCCCATTCAGCAGCCTCAGGTCTAGTTTTACCCCTTCTATCCACATTCCTTTAAGGCAAATGAGTTTAATTATAAATGTGCAAGGGTCTTCTTGAATTGGCCAAGAAAGACTGGCATTTAACAGGTAGTAATAACCAGATCCTTCTGTCAGGTGGAATTTGTGATTGGCATTCATAGTGGCAGAGAGCAAATGGAGCCCAGTGTGGAGGCCTGGACACAAATGTCCTCACTGCCCCCAATATCATTTCAATGGCCTGGCATAGTGGCTCCCATGTCCACCACAGTTATCCCTCAGGATAAGACATGGACATTTCCATGCTATGTGTGGCAGGGGTGTACATTAAGCCATCATCATCCATTAATGTCTTAGCTGTAATTCAGTTTATCAGATAAATTACTATCACCTGGATAAGCTGAGGAACTGGAACACAGGCAAGTAAATGATAACGGATCAGGATCATGGGTGGAGTAGAGAGTGATCATTTGGGGAAAGGCAGATGCTGGCGCCTCATGGAACCCCTGGGAAGCTTAGAAGAGGCCTGAGGGCATTGGTTACTGGTCAAAGAGCTCACTCTTTTACTTTAGGTCAGCTAAAAAAATATTTTCCCTCCTAAACGTGGCTACCCAGACTTGTGCCAGAGTGAATATCAGGAAAGCATCTGTTTAGTTTTGTTCAGTCAGTGAATCATGTGGTGCAGGATGCATTTAGTAGAGGGGGCTGCTAGTATTGCCCCCACACCAAAATAAGAGCACGTTCACGAAACTGCACCCAGTTATATCCCTATGCTAAGTGCCCAAGGACACATCTGGCTTCAACTGAGCACTAAAGGCAGTTTCATGCTTTAACTGTCAAGAATCTTGCCAAAAGAAGCATGTTGGCTTAAAAAACAAATCATTACATTTAGCATAAAAATCAAGCCAAAGACCCCATTGATCATTTCTCGCTTTTCTTTGACACTTTCCTACTAAAAACTAGCCTACCCTTTGGTTAACAGCAACAAGCTTGTGTGCCCATAGAGACCAAAAAGGTAACATTAATGAAAAAGCAAGCCAGGTAAAAGAAAAATGTTAATAAAAGCATAAATACAAGCTATAGTTTGCTTTCCTCTTAATTCTGAGCATAGCAACTGTAAATGAAAAATGGCCACCGAAACCAGCCTTGCAGCAGAGGAGGGAAAATGGGAGTGGTGGGCATGATGGAAATCAGGAGATAGAGGGAGCATACCCAATTTATAGGGACAGGGCTGCTCAGCTCTCCATGTAGGTTCTGGATTGCTACATTTCTTCTTCGTCAAGAGAACCTGCAAATCCAGATTTTAATGTGAAGTCTCCTATTTTTTTTTTAATTTTTAATTTAAAACTCACATAACATAAAAATTACCATCCTAACCATTTGTAAGCATACAATTCAAGTGTTCAGTATATTCACATTGCTATGCAACCAATCTCCAGAATTTTTTCATCTTGCAAAACTTAAACTCTTGTACCCATTAAAAAACAACTCCCCATTGCCCCCCTTCCCCCAGCCCCTGGCAACCTCCGTTCTGCTTTCTGTTCTCATGAATTTGACTACTCTAGATACTTCTTATATTCTGTAAGTGGAATCACAAAGTATTTGTTGTTTTGTGACTGGCTTATTTCACTTAGCATAATGTCCTCAAGGTTCATCCATGTTGTACCATGTGTCAGAATTTCCTTCCTTTCTAAGCTGAATAATACTCTATTATATGCAAATGCCACATTTTGTTTATCCATTCACCCACTGATGAACACATGGGTTGCTTCCTTCCACCTCTTGGCCATTGTGAATATTGCTTCTATGAACATAAGTGTGCAAATATCTGTGTGTCTCTGCTTTCAACTCTTTTGGGTGTGCACCCCAAAGTGGAAGAATTGCTGGATCATATGGTAATCCTATGTTTAATTTTTTGAGGGACTGTCACACTGTTTTCCACAGCAGCTGTATCATTTTACATGCCCACCAACAGTGCACAAGAGCTTCTATTTCTCTACATCCTTGCTCCTGATTTTTTAAATGTTTATTTATTTATTTTGAGAGAGAGAGAGAGAGAGAGAGAGAGAGAGAGAGGGAACGAACAAGCAGGGGAGGGACAGAGAGAGATAAGAGAGAGAATCCCAAGCAGGCTCTGTGCTGTCAGTGCATGGCCCAATATGGGACTTGAACTCACAAACTGTGAGATCATGACCTGAGCTGAAACCAAGAGTCAGATGCTTAATCGGCTGAGCCACCCAAGCACCCTTGGTCCTGATTTTTTAATGTTTGCAACTAATTGAAGTTTTTGTCAGAATACCACTCAGCCACACAGTTCAGACCAAGTAAACACTGTCCATAATCTGGAACTGTCCTGTGCACGAAGACAGATGTCTGCAAACCTCTGACAGAATGCATATTCCTTAATCCCCACCAACAAGAAATGATTCTAGATGACCTAACTTGTCAAGGATGATGCCAGCACATTATGCAGTTCTTGGTGGAAGAACCTCTCATCTATGACCCTACTCATCTATGGAGTAAAACCCTCATACTATAATCTGACATTAATTTTTTTTCTCTCACAAAACATTTGGTAGTAACAGGGAAAAAATTCAAGATTCTGTTTCTGAGTAGGTTGGGTTTATGAATATCCAGCATTCTTAATCAAGTTCATCTAAGAAAAATAGTCTTTCCCTGAGCAAAGGTATGCCACTCCCTTCTATAGTCTTTTGTGGACCTTGACTAAATTGCATTTCATGGTTGAGACAGGGGAAAATGCTGCCTCCCTATTCCACTTCCTGCTTTTATTTTATGACTAAAACTCATTTCTCAAATTATCTGAAGCCCCATAGTGATATGGCCCAGTGTTAAATGATGCTTGTAAGTTGGGTCACCTCAGGAAAATGTGTAATATTTAGAAATAATATAAGACTAATAATCATTTCTTCATCTTTTTATACATCTCAAAGTAAACTGAAGTGCAGGACAAGCTCAAAAGCAGAGGGAAGTTCAGTGCTTGTTATTTTCTGTCCTCTGTTTGGCTTCAAAGAACATCTATATTCCTAAGAAATAGCATTTCCTGTATGGAGGAGAACCAGCATTTGGAAAACTATTTAAAGGAATACACATATACAATTACATTTGAGGAAGGCTATAGGAAAAATGTCTGCTTATGATTTAATGGGCTGTACTTACAGAAAGAAGGTTTCTAAATCTTTAATTCATTCTTCCTTTAGGAAAGAGCCATATATAGTGTTAGGCCACTTGGAGATACACAACAGGGTCATAGGTAATCATGATTACAATATGCCACAGGAATTAAATCCTATAAATAATATCCAATTTTGAAAAGATGAGCATTGTAAATATAATTGTCTTTCCTTACTGAGGGTCACTACTGCTGTATATAGTTCCTCATAAGAAGTCCCAGGCAATTCTGCATGGTAGAGGAGGCTCTTTACTAATGTAAGAAAAAAGGAAGAAAGGAGGGAGGGAGGGAGGATGAGAGGAAGGAAGAAAGAAAGGGGGGGGAAGGAAGGAAGGAAGGAAGGAAGGAAGGAAGGAAGGAAGGAAGGAAGGAAGGAAGGAAACACATTTTTAAAGCCCTTAATATAAGTGAGGTATGTACAAAGTGCTTTGGGTGTATTTATTTATTCAGTACTTACGACAGCCTTGTGAGATAGGGTCTCATCTCTGTTTTACAAAAGAAAACACTAAGGGCTTAGAGAGGTTGACTGACTTGTCCAAGTCATACAGCTAGGAAGTGGTTAGTCTGGGAATCAAAACCAGGCTAAACTTCTTGGCACAGAACTTTGCTGAGATGGTTGGTGGGTCCTCAAGTTTACATAAACAAGACCAAGGGGATGGTATAATCATCGAAAAATACTCAGGATAAATCTCTGCTTTTGGCACCCACTCTGACAGTGGCCTTTCTTCTCTGATAGGTATCATCTGTCCATATTGTTTAGAGGAAAATCTACTAACTGCATGAAAACATGGGGATGTAAAAGCAACAAACCAAACTACATGATACCAAGTTTTGAAGGTTGTTAGGTAGTAACAGCTAGAACGGTTTAAATGGAAGATAGATTTTAATCTCAAGTACAGAAAAGTATAAAAATACATACGAATCCCAAAGCAGTACCAAATGGTTTGTTAGCTACCAGAAGTTTTGCAAAGATTATATCCCTCTACAGAAAATACCTTACCCAACTAGTTTTGCCCTTTAGATATTTCAGAACAGCTGTCATGGAAGATTCCTCTAGATTCAGGATTGCTTTCAAGGAAAAGAGGCTACAACATGAACACTGATGGTCTGTTTAGGCAAAATTCAGTATTCACACCTAAAGGATGCTTAGAAATCATCTGATCTTTTACAGAACAATTGATATGCCCAGATCATTTGGTTTGGGTTTTTGTTGTTGTTGTTGTTGTTTGTTGGTTTTGTTTTAGTTTGGTATGGGCTTTTTGTTTTTAGGATTAGAGTAAGGTGACTACGGTAGGGAAGAGAAGAGTTTGAGGTACATAAATAGGCACAGAATTCTGTCTGGATGTTGTTTTTTCCACATTAACTTGAAGGACACTGAGGTATCTAGCCTATTACCAACAGAATCTAATAACATAATAGCAGCCTTTGTTCAATAGTCCAATTTCATTTGACGTGTCAACTATTCCTTCATGGAAAACTACATGCATAAGTTTTATTCTACTGTATCTAATATGATTTCATGGCCCTTTTAAACTTTCTTTTTTTAAAAAAAATGTTTATTTATTTTTGAGAGAGAGAGAGCAGGGAAGGGACAGAGAGTGGGGGGAGGGGAGGACAGAGGATCTGAAGCAGGCTCTGTACTAATAGCACAGAGTCCCATGTGGAGCTTGAACTCAGGAACCTTGAGATCCTGACCTGAGCCAAAGTTGGACACTTAACTGACTGAGCCACCCAGGCACCCCGGCCCTTTGAAACTTTCTATTGAGGAACAACATGGCAGTGGGAAGGATAATCTCAAGGACCTGGGACAAATTTATTAAACTTGAAACGTTACCCCCAAACTTATATTTAGGGTAAAATCTGGGAAGGTGTAGGAAAAATACTCATTTTTCACTCAAAACTATTTTAACTGGCAACAAAACACTATACTTACGAAAGTTCTGCTTTGTCATGCCAGCTAGTGTCCATTCATGTAGCAGCTTCATAAAATCACTCAGGGCTTCAGAGTTGAATGCATGTGCCTACCTCATTGCTTTGAAATCAGTGGCATTCTAACCCAGTGGGATAATTTTACCAGTGAAGTCATCAGAACATATTAGCCCATCTTCAGTAGTTCTAGGAAGAACTGTGTTTGTCAGAGTACTTTTAAATGTATGGAGTTTGAGTTTATACATCACATTGCATTTCAGCAAGACTGCTTTATAATTGTCCCCCATTTCATTGTTATTTTTTAAGCTTAAAACAACAGAAATAAATTTCACTTACACGGTTAGATTGATCAATTACTTCAAAAATCACAGCTGTATCTGTCTGGTATCTATAAAAGATAGGTACCTTTTAAAGAGATGGCTATATAAAAAATAAAATTTTATGTTATTAGATTTTATTACCTAGAGAAAAAAAGTCCTTTCATTCATGATTTGCTCAAAACTAAGTCTGCAGCATTGCAAAAATTATACTATTTACATATGTAATATACAGCACTGTATAAATTTAAGGTATAAATAATTTGACTTACATATATTATGAAATGATTACCACCAAAAGTTTAGTTAACATCCATCATCTCATAGAGGTGCCAAAAAGGAAAAAAATGTTTTTTTCCTTTGTGGTTTTTTTTCCCTTGTGAGGAGAACTCTTAGGATCTACTCTCTTAACAACTTTCAAATATGTCATACAGCAGTATTAACTATAGCCATCATGTTGTATGCTGCAGACATTTCTAAATCCTAATTCCTATTAGTTCAATGCCACTTTTACCTCAGTAAATTATGTATAAGTGAACTTAAAAAAAAAAAAAAGAATAGCCTGGACTCTTTCCCAAGAACTTCCCTCCACTGCATGCATTATTGCTGCCCCTTTTTGGATCATGAGCGTGAATTACTTTCAGGACTCTTGGCCATAGCCAAGAGGGCCTGAGCTTGCTTTCTATCCCTAATAATAATTATGTCCTATATAATAATTATTATTATCCTTTCTCCTAAGTAGAAAAGTGACTGGACGAACCCAAAAGGACTAGGCTCTTCTTCCTCTGATTCAGATTTTCTTCTATTGCAGACTGGATTTGAGGACCCTCCCCTCCAGGTACAGGCTGCAGCTTCGGGGAGTGGGAGTGGAGCTGATTCTGAGCCAGCTCGCCACGTCTTCTCCTTTTCCTGGTTGAACTCCCTGAATGAGTGATGTTCATTCCAACTGTTGCCCTCTGTCTGCCTGGCTGAGATGCACACCAGCAGCAGGGAACCTAGATGAAATTAATACAATGCAGGTGATGAAAGGGACCTCTGAACAGGATTTCTGCAAAAAACCCAACCAAAACAAAACAAAAACCCCTTTAATTCCAGATGACTTTCCAGAGGGAAAACAAGTTTGAAAAACATGGTTGCTGAAAGCATTGGAAAAAAGAAACTTATCTTATGAAAATCTTTTATTGTGTGGGAAACATTATAAAGAGTATGTAGGTGTGATATGTGTGCGTGTGTCTGTAACAAGTGGCAAGTGTTGAAAAAGTATACACTACACTCTTGTCTCTAATAGGCATTGGCTTTTGTTATTATATCATAGTAGCTCTTATTCTTTCTTCTTTAACCGTGCAGTTGGTCAGTGAAATTCAGTGTTAATTCAGAAGTGACTGATTTATCAATATATGGACAAAAGGTAAATCATTGACCAAAGATATGAAACATTTTCCAAAGGTTTCCTCATTTCCGTAACAGATGTCACTCATATATCCAGAAATGTTCTTTAACTCTGGTGATATTTCCATAGTCCAGAAGGCTGAAGGCCTGGGACATTTCTTGTGACATTTTTCTAATCTTAGTTAGATGTGCAGATATCAAGCAATTAAATTGAAAAAGAATTTCCATCAGCAATTGTCTACTTTCCTTATGTATCTACTGAGGCACCAACCTGGTGAACTATAGAATAACTGCATGTATTTAAATATATGTACACATACAATACACATATAAAATACATGCATATTTAAATCATGCTTTATTTGTCCCACCATGATGCCTCTTTCAAAACATAAGTATAACTTTATTCTGTATGAACTCTTAAATAAATGCTGTTTTTAACAACTTAGTCTTATAATGACTTATTCAGTGTTTCATGTTATCTTATTAATACATCAGTCAAGTGTATTTAAGGGGTCCCACAGGAAGAAGCATCTACAGACATCCAAATTAATTTTGAAGTATTAAACATTCAATTGAATTTCTGTAAGTTGTAACTCAACTACCAAAGATAAATGCATTATAAAACTAATTGGCTGCACCTGTTCCATTTTAGAAATGCTAGAGATAATTTGTATCCTTAAGAATTAAACTAAGATTGGTATAGACATAAATGAGAAGCGCACTTGTGAAGTTATTAAAGTCAAAATACTTTTTATATAAAAAGTTTCCCAAGTGCCATTTCACAGCATTATATTTAAGTGTAGAAACTATTGAGTTTCTCCTATTAGAAGTAGGCACTGGCAAATAGCATAGAAGAAGTATATTTTATGGTGCTAATGTAGTAGCTTCATAAAGTGAGACTTTCTCATACAAAAAAAAAAAAAAAAAAAAAAAGGCAGCATGTTGGCCCTAGAGTTTGGAGGAATGCCCTGCCTCAACATTTCTCTTTTCCTTTCCTCCTTCCCTGCCCTTTCCAATTATTTAACATCTTATAGTTAATCAGGGTTAAATGTTATTTCTATTATGAATTGATCTACCATTCATAGAACTACCAAGTCTTAGAGCTGGAAGCAACTTCCCAAATTATTTAACTTAACCTCAGAGGAGCAACCTGAGGTACACAGATGAGTCCAAGGCGACTGCAGTATCTGTGTAAGCCACTTGACATATGTTTGTATTTTTAGTAGGAAATTAATGCAAAGAGTTTTCAGCACTTCTTGTGCTGCTGTCAGGTCGAAGGAAGCCAGGGGCTGGAAGTTTTACTCCTATGAATACTGAAAAGGAAAAATAAAGTCATGATTACCTTTGCAGCTTTTATTAAAAATATAAATGTTCGACATTCTCTTACACAACCAAATTGACCAATGATTGGTAAGATGTTTTTATTACTGAAACGTTTACAAGGAAAGGTTGATTCAAAGAGCTTACAGATTTTGTTTCACCTATCCAAGAGAATGACACTCTCTTTGGCTCAGACCACAACAAAATAAATTGAGTGACTTCTGCCTGCTTCAAAACATTTCATTCTGGGTCCATACTTTCTAAACACCATTAAAGACACCTGGAAATGGAAACTAAAAGTAGACAATACAAATAACATTTTGCTGCTGTTACTGTGTGTGAATACACTTTGTGCATGCTAATTAAGGAGATTAGGCTCTCTTGCTATACATCGTCTAGGCTTCAAGCTATATAAAAAAAATAAACAAATGGTATCAGAGCAACGCTATGGTACAGAATACTGTATTTGATTTTTTTATTATTATTATTTATTTATTTATTTATTTATTTATTTATTTTTTGCGTGCTAAATACTGCATCCTTTCGGCCAAACGCACAGTTTTATTTCCCAATAATCTCCATCAGTTTCCTGTTGCTGTGAGCTTGCTGCGCTAACTGCTCAGCCCTGGCCATTTCCAAGACTTCTCGGAGGAGGTGGAAGGTGAGATCCAGCGAGATGGGAGGTTCCTCTGATCGCCTCTGCCTCTCGAGTGTCTCCTGGCGGCTGCCGAGGGCGTTCTCGGCTCCGTGCTCAGCCGGACCTGCGGGGCTGTCGAGCGGGAGCGGGCGCCGGGGCAGCTGCAGCTGCTGCAGCAACGCTCGGAAAAAGTTGGCGGCCGCTTCGTCCGGTGAAAGGTGGCTGCCGCTGCCGCCAGAGACAGGTGAAGAGGCGGGCAAGAGGGGAGCAGCGGGGCTCTTGTTGAGGTTACCCAGGCGGAGGAAATATTCCTCTCCCATGCGGAGCAGGATGGGCCGAGCCTGTGGCTGTTGGGGCTGCTGGGGCTGCGGCGGCAGCTGGGAGAAATCCAGGGGCTGGGGCTGCTGAGGGGCCTGCCGGGCGCGCGGGATGGGTCCCCGGCTGAGGAGGGCCCTGCATGGCGGGCAGGGCAGGAAAGCCACCAGCAGGACGCCCGCGGACAAGAGAAGCGGCAGCCGCATGTTAGGGGCGCTCGCTGCGGCACAGAGGTGGGCGGAGAGCGGAATGAGAGAAGGGAAGAGAGAAAGAAAGAGTTGGTCAGAGTTGAGCTCAAACGGAAGGTGCGCTTGGGGGTCTTCCTACACTTACACCCGTGGACCTGCCTTAGGCGTTCGGGCAGGCACTGTCCGCGGTGCTGAAGCGCCCGAAATGGGACTTCTAGAGTTGGGGGGCGGGGCGGGGCAGGAAAGGGGACGCCTACAAGGCTCAGCACCAAAACTCAGCCCCACGCCAGGCTGGAGTGACCCTTCTCCTTCTGAGACCCTCGAAGGGTCTCTGAGTCCCCTTTCTAACGATCCCCAAAACTGATTCCCCGAGCTCTCGAGAAGATCTACAAATTTCATATCTCACCCGCTGTAAATACCCGCCCGCCTTCCGGATGTTTCAGCGTTGTCCTCCCAAATGAGAACTGCCTCCTCCTCCTCCTCCTCCTCCTCCTCCTCCTCCTTCTCCTCTTTCTCTATCCTAGCCCTGAAGTCCTTCTCTCAGGGGTCGGGATCGATGGCGGGGGAGGTGGGGGCTCGTCTACACCGCCAGTGACGAGTAACTGGCAGTTTGAAAAACGATTACCAACCGTCTAACTTTGCTTTTGACACATCCCAGTTACTATCAGAATCTTGAGGCACAGTCAGCAAATACACGCACACACTCAACATTCGGCCCCACCGGGACACCTGGCTCGGCCTCGCACACCGTGGCAGCCCAGGCAATGCAAAGTTGGAGGCACATTTCCGTCTAGGCGCTCCCTACCTTCTGAGGTGCTTCTGCAGGTGAGTGGGGCGCTGACGCCTCTCTGCAGAGGAAAGTCTCCGGGGCTTTTTCAAGGGTTTTCTTCTCTTCTCCTTTCTGTCTTCACTCTCTTTTTCTTCTCTTCTCCTTCTCTCCAGTCTCTCAACCGATTTGGGCTCTGAGTTTCTCCACACCAGAGCCTGGAGTGGGATTTTATAGCGTCGACCCTCTTCAGAAACCACGCAGCATTTGCCTAATAAGCTGACGCTCTCTTGACAGCTCGATTGCGTGCTGCCTCTGCTCCTGCATAAATCATAGGGCCCTGCCAGAGAACGAGGGGCAGAGTTTTGCTATCTCAACACTGAATCTCACATCCAATTATATCAACAGATATTTATCGCCTCCTTGGTGACGTCAACGAGCCCTAAAATGGAAGGGCTTCTTATGACTTGTCCATTGACAAAAATTCTTGAATGAGATTTCCCAAGTATGAAAACATACTGACCTCTTACTATGAAAGGTGAAATTTAGGGTCAGAAAAGAGACATCGAATGAGAGGGGAAGGGAAGAGTATGGGACAGGAGGTCTATCAATGCAGAGTCCTGTGGGGAAAGCAGCAAGCAGTTACAGGGGATCTGGATCCCGCTTTTTTCTCTCCCCCTGACTTCTCTGACCAGTTGTCTCTGGAAACACCTCAGCATCTAAACATATCCTTTTGCTAGAGACAAACTGTCCCATCACCTTTCTGCCTGGTTAAGGATGATGAACAAGGAGATGGAAGTGCAGGGACATCCAGCTTTTAAGCTTCTACCTGCGTTTTCTTCCCAAGAGTAAATAAAGGAATTGTGAGTTTGCAGAAGCAAGACCAATAAGTCTCTTGACACAAGACTCCAGTCTTTTAAATGATTGGCAGGAGCTGCTTCCATGATGAAGGGGCCCAAACCAGGGTCAGTTGGGGATGCAGCAAGATTTTAAATTCCCCCAGAAACTCACTGCTCCTCCTTTGTCTCTGTTAGAATCCAAAATTAATTGTTGATTTTTCTGTTCCCAAATTAGAGAGAGAAAGGACAAGCCAAAGGTGCATGAGTTACACAATCTTCATTTGGTCTACTTGATGAAAACCCAATGAGAGAAGAATCCATTCTAACTTCCTGTTCTATATTGGGAGAGGCGTAAACTGCCTGATAACAAGGCTGAATTCATTATTTGCATATTTTCACTGATGAATACTGAGTCTGTAAAAAGGTAATCTCATTCATTTTACTTCTAAATACTATCAACATCCATTATGGTATCCATATCAGGACACCCAGGTGTTTTGTTTTTTTTTTTAATCATTTCTTTTTCCAAATTTAAACGTGCTCCATGGAAGCCTGATAAGTAAATAAATGTTCTCTGCACTAACACAAAATGGAATGATAAGTCTGTAAAACCATACTCAAATTCCACATTAAATTGACACTATCATATAAGTGGGAGGCAATTACCTCTAATTTTGCCATTCAAAATGCAATTCCAAACTCTGGTGTCTATGATTTAATTCAGCTTATAGATAACCATCAGAGTTGTTTATCAGAAATCTCCCATGGCTCATTTCTGGTTAGCTCTGCTGCTTCCTTTGTAGCTACATGACAAATGATGCAATACATATTTCAACTCCTATTTTGGGTCTATACTAATTCACAACTGCTCTTAGAAACAAAAGGAAGGTAAAAAGAGAAATGATGGCAGTTTCCAGAGAATTCAGCCCATAGTTGCTCATTGTGCTATGGAATGTACTTTTATACGGAATGTACATAAGAGAACAAAAAAATGTGTCTTCTAGGAAAGATGCAGATTGTTAAAAGAAAATCAGAATTATAGAAAATGGGTGAGCTTCTATAGGAAAGCAGTGTTTTATGTTGGTAGGGGGCATACAGAACCTTGGTTTTTGTTATTGTGGGCTTTCCCCCCCTTTGAATGGATATTGACTTTTTTGCTTACTTTCCTTTATGACCCCTTCACTGTCCCCATTGGCAGAATCAGCTTAGATATCAATCTGGAGTTGAAAGTAGATTTGGAAGAAATTGTTCAGGTAAATGGATTCAGAAGAAGAACTAGGAAAAGGATAAGAGCATGAATTTAGCTAGGGAGGCCTGAGAGCTCCCTCCAGAGAAGACACATGTTTTGGACTCTAAACCCATACCCCTTAAGACCTCTCTCCTTTGGGCCATATGGAGGATGTTGTTTTATTATAGCTCCCTCATCACTGTTGAATCCTTGCTGTGAGATTTTCCTGAAGTAGGTAATTGGTAGAGGACAAAGTGGCTCTGAATAGGGGTGACGACAAAAGGCCTGGATCCCAGAGGAGTAGGAACTGTGCACAGTAGCCTTTACTCTCCACAATTTATCCAAAAGTTAGATCTCATCAAATCACTGAACATTTACATTAGAAATGACTTGAAGAGATCATTTGTTTTATTTTTTTTCTTTTTAAATCTTTTATTTTTTTAATATGAAATTTATTGTCAAATTGGTTTCCATACAACACCCAGTGCTCATCCCAACAGGTGCCCTCCTCAATGCCCAACACCTGCTTTCCCCTCCCTCCCACCCCCCATCAACCCTCAGTTTATTCTCAGTTTTTAAGAGAGATCATTTGTTTAAATGAGAACCAGAGAAGTTAAGTGACTTAACTGGTTAATGGTAAAGTCAGAATCAGAACCCAGTTCTTTGGACTAGCAGACTGTACTATTTCCATAATATAACAATACCCTTTGGAAACCCGCCCCCCCTTTCTAGCAGAGACACATAAACAAACAGAAGTAAGAAGATGAAGTTAGATAAAGTGACGCATTTATACACCATTCCTACCCTTTCCTTATATTAATAAATCTCCTAAGGAATGAGAACACAGGAGATTTTCTGTAAGTGCTGATGCCCCTGGAACATGATTTTATATTAAAAATTTTTTAATGTTTATTTCTGAGACAGAGAGACAGAGCATGAGTGGGAGAGGAGCAGAGAGAGAGGGAGACACAGAATCTGAAGCAGGCTCCAGGCTCTGAGCTGTCAGCACAGAGCCCGACTCGGGGCTCAAACTCACAAACCGTGAGATCATGATCTGAGCCAAAGTTAGTCACTCAACCGACTGAGCCACCCAGGCGCCCTAACCTGGAACATGATTTTATATTTTTATTTAAAAAAAAAAATTTTTTTTTTAACATTTATTCATCCCTGAAAGGCAGAGAGAGACAGCGCGCAAATGGGGGAGGGGCAGAGAGAGAGGGAGACACAGAAACAGAAGCAGGCTCCAGGCTCCGAGCTATCAGCACAGAGCCCGACGCGGGGCTCAAACTCACGGACCGCGAGATCACGACCCGAGCCGAAGTTGGCCACTTAACGACTGAGCCATCCAGGCGCCCCTGGAACCTGATTTTAAATCTCTGGGTGCACACACTGCAATTTACCTTTCAGCTGAATCTTGTAGTTATAACATGAGGTTTTTATATATATTGCCAACTTAAGATACATTAATTTGATTTTCCACCTTAGTTCATGTTGGAGAAAAAAGATCTTTGGATAAAATATAGTTATGTGGTTCTCAAAGTAATGATATACACGTGCGACTGAAGACATAATGTAAGGCAAAGGACGTATATGTGCAGTACACTTAATGTCCAAGTCCATAAAAATTACCACTGACAGATTTGATTTTACATGTAGGAATAACTTCTTGAAAGTAGTCATGGAAAACTAATCTAAATGCTTTTAGAACCCAGAAACACAACCCAAGGAACATGGGCATAAAAACAAGGATTACTTTACATTTTAAACCACATTTTTTCAATAAAAACATACTATAGGGTATAGTTAAATTTTTAGAGGCATGACACAGTAGCCCAATAAACAAAGAAGTATCAGAAATAATAGGTCACTGCTTGGCTTATTCGTGTCATCTGCATCTCCTTGCACTTTTGAGGAGTATCCCAATATGTGCTTCTATTAGCAAAATGCAAACAAAGTCTCTAAGTTTGCTAACTGGAATATTTGTTGAAACGAATCTACCATCTCCAGTGACAGCCTTTAGAAATGCCTAAGGTGGGGCGCCTGGGTGGTGCAGTCGGTTAAGCGTCCGACTTCAGCCAGGTCACGATCTCCCAGTCCGTGAGTTCGAGCCCCGCGACGGGCTCTGGGCTGATGGCTCGGACCCTGGAGCCTGTTTCCAATTCCGTGTCTCCCTCTCTCTCTGCCCCTCCCCCATTCGTGCTCTGTCTCTCTCTGTCCCAAAAATAAATAAACGTTGGGAAAAAAAAAAGAAATGCCTAAGGTAGACAGATGTTTTGGCAACTGTAATTGTGCTTCAGATAGATAAGTAACTGCCTTCGGCTTCCATAGGCAGTACTAGGGAACGGATCTCCAAGCACAAATATGTAACTGCCTCACCAGTAACAATAACTTTTATTATCAAAGCCATTCATCCACTTAGCAGAAAACTTGGAAAAAATCATAAAAGTATAAAGAAGAATACAAAATTCCTCAGATTCCAGAATCTAAATATAATCTCAGTTAATGTTTTACTGTTTCCCTTGAGAATTTTTCCTGAGCACATGCATTTATGTAACTGAGATAACAATATGTTCCTATCTTTGAATCTCTGCTTTTAATTTATTTTTAAAAAAAATTTTTTTTCAACGTTTTTATTTATTTTTGGGACAGAGAGAGACAGAGCATGAACAGGGGAGGGGCAAAGAGAGAGGGAGACACAGAATCGGAAACAGGCTCCAGGCTCCGAGCCATCAGCCCAGAGCCTGACGCGGGGCTCCAACTCACGGACCGTGAGATCGTGACCTGGCTGAAGCCGGAGCTTAACCGACTGCGCCACCCAGGCGCCCCTGAATCTCTGCTTTAAAAAAACAAAAACAAAAACAAAAACAAAACAAATCTCTCTCATTTAAAACTTAAAAGAAGTTGGTTGAAGCAATCTTTTCCATGTTCCTAGATTAGGTTTAGGACTTGTGCTCAATGCTCTCCTAACATCATGATTGTCTTCCATCCATAAAGCTCACATTTTATTTTATTTTTTTATTTATTTTTGAGAGAGAGAGCACAAGAGGGGGAGGGGCAGAGAGAGAGAGGGAGACACAGAATATGAAGCAGGCTCCAGGCTCTGAGCTGTCAGCACAGACCCCGACGTGGGACTCGAACTCATGAAATATGAGATCATGACCTCAGCTTAATTCAGTCGCTTAACCAACTGAGGCACCCAGGTGCACCATAAAGCTCACATTTTCAAATCGTTACTTGTACAATATGTATCTTTCTTGCTGGACTATAAGCTGTGTGGCAGAGACTTAAGTATTATAAACTTCCATATTCATTACTCCCAGCCCCTAGCATAGTGCTGAAACATATAGCTGATAATCAATAAACCTTCTAAATGGATGAACTATATAGAAAACTTGTTGAATGAATGTATAGAAAATGACCTATAAGCCTATCATCAAGAAATAACTAGATGAACATTTTATAACTAAAATTTTATATTTATTTTTTTCATTTAAAATATCTCAGACATGTTTCTGTATCTAAATGATACCCATTTTATTGACTACAAGGAGATGTACCACAATTTCTATTCATTCCTCATTGTAGATCACCATCCTAATGACCTGCTTTTTAATTTTTCATCTACATCTGACCCTTGTACCTTTAAGTACATCCACAGAATCATTTCCTGATACTTCAAATATAAACAACATCTCTTAACCCTCCAGACTGTAAATGAGAATATTAGTATCACTTCAGCTTTTCACATAGCTTTCTGCACCTTGATCTACCAGGCTTTCTCATCTGTAGATTGTCCATGTTAATACTTGTCTCACTTCTAGATTGTCCATTTTAATACTTTTATAATCATTAAGTCTTCTGTATTTTTACTATAGATTGATCTAAAAGTTAAAAAGCAATACAGTTTGTAATTATTGACTATGTAAAAATTGTTCACTGAATAAAAAAGTCATAGACTTTGATTACATTTCCTTGCCTTTGTTTTATAATACCAAATCATCTTTTTTTTATATTCAGTCTGATTTTTCCTAGAATTACTAGAATTTCCTAGAATTACTGACTTAATTTTGTTCCCATTTTTCTTTTAGATTCTCAATCATGACAAATCTGTTCCCTGTGTTTTATCATCCAATGTTGCTGATGAGAAATCCAATGTCATTCTGATTCTCATTTCTTTATAGGACCCTTTTCCCTCTCTCATTCTCACTTGAAGACTTTAGTATTTTGTCTTTGTTGTTGATGTTCTGAAATTTCACAATGCTATTGGGTCTTTCTTTACTTATCCATTTTAATTTGGAGATTCTTGCTCTTCAAGTGTAGGAAAATTTCTTGCATTACTAACTTCTATGATAATTTCCTCCACTTTCTGCTCTTTCTTTCTGGGACTTCATTTTTTTTTTTTTTTTTTTTTTTGAGAGAGAGACAGAGAGACAGAGACAGAGAGACAGAGAGAACACGAGCAGGGGAGAGGCAGAGAGAACACGAGCAGGGGAGAGGCAGAGAGAACACGAGCAGGGGAGAGGCAGAGAGATGGAGACAGAATCTGAAGCAGGCTCCAGGCTCTGAGCTGCCAGCACAGAGTCCAACCCAGGGCTCAAACCCACCAACTGCAATATCATGACCTGAGCCTAAGTCAGACGCTCAACCGACTGAGCCACCCAGGCACCCCTCTTTCTGGGACTTCTATTATAAGATGTTCCCCCTCTGCTGGCCCTCTATGTTTATTATAGTCTCTCCTTTTAGGGCTCTTTCTTTTGTGTTCTACTTTCTGGGAGGGCCTTAAATATCCTACGGCTCTTCAATTAAATTTATTTTACAACATATATTCAACTTCCAGGCTTTTTATTCTTTCTCCATCCTTTGTTCATAGCTCTTATTTTTGCTGTATAATTTAACTGTTTCTCAAATTTCTTTAAGAGTATTAAGTAGGAAACATTAACCTTCTTTCGCTGAATTATCTGTTCCATCCACGGTCATTTTTAAAAATGTATTTTCTTGGTTTCTCTATTTTATGTTGGAGACTATCCTTAAATCTCTTAAGGTAAACTATGTATAAATGGTGGCGCTCTCATATTTAAGAATTTGGTGATACAGGGGCGCCTGGATGGCTCAGTCAGTTGAGCGACCAACTTCGGCTCAGGTCATGATCTCATAGCTTATGAGTTCAAGCCCCCCCATTGGGCTCTGTGCTGACAACTCAGAGCCTGAAATCTGCTTCGGATTCTGTTTCCCTCTCTCTCTGCCCCTCCCCTGCTCATGCTCTGTCTCTCTCTCTCAAAAATAATAAATAAACATTAAAAAATATTTTTAAGGGGTGTCTGGATGGCTCAGTCAGTTGAGCACCAATATTGGCTCAGATCGTGATCTCACAGCTTGTGAGTTCAAGCCCCCAATGGGCTCTGTGTTGACAGCCTGGAGCCTGCTTCGGGTTTTGTGTCTCCCTCTTTCTCTGCCCCTTCCCTACTCATGCTCTGTCTCTCTCTTTCTCTCAAAAATAGACATTAAATTTAAAAAAAAAATTTTTTTTTAAATAATTAGGTGATACAAAGCTTACTGGGAACTCTCTGTGAAGAACAAGGATCTTGTCACCAAGGAGCCTACCTCTTAGGGTGATCAGATAGTGAAACAGTCACCCATCAGTGTCAAATTACAGAGAACTTTTATCTGGAGCTATTCAATTTCAGTTAAGGAAAATACATGTATTAGTCTGTTAGAGTTGCCAACATGAAGTGTCACAGACTGGGTGGTTGAAACAAACAAAAATGTATTTTCTCATGTCTCTGGAGGCTATAAGTCCAAGATTAAGGTGTCGGCAGGGTCAATTTCTTCTGAGGCTCATTTCCTTGTCTTGCAGATGGCAGTCTTCTCCCTGTGCCTTCGCATGGTCTTTCCTCTGTGCACGTCTCTCTTAATCTCATCTTCTTATAAGGACTGGGGTCATACTGGACCCCATACAACCTCATTTTACCTTAAGTACCTCTTTAAAGGCCCTATCTCCAAATACAGTCACATTCTGAGGTACTGGGGGTTAGGACTTTAAGATAGGAATGTTGGGGGGATGCAATTTGGCCAATAATAACATACTTTGCAAATGTTTCTTTTCTTTTTGCCTAACAGGTAGATGTTTGAATGTTCAACATTCTCCACAAGGGATGAGAAATGTTGCTAGAGGGCTTGACTCTTCCAAATATAGACCTTCAAGTATCCTCCCTATTTTGACCCCTTTTCTCCTTCTTGCCTTTGGTGATACTTGGAATTTCTAAGTCCTGAGCCCCTCCTTGGTTCTGTAGGTGGGATCCTTCCTCAGCTGCCTTTCCTTTGTGTGCCTCTGCAATAGCTTCCTTACCTTCTTCCTCAGACACCACTCCCATCTTCTGTGTTCTCCTTCCTCAACTACCCCCTTTGCAGACCCTTCATCCTCTCTGCTCCACTTATTTCAGAAGTTTGTTAAGCCCTCTTACCTGCATATAGTCCTCATCCTAGTCTATCATTTTGGGTTTATACTATCACTTTGATGGAATCTCAGAGGGAGGGGAGGTAAACACACATGTGTTTTGGAAAGACTTCTCTGAACACAGTGTTGGAGAGTAGATTGGAGGGGCATGGAGGCAGACAAATGAATTATGGTCTTCAGGTCATTAACACTGGGTCTCTGTAGCATGAACATCACATGCCAGTGATGACAGGAGCTGTACAAGACAATGGCAGGGTCTCCCGTGAGTGCTCCAGGAGCCTGGGACACTACCCATGGGCAGCTACACTCCTGTTTGGGGGTTTATAGGGGCAGGGCTTCCTTTCAGTTCCCCATCAGTCAATAATTCTCTCAGCATCCAGGAATCATGGTGTGCTTCATCTCCTTTCCTCAGAAAATGGCAAGAATTTTGTTACACATCCCTTTATTTTTCCAAAAGTTAGGAAGTTAGTTACCCTGGAGAGATGACTCAGAGCAACAGAAAAGGGGCACGTTTCTGCTTCTCTAACAAGGCCTTGTGTTGATAGACAGGACTGACCTTTCTATTTACATCATAATACATCGAATTTTCTGTTTTAGGCTCCGGATAATGGATGGAGGGCAGTGAGAAGATGTGTGTGAACTTTCTGTCACGAAGGGCAATTTGCAGGAACTAATCATCTTACAATGGTTGGTCATAAGAAAGAAATCCATCAACCAAGCATCCTGCATAGGTATTTATATTCATGAACATCTCTTGACTCTAAAGAAAGATTTCTCAAAGAACTCTCCTAGGAATTTACTGGTGTTCCATAGGGAAAGACGGAGGAGGGGGATGTAAAGAAAGGTTAAACACATTTTTTAATGCAGGATTTTCTAGTATTTAAAAATTTTTCTGCAGTGTAAATCCTCAAGTCTTCAGTGTTTCCCAGACTTATTTGACCACAAAGCAAGTTTATTGTGGCACTAGTTGGGAGATACAATAACTCAAGGCATTTTATGTGGAGTCCAGCTACACTTTCTTTGGCATCCATATTAAAGTCCATGATTACAGCTACTGAGTCATTTTCTACCACTCCTGGAAGAAACTTTAAAGATAACTTTTTTTTTTTACCCTTGAAGAGAGGGTTTCGGGGTATGGGGAAATGCCATTTCCAATGCTTCTCAGGATTACCTGCCCTGGGAAGGGTCACCTGGGAAAGAGCTGTAGAGCTCTCTCTCACCACCCATAAATGGTCAAGTACACTTCCCGGTGAGAAGAAGGACTTGGTCTCTACAGTAATTTAGCCCAGTCAAAATCTGTGGGCCTATCTTGCAAAGGAGGAACTTCTTTGAGTGTGAAAAGGCATTAGTGTCCTAGACAAAACTTATTGTAATGGGTGACACTGGGTTTTTCACAAAAAAAAAAAAAAAAAAATTCAGTCACTCAAGAAGTAGTAGGCAGTGAGGACCATAAGGATGGACAGAGATGACAAGCAGCCAACCTTTAGCAGCTGTGGATTTCAAAGATGCTGTTTCTCATTGTGGGTGTAGACCTTTTTTGAACTTTGCTGCAAGCTCTTTTCATCTCCAAGGCTTCCATCATCCATTTGTGGGAAATGTGATGCTAGCTTTCATTATGAGAGCTACAGTTATTTTTCTTATGTGTATGTGCTTGTTCATCTGTGTTCTAGTTCTTTTTGAGATTACTTCCCACCTTGTAGCCCGTAACTCCTAGTACACTACTTACATGTGGTGTTTGCTTGGTTGTTAGATTGACTATGTCCAACTTAAGAGGACATTAATTCAAGGTGGTCTCACAACTGTGAGTCAACAAACTCTTGAAAGGATGGCTATATGAAACCTGTGTGTGGGAAAGAAAGGATCTGTCTCATTTGCCACAGTCACTGTTCTCTTTTCCATGAATTTTAGAAGTGATCTGAGCAATAGTGTTCCCAGGATAATGAAAAAGATTTTAATGGCCTCAAGCGGCAGTGAAGTTTAATGCTCCTCTTATTCATATAAAGTTAAATATAGATACATACTTGAGCCTCACCTCATTTTCCAATTTGTTTTCCTTATAGTTTAAGTCTCAATAGCTGTAAAGTTCTGTCTTGTGCTAATGTACTCTTTGCAGCAACAACAGTAATTGCAATAAAGGGATTTTTCAAATTTGAATGGAGAAATACAATTATATAATCTGATTTCTTCTGTAAAAAGAATTACTCAGCTTTTTGAGGCAGAACCATATCAGATTCCTGTTTATAATGGAATCTGTTCTCTTTACTTGGAGATTTCCCTAAGAACAACAAAACTCTTCAAAGCAGCCTTGCAAATAGAACACCTGGCTCCGTGTTCCTGTGGGGATATACCCTAGAGTTCTATACGGCAGTTGTCAGATTACCTCAATACAGTTTTGACTCTATTATTTCCTAGGTGGGTGACCTTGGGCAAGTTATTTAAATTTCCAAAACTTATTTCCTTATTTGTCAAGCCAATATAAAACGTAACTTTCTTTATTTGCCCCTCTTAGGGTTATGGAATTAAATGAGAGTGAATTCAGGGCCTAAAACAGAAGAAGCAGTCAATAAACATTAGTTATTGCTGTTGTGGGCTAATGATGTGGTTACTGTTACTGCTGAAGGCAGTGATTCTATTTAATCTCAGCTCCTCAGAGCCTAGCATTAGCTCAGTATTTACTAGGCTTATGTTTATTAATGAAATAAAATAAATGTAATCACTGAGATTTTCTTTTTCTAATACCGGAGGTTTTTCAGCCACCCAGATGATTTAGAAAAAGAAAATTTGGGGGGGTGGGTGCGCCTGGGTGGCTCAGTCGGTTAAGCGTCCCACTTTGGCTCAGATCATGATCTCACGGTTCAGTTCGTGGGTTCGAGTGCTGACAAAGCCTGGAGCCTGCTTCAGATTCTGTGTCTCCCTCCCTTTCTGCCCCTCCCCTGCTCACCCTCTGTCTCTCCCTGTCTCTCAAAAATAAATAAACTTGAAAAAATTCTTTTAAAAAGAAAAAAAATTTTAATCAACAATTTTTTTTTAAGAGCAGTTTTAGGTTTACAGAAAGAAGTGAGCAGGAAGTACAAGGAACTCCCATGTACTCTCTCCCTCCACCTAAGTTTTCCCCATTACTACTAATATCTTGCACTGGGATGCTACATTTGTTACAACTGATGTGCCAATAATATTGATACGTTATTACTAATTACATTATTACTAATTACATTACTATGACATTATTACTAATGTAAAGCTACAGTTTACGTTAAGGTTCACTCTTTGTGTTGTATATTCTGTGAGTTTTGACAAATGTATAATGTCATGTATCCACCATGACAGCGTCACACAGAGTCATTTCACAGCCCTAAACATCCCTTATGTACCACCTATTCATGCCTTCCTCCCTCCCCCTCTACCTCCAACCCCTGATCGCTTTACTGCCCTTACGCTTTGCCTGTTCCAGAATGACATATAGTTGCAATCACACAGTCTGCAGCCTTTTCAAACTGACTTCTTTCACTATGCATTTCAGGTTCCTCCTTGTCTTCTCAAAGATACACTTTTACTTCGGAATAGCATAATTTTGAGCTGGGAAATATCTGTTTGGCTGATGTCACTCTATTTGGTAAATGTCTGCTCACTTAAGGATTATTTCTGTGTTGAAACTTCTATTCTTAACTTAATCATTTATCCATTTAACTGAAACTAGGTGTACTCAAGGGGGAATTTTACATTATAAGGAGGGGTTAAAGACAACAATAAAATTCCTAATAAAAAATAAAATACAAGAATATAAACATCCCTTTTCTATACTAAGATCAGTGAGTCCTTCACTTCCCAGTGGGAGCTCCATTGCCCCACAGGCTGCTACAGACCTGCCAGGTTCTCCAAATTTGACCTGGATGGCCACTTGCATCAAGGTAGCTGAGAGTCCATTTTTTTCTCCACACCCTAAATGTTCTTGGATGACCTTACTATTGTTCATTCTTAGTTTCTGCTCTAAGGTTAGGCAATAAAAAATAATCATTCATCACAATTTTTAAAAATCTTCTTTTACTCATCTGTTTTCCTGCCTCAATTCCCAGATGACCCCTCCACCTCCTTCTTCAGCCAGAGGGAGGCAGTGGGGACAGCATAGGTGCAGATGCCTTCACGTCTTCCCAGGAGGCCAGCCCTAGACTAGCAGGCCTCTTCCAAATATCATTTCTTTAATAATTGCATGTTCATCCTGTTCCATTAAATATTCTGAGATACAGTTTCTTGTGCACCCCTTCAGCTTCCTCTTACCTTCACAATGTTTACACCTTTCAACCACTTATAAACAGTATGTCTCTCCCCACTGGTCTAAATTTAGAAAATGCATAAATATATTTATTTGGCTCCTTCAGTGGCTTTCTTAAAAGCCACCTTCCTGGGTGCTTGAACTTTCCGTAGGGCTTTTTGTGGGGGAAGATGGCAAAGAGTAGGCTTTTCACCAAACCTCCTGAAGCTACGTCATTTAGATTTCTGTAAAAGACCTGTCATTTTCCTCCTGCTCCTATTTCTGTGTCTAATCGTGGGGGCGGCTCTTGATCTTGAAGCAGAGTGCCACTGAGATGTCCATTCCCATATACACAGGTGGCCTCCTTGATATAGGGCCAGGGTGGTGAGACTGGTTGGATGGGGTTGGGAGCACCAAGAAGGGGATGGCTCAAAGAAGGGCCCTTGTGTCTATCCTAGTCTCAATCACATCCCCAAAATAATGGCAGGGCCCCTGAAGCCATGTCAGTTCTCTTCAACACTGAGCACCTTCAGTGGGTCATGAATAAACATAAGAATAAACATAAACAGTGGCTGAAAATTGGGGCTTTGAGATTTTAATGAAATATAGAAATGTCAACCCATGTTTGTATCTGTTGGGATTTTATCAGAAATCTTCTGTGGGTGGATGGGTACTATGAAAGGAGCTGAGCAGGTTCTCAGAAACTAGCCACTGAGACTTCTCATCTGGACCTTTGAGACACTGCAGCTCCTTCCCTTTTGGTCAAGGAAAGTGTCTCCTTTTTATGCTTCTTCTAGAAGTCTCTACCTTCCTTATCTCTAATCTTCATTGGAACCTTGTTAAAAAGTAGATGTTATTATATACAGTCCGTAGATGAAGAACCAGAGGCTCAGAATGGGCAAGTAAGTTGGCTGGTGTCTTCCAGCTAATATATGAAGGGGTGCTGGGATCCCCAAAGAGTTTCTCTGTTCTTTCCTCCCCTTTCTTATTCAGGCCTCCCAGGAGCTCTAGGGAGGGTTGAGGTAGGACACATGGTTTTGAAGGAACAGGCCCCATATTTACCCCATGCTCCTGGTTTGTCTCTTTCTTTGGCACTAACCACAAGGTGTGATTATGAGAAATATCACTGCCTGTGTTCATTACACTCAAAAGAACAGTAGCTAAAACATCTGGGCTCAATGGGAACATCCTTGGAAACTTACCTAGGTATTATCCATAGTTATTTGCTGTTTGCTCTTGTTTTTTCCTCCTTAATTTTAATCCTCACACCTCTTCTATATAAACCATGCTGAACATCCCATTCCATCCACCCTTTGCTGTCATCCCCAGGAGCAAGGGGGACAATCTACTAAAAAAAAAAAAAAAAAAATGTGTTTATCCAGATCTTCAAAATAGATTACAACCTCCCATCTATCTGGACCTTGAAAACATTTATATCATTTCTCATTCTATAATGGCTGTTATGTTGATGTTTATGCTTCACACCAGTTTCTAAATTAATATTTGCTATATGGAGGCCTGCTAATTAATATGTACCTCTCCTGAAATTTCAAATCAGCTATTTGAAATGGGAGGAAGGCAGAAAGCAACTTGCAAATTCTGTGCATAATGAAGTGAGGAACAAGCTCACATAATGAAGACAAACAATTATACAACATTTGCATGATTCTTTTTTCTTACAACATGAGATAAGACACACGGAGCTGATTAGCATGCTGCCTTTGCCGTGAGTCTTGCTTCTTATTTCCCCACCATTTGGTAGAATTTTCAAAGCCAACAGCAGATCACACTGTTTTGTGAAAGTTTTCTTATATTATTCTGTCAGGCAGGGACTGTCAGGCAACCAAGATCACCTTGCCAAATTCACTCTGACATAAGTGACTGTCCCTGGGGGTGTGTCCCTCAGCTGACAAACATGCCCAGAGGAAGACCCCAATTCAGGTTCTAACCACTGAACTCAACTGGCCAAAGAGTACTGAAAATAATTCTTTCTAGTCCCCAAAATATTTACTGAGCTTCTACTATGTCTTAGCCCCCATACTACATGCTGGAGAGAAAAATGAACAAGTAAAATCCCCACTGCCCTTGAAGTAGTCACTGCTCATCAAGGAAGACGTGTTAACAACAATTATGGTAAGTAGGGTCTGTAAGTACAAAGAAGGGAGTCTACTCTGACAGTGGGGAGGAGGAAGGTTTGGGAAGAGCTCCACAGAAGGAAACTGATTCAGGCAAGCTGGGGATTCATCCAAGGTGCTTGAGAGGCTGTTGTGCAGCATGGTTAAGAGCCCACCTTCTTGAACTCAAATCTAAGCTCTGTAACTTACTAGCTGAGTGACTGGGTCGGTCACATAAATTTTCTATACCTCAGATTCTTCGTCTGTAAAATGGGGATAAAAATGGACTTACCCCATAGAATTACTGCTGTGAGGATTAAATGAGTTCTATACAAAGTCCTTAGTATGGCTTCTGGAACACATTAAGTGCTCTGTGTTAGCTCTCATTATCTGAACTATGGCAGGAGCTGGAGAGGGAAGTCAAAGCCTAAAGAAACGTTAAGTGCAAGTAAAGGCAGGATGTAGGGCAGAGGGAGAAACCCAAACAGATCTTATCATTTTGTCTTAGGCAATGGGGCAGATGGTGAACATAGCAGGAGAGCAGTTTGGGATAAGAAGATGACAAGATTTATTTGAAAAATACTGAGACTAAAGAGCCTGTGAAATATTCAGAAGAAAGATCTAACCAGCAATTGTAAATAGGAGTGTGAGCTCTAGAGAGAAGTCTGAACAAGCCTGGAGAACTGGAATCCTTAACAAGAGGTTGAAGCCAGGGCTTGGAATGGAGCAGGGTAAGAAGAGAAGCCAGGGAGGGAGCTCAGGACAGTCAAGATTTAAAGGGTAGCCAGAGATCATGGAGGAGACTGAGAAGGGGCAGTTCAAGAGTGAGAAGGAGAACCAGGAAAGAATGGTCTCAAGAGGCAGAAGGGAAGAGAGCTCTTGAAGGAGAGAGCCATCAGAAAGGTAAAATGCTACATGATATAAAAGATGGAGAGAGATCCATTTGCCTTGGCAGCCAAATCCAGGGGTTAAAGAGCTGAAAATGCAAAAGGGAAGACTGAGAAAGCACAGAGATTTGAACTGCAGGAAGCAATCACCTCCTCTAGGGCCAGGGAAACAAAGGCAGAGGTGGGAGCCATTCGAATCCAGGCCCTTGGAGCAGAGGCCCCATGGAGCTGGGCTCTGGCCTCAAAGGAGGGAGTGCTGCCCAGCTGCTTCTGATACCTCTGGAGCTCATTTAAGGGCCTTGGGGAGCTTGGACTCAGGGGAGGGAGCCTACTCAGCTAGAGCTGATGCCTTAGAAACTTGAAGGATGGGCCCAGCAGAGCAGAGGCGGCGACCTCTGAGGAGAAGGGCATGAGGGTGCTGGCAGAAGCAGGGGACTGGAGCCAACAACTCCATCTGGGGTGTGGGGCTGTTTCTGGGGAGATGCTGACCAAAACAGCACGCAAATGGGGAAGAACAAACCCTTTCCACCTCCTCCTGCCTGACAGTCTCCCTCTAGTGTCCCCTCTCAGCAACACCCAGTGGAAACCAGATGACAAAGGACAAATGGAGTTTGCAGACTCCTGGTCCCAGGATCCCAAAATGGAGTCTAGAAAGGTGGTCTGAGGCTGAGAAACTGGCTTTTTAATCTGCATAGTGACCCTCACAAGTAGAATTTTAATGGTTTGGAGGAAAGCCATCTAACAATGGGTTGAGAAGCCAAAGTCAAGACAGTAAATCAGGACCATTTTCTCAATAAGTTTTGCCATAAAAGAGAGAAGAGAATAAAGTGGTAGGCAGAGGTAAATACAATGTTCAGGAAGGGAATTTCATTGTTTGTTTGTTTGTTTGTGTACTAAGAAGGAAGACCCTAAAGCAAGTTTCAACCTGAGCCCATAGGAAGGTGAGTTCCATACTGATGAGTAAAAGCATTTCTAGGAGATAGGAAAGATAGAACCCAGTGCGTAGGTGCAAGGATTGGCTGAAGGCAGAAGCAAGAGAACACTGATTCCTGTGAGAGGTGAAGATGTTTCATAAAAAAACAAACAAAACACCCACTTTGTAAGTGATGTGCTGAGTCCTACAAAATGATCTAAACAAAAAGCACCTCTCCTCTCTTCCCCAAGGTCTTTCAGGTCTTCACACAGATCATCACTGAGGCCTTCTTTGACCACTCTATCTAAAATTTTAACCCATCCTTCCCACATACATGGAACCCCCCCTATTTGTCCTCTTTAGTGTTCACATTCTATCTTAATTATCAGATTTATTTGTTGTCTCTCCAAAAGGCAAGGATTTTTGTCTGTTTTGCTCATTGTTGTAATCCAGAATTAAGACAATCCTTGGCACAAAGTAGGCACTCACTAAGTATTTGCTGAATACATGAATGAATGAAACCCCCATGTGTAAGTACTACTGAAACAGAGAATGGAATACACATATCACTCAACTAGTATTCAGACACTTTCTGCTGGGCCCTATGGCGGACATGGGAAAAGAATATGGAGGAGTCTCTTCTACCATAGAATTTATAATATTTGAAGAAATGAAACAAATTTTCCCATATGGTAACAAAAGAGTGACTGAACCCTGCCCTCCTTCATCCCAGACTTCACTTTCCCCTTCAGATTGGTCTCCAATCATCTCTCTCTCTCTTGGATCCCTGACTCACAGTCCACAGCATTCTTTCTGCTCCCAAGCCCAGGATTCAGTGTCTTCAGCTGGTCAAGGTCAAGGTCAAGGTCATGGGCTCCAGTGGGCAGAGTTCTTGGCCCCTCCTGGGAGTAAGATTAGAAGGTCTGGGCCCACTTGTGAAGCTCTTTCACACCTGACACGTGTGTGTCTTCAAAGCCTCATCAGAGCTGACTTTGATGGGCAGCAGAAGTCCTCCAGGCAGCAGGCTGCCAATACTGTCAGCCCAAATTGGGTGATGGGGGGTTGGGGGTCAAATCACCATCTGTCAAGGTGTTAGAAGAGATCTCAGAGTGCTTTGTGGATGCTAAGGATGAAAAATCAGCAACACCAAATGAGTGTGTGCTGTTCTTAGAGGAAGCATTGGGTAATACTGCTATACTCTGGACTATTCTGATAAAATTCTGTTTATTCCTTTTTGAGCAAACCCAAATTTAGTGCACCCAATGTGTATGCATACATACACATGCCACATAGAAATGCACAGACATCACGCACACCCACAATACACAAATACAGGCAGGCACTCAGTGTGTGTGCGGACACACACACACACACACACACACACACACACACACTGCAATGCTTGTCCTCAGCCAGAGAGCTGGAAGAAATAAATAATACACGAATGAATGAATGAAGTCGGTATTTTATCTGTAATCATTTAATAGAGGATAGAACACAGTAGCCATCTACTCTCAACCTCCCAGTTTAAAGCAGTTTCTTACTGAGATCAGAGTTTAATTTCTTTTTTAAAACATGCAAAAGTTTGAGGTAAAGGGTTCCTCCCAAAAGCTTTTGCTGTTACTAGAGTTTATTAATTCAAGGAATTCAGATAATCTGTTGGGGACTTTTTCCTTTAAAGAGGAGAAATCTCTCTGAAGAGAACAAATCATGCTGAAGCAGAAAAGTTGAGTTCATGGAAAGGGCACAAGACTAGGAGTCAACTGAACTGGATTCCAATCCTGTCTTTTCTACTACTGTTAGATGCAACTGTGTGCAAATTACTTCTTCTCTCAAAGTCTCAGTTTTATCATTTATAATTTATAATAAAGGTGAGGTAGGAGAGCCTTTAATTTACATATAGTGCACTGACCATCCATACTCATCTATATTCTGCCCTTAGACTTCCTAAAATAGAGAAAGCCACAGATTGATTCTCAACTGGGTAGGAATTTTGCCCTACTCCCCAGGGACATTTGTCAATGTCTAAAGATACTTGGTTGTCATGACTGGCATCTAGTGAGTAGAAGTCAGGGATGCTACTAACCATCCTTCCATGCACAGGACAGGTCCTACAACAAAGAATTATGTAACCCAAAATGTTAGAAGTGCCAAATTTAAGAAATCTTGCTCTTGACCCAACAGTTGATCTCACACTTTAAAACCCTCTTCTTATTGGCAGACTGACAGATATCTATCTACCCACTGTTACGGACTGAAAAGTATCCTCCCCCAAATTCATATGTTGAAGTCCTAACTCCCAGTACCTCAGAATGTGAATGTATTTGGAGATGGGGCCCTAAAAAAGAGGTAATTAATTTAAAATGAGACCATTAGGGTGGGTCCTAATCCAATAGGCCAGTATTTATAAGAAGAGGAAGGAACACCAGAGATACACGCACTCAGAAGAAAGGCTATGAGAGGACACAGTGAGAAGATGACCTTATGCTAGCCAAAGAGTAAGGCTTCAGGAGAAACCAAAACCTGCCAACACCATTATCTTGGACTTGCAGGCTCTAAAACTGTAAATAAATACATTTCTGCTGTTTAAGCCACGTGGTCCATGGTATTTTGTTATGACAGCCCTAGCAAACTAATATACCCATTATGTAAGTAACAAGAGGATTCTTTTCCAAAGCAATGGAATGCCCACAGAGAAAAGACCTCAAACCTGAGAATTATGGGTCCCCAGGATTATTGTCCACTTCTGCACATCACATTAAAGGCAACTGCCAACCTGAAAGCATTGACCACTCCCCTTCCCCTTACACACACACACACACACACACACCCCTCAAGATCAGTTTATTGTCTGGTTCTTAAATATGATGCAATAGCCAAATATCACGGGACTTTTCGGGAAATTCCATAACATAAGAGAGAGGCCAAAATAAACAAGCAAAATATGTCATTCTGAAAGGAACAGGTATACTTTGGAAAAACACAATTTAAACTTTAAAAATTTTTCTAATTAATATTTTTAGAAATAGGGGCACCCGAATGGCTCAGTCAGTTAAGCGTCCAACTTCAACTCAGGTCATGATCTCACAGTCCATGAGTTCAAGCCCCGTGTCAGGCTCTGTCCTGACAGCTCCAACCTCGGAGCTCAGAGACTGGAGCCTGCTTCGGATTCTGTGTCTCCCTCTCTCCCTGCCCCTCCCCACTCATGCACGCATGCACACACACACACTCTCTCTCTCTCTCTCAAAAATAAACATTGAAAAAATATTTTTAAAAAGGAGTAAAAAAAATTATTGCATCAGCAAAATATAAATAGCTAATGAGGAGGAACTATTGTAAAATGAAAATATGACTCTGAAATTCAAATAAATTATGGATACAATCTAATAAAATCACCACGAAGTAGAACAAAGAGATGTGAAAAACTAAGAGAAAATCTAAGATATATAGAGAATCAGTCTAAGAAGCCTCATGCCAAATCAATGGAGTGACAGAGAGAGAAAACAAAGAGGAAGTAATCATCAAGGAAACATCAAAATGGTTTTCCAAAAGTCAAAGGACATGAGTGTATAAATTCAGATGCCAATCAAGTGCCCAAGGCAATAAGCTACCTAAGTCGCATAATGCATGTACACGTGCATACATACACTCTAGACTCAGTATTATAGAAGTTTTTTTTGAGATTTGACATTTATTAATTGATGAAATACTAATTCTAAATTCCAGTGTTGAAGCTGTCCATCAAAAGAAGTCTTCTCAAAATCTTTTGCAGCAAAGTGGGTATTTGAATTATATCTGAAAAGAATTGCCTACATTTTTGAGGGTTATTATAATACACTGTGCAGAATTGGACAGATGTTCTGTGGTTTGGTTTCTCTTTCTTCTCTCTCCTGCTTGCTCTGTGCGACAGTGGCAGCTCATTTCTCTAAGGCTGGAAAGCCCAGCTCTTGGAAGTAACATCCCTCCCACACCTGGTTACAAGTAGTGGTTGTGCTATACACAGCATCATGCTTAATGGTGTGGTCCCTCCTGGCCTTTTGTACTGAGTTTCCTTTTTAAAAAATAGCTCTTGTAAAAAGGCACAATAAATCATTCCATGCAGGTGATACTTCAGTGGTTCCTAGGCAGTCTGTTGCCCGCCCTGGACATCTCAGCAACACCCAGTGCCAGGCATTTCAGTAATAAAGAGAAGATACTAAGAAGCTTCAGTAGGAAAAAGAGAAATTTAAAATATACTTATAAAAAATTAAAACTCTGACCAGCATCAGACATCTTATCAGCTACACTAGATCTGCGAAGAGAATGGACCAAAGGCCTTCAAAGTTCTGAGTTAAAATGACTGTCAAACTTGAATTCCATACTCAACCCAACAATCAAGGATTAGGGTGAAAAGAGGCATTTCCACAAATGCATAAACTGAAAAATACCACATTTCACACTTGTCAGCAATACGACCCTGAGATCCCTGCCCTACAGGAATGCAGTTCCTTGAAGTTCTAAGTCCCCTCCTGGTGTCTGGGAGTTAATCGTGCCAGATGGAGAGAACCGAGCTCAGATCTGGTTTTGCATGGGATCTGGTCTCCAGAAGTGTCTTCTTTGAAACTTCCTAAGGCCTCCTCCAGTGCCTGGGACCAGCCAGGTTCAGCAGAACCCTCCTGGGAGGCACCCTAGCCCAGACCAGGATCCACATGGGTCCTAGTCCTCTTTCATCCCATTCCTGGTGCTCTTCCAACATCTTACCCTCCCCATATGCCAAAAGGTTTCCTGAGGTCCTGATTTACCCTGGTTCCAGGAGGACATCCTAACAAGTGGAATGCTCATGCTACAAGGTTCAAAAATCCTTTCATAGAATCATGTAGATTGGGTTGTCAGAATGGCAGTGATGTGATGATTTTTAGTGACTTTCAAACACTGGACATAGGACAACGTTTGTTCATCACCAACAGACCCTTGACTTAAGCTGCATGTGTGAACCCATGTGTCAGTTCTTGTCTGGCTTTGTTTTATGGTGCTATGTCTGATCATTAGCACCCAAGGGCAACCCAGGGTGGCAGCAGGTATCCTTTATTCTAGGTGACCCTGGTTGATGTCCTCTCCTGCTTCCATTGGTGTGAGGACATCATGCTTTTCCAGGTCGCTAAAGCCATGCCTGCTGAGAGACAGACATTCCTTGTGCAAATAAGACCTCTTTTGTCATTCCTTCTCCAGTCCTCTCTGCCTGTGGCAATGAATGGAAGGTAGGGTGCACTTAACATTAACATAATCACTTTCTAGGAATATAGTGGTTGCTGCATAAAGAATTCAAGAGAAGAGAGAGTTGAAAGATATATTGTTCTATATTTATGTTATAAAATTCCAAGTGGTAAATTCAACACAACCAGAACACAATTATTGTTCACATTTTCCTGCATACTCTGGATAAGAAATGCATTTGTGGTCATCATCAATGAAATGCAGCAAAAGCCTCTGAGGGAGTCATTAGAAGCCAATATTCACAAGTGCCTTGATGGATGACACAGCATCATAAGTAACAACAACCAGCATTCAATAATGGTATTACAGAATTGCAGAAATACAGATCTATATTGCTTCAATGTATAGTATTTTGAGTACCATGAGTAATAAGAGTATTGCTATTTTTTTCTCATGGTAGGAGATAGAAATAATGCACTTGACAATAAAGAACATGGAGAATAAAGAAGAATCTTCACATATACTGATTGAATATTAAATATATAAGGCTCTATCCAGTATTCTAAATTAGATCCAATAAAACACTACATTTGACATGTGCCTATGGATTTTATAATACTTTTTAATACAATTATTTATGCAGAAAGAGGCCTCAAAAATTATTTGTCTGCGGCCTCATATACCTAGGCACAGCCCTATATTTATGAAATTCTTTTTAGGATCTGCATTAGACCATCAAGTAAATTTGAAAAATGTAAACAAAAAACCTGAAGTCTTGGATCCAGGACATAGGAGATTTAACCCAGAAAAGAAAAGAGAAATCTCAAAATAACAAATATGAACACAAATTTGGAAATCAGTTAGTATAGATCTGAAGAGAATGGAGTGTTTCTGGGAGGAAAAAAGAACACTTGAAAAATAGCTAATTCAATTCTAAAATTTTGAAATGAGAAAATAACAAAAGCAAAATTTTGATTAAAAAAAAAAGTCAATTAGAAACTTGTGGAAGAACAAAATGCTGGTGAGAGGCAATCTAATCATTGTCTTCTACTGGGCTCTACAGTAAACCACATTTTCTTAACCACACTTGCTTGTAACCTTTTATAAATATCTTATAAACAAGACATGAGACACTTAATTATGATCATAAAACAGAATGTAAATGTCATCAACTTTAGCAACACAGACATAAAATTTCAAATGACAGAAACTGAGAAGTGGGAAGAGGGGTAAAGGAAAAGGTGGTGTGCCAATGGCTTCATCTTTTATTTTTATTTGTTTACTTTTTTGAAGTTTATTTATTTATTTTGAGAGACAGAGAGACAGCATGGGAAGAGCAGAGAGAGAGGGAGAGAGAGAATCCCAAGCAGACTCCATGCTGCCAGCACAGAGCCTGACACAGGGCTCAATCCCATGAACCCATGAGATCATTACCTGAACTGAAATCAAGAGTCAGTTGCCCAACCAACTGAGTCACCCAGGTGCCCCTGGCTTCATCTTTTAAAGTGTGAAGTCAAGGATTACAGATTACAGCCCCATGATAAATTTAGAAATAAAATGGTATACTTTCTGCAGTCACAAAGTTACCCCATGAAGAAACTAACAAAAGTGATAAGACTATATTGGGGGGCTGGATAGGAATGTGGTAGGTATAATGAACTAAATTTTCATATATTAGAGCACTAGATACAAGATAATGTCTAAAATTGAATGCAGCAAGATATTATCTTCTACAGAGTGGGATCCGAGATGGAGTGGAGGTAAGAAACTTATTTTTCACTACAAATATTTTATTTTAAAACTATATGAAGCATTTCTTTGATAAAAAATAAATTTTATGCACAGCGAAGGAAACAATCAGCAAAACTAAAAGGCAACCGACAGAATGGGAAAAGATATTTGCAAATGACATATCAGATAAAGGGTTGGTATCCAAAATCTATAAAGAATTTATCAAACTCAACACCCAAAAAACAAATAATCCAGTGAAGAAATGGGCAAAAGACATGAATAGACACTTCTCCAAGGAAGACATCCAGATGGCCTACCGACACATGAAAAAATGCTCAACATCACTTATCCTCAGGGAAATACAAATCAAAACCACAATGAGATACCACCTTACACCTGTCAGAATGGCTAACATTAACAACTCAGGCAACAACAGATGTTGGCGAGGATGCGGAGAAAGAGGATCTCTTTTGCATTGTTAGTGGGAATGCAAGCTGGTGCAGCCCCTCTGGAAAACAGTATGGAGGTTCCTCAAAAAACTAAAAATAGAACAACCCTATGACCCAGCAATTGCAGTACTAGGCATTTATCCAAGGGATACAGGTATGCTGTTTCAAAGGGGACACGTGCACCCCCATGTTTATAGCAGCACTATCAACAATAGCCAAAGTACTGAAAGAGCCCAAATGTCCATCAGTAGATGAATGGATAAAGAAAAAGTGGTGTGTATATATATATATATATATATATATATATACACACACACACACACACACACACACAATGGAGTATTACTTGGCAATCAAAAAGAATGAAATCTTGCCATTTGCAACTACGTGGATGGAACTAGAGGGTATTATGCTAAGTGAAATTAGTCAGAGAAAGACAAAAATCATATGATTTCACTCATATGAGGACTTTAAGAGACAAAAAAGATGAACATAAGGGAAGGGAAACAAAAATAATATAAAAACAGGGAGGGGGACAAAACAGAAGAGACTCATAAATATGGAGAACAAACTGAGGGTTACTGGAGGGGTTGTGGGAGGGGGGATGGGCTAAATGGGTAAGGGGCATTAAGGAATCTACTCCTGAAATCATTGTTGCACTATATGCTAACTAATTTGGATGTAAATCTTAAAAAATAAAAAATAAAATTAAAAATAATAAATTTTAAATATAAAATAAACTAAAGTATGATGGCTGGACAAGATGATTTTTAAGATTCTTTAACATCTAAAATCCAAGGGAAGTGCTTCCAAATCTTAGTCCTCTCAGAAGGAACCCTGGAATTTTTCTCTTCAGAAAGTCTATCTATCTTCTGAAGAGAAGCTAGTCCATGCCATTGGGAATCTCACAAACATTATTTTGATATATGTCAAATTTCCACTCGTGACCTTATTTTATCTTCTCAGTAGTTCTATGAAGCAATTATTATAATCATCTGGGTTTTAGAGATGTGATTCAATGAGACTAAATTTTCCTGAGTGACGTGAGCTTTAAATTGCTAGAATGCAGTTGAATGCATGGTTTCCTCATCACTCTAAGTCCTTTTCTTTCCCATGATATTATGCCTCTTGTTGGGCAGAAAGAGAAAAATAAGAATAATTTTCTGCCCAAGAGCCAGTAGCTCAGCAAGATGTTTACATGAATGCACTGCCCTGTGATTACAGGTTAGCTCCTTTGGGAATCCAATGGAGAAGTCTGGTAAACTAGAGCCTCCTTCTCTACTTGGGCTCATGAACATTGGCAATCTGTCAGCACACTTCACCAAAGCTTCAAGAACTTACCAAAAGACCGACCTGGAAAAGCCCACCTAAGTGATTGGCACCATTGTAGTGTTGAACATCCAGAGGGCACTAGCTATGACCACTTGGGCTCCCCAACTGCAGCACTTTTCCTTATGTTTGACCCACTTTGATTTTTGCAAATCCCAAGTCATGGTGATATACTCCTACATTTCTTTGTCATGCTGCAATCTGGAGGATGCTTCCAGGACAAGTGGTCAGGAGTGGGGGCACTCCAGGAAGATTCTGGGTGAGATGCAGCTCATGCCTGCCAGAGAGAACTTCCCCAAACCTGTCTTCCCAGGGAGCACTAGACCACTCAAATTATCTGCATCAGACTCCTGCTTGGTGCCACAGGGCTACGGAGTTTCTGAAGAGGGTGTGTTTCATGTTACTATAATAATAGAGTCCCTGACCTGCAGGAGAGAGCTTATATAAATTTCCCCTGAAAATATTTTTTATTCCAGTGGCTCTGCCAAATTGCAAACTGCAGCCTCGCAGCAATTTTGTGAAGTCATTGTGGTCCCCTGGTCCCCACCTGATTCCTTCTCCTTCCTTTTCTAAGTGTTCTCCTTTCCCCTCCCCCAACACTGGCTTTCCAGAGATGGAACTCCACAGTGCACCCACCATTTGGGCCAGAACAACACTGCCTCTCCAGATTTCCTCTTCCTTCCCTCTTGTCTCTGGGCCACATTTAGGAGACAGGCCAGTTAACTTGATAACTAATGACACTGTATGCTATACATTGATGTACTGTCCCTCCCAGTAACACGTTTGCATTCACAAGAGGCCTTCAGTGCCTAAGTCTAAGTGCTTGACAGATAGAGGAACATGTGGGCTCTGGCAGGTCTACTGATGTAGTGGCTATTTTGAGGCAAATAACTCAGAACTCCTCAAATCACCTCAAAGAGCCAACACCTGATGTCACTGATACAGTGTGCCAGAGCCATCCTGGAGCACACTATGAATGACATGGGCCATTTAAAAGTCCCATTGTCAATGGTATTTTACAGATATTGTTCCTTGGCCTCTACGTATTTCTTAATATTACATTTAATATTATTTCAGTTTCATAGTCAGGTCTCTGGCCACAGTAAGACCCAATTTACCAAAATTACACTATTTAGTAAAATAAACTCAGAGTATTGATAGTGATTATTTTCACATTCCAAAGAAATAAGTTGATAGTTTCCTTGATATAGGGACTTATATTTTTAATTCATGTTTTTAAAAATACAAAAAGACATAAAAGGAATACATTCAAAGGCTCAAATTCAGACCTAAGAAAAACAAGACATAAAAAGGTAGTGAAATAAATATGAGGAAAAGAGCAACTTACATATAAATCTTATAGAATCATGTTTCATATTCTAAATGAAACAGGAGCCACACAATGTTTTAAATAAACATATAGGCTCTCTTTTAATGGCTAGGATATACAAATTTAGCCTAAATTTCGTGAATGGATATGCAATAAACTATTTATAACACTTTCTCTGTTCTACTTAACTTATGACTAATCCTAAACCATTAGAGAGTCAGATGGCTGAGTATTTAAAGAAGCAAGCATCCCAAATAAATAGAGGGCCATTTCTATTAATCCCGGAGCCCCAAGCCCCTTTAGATATATGGCTATAGGGCCACTCACCAATAGCTACAAAAGGAGGCTGCAAAAGGAATCCTATAGAATCCTGTAGTTTGAAAATAAAGAAAAACAAAGAGGCTTAGGATCTGGATAGCATGGTCATCTGGTGGGGACCAGAGGACTCCCCAGGCACCTCTAATAACTTCAAAAGCAATTTTCAATTTTCTATATACTGCATGAAATTCTACCACATGGACCCTTCTCTCGAAAATTTCAGAAATAAAAACCTGCATCAACTGCTGATTTTTTATGACACCAACATCTCAGAACCTCTCAACACCTCCTCCCCCTACAAGAGAAATCTTTTATAAAACAAGGCTGGGTCTGCCCCCAAAGCCTATCATTTCACTAACACTTAAAAATATTTTCTCCACATTTCTCAAGCAGTGCTCAAAATCGTCCTGATATATATAGAGCCTCCTTTGTGGAATAACAAGATTATTTTTATCATTTTCTGATTCTCAAAATCTGACCTGTCACCAAAGAACTTCTAAAAATATCAGGATGATAATGATATCTTTCATCATTTCCCTCCTAGCTAATGGTTGCATTACTAGGGTTGGGTTTTATTTATTTTCTGAGGGTCCTCTCTGATCACAACACTCATCATTTCATTGCTTCAAGATGCAGGACAGAATAGCTATCTTGGGAAAGTAGCTGATTTTTTTCCCCCACCTTTAAAGACAAGGTGTTTTTGCAAAACATTCAGCTCAATTCCCTCTCTGCCTATCTCTTAAATCACATTTTTGAGTTGGAAGTATGTTGGAATGGATCCTGGAAAACAAATGCTGACTGAGGAGAAGCATTTTGTTCTTTTCGCACAGCCAATTCAATTCAGCACAAGCATTACCGAGTGCCTACTATGTGCCAGGGATATAAAGATGAATAAAATACTCCTCAAATAGCTCACAACTTATCAGCGTAGGCGTCCCACTAACAAAGAACAATAATATGCTATGATAAGAGCTATAATTTTATTATTGTTTGCATAAACATACAAGAATGAAAACACCAGTAAGGGAGCAACAAATACTGTCGAGGGAAATCAGAAAGGAAGTGGGAAACCAAATGATATATTAGAGATAGATCCCAACAATCTCTTATTGCTCAGAGATTCTGTCCCAATCTTGATATATCTGAATTTGAAAACAAAAACAAAAACAAAAACAAAAACAAAAAACTGGTTCTAGAGTGTTGTCAGAAGCATCTGCTTTATGGATCGAATTTGGAATATATCTATGAGGGTAAGTCCTCCCCCATTTATTCTTGGGAGTTCATTTTGGTGTCTTTTTTAGTTATGCATAGATTGAAGTACCTACTCATTGGCCTTGCAGAACCCTGAATGAAGGAGGGTCCAACTGTAAAGGCTTCACATGGAGAGGGCTCATTAGTCTAACCAATGATAAATTCTATCTTCAGACTGGGCAAGATACATCAATATGCTGTCAACTAATATACTGCCTGTTACATTGTCAACAAGCTTTCCCATACTTTGTATGTCTGGAGAGGATAAGATAAAGGAGACTTCTAAGCATGGACAAGAATGGGCCCTTGTTTCAGTGGCAGGAGGCTGAGGCCTACAGAGGAGAGAAAGAACCAGTAGAAGACTGTCTTCATAGGGACATGACAATGGAATCTGAGAATAGTGATATATGGTATCTGATTTAGGTTCTCCTTTTTTCAGTAGTAAGGTTTGTTGAACATCATTACCTCATATTGTTGTCTTTTACTAAGTACTGGTGAATAAAAAGAAGCTTCTATATCCATGCTTTGAAGTAGAGTGAACTAAAGAAGGCTGTGACACCATCAGAAAAATTCTTACGAGATGGCCAGAAGTGATGGTGGAAATGCTGGAAGAGGGGTGGGGCGAGGGTAGCCACCTGGCTGAGTAGCAAGGGAGAGATCTGGGGTCCTAAGTATTCCTTTTACAAACTCAACAAAGCCTCCTGCTTTCAGCCCTGCTCAACATCCTTGCCTTCAACGATTCCATATGTTTCCTACTCTAAGCCTTTCCAAGGTTCTACCTCAGAATTGGCTTGGTCTCATTCCTTCTTGTTGGCTTCTTTCCCCTGCAGACATGCAGCTTTCAATTGTCCCTAGTCTACTAAGCATGTTACTGCCTTTCTGTTTGTTTTCTCGCTTTCAAAATTGAGTTTTTCCCTCTCACCATCTCTCCTTTCTCTTGTTCTTACAGGTTCATGCATATTAAATTCCTTTACTGTGAGATTTTGCACAGGAGTGGAGATAAATGCATGTGTTCAATCTGTGATTTTTTTTCTCAGCATTTTTTATTTACGTATTCATTAACATTTTATTTACTTGAAAATAACATGACACCAGGACCTTGTTTAGAATTAGCACTCAATCCCTACAAGGGCTTGTAAAATCAAGACTCTCAGGGTTGAAATGAATGTAAAGGTCAATCTTTTCTGAGTCTGAGCTTTCATCAGATGTTTAATCTAGGAAACTCCTTAGCTTGCCTGATATAAATTTAATTTATTGAGTAAAAATGCATAATGCTAGTTATTATTTTGCATATCCTTATATATCCTATTTAATAATACTAACAATATCTGCTACTTAGGATACACTTTTCATGTGCCCCACCCTGTGCTATGGGGCATTTATGATGCCCCACAATCCTATGAGGGAAGTATTATCAGAGTCCACTTCTCCCACCATCCCCAACATTTTGCAGAGAAGAAATTGAGGTTCAGTGAAGGTTAAACTCTCTTCCTGACTTCTTGTAGCTTGTACATGACTGGCAGAGCCTAGTTTTGAATCAGCTTTCTCAGAATCCAAAGCTTATCCTCTTAGCTGTGATGGTTCCAGATTTAGGACTGTAAGACCCTTAAAGAACTTAATTGTTTTGCAGGATGTCTGGTGTGTGCTTTCTGCTTTTTTTCACTTGTAGTTTTTTTTTAATATGAAATTTATTTTCAAATTGGTTTCCATACAACGCCCAGTGCTCATCCCAACAGGTGCCCTCCTCAATGCCCATCACCTGCTTTCCCCTCCCCCACCCCCATCAATCCTCAGTTTATTCTCAGTTTTTAAGAGTCTCTTATGGTTTGCCTCCTTCCCTCTCTGTAACTTTTTTTTCCCATTCCCCTCCCCCATGGTCTTCTGTTAAGTTTCTCAGGATCCATATAAGAGTGAAAACATATCTACCCCAATGTTTATACCAGTACTTTCAACAATATTCACTTGTAGTTTTTAATCATTAATACTGTTGTACTTGTTTGCTGTTGCCTCCATTTGGGTCTTTAGGGTTAGACCACACCAGTGGTCTCGGGCTGACTTCTGCTGGCTATTCAGATTACTTTTCTTCTAAATTAATATGAGCCCAGGAAACAAAAATAATTTTAAAATTAGTTTGGGTCAAAGAGTGAAGGCAAATCTGTTGTCAAGAAGACATGCTAATAATTTCTAGGTAGATGGATCCATTTATCACCCAAATCACTATTGCTTACATATTGAGTATAGTTAAATTAGCATGTTAACCAAGCCAAAGATACTGGATTTGGTGCGTGATTTTTGTTAAAAATAACCACAGTTTTCCTGTCAACAATTTCAATGGTACAATATTAGAAGAGGTAGATGTAGTAGAAACTACCCAGAACCCCAAACCAGAAGATCCTGAAGACCACAGCTCTGCATTTCTGTATTTTGAACAATTCATCTAATTTCTCTGAACCACAGTTTCATGATCTGTAAGAAAGAGAACCTAGTGCACAACAGTATTTTGAGCACAACTGAGACAATGTATGTGTAAGTGCTCGGCACAGAGTAGGAGCTTAATAAAAGCTCATTTACCAGTTTGTTCCAAGAGACTCTAGCAAGGGTTGAATAAATGCTTGTTGAATAAATTAGGGAATAGGAGGTACATTGGAGGATATGTTCAAGCAAACAGAAGAGGTTGGGTGCCTGAAATGTTTTATCTTTTGAAAGCATCCCCAAGATTCCCAGGGATGGTCCCTCTAATTCCAACAGCTGTACTAGTCATGGAGATAGGCCAGAAACTTGGAATTAATTGTCAGCCTATATAGCTGTGCTGAGATCTGCAATGTGTGTGGTACAGTACTACCTGTGACTTGCTTTACCTCTGCCATTATTGGCTGTAAACCATGCCCAGCAAATCTCAGCATTAGGTTTTATCTGAGTGCAGAAGATAGCAGAATCTTCTCTTGAACTCACCAGGGATGTCTTCCAAGGATAAACAATGCCGTGGGAAAGAAAATTTATCTGGGTAAATACTACCATCCTCTGATGTCCAAAGTTTGCTAAACATAAAGTTAAACCCCAGCAGAAAAGCCTTTGAAAAGTTTGCCTTTGTCCTAGGTCTTCCAACATCAGAAAGACTTCAGAGAGAAAGGTGGACATTTTTACTCTCTTGGGTATTTGAGAATCATGGCTCAGACTTGAGATGGCATTGGGGACCCCACAAAGAACTGAATGCCTGGGCTTAAATAAGAGCAGCCCCCCCCCCCCCGCCCGCAGATGTTTCTACAGAATGTCCAGTAGGGCCCTATATACCAGGAAGATATAAAGGGTACAGCCAACTCCTGTGGAGTCATTTCAGATTAGATCAGTCTTCCTAGAAATCCTTGGTATTCAGTCCCAGCCCCAAATGGATGCTGCAAATGCCTTGACATTTTGGATTCATGAAGAAAGGAGGGCATGGGGTAACTCATCTTAATAGCTTTCCTGGTTACCCTCAAATGGTCCTATCCTAGAGACATGTACCTCTCAAGCAAGAAATCATTCTGACTTTCAAAACTTCTATAAAAACTGGTTCATCACAATGGTACAGTGAATAGGGTCCTTAGTAGGCCAGGAGCTGCAAAAGACTGAACTCTAGTCCCAGCTCTGTCACTTATAGAATATTTCAAGCTACTTAAACTCTCTGAACTTAGGTTTGTTTTTTTTTTTAATAAAAAAATTTTAATAGAATATGGGAGCAGATTATCTCTCTGGACCCTTCTAATTCTAAATATTTCTGATATATCTATTAATCTGACAGGTATGAACTGAGATAAAGAATTGTATGACTAGCAGTGAACATTCCATAGCTAACACTACAGTCAAATACTTCTTGTTTTTTTCTGTTGAGTGCCTGACAGAACTATGAGTTATAGGGTGGGGCCTCTGGACCCTGTCTGAGCTGCCCACACCAGAAAAAAAGATGAGCTGTGGCCTTAAAGCTACTGAAAAGTCCTATTTCTCATAATCTAAGTAACTTTGACACTATGCACCACAGCCTGACAATTAAATTTCTCTCTCTTTCTCTAAATTTCAACTAGTGGGTATGCTACATTGAGAGTTAAACCATTCTGAGGTAAAGATATCTCTTTTCTCTCATCAGAGCCTAAAAAGCTGTCAGTGCCAGTTTCCTTATTAGTAACCAATCTGCTTGTTCAGACGGTGCCTCACAGTTTATACCAAGTGAAAATGCTGTTCTCCAAGAACAGAGGAGCAAACACAGCTGAGGAATCAAGTAGAGCTGGGATAGTTTGCAGAAGGCCACAGGAGTTGAAATTAAATGTGCTGTTCACCTCACCAAGACAGGGAAAGCAGAGTGCTGTTCAAACTAGTGATGTGTATGTGGTGCCAGGGAAAACATTCTCTATGGCTGCGTTCAAGGAATTGCTCAGCTCATGCCTTGGCCCATGACTGCTTCCCTACATCAAGGTACTCTTTTGAATCAGCACAAGTGACACAGTCTTCTCTACAGGAACTGCCAGCTTGACAAAATAACCAATAAACCCCATTCTCTTCCTGCCAAGCATAGGAAACACGTTGTGTACCATCTGCACCCTAAAGTGTGACTAGTTTATTGCAGAGCAAGGGAGTCTGGAAGCTTGGTCTGCACCCCCAAAAGACTCTATGGCCCTTGAGCAAATGAGCCTCAAGGAAACCTGCTGAGGGTGGTTTGTCACAAAACAACAAGACCTCTAAGACAGGTGGCCGTTAGTCCCAGTGGAGGAAATAAAACAAGGAGGATACTCAAAGAAGAAAAAGTTTTCATGGAACTCCATGTGAATATCCTGGGAAGTAGGACATGGGTAATGGAAGTGAGGGAGGGATGGTGGAGTGAAAACTGGCATTCTGCAAGATCCTGGTAAGAGAGAGCCCTGGATCTGAAGGCAATGGAAGTATACTGGAAATCTAGCAAAGCCCATATTTTCTGTGGGCATTTTCGTTATCTTCCTTAGTCCCTCTCCTCTTCAGCTGATGGAGCCAATGATTCTGTTCTGCAGTCCTGGATACTTTCAAAGGGACAAGTGAGTAATTTTCTGTTTCCAAAGGCCTCTATATTCCTTGATTCTCCCTTTAAGCAAGGGCCAGAAATTAACTTTTTGGAGATTTAGGTGACATTACCCATTTCACTGTAATTAAAATGAAAATATCTTGCAGAATTAAAATGTATCACCAGAAAAGCCAAGAAAGTCAGTCATTTGGACATGAGCACTGAAAGTCTCAACATGCATTGTTCTGTGTTCTTTAATAATGTTCATTCCTCTGTCATAGCTTGGTAGTTATCTGAGTGTAAGTACTTTTTTTTTTATTCTGGCAAAATATACATCCAGAAAAGTGCACATATTAGAAGTGCATAGCTTTACAAACTGAACACAACCCTGCAAACAGCACCCAGATCAAGAAACCAAAAACCACCAGAAGCTCTTTCCCTCACCACTTTCAGCTACTCTTCCCCTGAAGAGCAACTATTATCCAGCCTTACAACAGGATAAATGAGTTTTTGCTGGGTTTGTACTTTAGAAAACTGAAATCATACACCATATTCTCTTTTGTATCTGTGTTATTTCTCTCACCATTATTAGTGAGATTAATCCCTACTGTTGGGTATAGCTGTAGATTATTCTCATCGCTGTGGACTATGGTATCCCACTATAAACATACCATACCGTATCCACTCTGCTGTGATGGGTACTTTGGTACTTCCGGTTGAGGCCTATCAAATAGTGCTGCTATGAACATCTTGATACCTGTTTTTGATAAACATACATAGTGAGCCATATTTTCTTATAATGTGTGGCCCTGCAGTAGATGATCATGTATTTATCTATTCTTCCAGACCACATTTAAAAAAGCTCGGTAAGAGAGTAATGCTGGGTGTATTTAGAAATCTATTAGAAAAAAATAAGGTGATTAGACATTCACATCAGCTCTCCACAATATTTTGGCAGTTTATTCTCTAAAATCAAGCAACAACCACTAAGCTGCAGCCTTAATTCCTACTGCTGTAGGATCACAGCATTCTCACTTGACAGACCCTTCCCTCCTCCTGGCAACGGCTCGTAATCACCCCAGTTACGTCGTCTATTTTCAGCTCATATAAAATTTTTTTTTCAAAAATACTTTGTTTCAAGTCTAAATTTTCTTCCTTAAAATTCTTTGATTTTTAAATTAAAATATAAAGATAAACCAGTTCAGTCTAGTATCCTATCTTCAAAATGACAATGAAAAATATTTTATAGGAATGTGCAAGAGAATAACCTTTCTATTGTCTTAGAGAAGATCCTGTGTTCTGTATTTTAATATGGAAACTAAATGAGAAAATTCAGAAAAACTATTCCCAGGTTGTGTGTGTGGTAGGGGCAGAAAGTGGGTGATTAAAACATGGTCCCCAGGGGCGCCTGGGTGGCTCAGTTGGTTAAGCATCCAACTTCAGCTCAGATCATGATCTCAAGGTCTGTGGGTTCAAGCCCTGCATCGGGCTCTGTGCTGACAGCTCAGAGCCTGGAGCCTGTTTCGGATTCTGTGTCTCCCTCTCTCTCTGACCCTCCTCCATTCATGCTCTGTCTCTGTCTCAAAAATAAATAAATGTTAAAAAAAAATTAAAACATGGTCCCCAAATTCTTTGATGTCCCCTCCCCTAAACAGGTAGAATCTGGGTAGACTGTTACTGGTTTGACCAACTGACTACAGCAGAAGTGATACGTGTGACTTCATGGCTGGGTCATAAATGGCCATGTGGCTCCCATCTGATTCTCTTGGAATGATCACTTTCAGGATGTTCCCTCTCAGAATCTAGATACATGCTGTGAGGTACCTCAGCCACCTGGAGAGGCCACATGTAGGTGTTTTGGTCAATAATGCCAGCTCAGCCCGAGCCTTTGAATCCCAGCTGTTATGGGATTGAATTGTGTCCCCCTGCCCCAAAAGATATGCTGAAGTCTAACTCTAAGTACCTCAGAATGTGACTTCATGTGGAAATATAGCCATTGGAAATGTAATTAGTTAAGATGAGAGCATCTGGAGTAGTGAAGGCCCTTAACACGTCCTTATCAGAGAGAGGAGAACACCATGTGAAGATAGACACACAGGAAAGATGGCCATGTGAAGATGGAGGTAAAGAGTGAAATTATGCTGCCTCATGCCAAAGAACACCTGGGGCTGCCAGAAGCTGGGATACACAAGGAAGGATCCTCCCTTAGAGCTTTTGGAGTGAACATGGCCCTGACAACACCTTGATTTTAGACTGCTAGACTCCAGAACTGTCAGAGAATACATTTTTGTTGTTTTAAGCAACCCAGTTTGTAGTATTGTCTTGCAGCATCCCTAGGAAACTAACACACCAGCCCAGGTGCCAAACACCCATGTGACAAAGCCCTCAGTGATGCCGGCCCCTCGCCAATCGAGTCTTCTCAGCTGAGGACCCAGACGCTGTAGAACAAACAAGCCATCCCCACTGCACCATTTCTGAATTCCTGCCCCACAGAATGTGTGAAGCTGGAGTTATTTTATGCTTCTAAGTTTGCAGTATTTTGTCGCATCCTAATAGTAAGTGGAGCAGGAGCCATTGGAGTTTCAGGCACAGCAGCTTGAGACCAGGGACCTCAGTCTATACTACACAAAAGACAGACCAGTCATCTCTGCTCTGAAAATGTGCTCAGCAGCAGAGTGTCCATCCACAGAAAAGAGTAACTCAATTGGGTATTTTGCAGGAAGCATGGGCATCAAACCTGGAATAACTGGTACAATAAGTCAGGCAATGCCGTAAAGGATTTCATGTAGACTATCTCATGGAATCCTTAGCCCAAGGAAGTAGGTCCTATTTTGGGGTCACTTTTATAAATATAAACTAAGAGGTTAAGAAACCTGCCCTGAATCACACAGTTCATAGTAGTAAAGCATAGGCTTCACACTTAAGGAAATGGCACCAAGAATCAAGGAGTTTACTACAGTCATTGGGAAGAATGGATATGTTGCAGCTGGTTTCCAGTGCACCAAATGTTTATTTGCTGGTGCACTGGTCCAGTGCACCAGTGACCAAAATGTTTATTTGCTTACTTAATGGACATTTCTTGAATTCTACTCTGTGTTACTGTGTCACTTTGGGAAGGCTCAGTCTTATGGCCTTAAAGATTCAGACATGTAAACAAACATCTTTTAGTTCAGTCCAAAGTTGAATTATTCAAAAGAAAGTGTCTTGATTAGGAAAATGAGAGAAAATAAAGAAAACAAGGAAAAAGGGACAATAGGGTTTCCTTGCTGGTAGAAGCAGAGAGAAAGTTGAGGTCAATGATAGTTAAAGTTCTAACCTAGAAAACAAGTTTACGGTAAATCAAGCAGTGACATGTGAAATTTAGCTGTGATTGGGTCCTATGAATCCAAGCAATTGCTCCACATTCTCTCAGTGGCCCAAGGCATCCCATGAGATCAAATCTAGCACAGCTGGGACAAAAACACCCATGATCACATCTAGATGAGTTCACTTTCTGGACTCATTTTCCCTTCAGTTAAAATATACCCTTCCAGGACTCAAAGGAAAGGAAAAGGAGTAAAAGGCAGAGAGAATATGTTTGGTGGAGGAAGGCATTTTCCTGCTGTCCAATGTTCAGAACAGCCTGGCCACAATGGTCCCTCAGAGTGGTCACCTGGGCAGATGAGCAGAGAAACAATTCTGTCTGTGTCTGTGATGGACGGCCCTGACTGTCATCCAACCACGTGAAGGGTGAGGGTGTTGTACTGTTTTGCAAAACTGGCAGAAATAGGTCAACGAAGCTCCTGGAACTTTAGCTCATTCTCCTGGCTTTTTGTCCCTTCAGCCCAGTCACGACTACTTTAACCTTTTCTTCAAGTGGAATGTTCCTTCAACAACTTAAAATAGTTTCCAAAAATGTCTCACAGGAAAGAGAAAAGGTGAAAGTTACATGGATCTGGCTTAACCATTTTGTGAGCTAAGATGAATACTTTGATTTTTATTCCTGATAAATTTTATTATTGCTTTAATAGGAGAGAGTGAGGGGTACCTGGGTGGCTCAGTCAGTTAAGTAGCCAACTCTTGGTTTCAACTCAGGTCATGATGTTATGGTTCATGGGTTCAAGCCCCACATTGGGCTCCACCCTAAAGGCACAGACCCTGCCTGGGATTCTCTCTCTCTCCCTCTCTCCCTCTCTTCCCCTCCCGTTTGCTCTGTCTCTCTCTCTCAAAAATAAATAAATAAACTTTAAAAAAAAATAAAAGGAGAGAGTGAAAGGCATTTGGGAATGTTCAGTTAGGGAAGGAGTTTGGTCTGGGACTTCCTCAGACTGTCTATCATATGCAGCACCTACTAGTCATCTGTGAGGAATGGGAGAGACTGAAACCCCTAAAAGCCAAACAATATTCCTTGTTTTTGCTCATCAAACAGCAACTCAACCAGCTCTGCAACCAGTAGAACACAGTGTCTGCTATTGCGAACCTTTTATTAACTCAACTGTCTTTATTATGTCCAATGGATGTGGAGATAGCATCACAACCAGAGCATATTTGGAAATGGTCTCAAAATTCTCCCAGCCAACTGAAATATGCTCTATAGCTCTTAATGTTTGCCCTTTCTCCATATGAGTTAATCAAATGAGATGGACATGAACGGTCAGTAGAAGGTCCAATGGGAGGAAGGCCTCTTTGAGTCTCCTGTCACACACAATAGTGACTGAACATATGATGAATGAGAGACATTTCTGTCATCAGGTTAACTTTAGTGTGAGAGGCAGTATATTTATAGTCTGGACCAAACCTGGTGGGTTTGAATCCATGCTCTGCAGTTTACTAGCCATGCAATTTCAAACAATCTCTCTGCGCCCATTTCCCTCATCTGTAAAATGGGGACAATAAGAACATCTATCTTCTAATATAGTTGAAGTCAATAAATGAGCTAATATTTAAAAAAGGCCGTATAATAACTGTGCCATAATGTGTTTTTATTGTTTGTTATTAGTGTGGGAAAGGGAGCAAAAGAGCGGAATAAGATGGGACAACCAAGACCCTGAAAGATAGAAAGCTAGTCCCAGATTCTGGATCCTCCTTCTGAAACCACTTTAAACTTCAGCATCCATGCTGGTCCTCCCATCTGTGTGGAAAGCACATTCAGCAAGAAGAAAGGGCCCTTAATGCTTGCTCTCAAGTCACCAGAAACCCAAAGGAAGTCACATAAAACCAAAGTGAGATCTCCTGCTTTTATTACTGTATATGCTTTGTTATAACCTGTTGACAAGCTTCCCTGTGATGTATAATTTGTAGGGCCAAATAATCAAGGATTATTTGAAAAACATTCGGGGGGAAAAAATCAAGGGTAGATAAGGTTGAGTGGATTTGCCTAGCTGTGAAATTGCTTAATGCAGAAAAGTAGAGTGAGTAGAAAATGGATAATAAGTAAACCATAAGGGCTACCTTCTCTCCAATCCTATATCAAGATTGGTCCTTTTTCCATAATAAGTGGTATTCCATGACAATATGCCTTAGACCTCTTTAGGAGTCACTGTCCCTTAAACTCAGTATCCTTCCTCCTAACACAATGACTGGCACACAGAATACTCAGCTTTACAAACAAGAATGACTGGATGGATGGATGGATAGATAGACAGATATAAATTTCTTTGTATACCTAATGCATTTGAAAGACAAGTATCTAGTTTTTCACAAATCCCCAAGATCTTAATTATGTAAATTCTGGATTTCACCCAAATCAGTTTTCTGTACAGACATAGGCTTTCCGTGCACATCATTATACCACAAATTGTCTTTTCAATTTCCACTAAAATTTTATCTCTCACTTGATGAGCAATTTTTATACTAGCTGAGACACCAGCTGAAATAGTTTCACAAAGTACTTTTTTCTTCTTTCTGTGGAGAATATATGGTGAATTACTTATATTCATAGAACAGGGTCACTGTTAAATTTCACATTCCACTGCCTGATTTACCCAAAACTTCTGTTTTCTTAAACTATAACTGTCTTCGACCACAACTTTCTCTTTACTTCTATAAGCAACACTGGGCTACCTTTCTTTCAAATCTTTTTCTAAAAACCACAAAAAATTCTAATTCTTTTATTTTATGAATGCCACAAAAGATGCAGAGGTCTGGGCAGTCAGCTAGGTGAACTCACTACCTGAAGGTCTTGATCTCACATACTAGTCTAGAAATATGACACACGGAATTTGCTCCCAACTTGAGTCCCTGTGATGTAATATCTCAACTTCCAGGCTACCTCCACTCACACTATATGACTTCTCTTATCAAAAAAGACTCCCTCAGTAACAACCAAATCTCATATGTACAACCAGCTGAGGAATGTGACATTGATATCATCAATATTCCTAAATACTTTCTATAAAGTAAGACAGGGATCAAATATGGGGTTTTCTGGTCTTCGGCATTTGTTTAATGGGTTGGAGGAGAACTTCAATTTTTTCAGTTAATTCAATATAGTTTTTATTGAAGATAACACCATTCACTTTAAGACTTAGAAACGAAGGGATATTTTTGATAAGGAGTGATGTCAAGTACTGTATGCTATGAGGTAGTACATGTAACTCAAATATGTATATATCTTTGCTTTGTGGGCTGGTCTTTCAGTTTTTAGTCCAAGAATTCAAGCCAGCCTCTGTACTTCTGGGCTTTGAGGTTTGAGCAGATTGAGTACTACTTGCTTGAGGGTGCTTGAGTTATACCCTATGAAATTCATTTTAAATCTATCTGAATATTAAGATAAGTTGGGTATCTCTAAAGATATTTCCTCTGATGCCTGGAAATAGAAAGGGCTTAACTTTCAAGTCTGCTATTTAAATCTCATGTGCTTCCACTAGGAAATCTCCTTGCACAAAGGAAGATGCTCCTGGGCTGAATATTCTTTTTTTCTTCCCTGTTGGCCCTGGTTCTGCTTTCATCTTGGTCTCAGCCCAATCCATGCCTCATTAAAACCATTTCACTGTGGACTGATGAATGGTAAGGAAACCAATGACATGTAAAAGAACCTCTTTCCTAACAATCCCAGCTTCATAAAAGACAAAATCTCTTTATTGATAACAATACCTGACACTGGAACAGTGCTTCACCTTTTCAAAGCCATTGCTTTCACAGGCATTCTCTTCTTAGAGCTCTCTGAGGTTGGCAATTATCACAGTGAAGTGCTTGTAATTATCTGCTCAAGCCTCTTAACTGTTGTGAGACAACCCTGGGATCTCCATTCAGGGCATTAGATGTAACTAGGTTTCTAATTACACATTATGCAGCTTTGAAATGAAATGAAATTTTGGATTTCATTCAATTAAGAAAATACATTTAGATCCCACTTAGAGACACAGCATCCACCATAGCAGCTAATGGCTCTGACCTAATGGTAGCTCAATGGCAATGCTACTTATCCACACATACCCACCTCTTCATGGTGGTCACTTTGCCCAAATCAGTTGGGCAGCAATGTGAGTCAATTATTAAGAGGCTGGTATAACTCCATTCTTTTAATGAAACAGATAACCTTACATAATCATTGAGGGTTTAAAGCATGCTCTGAGTTTACTTTATAGCAGTTTTCCCAAGTGGCGTGAACATCAGAATGTCCTGAGATGCATGTTAAAATACCCTCTTCTAGATCTATCAAATCAGATTTTCCAAGGGATTCATAGGCTCAGGAAGGTATGGGAAGCACCAGTTTCACAAAAACCTTTATCTAAAAAAGTGACGGCAAAAAGAGTTCAATGTTATTTCTAATATTTATGAAGTGAATGCTGAGTCCTTCCTGATAGATTCTCTGGCAGATAGAAGGGCAAAATAATAAGCAAACAAACAAACAAATAAATAAATAATTTCCTTTCTCTGTATCATGAGTTTTGCATATTTATCTCCAAATCCTCATGACAAATGCATAAGGTAAGTTATAGATTCCATTTTAAAAATAAGGAAGCCAGGGCTCAGAAAGGCTAAGTCACTTGTTCATATAAGTAATAAATCATGGAATCTCAGTTATTCCGGCTCCTCATCCCATGGTCTAATCACTACCTACACTGCCTTACTTTTCTCCTCAAGCAAGAGAAGATACATCCCTAGAGCAGAATACAAGCAAATGTTGTCTGTGCCCAATGAGGGTAGAGATAGAAGTTATAATGGCATTAAGCAAAAAACTTATTAATGTCATCTGGACCATAGCAGGAAGACTTCAAGGAGGCAGCGGGAGGACAGGTAAGATTAGGCAGGTGAGAAGAAGAAGGGAGTGTACTATGGGGAGGAGGAAGGGCAACACGAAAAAGATGATGGTGCTGTTATTATCAATGGGTATTTACTGAACACTTAGATGTCAAACACTTTCTATGTGCTTTAAAGGTGTTCTCACATTCAATCTAATCCTCACATCAGGCCAGTGAGAGCAGGGGCTTAAAATCTCATTTTGACTTAGCTTTAAAGGCCACCTATAATAGAGAATAATTAAAGTCCTGACATCTTCTCCCTATTTCAATTCCTTCCCTCCCCCTTGTTCCCAACTACACCTCAGGGACAAAATTCACAGAGGGTATCCTCTGTAAGTGAGCCCAGACAGTGCTCACAGGGAGGCCCAGCTTAAGTGGGGTCCCTGACACATTACAAACGCCATAGAAAACTTTATTTCATGTTATCAAACAAATTCTGAAGTATGTGGGCTTGCGAAAACCTCATTTGAAATGGGCTAAATTGTTGATGATAATTAAATTTTCAGGGCTTTTCAGAAAGTTCCACTGCCATCAGTCACACAACAGTCACATTGTTCTGCTCCATGAACTTGCTCTCATCAGAGCATAAATCCTATGTGTGGCCCTTTGTATGAGGCTCTGAAGGGTCCTAAGAGGAAGGCATGTGTTCCCAGCAGGGGGGGTGGGGAGGGGGTCAGGCATAGAGAGCACTGCACAGCCAGGAAGAGTCACTTTTCTTCATGGTTGCTTTTAATGTTCTTCTGAAAAACTTTATATGAGAATTTACATAGAACTGGGGACAGGCTTTAAAATAAAGTGATCAATTTCAGTCTCTAATCTGTGTCCCCTCCTCCCTCCCTAGGCACCCAGTATCTTCATGCTCCTGAGAACTCAAAAGCTGGATAGGCTGGGAGCGCAACATCCCACTTCCCCACTGTCTTGCTAAATCAGAGATGAGAAAGGAATCAATCATGTACTCAACAGAGGAGGCACATCACAAGTACTCCTCAAATGATAAGCCATTTAATACTCACTAGAATTTTAGGCATAAGATACTTTTATTGGTGAGGAAAATAAGGAAAGACTGAAGGACAGTCATATTGTTAATAGGTAGCAAAATAAGATTCTAATCCAGGTCTGAGTCAAAAGCCATCATTTTCTAGTGTATATGTGCTAGTCTGGATCCTCTGAGAAGCAGACATGGTGACAAGATTAAACATGTAAGAGTGTGTTGGAGGAACATTCTTAAGGAAAGGAGCAGACAAGAGGGCCTTCCGATGGAGAGACAGGTCTGACTCCCGTGAGGAAGAGGGGGAGGGAGGGAACTGGGTAGGAAGAGCCTCGGACTGCAGCTCTGATAGGGAGTCTGGCGTCAAAGTCACCAGCTGGAGGAGTCCTGCATCCCTCAGGAGAGGACCTGTGCCAGTGCTGCATCATGTTCAGCCACTGGCTGGGAGCAGCCTGGGGAAGTTGGCCTCAGTGTGAATGTGAGGGCGAATCTAGAGAAGCAGCAGCTGGTGCTGTCAGATCATCACATTCCCACGGGAGGAGATTTGAGTTATGAATTTTCATGGCTACCACAGTCACCCCACTTCATGGCCTGATCTACTTCTCTACATGGGAAGTAGAAGCAGCTCCTCCATGCATCCCAGAGGCCTCTCTTCCTGAGGGGAAATGTGGACAAAAGAGGTAGGTGTATGAACAACAGTACCCATTCTGCAGCTGGTCTTGGGATCATGTCTGGTTCTCCTACGCAATCTCCCCCCACTATGCATTCAAAGGGCTTGGTGGCTTGCCTGGAAGTTTCATGCAAATCTTCATTCCCAAGGGGTTTGAGGCCTTGGCAACAACATCCTCCTTAGGATAGGATGCTGGCATGTGATCATTCACAGTCAAAACGGGGCAGAAGTGTTATCAGTAGATATCCAAGTGGATTGCCTGGGCTCTGCCTGTGGTCCTACCTGCCCCTGTGTGTAACAGCAGCCCTACCCCCTCCTGCCAATCAGTGGCAATTACCCCTACCAGGACAATGACCCTTGCTTGCTGCTGGTCCTTGGAGATGAGTCCAAAGAGCCTTGGTGGCAATCTTAGTTCAATGGAATCTTATAGTTCAATGGAAATTTTGTTGTGCACTCTGGCAAGAGCATATACCCACTGGGGACCAACACTTTCAATCTTGAGAACAGGAAGCACAAAATCCCCTAGTGGATCATTTGGAGTGATGGAAAGTGGAACCATTCCTGCTTCTACCTCTGGTTTCTAGACCCATGTATGAGGGCTCAGGTTGATCTCTGTTGCTGAAAGGTTGGACACTGGGAGGCAGCAATAACTCTCATGCATGGTAAGTGGGAGTCCATGCTATTAGGCCCAAACTAAGTTTTCATCCCTGCCACCTTGGCCCTTACATTCATATGCCCATTGTGCCAGTCTGGTGACTGATGAGAAGGCTGCTAATCTTAACTGGCCAAACCATTTCGTCTCCTTGGTTATTTAGTGCCTCTTCTGTGGCGGATGTCTTCTGGTGAGTGTTAATGTGTGATATAAAAGCCTTCCCACTTCAGCCCACTTCTATACTTCCATTCACAGGCCTCTTAGTCCAGATCTTGTCTCCAACCATCCCATCCTTTTTCTTCAAATCCCTGGCCAAATGTCTTGGTCATTGGCCATTGCTCAGAAACCTATATATATTCTCAACTTGAGCCACTTCTTCTACAGAGAACAGATGACCAGGGACACTGCCTGCAGCTTCACCATCAAGAAGACCTTTTTCTCTTCATGTCCTTTAGAGCCATCCTTGAATGTAGCTGTAACGCAGCCACTGTCAACTTCAGCTGTACCAACATACCAAGTTGACCCATTCTAAACCAAGATAGTCCCTTTTCCTCCTCCTTCAGCTGGTCCTCCTACAGGACACCCTACAGGGTCACTGATTCAAGCAGGGAAAAAGGTGCCAGGGCAATAGTTCTGGGCTACACAGAGATCTGGGCGACCTACTTATGGAGCTCACTTGGGCCCTCAAGTGCTGCTTGCTCTTGACTCCAGATGCACGATTTGCATCTCTCAAAGAAATGCTAGTGGGCCCATCTACTTTATGACTTGGGAGGGCACAGACCCCAGCTCCTAATGAGTAGCTCCAGATGCATAATCATTTGGTGCCATATGGCCAAGCAATCCATCTTTACCAGGGCCCAGTAACAAACCAGGAACTGCTTCTCAAAAGATATTAACAATACTGTATAGCACACTTAAAAAATTAAGAAGGTAGACCTCATAGTAACTGTTCCTAGCACCATAAAAAGGGGGGGGGGGTAAAATAAGAGGTAACTTTTAGAGGTGATAAGATATGTTTATTAATTTAATTGTGGTGACAGTTTTATGGGTATATGCATATGTCCAAACCTATCAAAAAAAAACCTATCAAAATAATTTTCAAATAGAAATTACACCTCAATATAGCCTTTTAAAAAAGGCATTTCAATTGTCTACAGCCAAATCTTAGATTCTTAGGAACCTGCATTGTGATTCTCCCACTGGGACTTGCCATAAGCTCCATACTGGATCTTTTACCATCACTGACAATTTCAAACTTCAGTCAATAGGGTTCTAGATCTGTAATGAGCTTAGGTCTGAAAACTGAGCAAAGGACTCTGACTTTTTATTAGGATACTGCCTTCAGCCTCCTGTTCCTCAATTCTTGCCTTTCCCTGTTTGTAGATTAATTAGCACCCTGGTAGGCTACCCAGCTGCTGCACTTTGAGGATGGCCATGTTCTATTAACCATCCCATACTCCCTGGGGAACCAGCCCTTGGCTGCCCCCCTGGCTTGGCCAATCATTACAGGAAGCACTGCCACCCACCCTCCGTTACTTTGGGGCCGCGTCTTCATGATGTTACCAAAGCTAGTTTGGGGATTATCTCTTCTACTATGACCTAGGCTTGTAGAGGAGGGCCACCAGTGAACATCTTACTGATGCTGCTGCCTCTCTCTCTTCCCTGATGGCCTTGATGAATGCTGTGTCCTCAGGAACTCCCATGGAATATAATCCTCTGGTTGTATCACATAATATATCCACTCCAACATGCCCACCTGTCTATGCCTTTTTATTACTTCCTCTACTGTCTGCTAAAGAAACACATGCATTTTCACTTGCCATAGCTTTTTCCAGATTGCTATGAGCCACCTTAGCAATGAGTTTGCCTCACTCTCCGGTGTCTTAGCTTGGGCTGCTATAACAGAATACCATAGACTGAGTGGCTAAAACAAAAAACATTTGTTTCTCAAAGTAATGGAGGCTGGAATTCCAAGGTCAGGGGCCAGCATCGAGTTCTTGGTGAAGGCCTTCTTCCAGGTTCTGGCCTTCCTGTGCACGGTCTTCCTGGGTATGTGCATGTCTCTCCTTCTTATAAGGGCATTAATCTCATCCTAAGGAACACACCTTCATGACTTTTTCTAACCTTAATTACCTCCCAAAGCCCTCTTCTCCAAATATCATCACATTGGGGATTCAAGTTTCAACATATGAATTTGGGGGAGGGGGTAATATTCAGTCTATACCACCTGGTCCTTCCCAGGTGTTAAATCCCACATCCCAAGAAAATGAATTCTTGTTAATCTAGCCAAACATTCCAGCCCCCTTGATCAAGTGTCCTCAAATCTAGTTCAAGAGGTATTTCCTTGATGGCAGGTACATTCTAGCTAATTCTTGAAGCTCCTTTTGTGCTCAGTCTCTTTCCTTCTTCCTCAGGCTCAGCATGTCCTCAGTCAGGTTATGCTGGGATTTAACCTGTTATCCACCAGGCAGCCAGGTGAGGAAGTGAGAACAGCTCCTCTTGTGTTGTGGAGGTGAGGCCTCCACAGCATCTCATAGTGCAGGGCAAGTGCTACCATGTATAAGGGGGAACTCTGACGATTTGGGGAAGTCTGAAGAAACATCCATCCAGATCCCAGGTTTTCTCAACCAGGGCCCTGATCTTAATATGACAGATCTGCCTCAGCTGAACTTCTGAATGTCTCTGAGCGCTGCAATTCTGTCTAAAGATACTGCTCAGCTGGGTCTCTTTGTGAGTTATCAAAGACAGCTTCTGGCTCTCACAGTTAGCCTTTAACTTCTTGTCAAAGGCCCTCACTTTCTCATAGAAAGGCCCCCATCTCATTCTCTCCAGGGCATCAGTGCAATTAAGTAGTAACCAACTTTTGCAGACATCTCCCTCTCTCCCCACGATTTTCAGTTCACCTTACTAAAAGAGCATTTTCTCAGGTCACCACAGGTTAAAAGTTGAGCGTCTGGGCCTCCACCCTGTGCCAAGGATTACCATGCACTATATCACTCAGGATGGTACCCTCTTTGCCTGCTGAGCTATGAGGAAGCCTGTTTCGCAAATCCATCTTACCACCTGCTTCCTCAGACCACTCTTGGCACCACTTGTGTTAGTTTGAATCCTTCAAGGGTTATATGTGCAAGAGGTTTGTTAAGGGAAGTGCCTATGAAGGATAAAGGTGAGGGAGCAGGAGAAGGCAGGGAAGGCCTTAAACCACAATGCGGGTCTGACACCTGTGAAGGAAAGGGAATGGGAGGGCTCTGGGTAGGAAGAGCCTAGGACTACAGCACAGTTCTTAGAAGGGTTCAGTTGGGCTGAAGGGAGTCTTCCAGTAAAAGTTGCTCGAGACCCACATCTCTCAGGAACAGTCCTGCATTACTACCCTTGCTGTGGTCAGTCATTCGTTGCCAGTGGCCCACAGGAAACATGACATGGTATAAACATAGCAGAAGTTCCAGCAAGCTAGCAGCTGGGTCTGCCAGTTAACAATGCTCCCGACAGCAGGAGATCTGAGCAGTGCATTTTCATGAGCACCAAACAATGCACTAATGACCAAACTAAGTCTGGCCAAGATGTTAATGACTGATAATGGCTTGAGGCATTAGTCACTCTAAATAACATTCACATTTTGATAGTTCTATACAAAGATGTGACAACAGTAATTTTAAGATGTATAACAGGACCAATGGAAAAAATAATTTGGTGCAATTGAGTCTTCTTTACTCTCCTCAAATCATACTATATAGGAAGCTATTCTATATGACACATATGCCCTTGATATTCCCATAAAATGGAAATAGTACTATTTTATAATTCAAAAAATGGTTTGGGAAAGGGAAAGAACTGCTCAAAATAAAGCCCATTTCTGCCTATCTTAGGCTGAAAAGTGAGTAGTATTACAATTGAATGAAGCCATTTTTCCACCCGCATTTTTAATAGCTAAGGAAAGAGACTGGTGGGCCAGCCTGCGCAGACTCTTAAAACTGGAAGGAACCCTATAAATCATATCCATTGTACATCAACCTCCTGCCTGGTAGCAAACCTCTGTGCAAGGTTCTCACCCCAAATTCCCAAGAGATTAATCATCCTTGGCTTGCACACCTCCAGTGACAAGGAACTCACTGCTTTCTGAGGTAGTCATTTTGTGGCTAGACTACTCTAACACTACGATGTTTTAAAAAGTGATTGAGTCAGTACTCTTTGCCATACTTGGCCATGTTTTTCACAAATGATTTCATTGACTCCTTATAATGACCAGGGAGGAAGATTTTTTTCCCATTTTAAAAATGGGGAGTCTGAGATAGAGTGGCCATTGATGTGCTCACTGCCATACAGCTGGAATTCAACTCCAAGCCCAGTTCTATTCCTTAGTCTTCTCCCAAATGCCTTAGATTATGTTGGAATCAGTCTCTAGTGTCCACTTTTACAGATTCTAGTTAACACAGAATAATCCTAATATTACTACACACATGATGTCTCTTCAAATATTTGCATAAGGTCTTACATTATTCTATGACATTTTAACATCCAGATTAAACATCCACTTTCTTCAGCAATTCCTCAAATGCACAATCCCCAGATGTCCCCAAACATGCTCACCCAGACACACTTCTAATATCCCTCTTAATGTGGCACACCCTAAAGTAAACACATCTTCCAGGCATCTTATGACTTGTACATTGTGGAAGAAAACCATCACCTCCTACTCCCCACACACTATATACTTCCGTTAATGCAACCACATCATGCTACTGACTCAATAAACTTACAAGAACTTAAATCCCTAGGTCTTTATCACATTATTAAATTGTATTTCACGTATTCTGTATTGGTAAGAGTTGTGGCTTTTTTTAAAATCATATTCATTCTGTTTAACTTTAAACATATTAAAAATCAGTCTATTGCTCCAGCCTGTTAAAGTTCTTAACCTCATGGTAGCATTTGAAATCATGTGATCACTTATAAATTAGTGTTTTTGAAAGAGTATTAGTGTTTTGAGTTAACACTGTAGAGACCAGCCTATCCAATTATCACCTATTACGGTACCTATTAAGACCTCATTCCCTCCTTCCACTTCTATCCTAACATAATGCCCAGTCTTCCTTCCTACTCACAATAGCATAGCCCCTTGACCAGAAGTATCAGCTTCACCTGGGAGCTTGTTAGAAAATGCAGACTCCCAGGCCCCAGAATCTACACTTTACAAAGATTCCAGGTGATTTCATGTGCACCTTAAATGTACCAGTCTAATGTACCTGAGCAGGTGACTCAGCTCCTCTGCCTCAGTGTCCTTGTCTCTCAAAGGAGGGAGAAGGATAAGAAGCTAAAAGCCCTATAGCCCCTAAGTCCTCTAATTCTATTTCCTCTTACTTCCTCAGTTGCCTTGAATTGTCCCCAGAATTGTCCTACAGTTCCACTGTAAAGGCAGAGGAAAATTGATGACTGATACAAAGATATACCTCATCCCTTTCAATATTAATAGCCATTAATGAGAATCTTTAACTCAGGAGTGGCAAGGCTCTGCATTTGCAGCCTAGAGTCATTCCATCTCTGTCCTAATTGAATACCAGAGTTTTAGCTGAGTTCCAGAAATGATAGTAGTTCAGAGACCCATGCCACAAAAGGGCTCTGAGATGTGTCCTATCCACTTTGGGGGAGGGGATCTAAAAAGACACCTCTCCATATGAGAAAAAAAGCATAGGCTCCTTTGGAATCAGTAAATTAGAGTTCAAGTTCTAACCAGTGTGCTCATCTGTAAATTAGGAGTAGTAAACTGTGATTCTTACATGAGATTATTCCTGGGACATGCTTAGCGCAGAAGAACTCAATAAATGCTCAATATTGTTTTTATTGTTATCCTTCTGTATCTAAAACAGGGATAATTTTAATTATCCCACAGCATTGGTGTAAATATTAAATAATGTGTATGAACATACCTTCTAAATGGTTACAAATTACCCAACATTTGCTTTTTCTGACTTTTCTTGATCATCCACAACATGGATGCCTAACAGAGAACAAATACCAAACAAAAGTGTATAGGTTTCTATCCTCTAAAAACCTGAAAATCAAAATAAGGGTAAAAAGGAAAAGAAAAATAAGCCAGAGAGGCAGGGCCCCAACCAAATTTATTGCAATGTCACCACAAATCAATATTTAATCTATGTGTATAAGTCAGCATTCTATAGGCAAACAGAACCAATGGGAATGACGGGGGAAGGGCAGGAGATTGATTTAAGGAAGTGGCTCACACAATTGTGGAGGCTGGCAAGTCCAAAATCTGCAGGGAATGCTGGCAGACCAGAGACCCAGAGCAGAGCTGATACTACAGCCTGAGTCCAAAGACAGTCTGGAGGCAGAAATCCCTCTTCCTCTGGGAATAACTCAGTCTTTTTCTCCTCAAACTGACGGGATGAAGCCCACCCACCTTATAGAGGCAATCTGCTTTACTCAAAGTCTACTTAAATGTCTATTTGAATGTTAATCTCATCTAAAAAATACTTTCACAGACACAGTCCAATGGGTGTTTGGTCAAATACCTGGCTACTATGGCCTGGCCAAGTTGATAGACAAAATTAAATATCACACTATGTTACAGGTGAATACCACCTCAATACAATTTTTATTATATCTTGTCTTCTTAGCTCCATGTACAGCTTATTCCACCAGAAAAACCAATGATTGCTTTGTTCTGCTTGTCTACTGCAATCACAATAAGGAATTGGTAGATCCCTTTCATTTATTTTTTTTTTAAAGGAAAAAAAGACTCCAACTTAGTGTGAATGATAATATAGTTAATACTGTTACATGAATGCAATATACCAGATAGTATACTAGGTATTTTGCATACATTCACCATGATAACACCCACCAATCCTGCCAGCTTGCAACTGTCTCTCTTCTACTACTAAAAACATTAAGGTTTCTAATAGTTGTAATACCTTACCCAGTATCATATAGTCAGTTGCAACAGAACCAGAATTTGAATCAAGTTCTGTCTTACTCCAAAGCCTTTGCTCATTCTCCTGTCATGCTGCTGAAGGCAAAGACATCTTAGCACAGTGAGTATGTTTTGTTTTTTTTTAATGATCTAAAATTTTTCAAAAGCTGGAACAAACAGCTCTGCCAACTTTTCTATCCTTTTCTTCCCTCTCACTCTTCACTCCATTAGTATTAATATCATTTTAGGTGACAGAGAACAGACAATTACCATTCCCTGTACATGTCGATTTGTTCTAATAATATATTTTCCTCCTTTCGAACTGATTTTCCTTCACCAATTATAGGTCTATTGAGAGAAAGTTATTGCATTAAAACATAGATGCACAATGTCAGCTGCAAAGGTACCTTCTTTTCCTGGGTGGTCACTAAATAATGCCAATCTGCAAGAGGTCAGATCAGCTTCTCAGTGCTCTCCTGGGCCCAAAGACAGTCATTCTAAGAGAAGTGGGGTATGTGATCCTCTGAGGACTTTATTAAGCACTTTAAAGTCTGGACAGAGAAATAAATTGTCAAGGAAACTCATGAAATTCATGAAGAGAACTTGACCCAACTAAAATGGATTGACCAAAAGAAAGAGGGTCTTTTTTTTTTAAATAAAAAAAGATATTGCTTTTATTAGTCACATAATGATCTTTTAACTATTGCTACTGCCCCTTAATCATGTTTGTTGTATAAAAGCTGTTAACACAGACGTTGTCTCTTTAGCAGGGAGCCCATAACTGACACGTGTTGTCACTTTAGGTAAGATCCTTATATCCCTTTAAACCTCAAAATACTCATCTCACAATTTTAAGAGGATTACATGAGATAACACAGTGAAAAGTGGTTTAAAACTGTAAATCAAACTATTCCAAAATAAAAAGCTTATTTAAATAAAAAAGAAACTGGCTTCAAAGCCCTTTGTAGTCTAATCTTTATCTGAACAGTTTAATAACCCAAAGTTGAGAACATCCAGTGAATGCTGGCACTGCATTCAAGGGTCAGAATCAATCCCTGTGCTCGGAACAGCTCCCCTAGCTCACGTATACCCAGCTTCCTTAAAACAATACACAAAGTCCCTGATCTATGGTGCAGAGCATACTACACAGAGCAAGCACCTCTGTGACAGTTCATAGAAAGAAAATTGACAGAGGTTTCTCATAGTTGTCAACAGTTCTAAAAATTTACATGATAATGACAACAAGTTGTGAAGCTGAGAGAAACTTTTCAGTAATAATAATAATAATAACAACACATTTTAACAACCATGATAAAAAGACTGAATTGTCTTTCCATTCTTGCTATAGAAAACATTACAAAATTGTTGTCATAGGAAGAAATGGTAAAGAATTTACAGCCAAAAATGTAGGCGAAAAGTTCCATAGCAATGTGTTAGGCATTTAATTTTGTGACATTTGTTTTTATCAGCTCTTTTAAAATCTGTACTTTGCTATGATTTCTTGGTATACATAATTCTGTATCTAATTTTGAATTTCTAGTTTTGTATTCTTTTTTTTAATAAGAAATAACAAAATTATATAAGCTTTTGGCCTTTCAAAGCTGAGTTCTAGGGGCACCTGGGTGGCTCAGTCCGTCAAGCTTCCAACTGTTGGTTTTGGCTCAGGTCATGATCTCATCCTTAGTAAGTTTGAGCCAGCATCAGGCTCTGCACTGACAATGCAGAGCTTGCTTGGGATTCTCTCTTCTGCTCTCTCTCTGCTCCTCCCCCACTTATTCTCTCTCTCTCTCTCTCTCTCTGTCTCTCAAAATAAATAAATAAACTTAAAACAAAACAAAAACTGAGTTCTATCCTGATTGCTGATTCTCCAGTAAGAGAGAATGTGATAAAAACCGTGATTTGGGAAGGCAAGAGAAGAATTCAGGTTTAAGTCCTATCCAAATTTCTTTTTCATAGTGATTATTCTTTTTATGCCCGTAGGAATATAAGTTTACCTTAATTTGAGAAACACAAGGAAATCTTTGTGAGAATTGCTATAAAATGGGTGTCTGTCACACAGTAAATTCAATAAAATAGTCATTAATATTAATTGGGGAAATGTTTATAATAAATGCAATGGCACATTCCAGCTCCCCATCTTATATAAACAATAATGAGAACATATATTTTATTTGAGCTAATATGATTGCATTATGAATTCTTATGTAGAAGATGATAGAATGTAACAAGTAGCAAAATGAAAACAAAGCCTGAAAATAAAGCACCCAAGCCAATGATAAGTTGAATAAAATTATCATGATATTATACACCTGTGATGCATGATTTATAATAAGAAATAAATATATTTTGTCTTTTCCCTATTCCTGGCAGAGTTCTTAAACCCTCAAAATTCAGAAGTGGTAAGAGCACTAAGAGCATCTTTTGTTCTTATATTTGGTCTTTGACCCCAGTTCCTGACACAGGGCTCCTGAAACTCTTGTAAATTCCTAAGTGATAAGAATACTAGGAGCATCTTCTGTTCTCATGAGGTGACTCTGGGTGAGCTCCTGGATGTCTCCTAGATGGGGCTGACCACCAGAAAGACCAAGCCAAGATGAGAAACTTAGATTTCTCAGCCCAATTAAACAGGCTTCAGAGAAGGGAAAGAGGCTACAAATGGAGTTAATAACTGATTGTAGTTATGTAAAGAAGCTTCCATAAAATCGCAATAGAATGGGGTTTGGAGAGCTTCTGGAATGGTGAACGCATCCACATACCAAGAGGGAAACACTCAAAACTCTGTGGGGACAGAAGCTTTTGTGCTTGGGACCTTCCCAGACCCCACCTATGTGTCTCTTCATCTGGGTGTTCATCTGTATCTTTTATTATCCTCTATAAACTGGGTTTTTTTCCAAAATAATAATAATAATAATAATAATAATAGGAAGGAAAGAAGCAAGGGAGAGAGGATGGAGGAAATCATCTTTTCATCAGCTCTTTAAGAACTGGTTATAAGAGAGAGCAAAGAGAACAATTAAAAGACTATATATATATATATGTTTATGTTTATATTTATAATTATAATTTATATATATGTGTTCTGGGTCTTTAGACCCAACTAATTTTTAAAAGCATTTAAAAGCTGCTCTAAGGACATACAATCTAGGCAGGGCAAAAAACAAAAATCACAAATTATCCATAGTGATAGGGTGGAATGCCAAGGTAGAGACAAGGTTATTAAGCAAAAAGACACTATTGGGATTTATTTAAATCTAAAGAATTGGTATGATCTAGTAGAAACTACTTCTAGGTAAAACAACAATATTTGTGGAGTCACTAAGAAATAACTTGCCAAACAGAGTTTTTAATAGCACCTGGCTAAAAGGTCCTATCACAATTTCTGCCAACTCTTCATTAAAATATCTACATATATATACTTGAGAAAATAAAAACACATAGCAAAATTATAATCATAGTGGGAGGAGTCTATCTCTAAAAGGTTGACAAGTCATACAGACAAAAATAAGCCTGGAAATCATGGAATAACAAGCTAAATCTAATAAAATATCACTTCATATACCACAAAGGGGAATATATATTCTTTTAAAACTCCTATATATTGGGGAAAAAATCAACTAAGCATCAAATTCACAAACTATAAATAGAACAAAATAAATACCGGGGGCACCTGGGGGGCTCAGTTGATTAACTGACCAACTCTTGATTTTGGCTCAGTTCATGATCTCAAGGTTTGTGAGTTTGAGTCTTGTGTCAGGCTCTGTGCTGACAGAGAGGAGCCTGCTTGGAATTCTCTCTCTCTCTCTCTCTCTCTCTCTCTCTCTCTCTGTCCCTCCCCCACTTGTGCTTGCTTGCTCTCTCTTTCTCTCTCTCAAAATAAATTAAACATTTTAAAAAATGTATCAATAGGGGCTCCTGGGTGGCTCAGTCAGTTAAGCCTCCGACTTAGGCTCAGGTCATGATCTCAGGGTTCAAGAGTTCAAGACCCATATCAGCCTGCTTTGGATTCTGTGTCTCCCTCTCTCTCTCTCTCTGTCCCTCTCCAGCTCATGGTCTCTCTCTCTCTCTCTCTCTCTCTCAAAAATAAATAAACACACAAAAAATTTTGCATAAAAATTATATCAATAGAAGTAGAAAGGATTAAGAAATAGTATAATGCAGGTAAATTAATAGAATGGAAAATACAAAAGAGTGGTAATGATCAACAAAATCAAGAACTAGAGTTGCCTGGGTGGCTCAATTAGTTAAGTGTCTGACTTCGGCTCAGGTCATGATCTCATGGTTCGTGAGTTCAAGCCCCACATCAGGCTCTGTGCTGACAGCTCAGAGCCTGGAGCCTATTTCAGATTCTGTGTCTCCCTCTCTCTCTGCCACACTCCTCCTTGCACTCTGTCTCTCCCTGTCTCTCAAAAATGAATAAATGTTTAAAAAAAATTTTTTTTAAATCAAGAATTAGTTCTTTCAACAATGAAATAAACCTTTAGCAGTATGATGACCAAAAAGGACATAAATAAAAATATTAAAAATTAGAAAGAGAAAATAATTATAAATAGAGATATATAGAACAATATTAGATTTATAAGAAAATACTATAAAAAATTTTGTGGAAATAAATGTAAAAACCTAGATGAAATGGGTCATTTTTAAGGAAAGCAAATTATCAAAATTAACTCAGGAAGCAGAAACCTGCATAGATAGGTAACTTTGGGGCAAAATGAAAAAGCAGTCACAGATCTGACCCTAATAAAAAGGTACTAAAGCGACAAGGTTTGAGTTCTACAAAATGCTTAAGGAACACATTAATGTCATGTGGGGGATAAGCTTAGGAATCCCCTGGGCTTACACCAATGGGTTAACAAGGACAAAGAAATACAAAGTCAATAAAATGCTCACACCCGAGTTTGGGTAAACCAGATTGGCACCCCAAGAATAGGGGGGTGCAAAGACACCCTGAGAATAGGGAGGTACAAAGGCACCCCAAAATAGAGAGGGGGTGCAGAGCCCCCAGAATAGAGAGGGAGAGGCAAAGGCCTTAAAAAGAAATGACACAAAGGTGCCCAATACATAGGAATAACAAGATTAGATATTCAGGGTGAAAGCATCCCAAATTTAGTACTATAGCAGAAAGCTGCTTTCATAAGAGAACAGGGCCAGGTTAGGTAAATTGGTGAATTGGACTATGGACTGCTGCACTGCAGGCAAAGCAGCCCGGAGTGGAGATGGTTAACAAAATAAAAGGTGTTTTGTTAACCCTGAGGTTATTCCCCCTATCTGTCTCATCCCTAGGCTAGCAAAGATAAACAGGCATGGCAGCGCCTCCTGTCTGCTGTTAAAAACCATCTACCCATCTGCCCCGTGCCTGGATTTTGTTTTATATTGACCCAAACCCCAAATACTGTATATCTTCAAAATCCCCCTTTCCCCCTCACATCCTAGTTTGTCTCTTTGTACATGCCCATCACGTTTGCAAGCCTTCTGATCTGAATAAATACGGGCAAGGACCCTTATTCGGGGCTCCTTTCTTTTTCCAGGACATTAGCCGTCTCTCGTTTTAATCCTGCGTCCGCTCTTTTGCTAGACAAAAGGGAACTTTAGACATAGAGTATATGACAATATCATGTTATTTACACTATTTAGGAGCATAAATAAGTAACTTCTCAATTCATTCTGCTAGTCGATCCTAACCCTAATACCATAATTGGGTAAAAATAGCAAAAACAAATGCACGCACGCGTACACACATACACACACACACACACACACACACACACACACACACACCCCTACAGGCCATTCTCACTGATGAATGTGACAATAAACATTCCTGTGTGAAATACTGGAAAACATAATCAGCAAGATAATTATTGAATATGCATCATATTCAGGCAGACTTTATCCCAGGATTGCAAAAATTCCTTATTAGGAAGTCTACTGATGAAATTAACAAGATTAAGAAATTATATGGAAAAATTTAATAATTTCAAATTACTCTAAAAGTTTTTGATAAAAGCAAAAACCTCTTCTGAATTAAAAAAAAATACACTAGCAATGGGGGGGGGACTTTCTTAAGGTAAAATATATCTTCTAGAAATATAGAGCAAGTATTACACTTAGAGTTGATATTAAAATAATTCTTACTAAAATCCGAAGACAAAAATGCAGACAGTTAGGCAATATCATACTGCAGCTTTTACCCAATGCATTAAGATGGCAGAAAGAATGAGAGAAAATTATCATTATTTGTACAAAATAATGTTATATAATGCAACAGAATCAACTGAAAACTATTAGAATTAATGAAACCACTAAAATTGCAGGATATAAACAATCCCCCAATCCTACATATTAACAATGATCAATTTTAAAAGGTCATTAAAAAATGATTCTATTCAAACTAGCAACCAATGAACAAACAAACCTAGTAATAAACTAACATAGGATCTATAAAAATTAACTGAACAACATAACAGAAGATTGGAATAAATAAGGAGAAAAACCATTATTTTAAAATTGTCAGTTTCCCCCCAAATCAATCTGTAAATTCAATGTGATCTCAATACAAATCCCAACAGAATATTTTTAAGGGAACTTGACAAAATGGTTGGAAAAATTCCCATGAAAGAAAAAAATATAAAAACAGCCAACATGTTTTTGAAACAGAAAAACAACAGCTTTTCCTATAAGATGTCAAAAAACACCAAAAGGTTGTTAATATTAAAATAGTATAGCATGGGTTAAGAAATAAATGGAGAATAATAACAAATGCAGATATAGTAGGCTCTGTCACTTCTTCCCATCCCTCGCCACACACATACCTGTGTGCATGAGCACACTCTTGAGTTTGGCTACTAGTGGATGTGACATTTCATATCAGGGACAGAGGACTGAAACAGAATATTCAATAAATAAATAGTTGAGAATTTGAGATGTAGGGGAGGAAAGATCTTTTCTTCTACCCATCTCAGGTTCTCTGCTGGGGCCGTGTAAATTGGACTGACAAAAGAGCTTAATAAGAGTAAAGCACAAATGTATTTAATATAAATCGTGTATGACACAGAAGCCTTCATAGGGAATGAAGACCTGAAGAAGTGGTTAAATATGAATGTTTTTATACTAGGTTTGAAGGGTAGGAAGTTGTAAGAAAATATAGGACAAAAGGGTATGACAGAAGGGTAGTAAACCAGGAGAAATTCAACAAGGCCAGTTTGTTTGGATTCCTCTTGGCATCCGTCCATCTTCAGAGATAAGAGTGTTTCTTTCCTCCAAGGATAAGGAGAGCACCTCTCACATGAGGACCTTATGACTTGCTTTGAGGTAGAAAGGGTTGATCAAAGAGTTTTTCATGCACCTGCCATTTCTCATATTTTTTCGGCTTAAAATTTTCAAAACGTCAACCTACCATATTTTGTGATAGCATGTCCTAAACCCTGTCATATGTAAAAGAATATTTCAACACCATCTGTAATAGAAAGAACTTAAAGGGGAAGCCCTGAAACTAAGTATCTATCAATAGGAGGATGATTAAACAAATTACAGTAATCTATACTATGGAATACTATACACTTATTAAAAAGAACAAAGTGGACCAATTGTACAGGAATAAAAGATCTGTAAAATAGATCAACTGGAAATGAGCAAGTGTCAGATGCTTCCTTACAAAAACAAAACAATCACTATACTGACATATGTATGTATGTACATATACATATATTAAAGAACAGTGAAATGACTAGAGAATTATGTTCTCAACTGTGAATAGGGGAATGTATGTGTGTATGTGTATGTTCAGGTGAGAAGAGGTTTTAAAGGAAGATTGCCATATTTTATTCTACATCCTTATTTATTGTTTTAATCTTTTACAAGAATGTAATTACGTACCACTTATACAATATTCTATAATTTCATAAACAACAACATTCAAACAATCAAAATTTTATCTCCTTTTGGGAGAAATACAATAGCATAAAAAGCCCTGGAACATATTAGTTCTGCCTCTTAAAGTCTCTGGATTATCATTTCCTTATCTATAAAATGAGGATTTTGACTAGATTATCTGATTTCCCTAATAAACTTTACATTTCTACGAGCCTATAAAATATAATTAAATATTTTTCACTTTATGTTTTATACTTTATTTTTAATTTGTATTTAACAATTAATACATCAATTTTACAGATATATTACCAATGTAATAAATAATTAAATTTTTGTCTAAGTAAATTTTGTCTGCCATGAATATAATTAACTAATTTCTATATTTAAAAATGATAGTTTAGGGGGGCCTGGGTGGCTCAGTCAGTTGAGCGTCCGACTTCAGCCCAGGTCATGATCTTGCGGTTTGTGAGTTCAAGCCCCACATCGGGCTCTGTGCTGACAGCTCAGAGCCTGGAGCCTCTTCAGATTCTGTGTCTCCCTCTCTCTCTGCCCCTTCCTAGCTCACACTCGCACACTCTCTCTCTCTGTCAAAAATAAATAAACTTAAAAAAAATTTTTTTTAAATGATAAGTTCTTTATCATATCAAAATTGCTACATGCCCAATGAATATTATAATGAAACAAAAGATGCAAATAAAACAATGGTTCTTGTTGGGAAGATATATGGCTAATTTGACTTTCTTAAGCTATTTCTCTCAGTTCTATTCTTTAAGTCTGAGAAAAGAAAATGACATAATGTAAAATTTCCATAAGAGAAGACAGGCCGTTCTCTAGAAGAAGTAAAGAGAGAGTTTAAGCTAGGAAAAAAAATGCCCTTAATTTGAAATCTTTAAGAAAATATGTTCTCAATTCTTCAAGGTATTGAGACAAAAGTAAAAGAACTTTTTTCTTAGAGAGGAAAAAGTATTTTCATGCAAAATTGCCTCAATAATTCACCTAGAACTTTCTCCAGATCATCGCTACCGTGGTAGTGAATACTAAAGGAAAGAAAAAAAGAACTTGTAGGTTCATCAGTGAAGAGTTCTACCTTCATAAATAAACCACCTCGTCACTTAGAATCCAAATACAATTTGTATCCTATTTCAGCAAGACATTCTTCAGTCCATTTCATTTTAAAGTAAACATCAATATCACATGATATCCCATAACAAAGAAATAAAGGAAGCAAATTAAATCTTGAACAAATACCTCTTCTTTTATTTCAGTTAAACAGCAAATTTGGCCCCTTTACCTTGTCACCATCTAAAAGAAATCTACACTCTGTTCTACACAGAATCTTTTCTTTTCAATAAATTCAGAAATTTGCAACATAGTTACCAATGTAAAGGTAAGAGGAGAAGATTTGGAAGGAAATATCTCCAGGGGTAGAGGTGTACAGGCGTGCACACACACACACACACACACACACACACACGTATCATCAGAAAGAGAAGGAACCATTTTCACTGCAAATAGAAAAGAGAAAATATATTCACCTATAAAACTTTGACTTCCATCTCTTCATATATTCATCCATGGGCATTTGGGGGGCACTAAGCACAGTTCTGGGAATGCAAAGGTGAGTCAGGCACAGTGCCTCAAGGACACAGTCTAGTGAGAGAGACAGAGAGACAAATAATTACAATGCAATATGATTACTGACAAAGCACAGATATGTAAAGAACTATGAGGAAACATACAAAAGAGAGTCTCTAAACTATGTTTTGAGAAATCAGGGAAGGCTCCATGAATATTTGAGCTCAGTTTTGTATTACTGGCAGAAATTCCAGGATTAAGCAGAATTTCCATTACTTCTAAAGCAGGAATGTTAGCCATTGACAGCAATAGCTAAAAGCACCAACCCAAAGATAGGAAGAGAAAGGAAGAAATGTCTTCTGAGGTACACACAGTTGGGGAAATGGAAAGAATGCATAAGCTCAAGAACAAAGCAGGAATATCCACTCTTCCTAATTCCGTTCAACATTACAGAGCAAAATGGCCAAATAAGATATTCCTCGCTTGATACCAAAATCCAAGGCAACAAAGGCAAAAATAAACAGCTGGGACTACATCAAGCTAAAAAGTTTCTGCAAAGCAAAGGAAACTGTCCACAAAATGAAAAGGCAAACTACCAAATGAGAACAAAATATTTGCAAATCATATAGCTAATAAGAAGTTATCCAAAAATATATAAAGAACTCATACAACCCAATAGCAAAAAAAAAAAAAAAAAAAAAAAAATCCAATTAAAAAAGTGGGCATTGTATCTGAAAAGACATTTTCTGAAGAAGACATACAGATGGCCAATAGGTACAAATAAAGGTGCTCAACATCACTTAATCATCAGGGAAATGCAATGCAAAACAATGAGATATCACTTCACACATGATAACAGAATGGCTATTATCAAAAAGGTTAAGAGTTAACAAGTGTTGGCAGATATGTGGAGAAAAGGGAATTCTCATACACTATTTATGGGAATGTAAATTGGTATAGCCGCTAGGGAAAACAGGATGGAGATTCCTCCAAAAACTAAAAACAGAACTACCCTAAGATCCAGCAATCCCACTTCCAGATATTATCCAAAGAAAATGAAAACACTAACTCAAAAAGATATAGGCACCTCATGTTCATTGATTGCAGCATTATTTACACTAACCAAGATAGGGAAACAACCAAAGTGTCCATTGATAAATGAATAAATAAATACACACAAATGAATAGATATATACATACACAAAAGAATATTATCTTGCCATAAAAAAAGAATGAAATCTTGCCTTTTGTGACAACATGCTAAATAAAGTAAATCAGACAGACAAATACTGCATTATCTCACTTATATGTAGAATCTAAACAAACTGAACTCAGAAACAGAGAACAAATTGGAGGTTGCCAGAACCAGGCTTGGGTGGGGATGGGAGGGCACAAATATGTGATAGTGGTCAAAAGTACAAACTCCAGTTATAAAATAAATATGTCATAGGGATATAATTTACAGCATAGTTATATAGTTAACACTATAGTGCATAATTTTGGATATTTGAAAGTTGCTAAGAAAGTAAATCTTAAAAGTCCTTATCACAGGAAAAAAAATTGTAACTATGTATGGTGATAGATGTTAACTAGACTCATTGTGATGACCATTTCACAATATGGTAAAACCTTGGATTACAAGTAACTTGTTCTGTGAGTGTTCCACAAGATGAGCAAAGTTTTAATAAGTTTTAACTTGATAAATGAGCAATGTCTTGCAATAAGAGCAGTATGTGATGCTGAACATCACATAATCACAACTAAGCCAATGGTTCTTCTCTCTCTCTCTCTCTCTCTCTCTCTCTCACTGCAGGATTGTGGGAGATCATCTCCCATGCTTGGATGCTCAGTCTCAGTCCGTGGTGTTTGGCACAAATCAGTGATTCTTCAGAACATTGGAAGGTGCCCACAACGGGCATTAGTGTATTTTTTGTGACTTCATAGCGCCTATGAACAGTCCTTTGCTTTTCCATACAAGAGTAAGTTTAGGAATGCTTTGCTTCATTCTAGGTCAGGCTGCCTGCAGATACAGAGCCTTTCCTCTGCTGCCTTACTGCCAGTCACATTAAATGTAGTATATGACAAGAGTTTGTTAAAACTGTACTGTAATCAACATCCGTGTGAGTGTATACAATGTCCCCCATGCGGAAAAAGGTTGAAAAGAAAGGAGGTAAGAAGAAGGAGATGATTACGATGGAAGAAGGAAATCATCAAGAAATACAAACGAGGTATGCAAGTGGCCAAAAGTACAAGATTTTATAAGTCTATGTCTGCATCTCCTCTGTAGGGGAAGAGGAGAAAAAGGCAGAGGAATCTCTCCCTTCAAATGAGATTAGGGAGATGTGTAAAATGTGGGAAACCGTGAAAATTTTGTAGAAGAGCACCACCCAAATAAGGCTGTAGCAGTTCAAGTAGTGAATCTGTTTAAAGACAATGCAATGTCACATTTCCCCAAAATCCTCAAAAAGATGCAAAAGCAAGTGTCATTGGATAGGTTCCTTGTTAAAGTTGCATGAAAAGAAAAAGATTCCATTGAGTGAATAGACAACAGTGATTCTATTAGTGATAGTGAAAGTAGTCCTACACTATAACCCTCCTCTCTGGTCTCCCGTCTCCCTCACACCAGCCCCAAAGAATTTCAAAGGTTAAATGCAGGCTAATTGTTTATATTTTTTTATGTTTTGTATTTTCTTTATTATTTTGTATTATATTACAGTATTGGAAGCATTTTTATGTGACTATTTTTGGGTTGTGGAACGAATCATCTGAGTTTCCAGTGGGGAAATTCACTTTGATATACAAGTGTTTTGGATTACAAGCGTGTTTCCTAAATGGATATGTTCAGAAACCAAAGTTTTACCGTACATACAAATACCAAATCATTATGTTATACATCTAAACTAATATAATATTATACATCATTTGTACCTCAGTATTTTAAAATATAGACTAAAGCAAAAAAAAAAAAAAAAAAAAAAAAAAAAAAGATGACCCTTGTGGGGAATAAACTTAGGAATTCCCTGAGCTTGCCCTGATGGGTTCACAATGAATGCATCCAAGATTAGGTAAACAAGATTAGGCAAACAAGATTAGGTAAACCGGGCAGAGGCTCCCAGTATAGGAAAAAGGTATAGGAACAGGAAATATCAGGATGAAAGTATCCAAGATTAGGTAAACAAGATTAGGTATTCAGGGCAGAAACACCCCCCAATTTAGTACAATAGCAGAATGCTGCTTTCACAGGAAGGAAGGACAAAAACAGGAAAACATGACTTTAGACAGCAACAGGGCAAAGTTGCCCAGAGCAGAGCTAATTAGCAAAAGAAAGGTGTCTTGTTGACCCTGACGTAGTATGCTCTTTCTTGTCTCCTAGGCAAGGTTAGGTAAGCAGAGGTGGTGTCTCATGTCTGCTGTAAACAACCATCCATCAGGTGCCAGGATTTTGTTTTGCATTAACCCAAACCCCTAACACTGCATATCTTCAAAACCCCCTTTCCCTCACACCCATGAGTTCACTATTTCATTGTCTCTTTGTACACGTGCATCACGCTTGTAAGCCTTCGGATCCTAAGAAAAACAGAGTGAGGACCCTTACCTGGCTCTCTTGTCTCCTCCCAGACATTAGCCTCTCTCGCATTTTAATCCTGTGCCTGCTGTCTTGCTGGACAAGAGAGACCTCCAGACCCAGAGTCTACGAGAGTCCCTCCTACATATACCCTCCTCAACAAAAAAAATTTGGCATCCATTCATACACACAAGGGCCTTTGGTGGAGCTTTGAGATCCAGGTAGGAGACTGTAAAACCCCAATGCAGTCCAATACTAAGTACAGTGAGCTCTCCTCACACCTACCAGGGTCCTGGCTACAGATTCAGACACTGCTCTGTACCCCCAAGAACACAAATATAGTCCCATTTAGATTTGGTTCTGTCACCAGTACCCTATGCCAAGGGATCTGGGAGGAGTCGTGCCAACCCATGTGTATCATAATAGACATATAGACCTTGGTCCTGGCTGTGGACCCTGAAGTGGTCCATGAATCAGCCCTACTCCATCTAGGCCATGATCCAGGAACCCCTGGAGCCTGTCAAACTCAGTCAGACTGCAGATTCTTATATATGTATGTATGTATGTATGCATGTATTTAAATTCACATCCAAGTTAGTTAGCATATAGTGTAATAATGATTTCGAGTAGAATCCAGTGGTTCATCCCCTACATGTAACACCCAGTGCTCATCCCAGCAAATGTCCTCCTTAATGCCTCTTACCCATTTAGCCCATCACCCCACCCAACACCCCTTCAGCAACCTTCAATTTGTTCTCTGTATTAACAGTCTCTTATGTTTTGCCTCGTCCCTGTTTTTGTATTATTTTTGCTTCCCTTCCCTTATGTTCATTTGTTTTGTATCTTAAATTCCACATATGAGTGAAGTCATACATTTGTCTTTCTCTGACTAATTTTGCTTAGCACAATACACTCTAGTTCCATATATGTCGTTGCAAATGACAAGATTTCATTCTTTTTGATTGCCAAGTAATATTCCATTGTGTGTGTGTGTGTGTGTGTGTGTGTGTGTACACACCACATCTTCTTTATACATTCATCACAGACTGTAAATTCTGAAAAGTACCTGTAACTGACTCTAGCTCAACCCAGCCATAGGTCCATTAACAGTCTTGCTGGTACAGGGACCTCATACGAGATGCTCCTATCTGCATTTCCAGAGATCCAGAGAGGGCCCTCTATATGGCTGCACTTTCCTTACAGCCATAGTCTGCCAGTTTGCCAGAAGTTCTGAAGGTCCAAAGTCCCAGCAAGAGACACTCCCATCCATGCACCCAGAGATCCTGAAAGGATCCTATGCAGCTGCTATGTAAAACAGTACAGAGTTTCCTCAAAATTTTTAGATACAGCTACCATATGATCCTACTTCTGGGCACATATCCGAAGCAAATGATATCACTATCTCAAAGAGGAATCTGCATCCTCATACCATGTTCATTGCAGTATTATTTACAACAGCCAGGACATAGAAATGTGTGAATGGTGAATGGATAAAGAAAATATGATACACACACACACATATATAAGATATATATACAAAAATATGATATAATAAATGTTTTATTGTATATATTTATTATTATATAAGTAATAATAAAACATTTATTTCATATATATATACATATATATGTATATATATATATAATGGCATACTATTCAGCCATAAAAGAGAAAGAAATCCTGCCATTTGTGACAACATGGATAGACCTTGAAATCATTATGCTAAGTGAAACAGGTCAGACAAAGACAAATGCTATATGATCTCACTTTTGTGTGGACCCTTTTTTTATAAAAGCCAATCTCAGGATCCAACATAGCAGAGAAGTAGGGGGACCCAAAGTTCCCTTGTCCCTCAAACACAGCAGTGTTAAGGCCAAAGGACTTTTAACTCCAAGAATCCGGACTGCAAAGTGACAGAAACACCTCCAAGGACCCACGGGGACAACCTGACGGGCCATAGGTGCATAAATGGGAACTGGGAAAGATAAAATGGGCCACATAGGTACGGATGGGAGGGATTCCCTCCTGCAGAGAGACAAAGGGAAGAGAAAGAGAGGCTGGGGAAGGGTAGGACTCTATCCAGACGAGAGAAAAACCACAGACTGGGAAGGAGAAAAATACAATCTCTAACTGCAGGGCTTTCTCCAGACTGGGGCCAGCTGCCCTGTTTGCGCACCTGGGAAGGAAGGGAGCCAGTCCCAGTCTCAGTAACTAGTTCGAGGCACAGTCCACAGTGGGAGAAAGCAATCCCCTCCCTGGAATGCTATGGGAAGAAGGTATATAACCATTCAAAGGAAAAAGACTGCCTGCGCCCACCAGCCAGAGGCCGTATATCGGTGGCTCAGAGAGGCACTTCTCTGGAACTGGGGTGCACAGAGCGGGACCTTTTAAGACATGGGGGCTTAAATCCCAGCCGAGCGCCAGGGAGGCGTGGAAGTCAGTGGAGTGAGACAAACCACACTTGTGGCACTGTGAGGCAGTTCAGGGAGGCTCTTCCCCAGAACCAGGCTGCACGCAGCAGGACCCTTTAAGATACTGAGGTTTAAGTCTCAGCTGAGCGCCAGGGAGGCATGAGAGTCAGTGGAGCGGGACAAATCGCCTCATCCTTGCCTGCGGCACTGCTAGGACAGCCTGAACAGAGTGGTTTGGGATACCCGGTCTGTGGAAGAGAGACTGGGGTGTCACCATTTTTCTCCCCATCACCAACAAGGTCGGACTTCAGGGAACGGTCAGCAGGTCCAAAGTGGAGGCGAGACCCACCTACATGAAACCACGCCCCTCGGTGCATATCTACTGGAGCCTGATTGACGCTGACCTCCAGACCAGCACTGCCACCGGTTCCAAGGCACCCAGGGGTTTTGCATTTCTTATTTAATTCTCGGACAATTCTTATTATATATATATTTTTCCTTCCTTTTTCTCTTTCTTATTTCTTCCCTCTTCTAGTCTGCTTATTCTGGTTGTTGGTTTGTTTAAGCAGACATATTTAATCTATTCTCTTTATACCGGTTCTACACTTCCTTCTTTATCTTCCTCTTCTCTCTCTCTCTCTCTCTCTCTCTCTCTCTCGATTAGCCGTTAGAGGTTCTCTGGTCAATTTTCTTTTCTTTTCTTTTCCCCCAACCCTGTCATTTCTCTTCTTGTATGGGATAAGGCTTCTTCCATCAGCACCACCTGCACCCTGTTGTTTACTTATAGCTGGTGTTTCTGGTTTCTTGTTTTTGGTTTGTTTGTATGTATGTTTGTTTGTGTGTTTTCCTTTCCAGGGCTACTTCAAGGAACAAATCAAAGCACACGTGGTGGAGGGTCCAAAATATCACTACCAGTAGGGCTCTAAAGCAACCAAAGTCACAACAACAGAGAGGCAAGTAACACATGCCAAAAAAACACCTCTTGAAGGGCCATGCCTTGTAGTGCTTGCAGGTGCAGGGCACATAACAAGCCTTTAAAACACATAAGAGACAGAAAACTAGCCAAAATGATGAAACAGAAGAATTCTCCTCAAAAGAAATTCTAGGAAAAAATGACAGCTAAAGAATTGATCAAAACACACAAACAATACAACTGAACAAGAATTTAGAATAATAGTCATAAGACTAATTGCCAAGCTTGAAAAAAGGCATAGAAGACAGCAGAGAATCTATTGCTGCAGAGATCAGAGAACTAAAAAATAGTCATGATGAATTAAAAAATGCTGTAAATGAGGTTCAAAATAAACTAGAGGTGGTGACAGCGAGGATTGAAGAGGCAGAGGGGAGAATAAGTGTAATAGAAGATAAAAAAAGATGAAACTGAGAAAAAGAGACCACCTTCTAGACCACGAAGGGAGAATGAGAGAACTAAGTGATTCAATGAAACGTAGTATCTGTATCATAGGAGTTCCAGAAGAAGAAGAGAGAGAAAAAGGGGCAGAAGGTGTACTTGAACAAATCACAGCTGAGCACTTCCCCAATCTGGGGAAGGAAACAGACATTGAAATCCAAGAGGCATAGAGAACTCCCTTCAGATGTAACTTGAATAGATCTTCTGCACAACATATCATAGTGAAACTGGTAAAATACAAAGATAAAGAGAGAAATCTGAAAGCAGCTAGGGACAAATGGGCCTTAACCTACAAGGATAGACATAACAGGATCAGAAGACCTATCTACTGAAACTTGGCAGGCCGGAAGGGAGTGGCAGGAAATATTCAATGTGCTGCATAGGAAAAATATGCAGCCAAGGATCCTTTATCCAGCAAGGCTGTCATTCAGAAGGAAGGGAGATAAAGGTTTTCTCAGACAAACAAAAACTGAAGCAGTTCATCACCACCAAACCAGCCCTACAAAAGATCCTAAGGGGGACTCTGTGAGTGAAATGTTGCAAAGACCACAAAGTAACAGAGACATCACTACAAGCATGAAACATGCAGATAACACAATGACTCTAAATCTGTATCTTTCAAAAAGAACACTGAATGTAAATGGATTAATGTTCCAATCAAAAGACCTAGGGTATCAGAATGGATTAAAAAAAAAAAACAAAAAACAAGACCCATCTATTTGCTGTCTGCAAGAGACCCATTTTAGGCCTGAGGACACCTTCAGATTGAAAGTGAGGGGATGGAGAACGATCTATAATGTTACTGGAAGTCAAAAGAAAGCTGGAATAGCCATACTTATATCAGACAAACTAGATTTTAAACTAAAGGCAATAACAAGTGGGGTCTATAACTTGTGGGGTCTATTCATGAAGAAGAGCTAAGAATTGTAAATGTTCATGCACCCAATTCATAGCGCCCAAATATATAAAACAATGAATCACAAACATAAATAATCTTATTGGAAAGAAGGTGGTAATTACAGGGACTTCAATACTCCACTTACAACAGTGGATAGATCATCTAGGCAGAAAATCAATAAAAAAAACAATGGTCCTGAATGATACACTGGACCATATGGACTCGACAGACATAGATCACATACTGGGTCACAAAAAGCCCTTCATAAGTATAAAAGAATTGAGATCATACCTTGCACACTTTCAGATCACAATACTATGAAACTTGAAATCAACCACAGGAAAAAGTTTGGAAAAACCTCCAAATGCATGGAGGTTAAAGAACATCTTACTAAAGAATGAATGAGTCAACCATGCAATTAAAAAAGAAATCTAAACATATATGGACACAAATGAAAATGAAAACATGACAGTTCAAACCCTTGGGATGCAGCAAGGGCTACTGTAAGAGGAAAATACATTCCAATCCAGGCTTATGTCAAGAAACAAGAAAAATACAAATGGCAAAATCTCCTAAGGGAACTAGAATCAGAACAGCAAAGACAGCCCAAACCAGCAAAAGAAGAGAAATAATAAATATCAGAGCAGAAATAAACAATATAGAATCTAAAAAAACAGTAGAGCCGATCAATGAAACCAAGAGCTGGTTTTTTGAAAAAATAAACAAAATTGTTAAACCTCTAGCCGGGCTTCTCAAAAAGAAAAGGGAGAGGACCCAAACAGATAAAATCACAAGTGAAAATGGAATTATTACAACCAATTCCTCAGAAATACAAGCAGTTATCAGGGAATACTATGAAAAATTATATGCCAACAAACTAGACAACATGGAAGAAATAGACAAATTCCTAGACACATACACACTACCAAAACTCAAACAAGAAGAAATAGGAAATTTGAACAGACCCATAACTAGTAGAGAAATTGAATCACTTATCAAAAATCTTCCAACAAATAAGAGTCCTGGGACAGATGGCTTCCCAGGGGAAGTCTACCAGACATTTAAAGCAGAGTTCATACCTATCCCTCTCAAACTGTTCCAAAAAATAAAAAGGGAAGGAAAACTTCCAGACTCAGTCTATGAAACCAGCATTACCTTGATTCCCAAACCAGAGACCCAGCAAAAAAGGAGAACTACAGGCCAATATCCCTTATGAATATGGATGCAAAAATTCTCAACAAGCTACTAGCAAATCGAATTCAACAGCATGTAAAAAGAATTATTCACCATAATCAAGTGGGATTCATTCCTGGGCTCCAGGGTCGATTCAATGTTCGCAAATCAATCAATGTGATACATCACATTAATAAAAGAAAAGATAAGAACCATATGATCCTGTCAATTGATGCAGAAAAAGCGTTTGACAAAATTCAGCAACGTGTCTTAATAAAAACCCTCGAGAAAGTCGGGATAGAAGGAACATACTTAGACATCATAAAAGCCATTTATAAAAAGCCCACAGCTAATATCATCCTCGGTAGGGAAAAACTGAGAGCTTTTTCCCTGAGATCAGGAATACGACAGGGATATCCACTCTCGCCACTGTTGTTTAACATAGTGTTGAAAGTGCTAGCATCAGCAATCAGACAACAAAAGGAAATCAAAGGCATCAAAATTGGCAAAGATCAAATCAAGCTTTCACTTTTTGCAGATGACATGATACTACACATGGAAAACCCGACAGACTCCACCAAAAGTCTGCTAGAACTGATACGTGAATTCAGCAAAGTCACAGGATACAAAATTAATATACAGAATCAGTTGCTTTTTCATACACCAATAATGAAGCAACAGAAAGACACATAAAGAAACCGATCCCATTCACAATCTCAGCAAGGATCATGAAATACCTAGGAATAAACCTAACCAAAAATGCAAAAGAGCTGTATGCTGAAAACTATAGAAAACTTATGAAGGATATTGAAGAAGATACAAAGAAATGGAAAAACATTCCATGCTAATGGATTGAAAGAATATTGTTAAAATGTCAATACTACCCAAAGCAATCTACACATTCAATGCAATCCCAATCAAAACTGCACCAGCATTCTTCTCGAAGCTAGAACAAGCAATCCTAAAATTTGTATGGAACCACAAAAGACCCTGAATAGCCAAAGTAATATTGAAGGAGAAAACCAAAGCAGGAGACCTCACAATCCCAGACTTTAGCCTCTACTACAAAGCTGTAATCATCAAGACAGTATGGTATTGGCACAAAACAGACACATAGACCAATGGAATAGAATAGAGACTCCAGAATTGGACCCACAGAAATATGGCCAACTAATCTTTGACAAAGCAGGAAAGAATATCCAGTGGAAAAAAGACAGTCTCTTCAACAAATGGTGCTGGGAGAACTGGATAGCAACATGCAGAAGAATGAAGCTAGACCACTTTCTTACACCATTCACAAAAATAAACTCAAAATGGATGAAGGACCTGAATGCGAGGCAGGAAACCATCAAAACCCTAGAGGAGAAAGCAGGAAAAAACCTCTCTGACCTCAGCCACAGCAATTTCTTACTTGACACATCTCCAAAGGCAAGGGAAACAAAAGCAAAAATGAACTATTGGGACCTCGTTAAGATAAGAAGCTTCTGCACGGCAAAGGAAACAATCAACAAAACTAAAAGGCAACCAACGGAATGGGAAAAGATAGTTGCAAGTGACATATTGGGTAAAGGGTTAGTATCCAAAATCTATAAAGAACTCACCAAACTCCACACCCGAAAAACAAATAATCCAGTGAAGAAATGGGCAGAAGACATGAATAGACACTGCTCTAAAGAAGACAACCAGATGGCCAACAGACATATGAAAAGATGCTCAACATCACTCCCCATCAGGGAAGTACAAATCAAAACCACACTCAGATACCACCTCACACCGGTCAGAGTGGCTAAAATGAACAACTCAGGAAACAACAGATGCTGGAGAGGATGTGGAGAAACGGGGGCTCTCTTGCACTATTGGTGAGAAGGCAAACTGGTGCAGCTGTTCTGGAAAACAGTGTGGAGGTTCCTCAAAAAATTAAAAATGGATCTACCCTATGACCCAGCAATAGCACTACTAGGAATTTATCCAAAGGATACAGGTGTGCTGATTCATAGGGGCACATGTGCTCCAATGTTTATAGCAGTGCTTTCAACAATAGCCAAATTATGGAAAGAGCCTAAATGTCCATCAACTGATGAATGGATAAGGAAGATGTGGTTCATATATACAATAGAATACTACTTGGCAATGAGAAGGAATGAGATCAATGCCATTTGCAGCAACGTGGATAGAACTGCTAGGTATTATGCTAAGTGAAATAAGTCATTCAGAGAAAGACAGATATCATGTTTTCACTCATATGTGGAACTTAAGAAACTAACAGAAGACCATGGGGGAAGGGAAAGAGAAGAAAATAGTTATAATCAGAGAGGGAGGGAGGGAGAGAGGCAAACCATAAGAGACTCTCAAACACAGAGAACAAACTGAGGGTAGATGGGGGGGAAGGGGGAAATGGGCAATGGGTATTGAGTAGGGCACTTGTTGAGATGAGCACTGGGTGTTGTATGTAAGCCATGAACCACAGGAATCTACCCCCAAAACCAAGAGCACGCTGTACACACTGTATGTTAGACAATTTGACAATAAAATATATTAAAAATATATATAGAAACAAAAAAAGCCAAACTCATAGAAACAGAGAGTAGAATGGTGGTTGCCAAGGACTGCAGTGTAGGAGAATTGGGGAGATGCAGTCAAAGGGTACAAACTTCCAGTTATGAGATGAATATGTTCTGGGGATCTAGCATTCAGCACAGTAACTGTAGTTAATAATACTGTATTATATACTTGAAAGTTGCTATGAAAATGTATCTTAGGGATACCTGGATGATTCAGTCAGTCAAGTGTCCAGCTTTGGGTCGGCACATGATCTCATCGTTCATGAGTTCGAGCCCTACACATCAGGCTCTGCAATGACATTGTGGAGCCTCCACTGGATTCTCTCTCAAAAACAAACAATAAACAGGAAAGAAAAGGAAAGGAAAGGAAAGGAAAGGAAAGGAAAGGAAAGGAAAGGAAAGGAAAGGAAAGGAAAGGAAAGGAAAGGAAAGGAAAGGAAAGGAAAGGGGAAGGGAAGGGAAGGGAAGGGAAGGGAAGGGAAGGGAAGGGAAGGGAAGGGAAGGGAAGGGAAAGGAAAAGGAAAAGGAAAAGGAAAAGGAAAAGGAAAAGGAAAAGGAAAGGAGGAAGGAAGGAAGGAAGGAAGGAAGGAAGGAAGGAAGGAAGGAAGAAAATGTATCTTAAATGTTCTCACCACATGAAAAATTTGTAATTATATGAGGTCATAGATGTGTTATTTAACCTTATTTGTGGTAATCATTTCACAATATACACATGTATCAAATCATCACATTTGTACATATTAAACTTATACAATGTTATATGTCAATCATATCTCAGTAAATCTAAGGGGAAAAAAACACACTCCAGTAAGTACTGTAAAACAAAAAGGCAAGAAAATAAAAAGGCAAATACTGGAAAGGAAGAAAACTATTTTAGTTCACAGAAGACATGATTGTGTAAATAGAGAATCCTAAGGAAACTACAAAAATTACTAGAATAAGTAAAGTTTGAAGGTCAAAATATAAAATTTATATTTTTATATAGCAGTCACAAATAATTAGAAAATAAAGCAAAAAAGTTATTTACAATAGCATCAGAAACATAAAATAATTAGGAATAAATTTAACAAAGGTTGGGTGAGACCTCATATTAGAACTATAAAATATTGCTGAGAGATATTAAAGAAGTCCTAAATCAATAGAAACAGATGCCATGTACATGGATTAGAAGACTTGATATTGTTAAAATCTCAATTCTCCCCAAACTAGTCTATAGATTTAATGCAATCCCCATCAAAATCTGTACCAGCTTTTCTGTAAGATTCAATAACTTGATGCTATGAAAATATAAATAATGTAGAGTGGTCAATCCAACACTGAAAAAGAAGAACAATGTTAGGGAATTCACACTAGTTGACTTTAATTTCTTATAAAGCTACAATAATCAAGACATGTGGTATTGGTTGCCTCTGGGTTGACTGCAAAGGGACATAAGGGAACTTTTGGGGGCAAAGTAAAAGTTCTATATCTTCACTGAGGTTATAATTTCACAGGCATACAATTTTTCAAGATAAATATTTGCATACTGTCCTGTCCATTCTCGGTACTTGAGATACATCAACAGACAAAAAAAGAAGCAGCATAAGCAGAGGAAATGAAGAAGGAGAAAGAAGAGGAAGAGAAAGATGAGAAGAAGGAAAAATGCCTGTTTTCATGATAGGAGTCAGGAGAAAGAGACAGATAATGAGGAAAAAGTATAATAAAGAAATTATATGATATGTTACAAAATGACAGTATTGTGGGAAAGAGAAAAGTCCAGTAGGCTGAAGGAGCTGTGCTGGGAGGATGCAATTTTATACTGAGTGATAAGATCTCAGCAGAGCAAAGACTTGAAAGCATATTCCAACTTCTTAGAGGAAAGAGCGTTCCAGGCCCTCAGTACTAGGAAGTGCAGGGAGGCCAGTCTACCCACAGGGTAGCTTTCTTAGTGCAATTCCAATTGAACAGAACTTTCTCTAAAGATCTAGTGAAAACTCCCTGAGCTGTTCTACCTGAGCTCAGTGCAGAACCTGCTGTCTAATGGCGTATGTTAACCCAGGGAGCAGGGGAAAGAGAAGAGAGAATTGTGGCTTTTTTATACCGGTTATCTCATTCTGTGTATACTTCAATGTTGAGGCGGGAGGTAAACAATCTCATTGCTGAGCTCTGGTCAGTAATCTGGCAGGGAAAGACACTGGTGCACTCTCAAAAATTGTGTTTCTGAGAGGTTAAAAACAAAAAACAGAACAGAACAAAACAAACAAATAAAAACAGTGTTCACTTCCCAATGGCTCTCAGGTCCTAATCATCCCCTGCACTAGGGCAGAGAAAGTGCAACTTAGGACAAATAAGAAGGCTCTAAGCCCTTGAGAGCCCTCCAGGAGTAGGCAGGTTGCTTCTGGAAAGAAAAGAGTAGGAAGGACCATAGCCAGGGTGTACAGTTTTGAAGGAAGTGGATATTTACTTATATCCCAGAATATTAGCACTGTGTGGCCACACAAATGGGAATTCACTCTGGTGTTGTTTTCTAGAAGATAGTCTATTTTTCTTGCTGTGTCTGAAATGGGAACTAGTGTAATAATTACAAACATCAGTTGGTCTAGCCAGTTCAAGCAGCTTTCCTTAATAATATCTTTCTTTTTTTTTTTTTTTTAACCTCAGGTCTTCATAAAGGCAGCCAAGTATTAGTTGGAAAGAACTGAGCCAACACTATGATTCCTAAATAGGCATAAATGCCAAAAACAAAAGAAAGCACAAATTTTGGACACCGATCCTTCCTCTCATTGACACAGCCCAGCTTAAGAGAGACATACCTAGAAATAAGAGCAGTAAGCAGAGCTTGAAACCATTTGCTTAGAGGTACGAAGCAAGGAGGAGGATATTTAGTTACTATTTTATAGCTCACTCCTGCTACCAATAACATAACTTAGTCTAGTTTCCTAATCTAGACTAGTTTAGATTTGAAACTAATTTGACTAGTTTCCTTAGTCAAATCCCTGTTTAACTGGCCTGTCCTGTCACTGTGGATTCAAGCCACGGCCAGAGCTTAATGAATTCACAGAAATAGAGATGCACCTACTTTGTGGCAATTAATTTCTAGTTCTACTGCTTTAACAAAACATTTGGTGTTTACTTAACAATGCTTATCAAATCAAAAATAATGTGAATTAATGAACATGAAATGTTATCTAATTTTCTTATCGGTAATAACGCTGGTTTCCAGTACCAAACACTTTGGAGCGAAACATTTAACCAGTATGTTTCCCACGTTTTCTCCCCATTGTATTCAATTTTAATTTGTGTGACAAGTTTCACCTCACAAAGTGCTTCCTCCTATTTGATTCTTCCTAAATATACATTGAAGTCTGTTTATTAGTTTTACATTTTTTTTAATGTTTATTTATTTTTGAGAGAGAGAGCGAGCAGGGGAAGTACAGAGAGAGAGGGAGACACAGAATGCGAAGCAGGGTCCAGGCTCTGAGCTGTCAGCACAGAGCCTGACACGGGGCTCGAACTCACAAACCATAAGATCATGGCCTGAGCCAAAGTCAGACAGTTAACCAACTGAGCCACCCAGGCACCCCCATTGAAGTCTGTTTATATATTAATTTCTGTTAGAACCATAAACATCTCCTCCTTAATGTCTCCTTTCCAAAGGACCAAAAAGGCCTCTTGAGTGGCTATAAATGTCTCTTTATAAACACTTAATTAAAAACTGTGTCACAGCGTCAATCTGGTCTGCACTCTCGTGCCAAAAAGCAGTCTTTCAAGCTGTGCATTTTACTATTAACTTTCCAGTGTAGCTTTAGAATCTCAATCAATTCTTTAAGAAATGCAAATGTTCTTTTCCCTTTGGCTTAGCAGTAGCCACAGGGAAATGCATATGTGTAATTTCTTCCTGGTTATACATGTGCCATAAAAATAATCAAAGCTAGATGCCAAAGAAGATATTCCAGAGCATTTTTCCCACATGCTGTAGGAGGCTATTTAACTTTCAGCCTTCCCCTTGGCCCAGCCAGGTGGATAGTGAAAGTGCCTGCGTGAAAATGCTGCCTGTTCATAGGATTAATCCTAATGTGTTCTCACTTCTGCTGTTGAGCCTCTTGTCTACAGCACCTTCTCCCTTCAACCTACTCTCTTGCTAGGGTGTTCTAAGGTTTCTCCTGGCCTGCCTCGGACATCCCTCTAGGTTCATCATCTGCATCCCCATAACACCCAACCCCAGTAACATATCTATGCTCTAATCACTAGCAGTTCCCAAACACACTGTGGGGTGTTTGCTCCCAGGCCTTTGCACACATTCCCTCTGCCTGCAACTTCTTTGTAGCCCTGGTGCTCTCCCACCCATCCTTCCAAACTCAGTTCATCTCCTCAGCCATCTCCTCTGTGAAGTCTCTCACTTCTCTCCCCCATCCTGAGCAGAGGGGAGAATTGTCTGCTAGTTCTCATAGCACCATGGGACCCTTGTCTATCCTAATATTTATCACATAACAGTTACTTATTAATTTCATTACTGTCTCCCCACTAGTCTGTGAGCTCCTTTAAAGTGAGGATGTTTTTCATTCTTATATTCCCAGCTGCTAGCACCATGGCTGGCAACTGGCAAGTAATCAAGAAGTCTTTATGGAATGAACAGAAGGGGATACAAATGTGGTAAGTATGGATTTTCCAGCTCTCCCACACACCTGGAAGGTTGTGAATCCCACACTATGGAAATGGATGACCTCTGCTCAAAGTTGGCCTAAACCCGTGACCAAGAAAAGAAACCTAGAAATGATACCATTTCTCGATGCCCTCTCACCAATCCTTATCTCTGCGCCTGATGGGATATGGGCATGAATCATGGAAGCATATATACCATGAAGGGATCTAGAATACACCACCATGGCATAAAAATTATTTTGAGCTGAAAGCATTTGAATTCCTGAAATGCTTTTTCTGGCTAAAAGCAGAACTACTAAAAAAGACTCAAAAGAACTCAGTTGTCATAAATCCTCTCCCCAGAAGCAGCCATGGAAGATTCACTCTTCCACCCAAACAGACATTGTCAAAAAACTGTATCTCCTATCTATTTTCCCAAAAGCCCATTTATCTTTCCAAAAAGTCATTTGTTTTGCCTTAAATGCCCTTTGATCCCCACCCTTTCCCCTATTAAGAAGTCATTTGTTTTCCATAAGTGCGCTTCTTCCTCTTACTTTTCCCTATTAAGATGGTAAATAAGCCCCAAATTCTAATCACCACTTTGAGTCACATTGTTCTGTGAACTCCCATGCATATACTTACATGAGTAATCTGTCACTAATCTGTCTTGCCAGTTTAATTTTGAAGGTCTCCAAACACTGAACCTAAGAGGGTGGAGGCAAACTTTTTCCTCCCCTATACACACACTAATCTATAGGTGTGTATATTGTATTTATACACATATATAGTGTATGTGTATACATACAGGCATGTGTATATATATGTCTATATACACATAGTCACATGGACAACTGCTTGTGCCTACAGAGGGCTTCTATGAAAGATTCGACTTGAAGGAAGAGGTCTATAGCTAAAACAAACAAATAAAAACAAACAAAACACCAATCCATAAAATGAGGCCATTTGCTTTGATGAAATTCCATCTAGTTTTACAAAAATATGAATGGCCTAAAATCAGACCAGCAGGCTGGAAGGTGACCTATAGCTCCCAATGTAGTATAGGAGAAACAAACCCAAAATTAGAGACAAGAGACTAATATCTGAGCCCTGCTCTACTGGATGTGACTGTCTCCCCCGTAAGATTCCCAGGCTGCTTGAGAGCACTGACCCTTTCTGCTTTGTATATCATGGAATTCTCAGACTGGAACATAGTAGCTATTTGATGACTAGCTGTTGAACAAAGAAATGAACAAAGTCTGCTGTGTTTGTCTAAAGAATTCTGGATTCTCAACTTGATAAAGTAACTTTTCTAAGCTGCAGTACTTTAAAGATAATAACAACAATACATATACCAGAGAGTTGTTTTAAAGCTTAAGTAAGATAGTTCATGTAAAATACATTAACATAATCCCTAACACAAAAAAGTGTCCAGTAAGGATTTTTTAATAATTTTTTAAAGTTTATTTTGAGAGAGACAGTACACGAGTTGAGGGAGGGGCAGAGAAAGAGGGCGAGAGAATCCCAAGCAGGTTTCATGCTGTCATGAAATGCAGGGCTCAAACCCATGTACCACAAGATCATGACCTGAGCCAAAATCAAGAGTTGGGCACTTAACTGAATGAGCCACCCAGGAGCCCCCATTTTTATAATTAATTTTACTGTTAGTACTCCCTGGACAGGAAGTTTCTCATAGAAGTACTTTTTTTTCAAGCCCTTAGAGGCAAGGTAGATGAAAGCTGGTTATTCCAGGCAAATTCCTTAACTTCTCTGAGTCTATAGTCATGCCTTCCTTCCAGGGTTGTTGTGGGGATAAGTAAGGTAGCATAGATATTCATATAGGTGACTTTCAATAAAGATCAGCCAACTGTCAATCAACATGCTCTTATTGGTGATGCCAATGTTAATGGCTGCGCTTGTGGTACACATTCTACGAGTCTACATAGATCATTCAGTCCTCATAAGGTAAGCTTTATTAGCCCTATTTTATGATGTAGAAACTGATACTTATAAAGGATAAGAAACCTGCTTGACATCACACAGCTAATAAGCAGAGCAGTAGGATTAAAACTGACATGTACCTTGCCCCACAGCACACAATCTTTTCTGTTTCAGTCCTGCTACTTTTGCAAGCCCTGACCCACGAACACCTGCCTACCCTGTCTGCATTGTCCCCTGGAGGGACATGTATTGGAAAGAACTTTACCCTGCATGTCAGGGCTGAGACCCAGCACACCTCCACCCCTCATGAATCTGTCAGCCACTGAGACTGCCCATGGTAGGCAGGGGCAGGGCTGTCCTTCATGTGGCTTGTAATAGAAGCAAATTTGTCACCCACTCATAAGCAAGTGTAAAGAATTTCCCGTCTGCATTTTAAATTGGCCTCATTTTTGTACCATTTTATTTCTACCCTTTTTCTTTTTTCTCAACTTTTTCTGGTCTGTACTTTATGTATGTTTGTTAGAAATCTTAAAGCATGTTTGGAGTAAGGTAGGAGTATGATATATAAGCCAACAAACATATTCCACAGAGGATTCACTTGAATGCCCCAGGAAAATCTAGAGAGAACACTTCACAACAAAAGCACTGTGATAGGAAACAGAAGCCCTGTATCCTAGCCCAAGTCCCTGCTGAGTGCCAGGTGAGTTACACAGGAAAACTGCACACCTTCACAACAAAGCTACACCAAACTGCCTCACTGAGCCTCAAGAAGTTGTGAATGAGCTTGTGACTGTCCTGGACACAGGTCTCCAGGCAAACCAGAGACAGAGAAGAAACAGAGGTTTAGAAGCCTAACCTTATGGAGCACATAGGTGGCTCAGTTGGTTAAGCATCCAACTCTTGATTTCAGCTCAGCTCATGATCTCATGGAGTGAGATTTTGAGTTTGAGCCCCACATCTGGCCCTGTCCTGACAGCATGGAGCCTGCTTGGGATTCTCTCTCTCTCTCTCTCTCTCCCTCCCTCCCTCTCTACCCCTCCCCAGCTCTCATGTGTTCTTACTCTCTCTCTCTCCCATTACAAATAAACTTAAAAGAAGAAGAAGAAGAAGAAGAAGGAGAAGAAGAAGAAGAAGAAGCAGCAGCAGCAGCAGCAGCGGCAGCAGCTGCCGCCACCGCCACCTAACTTTGCACAACAGTACAACTGGGGCAGGAAAATAGAACCAGTGACCACAGGTGGATACAGGCTTGAAAGAAGGTCCAGAGGCTTCTCAGAAGGCCAGTGCCTACCCAAGAGCCACCAGCACCTCCCAAGGCAGAAGAGAGGTGCCCCATCCCAAGAAACAACAGGGAGCAAGATTTAGGCATTGTTTCAGAGACACAGAATCTACCTTAAATCTTGCTGCCTTTTCAAGGCAAGTGTCACCAGTGCATGGTGAAACCTAAATTTTATCAGAAACAAACCTAACTTCAGGTCTAGGCAGGTGCTGGTGACATTTTCATTGCACAAGGGAAGGTGGGTATTTTTAAAACATAAATTATATCATATATGTATCCCCTTAGCCTAAAACCATACAGTGACTTCACTTAAAATATCATTTATTGGGGGCCAACATGGTGGAGAAATAGGGGGATCCGTACTTGCCTCATCTCTCAAACAAAGAGGTGCAGAAGCCAAAGGACTTTGAACACCAGAGCCTGGGAGGAAAAGAGACTGAATCTACTAGGAAGAAAATGGGAAAGCTGGAAAAAAGATGGGCGGGTAACTCCAAACTGGGGGAGATTAAAAAAAAAAAAGGCCGCATGGGCACGGAGGGGAGGGACCCCCTTCTGGGGAGAGACAAAGGGAAGAGAAAGAGCGGCTAGGGAAGTGTAGGACCATATCTGGACAGGAGAGAGACCTCGGACTGAGACTGAGAGGGATCCCATCACTAACTGCGGGGCTTTCTTCCGACTGGGGCCGGCTCTTTTTCGTGCACCTGGGGAGGAGGGGAGCCAGGGGCCTGGGTGTAGCTGTAGGTCAGGGGCTCAGACCACAGTTGGAAAAAGCAGTTCCCTCCCTGGAGGGCTGCGTGAGAGTACAAAGCCTGCCTGCGTCCTCAGTGGCTGGGCCAAGGGCACAGTCTGCAGTAGGAAAAGGCAGCCGTCTCCCTGGAGTGCTGTGGGAAAACACAACCACCAACCCCAGGGGCTCACGGCAAGGGTGGCAGCTCTCACTCCGCAGTAGGAGAAGGCGGTCCTCCCTGAAGTGCGGTGGCACAGACAAAGCCAGCCCGGACCACACATCGGCCACACTGAGAGGCGCTTCCCCAGTGCCAGAGCACACGGAGCGGGACTTTGAATCCTAGCCAAGCCCAGGGTCAGGGCACTTGGCGGAGCGAGAAGGACTGCCCTGGCTGCGCCCCTGGCACAGGGAGGATGACTCAAACGGAGTCCACCGGGTCGGCTCCATGGAGAAGAGACTGGGGGGTCACCATTCCCCACCCCACCCCCCCAGCGAAGGCGAGGCCTCAGGGATCACTCCCAGGGCCCGTAGCGGAGGTGGGTCCAGATTACACCACACCATGCCCCTTCACACTGCGTAACTGCGCATCCACCAGAGCGGCACAGACCCTGCAGACAGCTACTCCCGACAAACTCTGCAGCGTGGCCTGGACTGACTCTGGATCAATTCTGGATGTATAGATATATCCTCCCCCCGCCCCCACTTCCCCTCCTTATCTCTTCCCATCCCTAGGCTGCTTACTCTGGTTATTGGTCTGTCTAAACAGACATATTTAATCCATTGTCTTGATAGTGTTCTACACCTCCTTCTTTACCCTCCTTTCTCTCTCTCTAGAATAATCAAGCCATATAGTTTCTCTGTCTGGGTAACTTTATCTTCCTTTCGTTTTCCCTGCCCCCTTTCTTATTATCCTTTCTCTCTCTCTGGATTAAGCCTTTCAGTCTCTCGGCCTAATCCATGTTTATTTTTTCTCTCCCCCGCACCCTCATTTCCCTGTATGTGCTCTTCCATCAGCACCACCTCCACCCTCCTCTTTACTTGTAGTTGGTGTTTTGGGTTCTTTGTTTTTAGTCTTTAGTTTTTTGTTTTTGTCTATTGTTTATTGTGTTATTTGTTTGTGTGTTTCCGTGTTTTTGTCTCCTGTTTGTCTGTTTTCCTTTACAGGGTTACTCCAAGGAACAAATCAAAGCACACCTGTTGGAGGGTCCAAAATATCACTATGAGTAGGGTAATAAAAAAACCAAAGCCACAACAACAGAGAGCAAATAACAATCTCCCCCTGAAGGACCTCCTGAAGGGCCAGGCCCTGGAGGGTGTATGACCGTCCTTTAATAGAGCAGTGCTCCCAGGTGCAGAGCACGCAACAAGCTTTTAAAATGCATAAGGGACAGAGAACTAGCCAAAACGATGAAATGGAAGAATTCTCCTCAAAAGAAACTCCAGGAAGTAGCAACAGCTAACGAATGGATCAAAACCGATTTAAGCAATATGACGGAACAATAATTTAGAATAATAGTCATAAAATTAATTGCTGGGCTTGAAAAAAGCATAGACAACAGCAGAGAATCTATTGCTACAGAGATTGACGGGCCAAGAAATAGTCATAAGGAGCTAAAAAATGCTTTAAATGAGGTGAAAAATAAAATGGAGGTGGCCACAGCACAGATTGAAGAGGCAGAGGGGAGAATAGCTGAATTAGAAGAAAAAATTTTGGAAAAAGAGGAAGCTGAGAAAAAGAGATATAAAGAAATCTAGGAGTACAAGGGGAAAATTAGAGAACTAAGCAATGCAATCAAATGGAACAATATCCGTATCATAGGAATTCCAGAAGAAGAGAGAGAAAGGGGCAGAAGGGTACTTGCACAAATCATAGCTGAGAACTTCCCTGATCTGGGGAAGGAAACAGACATTGAAATCCAAGAGGCACAGAGAACTCCCTTCAGATGTAACTTGAATTGATCTTCTGTACGACATATGATAGTGAAACTGGCAAAATACAAGGATAAAGAGACAATTCTGAAAGCAGCTAGGGATAAACGGGCCTTAACATACAAAGGTAGACACATAAGGGGAGTAGCAGACCTATCCACTGAAACTTGGCAGGCCAGAAAGGAATGGCAGGAAATCCTCAATGTGATGAATGGAAAAAATATGCAGCCAAGAATCTTTTACCCAGAAAGTCTGTCATTCAGAATAGAAGGAGAGATAAAGGTTTTCCCAAACAAAAACTGAAGGAATTCATCACCACTAAACCAGCCCTACAAGAGATCCTAAGGGGGACTCTGTGAGTGAAATGTTGCAAGGACCACAAAGAACCAGAGACATCGCTACAAGCATGAAACCTACGGGCATCACAATGACTCTAAACCCATATCTTTTAATAATAACACTGAATGTAAAGGGACTAAATGCTCCAACCAAAAGACATAGGGTATCAGAATGGATAAAGAAACAAGACCCATCTATTTGCTATCTACAAGAGACTCATTTTGGACCTGAGGACACCTTCAGATTGAAAGTGAGGGGATGGAGAACTATCTATCATGCTACTGGAAGTCAAAAGAAAGCTGGAGTAGTCATACTTATATCAGACAAACTAGACTTTGATTTTTTTTTTTAATGTTTATTTACTTTTGAGACAGAGAGAGAGAGAGAGAGCATGAACAGGGGAGGGTCAGAGAAAGAGGTAGACAACAGAATCTGAAACAGGCTCCAGGCTCTGAGCTGTCAGCCCAGAGCCCGAAGTGGGGCTCGAACCCACGGACTGCGAGATCATGACCTGAGCCAAAGTCAGACGCTTAACCGAGTGAGCCACCCAGGCGCCCCTAGACTTTGAATTAAAGGCTGTAACAAGAGATGAAGAAGGGCATTATATAATAATTACAGGGTCTATCCATCAGGAAAAGCTAACAATTATAAATGTCCATGCACCGATTTCAGGAGCCTCCAAATACATAAAACAATTAATCACAAACACAAGCAACCTTATTGATAAGAATGTGGTAACTGCAGGAAACTTTAATACTCGACTTACAACAATGGACAGATCATCTAGACAGGGAATCAATAAAGAAACAAGGGCCCTGAATGATACATTGGATCAGATGGACTTGAGAGATACAGTTAGAACTTTTCATCCTAAAACAACAGAATATACTTTCTTCTCGAATGCACATGGAACATTCGCCAAGATAGATCACTTACTGGGTCACAAAACAGCCCTTCATAAGTATAAAAGAATTGAGATCATATCATGCACACTTTCAGATCACAATGCTACAATACTTGAAATCAACCACAGGAAAAAGTCTGGAAAACCTCCAAAAGCATGGAGGTTAAAGAATATCCTATTAAAGAATGAATGGGTCAACCAGGCAATTAGAGAAGAAATTAAAAAATATATGGAAACAAATGAAAATGAAAATACAACAATCCAAACCCTGTGGGATGCAGCAAATGCAGTCCTGAGAAGAAAATACATTGCAATCCAGGCCTATCTCAAGAAACAAGAAAAATCCCAAAATCAAAATCTAATAGCACACCTAAAGGAACTAGAAGCAGAACAGCAAAGACAGCCCAAACCAGCAGAAGAGAAATAATAAGTATCAGAGCAGAAACAAACAATATAGAATCTAAAAAAACAGTAGAGCCGATCAATGAAACCAAGAGCTGGTTTTTTGAAAAAATAAACAAAATTGTTAAACCTTAGCCAGGCTTCTCAAAAAGAAAAGGGAGAGGACCCAAGTAGATAAAATCACAAGTGAAAATGGAATTATTACAACCAATCCCTCAGAAATACAAGCAGTTATCAGGGAATACTATGAAAAATTATATGCCAACAAACTAGACAACATGGAAGAAATAGACAAATTCCTAGACACATACACACTACCAAAACTCAAACAAGAAGAAATAGAAAATTTGAACAGACCCATAACTAGTAGAGAAATTGAATCACTTATCAAAAATCTTCCAACAAATAAGAGTCCTGGGACAGACGGCTTCCCAGGGGAAGTCTACCAGACATTTAAAGCAGAGTTCATACCTATCCCTCTCATCTCCTATCCCTAAAAAGGGAAGGAATACTTCCAGACTCATTCTGTGAAGCCAGCATTACCTTGATCCCAAACCAGACAGAGACCCACCAAAAAAGGAGAACTACAGGCCAATATCCCTTATGAATATGGATGCAAAAATTCTCAACAAGCTACTAGCAAATCGAATTCAACAGCATGTAAAAAGAATTATTCACCATAATCAAGTGGGATTCATTCCTGGGCTCCAGGGTCGATTCAATGTTCGCAAATCAATCAATGTGATACATCACATTGTTAATGAAAGAAAAGATAAGAACCATATGATCCTGTCAATCGATACAGAAAAAGCATTTGACAAAATTCAGCATCCTTTCTTAATAAAAACCCTTGAGAAAGTCGGGATAGAAGGAACATACTTAAACATCCTCAAAGCCATTTATGAAAAGCCCACAGCTAATAGATAGCATCCTCAATAGGGAAAAACTGAAAGCTTTTCCCCTAAGATCAGGAACACAACAGGGATGTCCACTCTCACCGCTGTTGTTTAACATAGTGTTGAAAGTGCTAGCATCAGCAATCAGACAACAAAAGGAAATCAAAGGCATCAAAATTGGCAAAGATCAAATCAAGCTTTCACTTTTTGCAGATGACATGATACTACACATGGAAAACCCGACAGACTCCACCAAAAGTCTGCTAGAACTGATACATGAATTCAGCAAAGTCGCAGGATACAAAATTAATATACAGAATCAGTTGCATTTTCATACACCAATAATGAAGCAACAGAAAGACAAAGAAACTGATCCCATTCACAATCTCAGCAAGGATCATAAAATACCTAGGAATAAACCTAACCAAAAATGCAAAAGAGCTGTACGCTGAAAACTATAGAAAACTTATGAAGGAAATTGAAGAAGATACAAAGAAATGGAAAAACATTCCATGCTCATGGATTGGAAGACTAAATATTATTAAAATGTCAATACTACCCAAAGCAATCTACACATTCAATGCAATCCTAATCAAAACTGCACCAGCATTCTTCTCGAAGCTAGAACAAGCAATCCTAAAATTTGTATGGAACCACAAAAGACCCTGAATTGCCAAAGTAATATTGAAGGAGAAAACCAAAGCAGGAGACCTCACAATCCCAGACTTTAGCCTCTACTACAAAGCTGTAATCATCAAGACAGTATGATATTGGCACAAAAAGAGACACGGACCAGTGGAATAGAATAGAATCAAAACCCTAGAGGAGAAAGCAGGAAAAAACCTCTCTGACCTCAGCCACAGCAATTTCTTACTTGACACATCTCCAAAGGCAAGGGAAACAAAAGCAAAAATGAACTATTGGGACCTCGTTAAGAGAAGAAGCTTCTGCACGGCAAAGGAAACAATCAACAAAACTAAAAGGCAACCAACGGAATGGGAAAAGATAGTTGCAAGTGACATATTGGGTAAAGGGTTAGTATCCAAAATCTATAAAGAACTCACCAAACTCCACACCCGAAAAACAAATAATCCAGTGAAGAAATGGGCAGAAGACATGAATAGACACTGCTCTAAAGAAGACAACCAGACGGCCAACAGACACATGAAAAGATGCTCAACATCACTCCCCATCAGGGAAGTACAAATCAAAACCACACTCAGATACCACCTCACACCGGTCAGAGTGGCTAAAATGAACAACTCAGGAAACAACAGATGCTGGAGAGGATGTGGAGAAATGGGGACCCTCTTACACTGTTGGTGGGAAGGCAAACTGGTGCAGATGTTCTGGAAAACAGTGTGGAGGTTCCTCAAAAAATTAAAAATAGATCTACCCTATGACCGAGCAATAGCACTACTAGGAATTTACCCAAGGAATACAGGAGTGCTGATGCAGAGGGGCACTTGTACCCCAATGTTTACAGCAGCACTTTCAACAATAGCCAAATTATGGAAGAAGCCTAAATATCCATCATCTGACAAATGGATAAAGAAGATGCGGTTCATATATACAATGGAATACTACTTGGCAATGAGAAAGAATGAAATCTGGACATTTGCAGCAACATGGATGAAACTGGAGGGTATTATGCTAAGTGAAATAAGTTCAGGCAGAGAAAGACAGATGCCATATGTTTTCACTCATATGTGGATCCTGAGAAACTTAACAGAAGACCAGGGGGGAGGGGAAGGGGGGAAAAAAAAGTTAGAGGGAAGGAGGCAAACCATGAGAGACTCTTAAATACTGAGAACAAACTGAGGGTTGGTGGGGGATGGGGGAGAGGGGAAAGTGGGTAATGGGCATTGAGGGCACCTGTTGGAATGAGCACTGGGTGTTGTTTGGAAACCAATATGACAATAAATTATATAAAAAATAAATAAATAAATGAATAAACCAGGGTGCCTAGGTGGCTTAAAAAAATATATCACTTACCATTTCACTTGAAATAAATTCCCCTGTTTACCAGACCTTACAAGGGTATGGCCCTTTTCTGTCTGAGTGACCTCCCAACCCTCTCCCCTCATCACTGTGCTTCAGCTACCAGAGCCCCCTCATGACCTAAAGGGCTGAGCTCACCCTGCTCTTCCTTAGCCTGAGATGTCCCCTATCTGAGTTCTTTGCAAGGCTGGCTATTAGATCTCAGCTAGGCCAGTATCTCCTCAGTAGTGTCACCCTTAACACCCCAAGCCCCAAAGATACATTGTCCATCTCACCACCTGGTTTTATTTCTTTCATGGAAGCATTACCATCTGAACTTATTTTTTCCTCATTGTTTTCTTGTTTATGTTGCTTCTTCCTGCCAGAATGCGAGCTCCATGAGAGGGGGACCTTGTCCCGTTACCTCATCAAGCTCTTACTGTGTCCCAGTATTGATTTCATACCACACAACCACACCTTCATGCTATCCTCCCTACACTAGGAGGCCCCATGTCACAGAAGGGACTGGCCTGGCACCACAGTGCCTGTGGATGACATTTCGACCCAGAACCTCCATATCATAAAGTGTTGCCTCTGTTAATATTTGTGGCAGAAAGGCAAAAGCAAGGAAGGCAGAATAGAGGAGTTGCCTGGATCTTCCCCTATTTGTACAGTTCCTCATGCTTCAAGCCACAAAGACTCTGCCTCCCATCTGTAAAACTCCAGGCCTTCTCTCATCTAGCCAAGCCTCAGTGAGGTAACAGAAGATTTTGGATTCCTGGGAGCCTGGACTATATGTCCTTTCTACTCATTGGAGTATTGTCTGGAGCACTGAGCATGAGGCACAGCATCCGACCTGAGCCAGCCCTCAATAAAATAAATACGTGTTGACTAAGTAAATAAGAGTGAGCACAGCGGAAGGTGAGGGTGAGGGCAATCAAGTTGCTTGAAGTCCCTTACGGCACAGTCCATCAAAGTGCCTTGGAGAGTACTACAGCAGGGCTCAAACTTAAACATGCACCTGAATCACCCTGGAGGACTTCTTAAAAATATTGATTTTCTGGATCTCAGCCTCCAAGATTCTGTACGTCCAGGCTAGGGAGTTGATGTACAGCCAGGCTGGGGAATCACAGTATCCAATATTAAGGATTTCTTGATTACTGGAATGCATATGAGGATTTTCTCCTTTATTTGGTCAATGGCCCAGAATTTCTGGATAATGATAAAGCTGTGCCATTCTCTGTGCTGTACGGAACCTTGTGCTCTGTGGTCATCTGGTAGATGTTAGCTGATATTAACAGTAATAAAGCCTCTTTCCCTTAAACCTGCTGAGTATCTTCTACTGAGGAATCTAGTTCTGCCATCTCACTGTGAATGGTTGGCTTACAGGTCTTGAGCTGAATATAATATAATTCACCTAGTTATGAGGCAGGAAAATGAGTATAACCTTCCTGAATGTAGCCAGCAGCTGCTGGGAGAGAGGCCAGGCCCTCAGCTCAGGCTGGGAGAAAGTGAGTTCTTCAAAAAAAGCATATCAAGGGGCGTCTGGGTGGCGCAGTCGGTTAAGCATCCGACTTCAGCCAGGTCACGATCTCGCAGTCCGGGAGTTTGAGCCCCGCGTCAGGCTCTGGGCTGATGGCTCGGAGCCTGGAGCCTGTTTCTCATTCTGTGTCTCCCTCTCTCTCTGCCCCTCCCCCGTTCATGCTCTGTCTCTCTCTGTCCCAAAAATAAATAAACGTTGAAAAAAAAAATTTTTTTTTAAAAAAAGCATATCAAGTGTTGCAAGAGTCACTTGAAAAGGTGACAGAAAAATACCAACGGAAAACCTGTCTTAAGGTAATCTGAAAGTAAGTCTTAAAAGAGGGCCAGTTTGAGAAAACGTAAGGTATCAAATACCAAGCATTGACCTCCCAGCAGAGAGCCCAAAACAATACAGTGGTCCTTCTAGCAGGCAAGATATACCTAATACCACTGATAAGATTAAAAATGTACAGTTGTGAGGTAGTTTTTCTTTAGAGAGGTCAAAGTATTTTTCTATATTGTCTCACATCTGCCCTCCACAATCTGATTGGATGACTATGGCTGTGACTGAGGTAAGGAAACTGAGGCATAGGGAGACTAAGCAAAATGAAGCTGCCTGCACAATCCACCTGGTAAAAGTCAAACCCTACACGAGGGGTCTCCAGATTTACAGCTCAGGATTCTGTCCACTGACATTAGCCCGTGTCTCAAAATTATAGTGATGAAGGATAGTATAGATCAGTAAGATCAGAAGAATGAGGTATCTGGATTAGGAGGTGTTAGGCTCAGACTGCCAGACTAGCTCAGATCTCTAAGATGCGTTCCCCAAAGACCGCCCTATGACCAAACACATCCACCTCTTAGCCCAGCCCTGGGTCAGCAAGACTGAGTGGCCAGATGAGGTCTGTCTGCTGTGAACCAGGGATCCCAGAGTGGGGCCCCCTCAGGTTGCAACACAGCCCCTCTGACCACAGCAAAGGGTGGGGAGAATCCTCTAGGCCACGCTCAGCCTTGTCTTCCTCTCCACACTTTTCACAGATGACTCTACACCAGGCAAGAGTCTGGACAGGGTCCCCTAAGGGACCACACATACCACACAACCACACAACCACAAGTGCGCTCTGCACAATTTTTTTTAAGTTTATTTATTTATTTTGAGAGAGAAAGAGAGAGCGAGCGAGCAAGCAGGGGAGGGGCAGAGAGACAGAGAACGAGAGAATCCCAAGTAGGCTCTGCACTGCCAGTGAGGAGCCCGACACAGGGCTGGAACTCACCAACTGTGAGATCATGACCTGAGCTGAAATCAAGAGTCAGACATTTAACCGACTGAGCCATTCAGGCGCCTCCCGGATTTCTCTACTGAGATGTTTCACTGGCTCCTCAAACTTAGCAAGGCCTAGAACAGCACCAATCTTCCCCAGCAGGCAAGTGCTCCTCTTCTGTCTTCCCTATTTCAGTGAAGACTAGCAGCATCCACCATGCTTGGTATTCCCTGACCCCTCCATTCTGTGCCACAGACAGCCAGTCACCATCTCCTCAGCAGCACCTCCTCCTGGTCCCTTTTCTCTTACCCACTGCCTTGATTCTGGATTTCATCGCTCCCTGCCAAGGTTGCCACAGCAACCTCCCTCCTTAAGCCCCACAGGCCACAATACATCTCTGCAATGCTGCCATGCTGGCTGTGACAGAGTTCCTTCATAGCTCCCCATCACTTTTGGAATTAACCCAAACTCCTTAGTATGGCATAGGCCAAGATCTTCATGATTTAAGCAATACACCCTCTTCTCCAGCCTTTTTATAGTAGGAAGTGGGAAACTAATTCAAGGAATCAGAGATTATCCAGGTGGAGAAGGCAGGGAAGGGCCCCTTCAGTCTTCTTACACCTCCACTCCTACCATGGCCTTACCCTGTTCCTATGCCCCAGTTGTACCAACAAGCAATATATCATGTCCCTATCTCCTTGCCTGGGCTGGGGCCTCCCTCCCCCTTTTTCTCCACCTGGATAACCCCAAGTCCAGGTATTAGTTTCCTGTTACTGCCATAACAACATACTGCAAATTGGTTGGCTTAGGACAGAAATTTATTATCTCAGGGTTCTGGAGACCAGAAGTCTGAAATCAAGGTGTCAGCAGGGCTGTATTCTCTCTGGAGGCGCTAGGGGAAGGAACAGTTCCAGGACTCTTTCCTAGCTTCTGGTAGCTCCTTGGCTTGTGGCGGCATAATTCAATCTTCCTGTGGCATTACCCCTGTGTGTATGTGTGTGTGTGTCTTTGTGTCTAAATCTTCCCCCTTTTATCAGGATACATACTGGATTAGGGCACATGCTAATGACCTCAATTTAACTTGATTACCTCATAAAGACCCTAACTCCAAATAAGGTCACATTCTAAGGTACTGGGGGTTAGGACTCCCACATATCTTCTGCAGAAGGGACACTATTCAACTCATACCAGTCCTTAAAGCCACAGCTTAGGCGTCATTTCCTGGCTGAGCCGGGCTCAGTGCCCCTGCCCCTATGCTTCTCTAGTCCGTGTCATATCATACTGTAAAGTCTACTTGTCTGTGTCCTCCACCCTACCACGACTCTGAGAAAAAGAACCAAGAGCCTCCCCTCTGTAGTTCCAGGTCCTCCTCAGCCCATTGCTGGGTACATCATGGGCATCAAACGTTCGTTGACGACTGAACACAGATGGTGATGGATTGTGCAAGCTGTGCCGCTGGCCCCATTACCTTTCTTCACCACAGGAGTGCAAGGGAACACATGGTCAGCAGGCTTGAGTGACCTCTGTCCAGACTCCAGCCTCAAGGGCAACTAGGTGAGCTGGAAAATTCAGTCCATTTGTCTCATACCAGCATGGTCCTGACAGCTGGAAACTTCAGCGAACACAGGGACCCATGGGGTGAAACTTCAGGATCTCCAAACCTTTGCCTTGAACGCCATCTTTCAAGCTCTATTCGTGAATGGTTGCCAAAAACAAAGAAAGATTTATTTTTCTGGTTGTTTTTCTTACTGACCTTTCTTTGAGCCTTGTGGACCCATTCTTCTAGACGAAGATCCTTCAGGTAGAACAGCAACTGTAGGCTCAGGACTACAATGTGCAGCTCACTTCCCCTCCAGCATATGGAGAAGTCATTGCTTCTTCACATCCATACCCCCTGTACGCCAAAGGCTACCTGGAGCTGGCCTCAGTCCCTGCTGTGGCTAGAGCAGCCAAGAGCAGTGCTTGGTGCCAGCTCCTTTGCTTCTGTATGTTGCACTTGGCTTTCTCAAAGCAAGTTTTGAAATTAAAAACCACTATCTTCCACCTCGGTTACAGTAATAGTAGTGAAGATTCATTTGGAAGCATGGGTCACAGCTGTCCTTCAACAACTGCCATGCCTAAGACTGTGCCTGTGTTGACTCTCTCATCTCCAACTAAATGGACTGTGAAACAGGGCTGTTGCCTCTGTGCAGGGCTTCTCTCACCCAAGTGAGTCTAGTTAATGAACATTTGTTTAAATGCACTCTTTTGTTCCCAATGTGCTCTGGTGGGTTTGTGGCAGCATAATTCCAATTTTTCTTATATACATCCTTTTGATGTGCTAAGATCCCCTATGGTGATGGCAAAGGATGTGATCAGGTTGAGAGGACCAATGCAACAAAGGTGGAAACACAGTCATTCAGGAAGAATCCTGCCACTTCCATGCTGCAGATTCTTTAATGTTCTCCAGAATAGGGATTCCCCATCCTTAGAGCCTTTGCTTCCTACCACTTGTTGTGATACTAATAATGGCTAGCTTTATATTGTGTATCATCTCATTAATAATAATTGTGGTCATTTATTAAGTATCTGTTAAGTACCATTAAGCCTTCGGAGCAGCCCTAAATGAAGCAATTAGGCAAGAAAATGAAATAAAATGCATCCAAATTGGAAAGAAAGAACTAAAACTGTCTCTGTTTGCAGAATTCATGATATTATATATAGAAAACTCAAAGATCCACCAAAAAATTGTCAAAACTAATACACAAATTCAGTATCATTGCAGGATACAAAATTAACATAAAAATCAATTGCATTTCTATGTATCAACATGAAAATATCTGAAAGAAAAAGAAATAATCCCATTTACAACAGCATCAAAAACAATAAAATACTTAGGAATACATTTAACCAAGAAGGTAAAAGATCTGTTACACTGCAAACTTTAACTTACTGATGAAAGAAGCTGAAGAAGACACAAATAAATGGAAATATATTCAATGTCTGTGGATCAGAACTAATACTGTTAAAATGTCCATACTACCCAAAAACTATCTATAGATTCAATGCACTATCAAAATTCCAATGGCACTTTTCATAGATACAGAGAAAAAAATTCCAAATTTCATATGGATACACAAAAGACCCTGAATATTCCAAGCAATTTTGAGAAAGGAGAACAAAGTTGGAAGTATTTCACTTGTTGATTTAAACTATATTACAGGAGGATCCTGGGAAGATGGTGGCGCAGGAGGACGCTGGGCTCACCGCGCGTCCTGCTGATCACTAAGATTCCACCTACACCTGCCTAAATAACCCAGAAAACCGCCAGAAGACTAGTAGAACGGAGTCTCCGGAGCCAAGCACAGACGAGAGGCCCACGGAAGACGGTAGGAAGGGCGGAGAGGCGCTCCACGGACTGGCGGGAGGGAGCTGGGGCGGAGGGGCGGCCCCCCGGCCAAGCAGAGCCACCGAGTTCGGCTGGCAAAAGCGGACACACAGACGGAGTGTGTCCCGACAGCAAGTGGGACTTGACATCTGGAAGGTTATAAGCTAACAGCTCTGCTCTGAGAATGGGAGGGCTGGAGGACAATGGGAGGGAGAGCTGTTGAGACCCGGACAACAGACCTCAGCTTGGCGGGGAACAAAGGCGCTCGCCAGCACCATCTCCCTCGCCCATCCCCCAGCCAAAATCCCAAAGGGAACCAGTTCCTGCCAGGGAACTTGCTTGCACCGCGCAAACACCCAAAGCTGTGCTTCTGTGGATCCATCCCTCCGGCGGGTCTGACTCCCGCCCGGTGCCCCAGGGCCCCTCCCGAAGCGGATCTCCGAAGGAAAAGCGAGCTGAGCCTGTCCCTCCCGCCCCTATGCACCTTGCCGATCCACCCCAGCTAATACGCCAGATCGCCAGCACCACAAGCCTGGCAGTGTGCAAGTAGCCCAGACGGGCCACGCCACCCCACAGTGAATCCCGCCCCTAGGAGAGGGGAAGAGAAGGCACAAACCAGTCTGACTGTGGCCCTGGCGGTGGGCTGGGGGTAGACATCAGGGCTGACTGCAACCCCGCCCACCAACGCAGTTATTCAAGACAGCACAGGGGAAGTGCCCGGCAGTCCCACACCACTCCAGAGACTATCCAAAATGACGAAACGGAAGAATTCCCCTCAGAAAAACGTCCAGGAAATAACAACAGCTAATGAACTGATCAAAAATGATTTAAACAATCTAACAGAAAGTGAATTTAGAATAATAGTCATAAAATTAATCGCTGGGCTAGTAAACAGTATAAAGGACAGCAGAGAATCTCTTGCTACAGAGATCAAGGGATTAAGGAACAGCCAGGAGGAGCTAAAAAATGCTATCAATGAACTGCAAAATAAAACGGAGACAACTACGGCTCGGATTGAAGAGGCAGAGAAGAGAATAGGTGAACTAGAAGATAAAATTATGGAAAAAGAAGAAGCTGAGAAAAAGAGAGATAAAAAAATCCAGGAGTATGAGGGGAAAATTAGAGAACTAAGTGATGCACTAAAGAGAAATAACATACGCATAATTGGTATCCCAGAGGAGGAAGAGAGAGGGAAAGGTGCTGAAGGTGTACTCGAAGAAATAATAGCTGAGAACTTCCATGAACTGGGGAAGGAAAAAGGCATTGAAATCCAAGAGGCACAGAGAACTCCCTTCAGACGTAACTTGAATCGATCTTCTGCACGACATAGCATAGTGAAACTGGCAAAATACAAGGAAAGAGAAAATTCTCAAAGCAGCTAGAGATAAACGTGCTCTAACATACAAAGGGAGACCTATAAGACTCGTGACGGATCTCTCTACTGAAACTTGGCAGGCCAGAAAGGAATGGCAGGAGATCTTCAACGTGATGAACAGAAAAAATATGCAGCCGAGAATCCTTTATCCAGCAAGTCTGTCATTTAGAATAGAAGGAGAGATAAAGGTCTTCCCAAACAAATAAAAACTGAAGGAATTCGTTACCACTAAACCAGCCCTACAAAAGATCTTAAGGGGGATCCTGTGAGACAAAGTACCAGAGACATCGCTACAAGCATGAAACCTACGGACATCACAATGACTCTAAACCCATATCTTTCCATAATAACACTGAATGAAAATAGACTAAATGTGCCAACCAAAAGACATAGGGTATCAGAATGGATAAAAAAAAAACAACACCCATCTATTTGCTGTCTACAAGAGACTCGTTTTAGACCTGAGGACACCTTCAGATTGAGAGTGAGGGGATGGAGAACTATTTATCATGCTACTGGAAGTCAAAAGAAACCTGGAGTAGCCATACTTACATCAGACAAACTAGACTTTAAATTAAAGGCTGTAACAAGAGATGAAGGAGGGCATTATATAATAATCACAGGGTCTATCCATCAGGAAGAGCTAACAATTATAAATGTCTATGCGCCGAATACAGGAGCCCCCAAATATATAAAACAATTACTCACAAACATAAGCAACCTTATTGATAAGAATGTGGTAATTGCAGGGGACTTTAACACTCCACTTACAGAAATGGATAGATCATCTAGACACATGGTCAATAAAGAAACAAGGGCCCTGAATGATACATTGGGTCAGATGGACTTGACAGATATATTTAGAACTCTGCATCCCAAAGCAACAGAATATACTTTTTTCTTGAGTGCACATGGAACGTTCTCCAAGATACATCACATACTGGGTCACAAAACAGCCCTTCATAAGTATACAAGAATTGAAATCATACCATGCATACTTTCAGACCACAATGCTATGAAGCTTGAAATCAACCACAGGAAAAAGTCTGGAAAACCTCCAAAAGCATGGAGGTTAAAGAACACCCTACTAAAGAATGAATGGGTCAACCAGGCAATTAGAGAAGAAATTAAAAAATATATGGAAACAAATGAAAATGAAAATACAACAATCCAAATGCTTTGGGATACAGCGAAGGCAGTCCCAAGAGGAAAATACATTGCAATCCAGGCCTATCTCAAGAAACAAGAAAAATCCCAAATACAAAATCTAACAGCACACCTAAAGGAAATAGAAGCAGAACAGCAAAGACAGCCTAAATCCAGCAGAAGAAGAGAAATAATAAAGATCAGAGCAGAAATAAACAATATAGAATCTAAAAAAACTGTAGAGCAGATCAACGAAACCAAGCGTTGGTTTTTTGAAAAAATAAACAAAATTGATAAACCTTTAGCCAGGCTTCTCAAAAAGAAAAGGGAGATGACCCAAATAGATAAAATCATGAATGAAAATAGAATTATTACAACCAATCCCTCAGAGATACAAGCAATTATCAGGGAATACTATGAAAAATTATATGCCAACAAACTGGACAACCTGGAAGAAATGGACAAATTCCTAAACCCCACACGCTTCCAAAACTGAATCAGGAGGAAATAGAAAGCTTGAACAGACCCATAAACAGAGAAGAAATTGAATCAGTCATCAAAAACCTCCCAACAAATAAGAGTCCAGGACCAGATGGCTTCCCAGGGGAGTTCTACCAGACGTTTAAAGCAGAGATAATACCTATCCTTCTCAAGCTATTCCAAAAAATAGAAAGGGAAGGAAAACTTCCAGACTCATTCTATGAAGCCAGGACTACTTTGATTCCTAAACCAGACAGAGACCCAGTAAAAAAAGAGAACTATAGGCTAATATCCCTGATGAATATGGATGCAAAAATTCTCAAAAAGATACTAGCAAATCGAATTCAACAGCATATAAAAAGAATTATTCACCATGATCACCATGATCAAGTGATGGGATCAGCCCTGGGATGCAGGGCTGGTTCAACATTAGCAAATCAATCAATGTGATACATCACATTAATAAAAGAAAATATAAGAACGATATGATCCTGTCAATCGATGCAGAAAAGGCCTTTGACAAAATTCAGCAAACTTTCTTAATAAAAACCCTCGAGAAAGTCGGGATAGAAGGAACATACTTAAAGATCATAAAAGCCATTTATGAAAAGCCCACAGCTAACATCATCCTCAATGGGGAAAAACTGAGAGATCAGGAACATGACAGGGATGTCCACTCTCACCGTTGTTGTTTAACATAGTGTTGGAAGTTCTAGCATCAGCAATCAGACAACAAAAGGAAATCAAAGGCATCAAAATCGGCAAAGATGAAGTTAAGCTTTCAGTTTTTGCAGATGACATGATATTATACATGGAAAATTTGAAAGACTCCACCAGAAGTCTCCTAGAACTGATACATGAATTTAGCAAAGTTGCAGGATACAAAATCAATGTACAGAAATCAGTTGCATTCTTATACACTAATAATGAAGCAACAGAAAGACAAATGAAGAAACTGATCCCATTCACAATTGTACCAAGAAGCATAAAATACCTAGGAATAAATCTAACCAAAGATGTAAAAGATCTGTATGCTGAAAACTATAGAAAGCTTATGAAGGAAATTGAAGACGATATAAAGAAATGGAAAAACATTCCGTGCTCATGGATTGGAAGAATAAATATTGTCAAAATGTCAATACTACCCAAAGCAATCTACACATTCAATGCAATCCCAATCAAAATCACACCAGCATTCTTCTCGAAACTAGAACAAGCAATCCTAAAATTCATATGGAACCACAAAAGGCCCCGAATAGCCAAAGTAATATTGAAGGAGAAAACCAAAGCAGGAGACCTCACAATCCCAGACTTTAGCCTCTACTACAAAGCTGTAATCATCAAGACAGTATGTATTGGCACAAAAACAGACACATAGACCAATGGAATAGAATAGAGACTCCAGAATTGGACCCACAAAAGTATGCCCAACTCATCTTTGACAAAGCAGGAAAGAATATCCAATGGAAAAAAGACAGTCTCTTTAACAAATGGTGCTGGGAGAACTGGACAGTAACATGCAGAATATTGAAACTAGACCACTTTCTCACACCATTCACAAAAAAAATGGATAAAGGACCTGAATGTGAGACAGGAAACCATCAAAACCCTAAAGGAGAAAGCAGGAAAAGACCTCTGACCTCAGCCGTAGCAATTTCTTACTTGACACATCCCCAAAGGCAAGGGAATTAAAAGCAAAAATGAACTACTGGGATCTTATGAAGATAAAAAGCTTCTGCACAGCAAAGGAAACAACCAACAAAACTAAAAGGCAACCAACGGAATGGGAAAAGATATTTGCAAATGACATATCAGTCAAAGGGCTAGTATCCAAAATCTATAAAGAGCTCACCAAACTCCACACCCGAAAAACAAATAACCCAGTGAAGAAATGGGCAGAAAACATGAATAGACACTTCTCTAAAGAAGACATCCAGATGGCCAACAGGCACATGAAAAGATGCTCAACGTCGCTCCTCATCAGGGAAATACAAATCAAAACCACACTCAGCTATCGCCCCACGCCAGTCAGCGTAGCCAAAATGAACAAATCAGGAGACTATAGATGCTGGAGAGGATGTGGAGAAACGGGAACCCTCTTGCACTGTTGGTGGGAATGCAAATTGGTGCAGCCACTCTGGAAAACAGTGTGGAGGTTCCTCAGAAAATTAAAAATAGACCTACCCTATGACCCAGCAATAGCACTGCTAGGAATTTACCCAAGGGATACAGGAGTACTGATGCATAGGGGCACTTGTACCCCAATGGTTACAGCAGCACTTTCAACAATAGCCAAATTATGGAAAGAGCCTAAATGTCCATCAACTGATGAATGGATAAAGAAATTGTGGTTTATATACACAATGGAGTACTACGTGGCAATGAGAAAAATGAAATATGGCCCTTTGTAGCAACGTGGATGGAACTGGAGAGTGTGATGCTAAGTGAAATAAGCCATACAGAGAAAGACAGATACCATATGGTTTCACTCTTATGTGGATCCTGAGAAACTTAACAGAAACCCATGGGGGAGGGGAAGGAAAAAAAAAAAAAGAGGTTAGAGTGGAAGAGAGCCAAAGCATAAAAGACTCCTAAAAACTGAGAACAAACTGAGGGTTGATGGAAGTGGGAGGGGGGGAGGGTGGGTGATGGGTATTGAGGAGGGCACCTTTTGGGATGAGCACTGGGTGTTGTATAGAAACCAATTTGACAATAAACTTCATATATTGAAAAAAACTATATTACAAAGCTATAATAATCAAAACAGTATAGTACTAACATAAAAACAGACATAGATCAATACAACAGAATCAAGACCCTATGCATATAGGGTCAACTAATACTTCACAAAAGAGCCAAGAGTATTCAATGAGGAAAAAATAGTCATTTCAATAAATAGTACTGGCAAAATTGGATATTCACACGCAAAAACATGACACTAGACCTCTATCTTATACTGCTCACAAAAATTAACTTGAAATGGGTCAAAGTCTTATATATGAGAAACTAAAACTCCTATAAGAAAACATAGGGAGAAAGCTCCTTGACATTGGTATTGGTAACAATTTTTGGGATACAACACCAAAAGCACAAGCAACAAAAACAAAACTAAAATAAGTAGTACTATATCAAACTAAAAATCTTCAGTACAGCAAAAGAAACAATCAACAGAATGAAGAGTTAATCTACGGAATGGGAGAAAATATACGCAAATCATATACTAGATAAGGGGTTAATATCCAAAATATATGAAGAACTCATACAACTCAATAGCAAAATAATAATAATGATGATGATAATAGTAATAATCTGATTAAGAAATGGGCAGGATCTGAGTAGACATTTTTCCAAAAAAGACATACAAAGTGGCCAATAGTACATGGAAATGTACTCAACATCATTAATCATCAGAGAAATGCAAATAAAATCCCTTGGATTTTAGATGTTAAAAGAATCTGAAAAATCATCTTGTCCAGCCATCATACTTTAGTTTATTTTATATTTAAAATTTATTATTTTTAATTTTATTTTTTATTTTTTAAGATTTACATCCAAATTAGTTAGCATATAGTGCAACAATGATTTCAGGAGTAGATTCCTTAATGCCCCTTACCCATTTAGCCCATCCCCCCCTCCCACAACCCCTCCAGTAGCCCTCAGTTTGTTCTCCATATTTACGAGTCTCTTCTGTTTTGTCCCCCTCCCTGTTTTTATATTATTTTTGTTTCCCTTCCCTTATGTTCATCTGTTTTGTCTCTTAAAGTCCTCACATGAGTGAAGTCATATGATATTTGTCTTTCTCTGACTAATTTCACTTAGCCTAATACCCTCTAGTTCCATCCACGTAGTTGCAAATAGCAAGATTTCATTCTGATTGCCAAGTAATACTCCATTGTGTGTGTGTGTGTGTGTGTGTGTGTACATACCACATCTTCTTTATCCATTCATCCATCCATGGACATTTGGGCTCTTTCCATACTTTGGCTATTGTTGATAGTGCTACTATAAACATGGGGGTGCATGTGTCCCTTCGAAACAGCACACCTGGATCCCTTAGATAAATACCTAGTACTGCAATTGCTGGGTCATAGGGTAGTTCTATTTTTAGTTTTTTGAGGAACCTCCATACTGTTTTCCAGTGTGGCTCCACCAGCTTGCATTCCCACCAACAATGCAAAAGAGATCCTCTTCTCTGCATCCTCACCAACATCTGTTGTTGCCTAAGTTGTTAATGTTAGACATTTTGACAGGTGTGAGGTGGTATCTCATTGTAGTTTTGATTTGTATTTCCCTGATGATGAGTGACGTTGAGCATTTTTTCATGTGTCGGTTGGCCATCTGAATGTCTTCTTTGGAGAAGCGTCTATTCGTGTTTTTTGCCCATTTCTTCACTGGATTATTTGTTTTTTGGGTGTTGAGTTGGGAAGTTCTTTATAGATTTTGGATACTAACTCTTTATCTGATATGTCATTTACAAATATCTTCTCCCATTCTGTCGGTTGCCTTTTAGTTTTGCTGTGCAGATTTTTATTTTGATCAGGTCCCAATAGTTCATTTTTGCTTTTGTTTCCCTTGCTTCCAGAGGCGTGTTGAGTAAGAAGTTGCTGCAGCCAAGATCAAAGAGGTTTTTGCCTGCTTTCTCCTCGAGGATTTTGATGGCTTCCTGTCTTACATTTAGGTCTTTCATCCATTTTGAGTTTATTTTTGTGTTTGGTGTAAGAAAGTGGTCCAGGTTCATTCTGCATGTCGCTGTGCATGTCCTGGCACCACTTGCTGAAGAGACTGTCTTCATTCCACTGGATATTCTTTCCTGCTTTGTCAGAGATTAGTTGGCCATACGTTTGTGGGTCCATTTCTGGGTTCTCTATTCTGTTCCATTGATCTGAGTGTCTGTTCTTGTGCCAGGACCATACTGTCTTGATGATTACAGCTTTATAGTATAGTTTGAAGTCTGGGATTGTGATGCCTCCTGCTTTGGTTTTCTTTTTCAAGATCGCTTTGTCTATTCGGGGTCTTTTCTGGTTCCACACAAATTTTCAAGTTCTGTGAAGAAAGCTGGTGTTATTTTGATAGGGATTACATTGAATATGTAGATTTCTCCGGTTAGTATCGACATTTTAACAGTATTTTTTCTTCCTATCCAGGAGCATGGAATCTTTTTCCATTTTTTGTGTCTTCTTCAATTTCTTTCATAAGCTTTCTATAGTTTCAGTGTATAGATTTTTCACCTCTTTGGTTAGATTTATTCCTAGGTATTTTATGGTTTTTTTGTGCAACTGTAAATGGGATCGACTCCTTGATTTCTCTTTCTGTCGCTTCATTGTTGGTGTATAGGAATACAACCGATTACTGTGCATTGATTTTTATATTCTGCAACTTTGCTGAATTCATGAATCAGTTCCAGCAGTTTGTTGGTGGAATCTTTAGGGTTTTCCATATAGAGTATCATGTCATCTGCAAAGAGTGAAAGTTTGACCTCCTCCTGGCTGATTTGGATGCCTTTTATTTCTTTGTGTTGTCTGATTGCTGAGGCTAGGACTTCCAATACTACGCTGAGTAACAGTGGTGAGAGTGGACATCCCTGTCTTGTTCCTGACCTTAGGGGGAAAGCTCTCAGTTTTTCCCCATTGAGGATGATATTAGCGTTGGGTCGTTCATACATGGCTTTTATGATATTGAGGTATGCGCCTTCTATCTCTACTTTCTTGAGGGTTTTTATCAAGAAAGGATGCTGTATTTTGTCAAATGCTTTCTCTGCATCTATTGAGAGGATCATATGGTTCTTGTCCTTTCTTTTACTGATCTGATCATCACATGGTACACTTTCAACTTACACAATATTGTATGTCAACTATATCTCAATACAACTGGAAAAGAAAAGCCCTCACAGCAACTCTCTGAACCTTTGTCCTCACTCTATTAGAAAAGAAACTGATGGCTTATTTGCCAAATGCACATATGGTCAGTAGGTGGCAGAGCCAGCAGGCCAGCCTGGATGTGTTCAATTCCTGGGCCCATATTCTTGCTAACTCACCTTTTACACCTTCAGGTCTTCAGAACACAGTCAAAAATAAAACTCTGAATGGAACAAAACTTAACTCTGTCCTCCTGGACTTCCAGCACAGAGCACATAAACTGATCTTACTGACATAACTGGAATCTCCCTCAATTGTCTCCTCCACCCCCTGCCACCCCCAGTTGTTGGCGCACATGGTGGGATGAGGCAAGGAGACTGTGTGGAAGCAGAGAATGAAGCAGCTCCAAAGAGATGAAAATAACTTCCCTGTACCAAAGTAAACCTCCAGCATATTGGACCCTGTGGGGATACTTGCACTGCCGCAATGGAACAGCTGTCCCCACAGGCTCCTGTCCCCACAATTTCCACAGACTATGCAGAAATGACACAGGTTCCTATATGCCTCACAAGGAAAGTAACCCAGCTCCCACCAGGCGAGTAAAGGCAAACTATGTCATGGGGTCCTACAGAAGTCAATCCTCCCACCAAGGCAAGATGCCAGTGTGGACAGCAGTCCAGGGTTTGAGTCCCAAAGGTCTGCAGGAACTGGGTACATAAAGAGAGGAAGCTGAGACATGGCCTCAGCTGACCCCAGCGGACAGGACCAAACAGATATTTTTTTTAATTCACTTCTAATTCATGCATGTGGATAAAATAGTTATGGGCCCGGGAACATTTACCACACTGGAATCATAACACTTAATTAAAGCATTGTTGACCCTGCAGGAGAAGCTGGAGGCACTAAAGGAGGAGAAGAGCCTGCATCTCCTTTGCTTAAAGCCTTTCAATGGCTTACATTCTCTTTGGGTGGAAGTCCCAGCATCTTGGCCTGCACAATGTGGCTCCCACCCTAACCTCAAGCCACCCCGTGCCCATGCTCCTGAGCTTCCATATATGTCCTAACACATCTTGCTCTCCTGTCTGCAAAGTAGCTGTGCCTGTACCCAGAACATTACCTCCATGCCCGCCTTACCAGCTGACAGCTGCTCGTCATTCACATCTCTACTTACCACCTCCTCCTGGAGCCCTCTGAGCTCCCCCCATGTGCAGGTCAGACACTTCTAAGTTCTCTCCTAACACCTCTGCTCCCTACTGAAGCACTCATGCTGATGGAAATTGCTTGTTACCAGACAGAAAGCTCCCTGAGGGTAGGAGCCAGATCACTGTGTCATTACTGTGCATCAAGTGAGCAATATCATACTGAAAACACAAATTAATAAATGAATGTAGTAAATGAATTTAGGGATAAAGCTTGGTTTATTCTCTCTGCCTCTGAGAGGTCTCTTCCATCTGCTCTAAAAATGGATCCCTCTCATCTTGTTGGCAGGTCTGTCCAAGCAGGGAGTGCCAAGACAAGGATCCACTCAAATTCTTTGAGTTTTGACTGTCTCCCACTAAAAATATAATCCATAAACCCAGGCCAAGGTTCCATCCATCAGACACCAAAGGCCAAGCCTGACATCATCAATAACAGGGCTGATCGTGCCGTCAGCACCAGGAAATGAAGAGTGATGCAGGCCCAGTAGCTCAGGGACACCAGCAGCTGCACCAGCTCTGATGGATTGCCTTGGATGCACAAAGAGCATGCCTAAGAAGCAAAGAGGTCTCCTGTTCAGCAAGATGAGAACTGCATGGATATGAAGCTTAACTTCTCACAGGTTGAGAGAAATTTGTAAACTGCTACTTTGTCATTTAGATGTATATGCATTTTTCATCTGGATTAAAGATACACTACATTTTCTTTACAAACAAAACCATGCTGCCAATTAACAACGACTGCTCAGGAAATGGAAACCCAATGTAGATTCCTTATAATACTAGAGCGGTGGAGTAAGCTGTCTCTTTATTAAGGTTAATCTAATTAGACTGGAGAATATTTTGGCATTTTTCCGCCTTTGGAGTTGTTTGACAATGTGCCAGTGAACCCAACTGTGGCAGCCACCCTTGCACAAACTCTACACCAGAGGACTCACACCCAACATCCTCCCCAACCTTGAAAAGTGGTCCAGAGAAGATACCCTTTAGGCTCTTCACCAAGTTCTCAACAGTCTCCCTTCCCCAGAAAACATCCTCTGCCAAGCTAGGCATTCAGGCATATTTGTACTCTGTGCCCTACCCTCCTGGCTACAGGTGACCTGTGTTGGGCCAGAGCTGGATATTTGGAATTGGGGCTAAGAGTGTCCAGTTTTAATCTGGGCTGGTCCCTTGAGCAGACAACGTCCAAGGGCCTTGAGGACAGCCATTTTCAGCCAATTTCTGAGGAGCAGAGCAAGCCAGTGTGTGGAAAAAAGAAGCTGGAAGCAGCTGTGTAAGTAACAGTGACAAGAGAGGGACCTGCTGGGTTCCCTCACCTAGACCCACACTGCTCCCTTTCTCTAACACTTTCCCTCCTGGTCTAGATTCCTGTCCATTGTAAATGAATTACTGGACACCTTCAGACTCCATGGAGATCTGCTTCTGCCTGACTGATCCTCCTTGACTTGAATGAAAGCTGGATCAGAAGAGCATCAATTTCAGTACTATACCACATTTACCTCCCCAGATCACGAGTGCACAGACACATTGCTTCCCCAGCACTTGGATATGCTCAACACCTATTTACTGAATGAGTAATGATATCATCTTACTTGAAGGCCTCTCAGTGGAGGCTGCTCATTCACTTGCTTCCCACACACCATGAAGACAGGTGGACATTCTTCCTTTCCTACTTCCTACTGCTGCTTCCGACACCACTCCTCCTCCCTTATAAAAACACAAACCCAAACAAAAAGCCAGCAGCAGCTATTCCTCTCCAAGGTGTGTGACATCACAGTCATCCACCCATCTCAGCTGCATTTCTCAAATGAGTTCTCCCCATCTTACATTGGACCTTCATCGGCCCATGGTATAATTCCAATCATCAGTAATTCTTCCTCACAGTTACACAGAATCCATTTTGGGGTAACATTTGGGAATGGCTTGGTGAGAAGTGATATCTGGTTCAGGGTAGCTACATGGCTGAGATTTCATATGCTAAGTAAAGAGGAGAATTGAGTTAATTCTGGTCAGTTTGGCTCATGAAAGCAGCTAAACTAGAATGTACCCTAGTAGAGTGCCTTAATTCCTCACTAAAATTGAACTGAGTGGACATTACAGCTTTTGGCACTTCTCTAAGACAATTTATTAGGCACCATGAATAATATCCCGGATTCTTTATATTCTATCAGCACCAAAACATAACATCGTTCATTTATTCCCCACTGTACAGAGTCAGGATAAAGAAGATGCCTCAGGAATGACAACAGCTGTTGGTGGGGTGATCCAGTCTCCCTTTATAAGGCCCTCATAACCTGTATATGACTCAATTATCTCCGAGCAATTAAATCCTAATGGGAAGAAGTACTGCAAAGAAAACTGCAATTATACACATGTGTATAACTGAGCCTGCACCTCACTTCAACCCCCTTTTATTTCTTGGTCTCTGTGTCACATAAGAGCTGTGTATGTAGAAAGCAATAGAGTTTCCTCCCACACAGTCACAGAGCAGGTCAGTAGTGTGATTCCCTGCTTGAAGCAGAAGCTGTGGGAGGAAAAGCTGTATACCCAACATGGCAGGTAAGATACAATTTCACATGTTTTCCAGGGCCCTACCATAACCTCAAGAAAGTAAGGAGTTGAAATTGTTTGGTACTTGAAAATCAGTCTCTTTGGTGTCCAACTACTGCCCACTTCTTTCTAAGCAAGGAGATCATGCAGATGGGTAAGAGAAGACATAGGAGGCCCTGACTGGTAAAAGTGACAATTTACATGGGGCCAAGCAATATCCTTGACCAAATCCAGATACCTCCAAGGAAGCTCCAATGATAGTTGGGTACACAGGTCTACAGAGTCACACCCATCAATCAGCATGTGGGCACATAGAACAGTAGTAATGACCCATTCTAAGATTCTGCCCAGGAGGGTCTGGCCTCTAGGTACTCAGAGCAGAGTAACATGCACCACACACACACACACACACACACACACACACACACACACACCCTGTTCTTGCCTCCTGAACCTGAAGCAGCTCCTGTGTGTGGTGCTATGGTACATAGGAAGAAGTCCTGGATAGTCACGGGTAGATGAGATGGCAGTGATGTTTCACATCCTCTTACTCATTGGTCTTGGTTGTTGCCTAAACCGTCAAGCTCAAAACTTATAATCAAATGACAAAATTATCTAAATCATGTGTATCTTACTTTCCATTTCAATGTATCATATTAATTATATGCCATTGTATAGCTCTAAAGCATGAGATTGGCCCCCCAAATCTTTAAGGTTCCAATTGAGCATCTTAGGAAATATCAACCAAAACAGATAATATGCTGCATGAGATTCTTTTTCCAATTCAGATCCTCAACAAGACATTCAACCAAGCATGTAAGCATGTCTAAATTTGTCATTCATGGCCATGCTGCAAGCTGACTTCAGATGACTAATTACCGAGCCTTCCTTCATCGACCTTCTCCCAGGATGTCCCCCCACTTCCAAGCTACATCTCTTGGCGCTTCCGTGCCCACTATTCCTGCCAGTCATCTCACTCCATTCCTCCACACTGTGCCAAAGAGAGGTCCTGGCCCCCTCCCCTGACAAAACATCAATTATCACTAAATTACGACGTCTCTGACACCAACCAAACTAGATATTTCAGACCTAAATTTTTTCTAGGAAGCTTGAGGCAAATTTATCAGACAGTTGCCAAAGTTTATGCTTCACTTAGAGGCAGCAACACACAGTCTGACTGAACCATTCCAGAAAGATGGTCTGGTCATTTAAAAACCTGACTGTCAAGGGCTGAATTCAGGCAAGACTGGATTGGGGAAATGACATAGTTGATGGGAGAAAGGAGAAACCTATAGGAGCAGCAAGACTTCCCCCCTCACAGAAAAGAGAGGGGGACCAGAGAGAAGCTTACAGTAGGTATTTGGAAAGTTTAGAGTTCTATTTTAAAGCCTTATGTCTTATTCAAAACCATTTGATGAATTAGGGTTTTTTAAAAATTTTTTTAATGTTTATTTATTATTGAGAGACAGAGAGAGGCAGAGCAGGAGCATGGGAGGGGCAGAGAGAGGGGAGACACAGAATCTGAAGCAGGCTCCAGGCTCTGAGGTGTCTGCACAGAGTCCGACCTGGGGCTCAAACTCACAAACCACAAGATCATGACCTGAGCTGAAGTGGGACACTTAATCAACTGAGCCACCCAGGTGCCCCTTGATGAATTAGTTTTTATATAAACTGATATCTTCTTAGCTTTAGATTAAAATAATGTGCACAGCAATATTCACTTTAGCACTGTTTGTAATGAAAAACTGGAAGTCTATATATGAGAGAACATAGTTAAAATAAGGTGACTTCACTCAATGGAATACTGACATAATTAAAACAAGGATTCTGAAAAGAATGTTATACTATGGAAAAGGCTTAAGATGAAATGCTAAGTCAAATGACAAAGGGAACCAAAGAATGCATAATATATGTTATGATTTCACATTTTAAAATATAGTCTGGCAGACAGTTCACCGCAACACATATGGTGGGTATGTTTAGGTAGTGGGAGTATACACTTCTTTCCTTTTTTCTATATACCTGTGTTTTCCAAATCTAATGAACATGTAAAATTTTTAATGAACATATTTTATAATAGATACTTATTTTAAAATATAAGTAAGTGGCCTCAGAGGATACACTATAAAAATTACATGGAATCAGAAAAAAGTAGGTAAGAAAATCACTATATGAAACTAAGCCGGTCATCCAATGAAAGATGAGGGAAAGCTGAAGTGACTTAGAAGCTACTAGGGCAAGTGCCCTCTGGAAAAAAAAGAAATCATGAGACTTTATGCTGTGGATATGACCCCACATTATTCCTTTCTCTTCTTTGCTTTATTACAGGGAAACAAAGGATCACACAACACTTATCTTCTGAGAACTAGAAGCAGACCATTGGAAGCCTGCCTTCACCTGGTCCATTTTTAATTTTTGACTCCTCTCCTACTTACAAGGGTTTTAGCACACTTTCTGCTCTGAAACTCTTGGGAACTACAGTCAGACCCCAGGCACCATACACATCCTTAAAGAGCTGCAATTCCATAGAAGGTTTCCAATCCCTAAAAAAGACCACATTCCTGCATACTATCATCTCTCTGGGGACAAATTTCAACTTTATCTTATTCATTACTGCAACCCCAATGCCTAGCATAGTACATCGTACCAAAGGATGCTTCAAGCAATTTGTTGAATGGTTTTTAAATATTTTCTTATAATCAGGATTAGCCCTAGTAGAAACTGAAGTGAGTTTAAATTAGTAAAAATTATATTTTATCATATTTAGGCACCGGGCTTTTTAATTTATGACTATATGTTATTTGGACAAATAACTGTACTCTTTTAATTAGTTTTAAAATTGGCCAAATTAACATGTGGTGTCACCTTTAACACAGTTATTTACACACAAGAGAAAGAAGCCAAAGCCAGACACTACCAGCCACCTAGTGCAACTTATGTGGATCACAGACAAATTGCAAAGGAGGAAATCAACAGCCTCTGGAACATTACCCTGGCAAACCTGAACCCATGGAGTGATGGTGCTTGTTCCATGAGGAGTTGATCCTAACCACTGCCGGAAAGAGTACCTGTGGGACAGCCATTTGGTACCAGCGCTGGGAGGAAAACAGGAGCAGCCATGTTGAAACGTCACAACTGGTGACTGGACCAGGAGAACTGGTGTTGGCAAGAGTCTCCAATGATGCTGTGTCTGATGCACTTTGCAGGTGCCACCTATCAAAAATTGAAAGCCCAATTCAATCAGAGTTGGTTTTGTGCTACATTTCCTATAGTTAGTTTACAACATGTCTCTGATTCTTATGCTACACAGACAAGAAAATTCAAAGATTACACTGGCTCCTTCATATGCGGTCAAGTTCTTCAGCTCTCAGTCATATTCTCTATGAAGGGCTCTGTGGATTCTTTAGAATGAATACAAAATAATAAAATAATAACAATAATAGTAATAATAATAATAATAGTTATAATAATGATAATAGTGCTTTAAATAAGTGAAGTTCTGGCAGGTTTCAAGTGCTTTCCCATTCAGTATCAGAACCTCTTATTAATTTTCACAGTCAGAATTAAGAAACAAACTTAGAAAAACCTTTAAGGAAATGGAATTAGAGTTTAGCAAAGAGCCACACAATAATATCTTTCAAATGTAGGAATGGCTTTCACACAGCGAGAAGCTACTTTTCATTTAACAAAGAACAAGGAGAGCCTGGTTTTAGTTGAAACCTGAGGAATTTAGGTTAGATAATATGTTAACTTTTGTTCTCTGGTATTCTTTCCCAGGAACTGTTTTTTAGGTAGGGTAGATACTCATCTTGCTGAGATGCTTTTAAATTTAACCTGAATGCAAAAGATGTAGCAGATGGTCTTTTAAAGACTCTCCATATTCAAGAAGCTGGACATTTAAGAGCTTCAAAAGGAAATTGTACTTTGTCATTTGATGGCCAATTCAATTCTAACAAACATTTCTGAAACACTTGACACATTATTTTCCTATAGGCAATGACCTAATAGCTTTCTCATCCATTTAAACCTACTGGTTGATTTCCTCTCCGAGTTACTGACTACTGTCTACTTTTCCTTCAACTGTTCTCACCTGTTTCCTCTGACCTTTTCATCCCATCCAAGTCCCTGTGAACTCACACTATGTTCTCTGCAATAAAGAAGGGACTTTCCTCTTAAACCATACAGTCCTCTAAGAAAAGGAGGATTATTAACCAAAAGGTCTTGTTCAAATTCCAACAGGGGAAACTGTATTTTGCCACCATATAATTACCCATCATTTATTTAGAAATACTATTTAATATCCCATTCAAAATAAAACCTGTTGCAGAGAAGGCTGCCTCAGAGGGGGCCTGTCTCTTCTAGCACAGAGGAGATGATGTTTCAGAGATGTATGACTAATACTCCTGGGGCAGGAGCCGAGTACATTGGGATCCTTTGGGAATAAAGGTACCTTCAAAGGATCAAAATGATTTTTATTTTATGCGTGAAGTAGACAATCCCATTAGACAGATTTTTTTCCCTCCAGCATTTTGCAGCATCTTCTGAGATTCAGACTCAAGCCAAGAACTGCTTGGTAATATTGTGTGGATGACGCATTACACGGAGATGACTCTGTGACATCATGCCGTCTTGTTCTCAGTAGAGCAACCTGATGTGCCTGCCCTGTACACCCCAGTTCTGTGAGTCACTGCATGATATATTGTCCAGGAAATGCAAAATGATGCTCTTCCTAAAAACTCACGATTAAAAAATTGAGGCTTCCGGCTAGGGAATGTAGAGTGAAAAAAGTTAACTCTCTGGAGGGGCAAGTTCTCATTTCTGTTTTTCTTTTCATTATTGTTTAAGATCCTATAAGGGATTGTGGTTTATAAATAAGTATGACAGGTGGTTATTTTCTTTGGTGTCTTATTGTTACAGAAATGAAGTTTATTTTCCACCAACCAGAACTTCCCACAATGAACAGCTATGCCACTCTTCATCCTAGGAAGCTTTACCATCAAAAATGAATACTGGAGCGCCTGGGTGGCTCAGTCAGTTAAGTGTCTGACCCTTGGTTTCCACTCAGGTCATGATCTCATGGCTTTATGAGTTTGAGCCCTGCATCGGGATTCTCTCTCTCTGTCCCTCCCCTACTCGTGCTGTCTCTGTCTTTCTTAAAATAAATAAACTTAAAAAGAAAGACTTAATATCTATATGCGTATTATGGATACTGAAGACAATTGACTAAATAAGCATACTCACGCCTGAAGAATTCTTCAATACAAAGCAATCCTTATACACACAAACTTACAGTAAATTTTAGCAATGATAAATTAAAAAGGATAATCTACTAAAGAGAAAATTAAAATTTGGTCTTATCCAAATAGTTCCAATCTGAATCAAAAAATCATGTGCTGAACCCCAGAGAGAATTCGAGGTTTAAAAATCTTTTCTCCTTCTGTCTCCACCCTGCAAATTTCAGTAAATAAAATAATTGGTGAACCAAAGATTCAGTGAACAAAAAATGCAGGGAAAAACAGAAACAGCAGAGATTAATCAAGCCAAGATGTTAACAAGGACAGAATCTCTTTCTGGCAAGGCTGACCTTTCCAATCCAGTACATTGTACTCGTCACTCCTGAAGCTTAAGACATCAGGGCAGCCAGACAAATAGCAAGAGCCCAGACCCCCAGGGTTCAAAAGCAATCAGGCAGAGAGCACACATTAAATACCTTCCCTTGCCTCAAAACCACCATTCATCTCCTGTTAGAAATGCACTGTTACTGAGAGAGCAGCATCATTTGGGGCTATGGATGCTACCGGTTTGATTTGGACCAATGTCTGGTTAAATCCCAAGGAAGGATTCAAGAGCCCATGAAGGTGTGGGTTCCATGGAGGAGGGATCACTCCAGGTAGTCACTTCACAGTTAAAGAAACCCCTGGAATTGCTATTGGATTTGGAGGTCAGGCAACCAGGCAGAACCCGAAGGACCCAAAGGACCCAGACGCTCTAATACATCCCCTAGGAATTTTAGTTCTCTCTGTGCCACAGCCCATTTATCTAAGCACGTCTTTTGAAGGAGTCTTTTTTTGGCAGATTTCAGGATTTTTCATATAGACAATTATGTCATCTACATGTAGAGATATATCATTTCTTCATTTCCAATATGTATGCCTTTTATTTCCTTTTCTTGCTTTTTGCACTAGCTAGGATTTACAACACTATGCTAAATAAGAGTGGTGAGAGCTCATGTCCTTGCCTTTTTCCCACGTTTAGGGGGAAAGCATACAGTCTTTCACTATTAACTTTGATGTTGGCTTCAGGATTTTGTAGATTCATTTTATCAAGCTGAGGAATCCCCCACTAGTACTGTTTTTTCTGAGAGGGCTTTTGTTAATTTAAAAAAATGTTGATTTGGGGGGCATCTGGGTGGCTCAGTCTGTTAAGCGCCTGAGTCTTGATTTGGGTTCAGGTCGTGGTCCCAGGATTGTGGGATCAAGCCCCACATCAGGCTCCATGCTAATCCTGCTTGGGATTCTCTCTCTCCCTCTGCCCCTCTCCCCTGCTTGCACACTCTAAAATTTAAAACAAAAAAATTTTATGTTGAGTTTTTTTTTATTTGCATCTACTGATATGATCATGCGATTTTTCTTCATTAGCTTGTTAATATGGTGGATTACATTATATGATTTTCAAATGTTAAACCAGTCTTGAATAACTAGAATAAGCCCCATTTGGTTGTGGTGCATAACTGTTTTTATGGAATGCCAAATTCTCCTTCCAACATTCTATTAAGACTTTTATGTCTATATTCATAGTGCAAATAGGTCCATAGTTTTCTTTTTGTTTTTTGCACAATCTTTGCCTGATTTTAGTATCAGGTATATTGGCTTCACAAAATAAATTGCAAGTGTTCCCTTCTCTTCTGTTTTTGAAAAGATTTGTAGAATTGGCATTAATTCTTTAAACACTTATTAGTATTCTCTAGTGAAAACTTCTGGATCTGGAGATTTATTTTAGGAGGTTATTAATTATGAATTAAAATTCCTGAATAGTTATAGGGACCTTCATATTGGGCCTTGTCTATTTCATATTGGGTGAGTTGTGGTAGTTTGTATTTTTCAAGGAATTGGTCTATTTCACCTAAATTGTCAAATGTATGTATGTAGACTTGTTATTAGTCCTTTATTATCCTTTTAATTTTTGCAGGACCTTTAGTAATATTTCTTGTTTCAGGGCACCTGGGTGGCTCAGTCAGTTAAGCATACCAACTCTTGATTTTGGCTCAGGTCATGATCCCACAATTCGTGAGATCGAGCCCCACATCTGGCTCTGCGCTGACAGCATGGAGCCTGCTTGGGATTCTCTCTTTCCCTCTCTCTGCCTCTCCCCTGCTCACTCTCTCCCTCTGTCTATATCTCTCAAAATAAATAAATACAATAAGTAAAATGTAAAAACTTAAAAAAATATTTTTTGTTTCATTCCTGCTCTTGGTAATTTGCATCTTCTGTTTTTTCTTTATTAATCTTGCTGGACATTTGTCAATTTTAACTTTTTGTTCCATTAGTTTTCTCTTCTTTTGTTTTTAATCTCATTGATTTCTCTATTCTTATCTTTGTTATCCACTCCCTATGCTTGCTTTGGACTTATTTTGCTTTTTTTCTCGGTTCATGAGGTTGAGAACTTATGTTGTTGATTTGAGACTTTTCCTCTTTTTTTTTCCTTAGAATCATTGTTAGTATTTTATTTTAATTTTGTTTGTTTTTCATTTTATTTAAATCCAAGTTAGTTAACATATAGTGTAATAATGGTTTCAGGAGCAGAATTTAGTGATTCATCCCTTACATATAGCACCCAGTGCTCATCCCAACAAGTGCCTTCCTTAATGCCTATCATCCATTTAGCCAACATCCCCCCATCCAACACCCCTCCAGCAACCCTTAGTTTGTTCTCTGTATTCAAGAATCTCTTAAGGTTTGCCTCCCTCTCTGTTTGTATCTTATTTTTCCTTCCCTTCCCCTATGTTCATCTCTTTTGTTTCTTAAATTCCACATGAGTGAAATCATTTGGTATCTTTCTCTGACTTATTTCCCTTAGCATAATACACTCTAGTTCCATCCATGTTGTTGCAAATGGCAAGATTTCATTCTTTTTTATCACCAAGTAATATTCCTTCATGTGTGTGTGTATATACATATATATATATACATATATATATGAAGATGTGGTATGCATACATATATATGTATACTTATATACATATAGATACACACACACACACACACATCTTCTTCTTCTTCATCCTTTCATCAGTCAATGGACATTTGGGCTCTTTCCATAATTTGGCTATTGTTGACACTGCTGCTATAAACATTGGGGTGCATTTGCCCCTTCAAATTAGCATTTTTGTGTCCTTTGGATAAATATCCAGTAGTACAATTGTTGGGTGATAAGGTAGCTCTATTTTTAATTTTTTGAGATGCTTTTCTTCTTTTCTAATGAAAGAAAGCATTAAGTACTATAAATTTCCCTTTAAGTATTGTTTTAGCTATGCCCCACAAATTTTTATTATGTTCTATCTTCATTTTCATCAATTCAATTTCTTTTTACTTCAATATAATCTTTGACCCATGGATTACTTAGAATTGCACTGCTTAATTTCCAAATGCTTGAAAATTTTTCTGTCATTCCTCTGCTAATGATTTCTAGATAATTCCATTGTGTGTACAGAGCACATACTTATGACTTCTATTCTCTTAAATTTGTTGAGGTTTGTTTTATGGCCTAAAATATGTTCTATTTTGGTATATGTTCCATGGACCCTTGGAAAGAATGTATATACTGCAGTGGTTGGGCAAAGCTTTCTATAAATGTCAATTAGATTTTCTTGGATGATGATGTTGAATTCTTCTATATTCTTGCTAATTTTTCTATTTAGTTACTCTATCAACATTGATAGAGGAGTCCTGAAATCTCCAACTATAATTGTGGATTTGACAATTTCTCCTTATAGTTCTATCAATTTTTACATCACATATTTTACAGCTCTATTGTCATATAGTGCATACCCTTTTAGGATTACTATCTTTTCTTGGGAGACTGACCTTTTGTAATTATATAACGTTCCTTTCTGATCCATATTTTCTTTTCTTTCTACTTTGTGACATGAGTATAGCCACTCCTGATTTATTTTGGTTAATGTCTGCATAATACATCTTTTTAATTTCAATGTTTCTATTTTATTATATTTGAAATGAGTTTCTTACAGACATCATATAGTTGGGCTGTTTTTTAACATACTCTGTCAATCTCTGACTTATAGTTGTTATATTTAAACCATTGACATTTAATGTAATTATTGATATGTTGTGGCTTAAAGCTGCCATTATATCTTTTGTTTCTCTTTGTTCTTCTTTTTCCATTTGTTTTCTTGACTGTCTTAAACATTTTTTAGTGTTATAGAGTTTTTTAGTGGTTGCTCGAGGTATTACATTATATATAGATAATTTATACCTCTACTGATACCATGGGGGCAGGGAGGTGGTCTCCTTACCACTGAGGAGTGATGAAAGTCCTAACTCTCCACTAGGTCTCCTCTGACAGCACTCCAGCAAAGGGGTTTCCTTGTTAAAATGTGAAGAAGGTCAGAGTCTTTTCCAGTATGGGTTAAGGTAGGGCCATAGTTTTTCTGTGATGTTTGACTAGAGTAGAGCAATTATTATCTAAAACTTTTCTTCTTAAATAAATAATAAGAATTTTCTGTCTTCCTAAACTGTCCCTCTCCTAGTCTTCTGGCTACAGACAGCAAGCTTCTACTGGAGATTTCTTTGTCTGCATTTGGTGTTTCTAGGTTACTGGCTTATCAAGCTCCAAGTATGAGACTTACGAGACAAAAAGAAGACCCAGGGAATTTACCATTATGCTGTCCTTGAGTACTAAGGTTCCTAACCGTTCTGCCTTCTTCCTTCTACCTTTCATAATCTTCTTATGTGCGTTTTCTATATACTGTCCAGGGTTTGTATTATATTTAACCAAAGAAATAGGGGAAAGTATGTCTATTCCATCTTCCCAGAAGTGCTAAGTGCTTCTTCCTTAGCTGTTTAATAAAGAACACTTAAAAGAATTGAAGGACTATTGGCATGGATGTTTTGAAAAGACAAAGCACCAGCTAGCCATTGCACTGTCATATAAATATATTCATTATCATATAAATATATTTATTGTTAGATAAATATACACTAGTTATCATAAAGTTTAAATTGAACCTTTATTTATTCTGATTATTATCAGAAAATTTGGTTTATCTTTAAGACAAAAAGGAGTTTTCTTGTAATGTGAAATGATTCATTTTAATAATTCAAAAGATTGATCAATTGTAATCTTGATAATATAAATGTTCTTATATGAAAGTACTTTTGTATCAGCTTGTTAATAAATCCTTTAATTTGTGGCAGGTTATAGATAGAGTTTTCAGATTACCTTCTGATAAAAATACAAGCATCTAATAGCAGATAGCAAGAAAGCAACCTGTTTTCTAGCTGGATGAAGCCCCAGCCTCTGTCTTCCTCAATGCTCTAACCATACCTTGTATTTTTTTTCCAGTAACATATGAATTCTAGAGGCAAAATTCAGTTAATCTCTCAATCAGCCTCAAGTGACCAGAATCTTCTAAATTGTAGGAACACAATTATTGTATTCAAGTCTCAGGTACCAACCCCATATGTGAGGGGGAAGGCTTCTGATACCCCTTTCATGCAAGAGTGGGAGAGTGTCTCCAAAATTTTTTAATCAATCATTTCATGAAAATACCCATTAGCATCCCCCTACACATCACAGAGAATTCAACCATTGAGAAATAAAGGACAGGGGGAAGAAAGAAGTAGTGGACAAAGCATTTTACAGTTTTTCCAGAAGTGGAGCAGCTGGTAACTACCGTGTGTTATACAGTCACTTCTTCAAGTCTCTTTGAGTTTCTGAAAGTCATATTAGGGTGGGATAAACACAGCATTCTTTACAAAGGCTGTTTTCAGGCTTTTTAAAAAACTTATATCCTGGTAGAAAATAGGGAAGGATTGTTAAAGCCCACTCATCTGCCTACCACGACCTAGTCCCCTCAAAATGTGGTTCTCAAAATGTGGACCCCATACCAGACTTACTACATCAGAATCTCTAGAATTAAGGTCCAGGACTAGCATATTTAACAAACTTGTAGTAGCTTGGGAGATCTCTGCCTTCGTACTTTGTGGAACATAGTTTGAAAATCACTGTGCTATGGTTAGATTAATAGCATAACACAGAGAGAAAATCAGATCTCTATGGGGAATACTAGGTGGAAACAGAAGCACAAAAGTCTCCAGGCATAGTAAACAATTAAAGGGCAGCCACCACAGGCGGTCCTGGGATCCAGAGCATGAGTGTCAGTCTTTAGGATGCCAAAGACTAAGCCCAGGCCAGGGTGATTTCTATTGTGTCTGCTTCACTGAGTCATAAGGCGAATGGTAATACAGTATAGGAAAAGGTAGGGGAAATTCCCTTTTTTATGAAATAAACTTTCTTAAAAAGAGTAATTTATTGAAACATTTTATATCTTACTTAAACATCTTACTATGGAAACATGACATTTAAAGAGAAATCTATTAGTCAACAAATGCTAATTAATGAAAGGTGAACTTTCTAAAGTTGACACCAATAGTTTAATTGATCAGCATCATCAGCTAGCATCAATCACTGAGGGTACTTGGGTAGCATTCCAATCAGAGAACAGAAGGAAAGGTTTTGGAGGAAGTGTGCTGCACAAAGCCAAATATATGTACAGTAAACAAATACCTATGCTGTCAAAAAGCAAAACAAAACAGTATACCTACAGAGCCCTCATAAGTCAAACCACGGGAAGCAGGCAATGTTAATGTTAACACTGCTTTTACATGAACTGTTTATGCTTTTAACGTTTTCCAGCTTCTCATATTGCTTTTCCTATAGGTAGGGATTTCACAATTTTGTGTGTAAAAGCATAGCAATATTGACTATACTTTCAGTGTCCTAAAAAGAAGCCAGAATGTCCAAGAAGGAATAAATTTTAAAATATTTATTTCCAAAGAACATATAGTGATATAGGGGAAAGTTCTTTATACAATGTTAATTTTTTTTAAAAAGCAGAGGTACAGAACTATATTTCAGTATAATGATGAGTTTGATCCAATTTTGCAAACATATGTGTATATATTTTTATTTTTTTTTATTTTTTTATTTTTTGAAATTTATATCCAAGTTAGTTAGCATATAGTGCAATGGTAATTTCAGGAGTAGAATCCAATGATTCATTCTCTACATATAACACCCTGTGTTCATCCCAACAAGTGCCGTCCTCAGTGCCCCTTGTCCATTTAGCCCATCCCCCCAACCCAAAACCCCTCCATCAACCCTCAGTTGCTCCCTCTCTCTCTAAAAAAACAGTCCCTTATGTTTTGCCCCTTCCCTGTTTTTATATTATTTTTGCTTCCCTTCCCTTATGTTCATCTGTTCTGTATCTTAAATTCCACATATGAGTGAAGTCATATGATACGTGTCTTTCTCTGACTAACTGAAAAAAAGACTCATGGATGAAATAAATGTGCCAATACATTTATTCCAATTTTGGGTGTTAAGGGTATATTATTTTCTACTTTATATTTTTTTGTTTCAAAATTGTCTATAATAAATGTCTATTCATTCTATTAGAAAAAAAGGTTGTCTTTTTCTAAGTGATCAAGCTTCCATTCTCTTGAAATAATTCTACAATCTTGTCTACTTATTCATGTCCTTTTTAGCAATAAAACCATTCCCAACCACCACATATCCTTAAAGCACAAAGACATTGACCCCAAATTTGAACACAAATCATTGAAGCTCTAAAATTCTAGATCTCTCCATATTCCATGCATTGGCACATTTATTTCATCCATAAAGAAGATACAGGGGGGCACCTGGGTGGCTCAGTCAGTTAAGCTTCCAACTTCGGCTCAGGTCATGATCTCACAGTTCATGAGTTTGGGCCCCACGTGCGGCTCTGTGCTGACAAATCAGAGCCTGGAGCCTACTTCAGATTCTGTGTCTCCCTCTCTCTCTGTTCTGTCCCAGTTCACACTGTGTCTGTCTGTCTGTCTGTCTCTCTCTCTCAAAAATCAATAAAAACATTAAAACAAAAAAGAAGATATAGGATAATAAGTAATTTTACCAGATCCTGGTTTGTCTGCCATTTTACCATTCACATTCTGCTGTACTTACATTAGGCTTTATAAAGGATATGTCAAATACTAACAACTGAGACTTCACCTGTTGGAGAGGCATGGCTTGAGGATATAAATCATATATACCTCCTGTTCCTAATATAAGGAAGAAGATTGGCATATGTCATTGGAGACAACATAACAGACAGCTGCTTCTGTGATGCCACCTTTTGCATTAGTCAAAATATTGCTTAGGAAATACTTGTCAGGATAAGACAAGGTTATATATACCGTTACCCACAGGACTGAGGACAGTCACCAAACATATGTGTACAAGACAAAAAAAATTTGCTACATAAAATCTTCATTCTTGAGTTACTCCAGTGGCATATATAGCAAAGAGAGGGTTTGAGATTCAAGAGGGAAAATAGAAAAGGAATTCAAGCTCCAGAGTTGCTCTATAAGAGAGATTAGTGGGTATGAGTCTCATTGGTTCAAGGAGAGGCACATTATGAAACTATAGTTGAACAATTATGGGTCCCAATTATCCCACTTATTACCTTTGTAACCACTGATGAATCACACAATATCTTTGCTCCTCATTTTCCTCATTTGTGAAAGAAGAATTAAAATATTCAAATGGATAAGGTGATTAAGAGAATCACAGGAAGAAATATATGCAAATTATTTGGGTCGTAAGTGTTTGGGTTCCCTACACTTACTAAATGTCCATCAACTGACGAATGGATAAAGAAGTTGTGGTTTATATACACAATGGAATACTACTTGGCAATGAGAAAGAATGAAATATGGTCTTTTATAGCAACATGGATGGAACTGGAGTGTTATGCTAAATGAAATAAGTCATACAGAGAAAGACAGATACCATATGTTTTCACTCTTATGTGGATCCTGAGAAACTTAACAGAAGACCATGGGGGAGGGGAAGGTAAAAAAAAAAAGTTAGAGAGGGAGACAGCCAAACCATAAGAGACTCTTAAAAACTGAGAATAAACTGAGGGTTGATGGGGGGTGGGAGGTAGGGAAGGGTGGGTGATGGGCATTGAGGAGGGCGCCTGTTGGGATGAGCACTGGGTGGTGTATGGAAACCAATGTGACAATAAATTTAATATTAAAAATAAATAAATAAATGAAAACAATTTGAAAAATAAAAAATATTCAAATGGATAGATGATTAAGAGAATCACATGAAGAAATACATGCAAATTATTTGGGTCATAAGTGTTTGGGTTCCCTAGCAAGTTCCCATTCATCTGTGGTCATCTGTGAGGAAGAAATTTAGGCATTTGATTGGTGTCAGGGATTGGGTTCCATGAGATAAAGGTCAGAGGTTGCTACCCAAGGCCACACAGTAGCCTCACAGCAAAAAGAGCAGAAGTCAAGCCTGAATCTTTTAACACTATTTTTTTCCCAACTATAGGTCACAACCTATTAGTGGGATGCACATCAATTTACTGTGCTGTGATTAGCAGTTTTTTAAGTGAAATGGAATCAACTACATTAGAGTTCATCTAATGTGATAAGGGTTAGTTTCATGAAACTCTTGGTTTGGTTTTATATATATGTATATGTTAATGTATGTATGTTGGATTGTGATGTGAAAATATATATTACTGAGGGTCAAGGTCAAACAACTTTGAAAAACACTTCTTTAAAAAAGCCAAGTTTCAAAATCTCAGCCCAAAGGTTCACATCACAGTGATTCAGCGTTTGAAGGAATCAGGATGGGAACTGATTAGGAACAGTATGAGGGCAGAATCTCTAGTGATTGCTGGAAAAGGTTTGGGGTATCCATACTCCCTATATCTATGAATAGTATGTAGTGAGCCAGGCTGACTTATCACAGGCATAGAAGACCCTAAATACTAGAAAGATCTGGTTCCCAGTATGCTGGGGGTTAGCAGTTTCCTTCATATTCTCCAGGGAAATCACTGATCCTCTCTACTAGGGTACCTTGGGTTTTGTTCACCTGCTCTGTGGAACTCCTCATCTGGGACTTGTTTTCTTACCTCCCTTCTGCCATACACACCTTTTAGGACTGAGCCTTGTTCTCATTCTTCCCCACCTCACCTCACTCAGAGTTCTGTGGACTCGACAGCACCTTGTTCTATTCCATGACCAGTCCCCACACTGCCCCTCCCCATTACATCTCATCATTCAGCCCAAAATGGAATTGATTTCCCACAACTCAACTCAGAATCAGAACAGATGAAATCTCTCTCCAACATGAAAACCTTTCAATATTTACATCTTTAAATTTGATTAGCTTATCTTGTGTGTCTTCACCTAATCACCAGAACAGACCATAGAGATGGAGCATGACCAGAAACCTCCTACCTGGAGCACCAGTCACAGATTACTGCTCCAACAGCAAACAGAAGTCTCTTTGTTTATAGTACCTTCCAGCTTATCTCTGCCCACAAGGATCTCATGCACAATTGTCAAGGGTCCCACTGAGGTTCTGATAGCCAATATCTACCAGTGTCCTATAGAAAATTATCTTGATGCCATTTCAGGCTACCAAAAATGCCAAAAATACTATGAGGAAGTCGTGGAATGGTTTGTTAAAAATCCATTTATAACACACAGAGAGAAAGAAGAGAAAAGTGATCAGGGTAATTTAACACATTTAGATAGGGTACAGATAGGGTAGAAGAGCCTCACTGCTTGAATTCTGGGTTAGCAATGTCCATTTGTCTTCTCTCTCTCTCTCTCCCTCCCTCTCTCTCCCTCTGTTAATAGAAAGGACTGCCCACATCCACATCCCCACCCCGGCCTAGAAAAGAAGAGATGAAGGGGAAAAGCTTCCCTCACAACTATGCTGGAGAGAGGAGGAGAAAGCCAACAATTAAGTAATTTCAACAGTCTGGAATTACTTTTATATTGCATGTTGTGTACATATCCTCCATTAATTTTCACAATCTTGAATTTCCTTATTTCCATCTGGTATTATTTATCTTATTTTATTCTAGATTCCTTCAGAATTCAGACACACTAAGGTGTTGAGAAACAACTTTCCTCAAGCTTAGTGGCCAGCTTTCATTCATTGTGTGAAAATTAACACACCAGAATCCCCGTTCCTCCCAGAATCACACCATTCCCATAATCTCAGTGGCCTTGGGCTTTTCCTTCTGGGCTTCCCTGCTAATGGGCCTGTTGGGCTGCCTAGGACTAGGCTTCTGGGTCTTCTGGCACCTTAGTGCCATTTACAGTGTTCTATCCCCACTCCTGCTGTCTTAAGATATGCCTTGGCTTCTTCCAGGACAGCCACTTGCTACTGCCAGCAATTTACCAGTAACTAGCAGCAATTAGCAGCAGCCTGAGTTAACATACTTTAGAAGCAACTCAGCAAACTCGGAGAAATCTCAGAATTTTGGAGAATGGCTGACCTTTCCCCATCCTCCAGCTGCAGAGAGAAGCCTTACACCTATCTCCTCAGAATTCTAAAGAGACTGCTAATGTACACTAGATCTTGTAAACTCACAAGGAGCCATTCATTTTTTGGGTCTGCAACATATCTTTCCAGAGCCCCCTCCATGAAACATGGGCTTAGGCCATGCCAGATGGCAAGTGACTAGCTTCATGCTATCCTCAGTGATGAAGGTTCAGAATTCATTCACCTTGAGCTTCTTCCACCAATAAATAGCACCAAAGGATTTCACAGGGGCAATGTTCAGAGGTGGCTCATGAAAAAGAATCGTAATACCCTCATTATTCCATCCAAGACATAGATGGGCTGTGCCCACCATCCAGTACTCAGAAATCAAACTCTGCTGAAAAACAAGACATGGGCATTAGTGTGGAACTGCTCGTCATCTCCTGGAGAAAACCAATCAGCAATCTATCTACGTATTATTAAAAACAAACAATTATTGAGCCTCTCCTATATTCCAGACACAGTGCAGACACTGGTATTCAGACCAAAGAGTTCACAGGTTGGAAGGAGAGAGAATGAGAGATCTAAGTAGACAGTTACTACAGGAAGCACTGGGTTCTGGAGAAGCTTATAAGAGGACATCAGGAAAGGCTTCCTGAGAAGCTGATGCTCAAACCGAGCCTTAAAGAACAAACAGGAGTCAGCAGGGCAGAGACAGCAGAGGGCACATCATGTGCAGATGGTCTGAGATAATGAGAAAACCTGGGACACTTGGGGAGCTGTACTTTTAGTTCAGCCAGTAGGTCAGGGAATGAGATAGGCATGATGTGGCAAGAGGTGAGACTGCAGAAGAAGAGTCAATGGAGGCAAAAGTCTAGAGGTTCTTGGTGAATTCCAAGGTTCTCCCAATCACAATCTCTATTTTCTTAAAAAAGAGTCATGAAAGAATGGAATTCTAGGCATAGAAGAGAAGTGGGATATCAACTAAGGTCACCTATTTTATACACAAGTAAGCTAAGGCCCACAGTGGTCAAATGAGGATAAGAGGCAGCACACTGAGATGATGGGATGATAGCATCATATGTATAGCACATATGTATAACATCTTACAGTCCACCAAGCTCTTTTACTTATCACATATCAAAGATGGAGGGAAATGTGCACAAGTTAAAAGACCTAAGTTGTCAGCATGCCTCAATCACTGCCTGGGACAAGTGATCCTCAGTAAGTCCTTTTATGGCTCTGGATCTCATTTTCACATCTACTGGATGAAGAGGCTGGATCAGTAATGCTTTTTCCAGTTCTAACACCCCACGTTTCTAAAAGCCGGTACCACCACATCTTTACTGCCATATTAGAAAAAAATAACTTCTCCTACAAAGGCCTAGAGTTATAATTTTCTGAAGGTTTCAAGAAGGATCTAACCCGTATTTCTAATAATAATCCATTTCCTGCTTAAATCAACTGGTCACAAATAATCTCACATCACCCTTATTAAAAATATCTCCAATTAAACCAAGAAACAAGTTGCCTCCATAAACTCTGGAAATCCATCTGAAACCAAAAGAGCCATTATTGCACTCCACACTGAAAGTGTTTCCTTGCAAACAAAGTGCCCAAAATTATAGCTTTCTTTCTTTTTTAGTTTAAATTTAGGCACTGAAAACCCACAGGGACATTCTATAATAAAGAAATGAATATGTCGCACCTTCTGCCTTTCTCATCATCTATTATTAAAGACATTTGCAGGAGAGCAGGCTCACATTGCTTACGAATCCATCCAGGCCTGCTGCTAATTCTCATTATGAGGTAAGGAGCACAATCTGAGAGGTCCTTCGTCTTTTGGAGAGTGGAACAATGTAGCTGTCAACGCAAAGATTGAAGACGCAGGTGGGCACGACTCAGCTGGAGCAAAAGGATGCAACAGTGACCATGTTTCATGCAATGACCTGAAAAGCAAGAGAAGAGAAGAAAAACACAAATGTAATTTGCTAAGTTTCTTGGCAATGGTTTTAAAATTGGAGTTCTGTGCTTCAAGGCACTGTGCTCTAGTGTGGGATCAAACATGGAAAAGCTCAGCCTGTCCTCAAGGAGTTTACAAGGAACAGGAGATGAAAAATGAAAAGTAGAAGGCAGCAAGAGATGGTATCATGAGATCAGAAGGTGAGTTCAGAGAGGAGAGAAATCATATCCTGGCCGATCAGTGAGGCTGCAACCATCTGGGGCAGGGTAGGGCTGTGGCAGGAGGTAAGTGCCACCTGTCTGAGCCACCCTCCCCTCCTCTCACCCTGCACTCGGACTTCACTTCACAATTCCCTCCATGGCATCATCTGGATTTCCTTCTTTCCTTCCTCTCCTTCTTTCACCTGTTCATTCTGTATCTCCTCCGCTAAAATGCAAGTTCCATGAAAGCAGAACTTTGCCTCGTTCTCTTCAGTGCCTAGAATAGTGACTGGCAAGTAACAGGTACTCAATAAATGGTGGGAAGGTAAGGCAGGCATCCAGGAAATAAGGGGGGGGGGGGGAAGGTAAGATACAATCCACAGCAATGAATCCATGTCCCTGCTCATCTTTACCTCACATCCTATTCACATTTTAAAGTTTGATGTAAATTACTTCCACTGAGAGATCTGCCCCTACTGCCTTTAGCGCACCCAAGTCTTAACTTGGCCCAAAATTCTTTTACAGTCCTGTGTCTGGCCATTCCCCACCACACATCCCACCAAACTGCACAATTGTTTGTACACGCCATGTCTTCGCCCCTGCTGTTCCCTGCACCTAGAATAGCATCCTTCTTGTACCTTTCTCTGCCAGATAAACTCCTACTCTTTCTTCAAAACACAATGTAGCAAGTTAGCAATATCTAACAAAATGTTAAATATGCACTCCTTTTGATCCATCTACCCACTTCAGTAAATGTATGCTTGAGGTTTTCCTGCACAGGGCAAATGTTAGCTCTTCTAGAAAGTTCTTTCTGTATGCTGAGGCCAGGCCACAGGCTCGCCCATGTTTCAATAGCACAAATAATACCCCTTTCATATATCATTTATCCCACAAACGTGTAACTATTTGTTTACAAGGTGTTCTCCTCATAGCAAACCTGAGCAGCTCATGAAATTTACACTCATATGGGTAGACAGACAAAAATGTAAGAAAGCAAATAAATACATAAATAGTACTTTCAGATAAAAGCTGAAAAAAGGTGGATAATGCGATCTCCAAATAAGGAATAAGAATCTCCCTTTTTACTTACTGTGCACTTGTTGTGTATCAATGGTTGACACATGTTTAAATCTAAATTCTCTTCTAAATGTCTGTACTATGCACTTTGATATTCTATGGTATGTTGCAGTCACACAGGTCCTGTCTGCTCAAGTGTGCTATCAGATTACAGCAGGCAAAAGCCAAATCCTATATGTCTTTTGCCTACCCCATGTCACGTAGCATAGGTAGAACAGCAGGATTACAGTTACTACCTGGTTGGTCATAGAAATAAATTAAAGCACAGGTGCTACTGACAAGATCCATGAATAAAGAGATCAAACCCACGAATCCAAAAATGGAAAATGCTCACTGTTAACTTCACTAGAGATCTGTGCCTGGCCCCTGACTAGCTCATTAAAAAACAACAAAAAACACTGAGGCTGTGGATCAGTATAACTCTAATATGTAATCTGAATTTACTGTCTATAAAGTGAATTTGTGACGTATAAGAATCTTTATTTTGAAGGAGTACAGAAACCTACAGGAAGTGAATCATGCATAGTCTCTGATTTCTATACCCTCTATTTTCTGTTTTATGGCAGCCTCATAAGGGAATAACTGCTACCATTAGAAGAGGAAGGAAAAGGAAGAGAATCACACACATAATTAGTAAGAATGAACAGGCATGTCACAGATTGGGAAAAATTATCACAAAACATATATATATGGAGGGGCCCCTGGGTGCCTCAGTTGGTTGAGGGTCTGACTCTTGATATCAGCTCAGGACATAGCTCACAGTTTTTGAAATTGAGCCACATGTCAGGCTCCCACTGACATTCCTGCTGAGAGAATCCCTAATTGGGATTCTCTCTCTCTCTCTCTCTCTCTCTCTCTCTCTCTCTCTCCCCCTCCCTCCCTCCCTCCGCCCCTCTCCCCTGTTCATGCTCTCTCTCAAAATTAATAAATAAACTTAAAAGGACATATATATGGAATATTATTGCACATGTACAAGATGGGAAAAATTTTTAAAAATCTGACATTAAGAAATGTTTTCAAGAATGTGGCCCATTGGAAAAAATAAAAGAATGTGGCTCACTGGGAACTCTCATCCATTGCTGGTAGAAGTGCAAATATATCCAGCTACAGTTGATTCTCATTATCGGGAGTAGTTATGTTCTATAAAGTTGCCACAAACACTGAATTAGCAAATGGTGAACCCACTGCTCCTGGGGGAAGGAAAGGAATAGTTCCCTGCAAGTCTCTAGTCACAATGTTTTTGTCAACCAATCAATACATAAACTTGTTTTATGTGTGTTTCTGTTCAAAGACACCTTATTTAATATATATTGTTGATTCACCAACATTGAATTCATGGCTAATAGCACTATAACTAATGCCTAAAGGAAACATCTAAAACACATATTTTCTCTGTAAGGCATATTATAGCTTTCTTGTGCTTAGGAATACTAGACAGTACTTCAGCACTGCATACACTTGGGGGCCATTTTAAATGGTGAAATCAATGAAAAGCACAAAAATATGAAAAACTTGGCACTAACAGACATATAAAGGATACTTGTTTATAGTAAGAGGGCTGAAACAAGAAGGCACTGTCACCTTATTTAGCCTCAGCTGGGAGTGTGCACAGTGGCAACTCAAAATATTTTACCACCCTGCACCTGTCTGTAATTCACCATGAAAACAGCAGGAGTATAGACTTTGGAGTTACAGATGAATTCTGTCAAGTAGGAGAAATCATAAATGCAGACTCTGCAAATAAGATAAACTGTACTTTGGAAAAGAGCATTTATAATAATTATTATAAATCAATTTAATTATGAGCATGCACTGTAACCCAGCAATTCCCTCCTAGATGTAAACATTATAGAAATCGTGTAAAGGCACCTGGGTGGCTCAGTCAGTTGGGCATCTGAGTTTGATTCAGGTCATGATCTCATAGTTCGTGGGTTCGAGCCCCACATTGGGCTCTGTCTGTGCCAACAGCTCAGAAGCTGGAGCCTGCTTTGGATTCTGTGTCTCCCTCTCTCTCTGTCCCTCCCCTGCTCGCTCTCTCTCTCCTCTTAAAGATAAATAAACATTAATTTTTTTAATAGATTAAAATTAAAAAATAAAAGAAATCCTTGTAAGTGTTCAGCAGAAGATATATACAGATTTATTTGTAATATATCATTCATAATAGACACAAACTGAAAACAACCTAAATACCCATCCTTAGTAGAATGGGTAAATATATTGTAGAACAGTTACATAACTGCAATACCATACAGCAATTTTTTTTAAACTACAATTGCATGCAACAATACAAATGACTGTCACTAGTGTAGAATGAAAGATAACATGCAAATGTAGTGTAGAATGAAAGAATACTCACTGCATGATCCCATTTTATAAAACACAGAGTTTTTAATACTTCATTTTTTGTTGAAGAATACAAACAGGTGTGATTCTATAAAGAAAAGCCAAATGGGAACCTGGGTGGCTTCACTCGGTTAAGTGTCCACCTCTTCATTCGGCTCAGCTCATGATCTCATGGTTAGTGAGAAGGAGCCCCACACCGAGCTTTTCGCTGAGAGCATGGAGCCTCCTTGGGTTTCTTTCTCTCTCCCTCTCCCCATGTGTTTTCGCTTGCATGTGTGCACTCTCTTTCTCTCTCAAAATAAATTAAAAAAAAAAACATTTTTGGGGGTGCCTGCGTGGTTCAGTCAGTTAAGTGTCTGACTTCAGCTCAGGTCATGATCTCACAGTTCTGAGTTGGAGCCTGGTGTCAGGCTCTGTGCTGACAGCTTGGAGCCTGGAGCCTGTGTCAGATTCTGTGTCTCTCTCTCTGCCCCTACCCCACTTACACGCACACACGGCGCTGTCTCTCAAAAATAAATAAACATTAAAAAAAATTCTCTCAAAATAAATAAACATTAAACATTTTTTTTTAATTTTTTTAATGTTTATTTATTTTTGAGAGAGAGAAAGAAAGTTAGGGGCAGGGAGGGGTAGAGAGAGACACACACACAGAATCCGAAGCAGGCTCCAGGCTCTGAGCTGTCAGTACAGAGCCTGACATGGGGCTTGAACTCATGAGCCACAAGATCATGACCTGAGCCAAAGGCAGACGCTTAACCGACTGAGCCACCCAGGCACCCCATAACATTAAAAAAATCTTTTAAACACATTTTCAAAAAGGCAAAACTACTACAATTATTTGAACTATGCACATAGGTTTATATACATTGTTCTGCATATATGGTATACTTTATAATAAAAAGAAAATTTTAATGTTTTTTAGAAGGGTCAGAATGCTCCCCAAGTAAGATTTCTATATGAAATGGGCAAAGGAAGGCAAGCAAGACCTATCTGCAAAGAGGCTTTTTAGCTTTTCCCAATGATTACCACTTTAATAAGAGCATACATCAATTCATTTGCTTTTTCTTAATATTATATTTGAGTTGGAGGGCTTTATTTATCTCACAATTAAATAAGCAAAAGCTGTAATGAATACAATGTATTTACACCCATCCATGAAATGGAAGTAACCAAATGAGATTATATTGGTCAATCCAGTAACTAATACTGAGTTTTTTGGTTTAAACTAGCAGATGGGAATCATGAAGTTAGACAAAACCATATCTAAGCCACAAAAGTTAATGCATAAAATTGTATCTGGTAGAAGTACCTAGAACCTTCTACATAGAAGTGTACTCGTGAGATCTCTAAGCACCTTGGAGAACAAATACAAAAAGTTGAATTGTCTACGCAACATCAAAGCCACAAAGTGTAAAACAAAATAATCGTCACAGTAACCAACTTTTCTATAGGATGTATAACTTCTTTTTTGATCATGACATTCAGCGGATTCACCTTTCATCTATTAATCCAGAGTCCATCACTTGCCCTACACAGATGAGTGACCTTGAATTAATCATGTAACTTCTCAGGTGTCTAGTTTTCTCATCTTCAGTACATACGGTGTGGGCCAGAAATCTCTAAATTGCTTTCCAGTACTAACACTGAAACTTGGAATGAAATGTTTTTATTTTGTTTTTTTTTTTTAGGGTTTTTTTTAATGTTTATTTTTTAGAGAGAGACAGAGCATGAGCAGGGGACTGGCAGAGATACAGGGAGACACAGAGCCAGAAGCAGGCTCCAGGCTCTGAGCTGTCAGCACACAGCCTGACACAGGGCTTGAACCCAGGAACTAAGAGATCATGATGTGAGCTGAAGTGGGATGCGTAACTGACTGAGCCACCCAGGCGCCCCTTGAGTGAAATGTTTTTAAAGGAGAATCCTTCACCTTAATGCTCAACCTGCGTTGACCTGCATTTAAATGATAAATGCCCTGACAACCAAAGAAAATAATATAATCAAAAGGCAATCGGGGGCACCTGGGTGTCAGTGGGTTAAGCTTGTGACTCTTGATTTCAGATCAGGTATTGATCTCAGGGTTGTCAGTTCAAGCCCTGCACTGGGCTCTGCACTAGGCATGAAGCCTACTTTAAAAAAAAAAAAAAAAAACAATCAGAATTGCAAAGGAATTATCATAATTTTAATCTCCCTTATGTAAATTGACCTAAAATACAGGTTGTTATCAATAAATCCCTCAGCATGTAAAACAAGAACTCAGACCTTAGGGAACAAAAAGCAGGACATGATTAAATTGAAAGTACATTTGATAGTACAGTCACTCCACAAAGTTTCTGAAGGGCCCTTATCCAAGCTGTTTCTCACTGCCCCTTGTGACCTTCATAAAGTAATTCATTAGGCTTTGAGAAGTGCAGGTTGACATTTGTAATATGTGTTTCAGGTTATAATATGTTGCTAAATGTGAAAAAATAAAAGCAATGATCTTTAATTCAAATAGATCCATAAGCATATCCAATTGCCTGTTTTGCCTGCTATAACAGCTACAAGATTACGAGATTTTTCACCTTGTACATAAAGCATTAGTAGGTGAGGGGCGCCTGGGTGGCTCAGGTCATGATTTCACAGTTTGTGAGACTGAGCCCTGCGTAGGGCTCTGTGCTGGGGGCTCTGTGCTGGCGGCTCAGAGTCTGGAGGCTGCTACGGGTTTAGTGTCTCCCTGTCTCTCTGCCCCTCCCCGCCCCCTGTGTCTCTCAAAAATGAATAAACATTAAACAAAAAAAAAAGCATTAGTAGGTGATTAGGTCAGGAGCCTCGAACAGCCAAAATGGTTAACTCAATCACTTCCCTATTAGCACAGGTCTATGGGTCCTGGCCTTCAATTTTGCGTCTGGGTGAAGAGCTTATGCTTTTGAACTGCAATCTCTGTCCTCTGCTGCCAGTGCATCCAGCAAGTAAGAAAACTGATTTTTTTAAGGGCTTTTGTGGAGACTGATGTTAAATCTGCTCTGCAGTTTTAATAACAGTTAAAATTGAAGAGCAAATGATCTTATGAACATTTGGGACTTGTTGAAATCCTCTCTCTCCAAATTTGAAATTCTTCAGCACACTAAGCCCTACTCTGTCCCAGAAGTCAACTACCCTAGAAGAGTCCTGATGGGATTCTTTATTTCATTAAGAGGAAAAAAGATATTCCTAATCTTCCATTTCAAGAATGATGCTCGCTAACATCTGCTGAGTGCTCACAGCGCTAGGCACTGTTAAATGGTTTACATGCATAATTTCTTTTAAAACTTGTAACAAGTCCAAGTAGCTAATACTGTCATGATCCTCACTTTGTGGATAAGGACATGAAGGACTGAGAGGTAAGTAATTTGCCCAGGATCACATAGGAAGTACTGGGTCTAGGAATGGAACCCTGGAATCCAGACACAGTGCTGCAATGCATTTCTTTTCAAAAACATCTCTATACATTGTTGTCACATTCTTCCTTCCAGTACTGTATCATAGTAAACACCATTTAGGTTACCTTCACAGCCCCGGTAACCCTCTTCTTCTGAGAACTGCCTACACACACACACACACACACACACAGGCAGAATCTTGCCAACACTCACCTACTATGTTACTTCACCTTTTTTATCAGAGCTGATTGAATCATGAGTGGACACGTGACCTAGGTTGGGCCTGTCAGAATCTTTCTCTCAAGAATTCAAACTGAAAGTGCTAGTGTGGAAGCATTAGGAGCTGTCAAGTTAATGGCCAAATTCTCTAGTGATCAAGTTGGTGAGGTTCCCAGAGCTGCCTGGCTTAGCCCCTTTCTGTGTCCTTATTCAGTTTTCCTAGAATTCCATGAAGTTTCTTCTCATGAATCTAGGTTGCACAAGAGTGGTAACTAAGACATAGTCATTTTCAACATCTACTATGTGACAGGCACATAGATAGAAACTTAGTGGGTGGAAATAATGAAGCAACAGAAAGAGAAATAAACTGATCCCATTTACAATTGCACCAAGAGCCATAAAATACCTAGGAATAAACCTAACCAAAGATGTAAAAGATCTGTATGCTGAAAACTATAGAAAGCTTATGAAGGAAATTGAAGAAGGAATATGAAGGAATTGAAGAAGAACACAAAGAAATAGAAAAATATTCCATGCTCATGGATTGGAAGACTAAATATTGTTAAAATGTCAGTACTACCCAAAGCAATCTAAAACATTCAATGCAATCCCAATCAAAATTTCACCAGCATTCTTCTCAAAGCTAGAACAAATTATCTTAAAGGTTGTATGGAACCATAAAAGACCCCAAATAACCAAAGTAATACTGAAGAAGAAAACCAAAGCGGGAGGCATCACAATCCCAGACTTAGCCTCTACTACAAAGCTGTAATAATCAAGATAGTATAGTATTGGCACAAAAATAGACACATAGATCAATGGAATAGAATAGGGAACCCGGGATTGGACCCACAAATGTATGGCCAACTACTCTTTGACAAAGCAGGACAAATGGAAAAAAGACAGTCTCTTTGGCAAATGGTGGAGAACTGGACAGCAACATGCAGAAGAATAAAATTGGACCACTTTCATACACAAAAATAAACTCAAAATGGATGAAAGACCTAAATGTGAGACAGGAAACCATCAAATCCCTAGGAGAGAAAACAACAACAACCTCTTTGACCTCAGCCGCAGCAACTTCTTACTCGACATTTGTCTGAAGGCAAGGGAAATAAAAGCAAAAATGAACTATTGGGACCTCATCAACATAAAAAGCATTGGCACGGCAAAGGAAACAATCAACAAAACTAAAAGTCAACCGACAGAACAGGAAAAGATATTTGCAAATGACATATCGGATAAAGGGTTGGTATCCAAAATCTATAAAGAACTCACCAAATTCCACACCCAAAAAACAAATAATCCAGTGAAGAAATGGGCAGAAGACATGAATAGACACTCTTCTAAAGAAGACTTCCAGATGACCAACAGACACATGAAATGATGCTCAACATTACTCATCATCAGGGAAACACAAACCAAAGCCACACTGAGATACCACATCACACCAGTCAGAGAGGCTAAAATGAACAAATTAGGAAACTATAGATGCTGGAGAGGATGTGGAGAAATGGGAACCCTCTTGCACTGTTGGTGGGAAGGCAAACTGGTGCAGCTGCTCTGGAAAACAGTGTGGAAGTTCCTCAAAAAATTAAAAATAGAACTACCCTACGACCCAGCAATAGCACTGCTAGGAATTTATCCAAGGGATACAGGAGTGCTGACACATAGAGGCACATGTACCCCAATGTTTACAGCAGTGCTTTTATGGAAAGAGCCTAAATGTCCATCAACTGATGAATGGATAAAGGACATGTGGTTTATATATACAATGAAATACTACTTGGCAATGAGAAAGAATAAAATCATTCCATTTGCAGCAACGTGGATGGAACTGGAGGGTATTATGCTAAGTGAAATACGTCAGTCAGAGAAAGACAGATACCATATGTTTTCACTCATATGTGGATCCTGAGAAACTTAACAGAAGACCATAGGGGAAGGGAAGGGGAAAAAAAATAGTTACAGAGAGGGAGGGAGCAAACCATAAGAGACTCTTAAATACAGCGAACAAACTGAGGATTAATGGGGGATGGAGGAGAGGGGAAAGTGCGTGATGGGCATTGAGGAGGGCACTTGTTGGGATGAGCACCGGGTGCTGTATATAAGCCAATTTGACAATGAATTATATTAAAAAAAAGAAAAAAGAAACTTAGTGAGTGAGCAAGACATTAAAACTAAGCACACAAATAAATATATAGTTACCAGTTGTAAAAGGTGCCACAGCAAAAAAGTGTGGGTGCTCTTAAAGAGGGAATTACTTTTGTCATAAATGAGATAATATACGTAAAGCACTTAGCATAGGGCCTGGTTCCTAACGGGCTCTCAGTGTATGTATATTCTTTGGCCAAATTCTCTCTAAATAATAAATAATAGTTCTGGCACAACATCTTCCTGGTTGAGGCCCATATCCTGCCAAACTGTTCTAATTGAGTACTAATTTACTCCCTGTCTCTGGTTTTGGCTGCCAAATTATTATTCCCAAAATACCCTTTTATTATGCTGCCTATTTGTAACCCATGCCAAAGAATTTGGACTCTTTCCTGTAAGCCAGCTGTGAGGTCTCAGATGGGAGAAATGCAGGTAAGCAGTTTTCTTGGTTACCTGCCTCCCTCCCTTACTCCAAGGGAAAATAAAGGTGCCGCTACCATGGGGGTGAGAGGGCACATGAAGAATGAATGATAGGTAGGCCACTAAAGCACTCATAATTTCTATCAAATTAAATAAGCAGTGCAGCAATCCAATCTGCCCAGATAAATTTTGGCCAATGAGGGACAGAGGAGGAAAGGAGACAGTAGCTCTGAGGTAAACCCTTCATTCTTCAGCACTGGAAAGAGTGCTTTGATCACTCGGAGGAAACGTCTCTGGAGATGGTCACTTCAATAAAAAAGTTCAACCATCTGTTCCATCTTCCTTGCCAGAGCTCCAGTGGATATCTGGGTGTTGGAGACATTGTCTTTGTGGAGCAGGGGGAGATTCAGTCCCCCAGGTGCTACTCTGCCATCCATTCTCTCCTCCTACTCCTCTCCCTTCTTCCCTTTCATCTTATTCCAATGCATGTTGTGACATTTAATGTGGCTACACAAGATAACAATCCAATGCATAGTATTATGCACAAGGACCTAGCTGATTTACAATGGGAATTATAGCTGTAGGAAATAGGGTTTATTCTGGAAAGAATAATGAAAGCATAAAAACTTTATTTTATGAATCATACTACCCTATGTGGAAAGCAAAGTAAACCTTATGGAAAACTCTTTATATTCATAAAACCAAATCCAATCTGCCCCTGAAGGAGAGTGAGTTTGATGGAATACATTGCTTTTTCCAGGGAAACACTACGATACCCATTAAATGGCAACTTTGAAATGACCTAGGACTTAGGAAAATTGCTTACAAACTAGCAATTAAATGTAAACTTCCTTGCCTGCCAGCTTTTTTCTCCCTCCAATTTTAAAATATAAGTTAAAAGAGACCCTTAGAGAAAGTTCAGCAGATAAGGCAGAAGTAAAACAACATTTTCTACCTCCACAGTGCCAGATGACCCAATCAATTTAATTTGTGCTGGGCACCTCTCAACCTGAGTCCAGGAACTTCTACTTTCCTGCTTATCATCACATGAATTCTGGCCAGGACAAAGGGTACTTGTCCATGGAATTATTGGGTTTGGATGCCAACTGTTGGGCCTGCCTGCCTCTCTCCTATCATTGATCCTCGCATTTCTCAGGAGGCCAAACGGAAAGGAGCTAATAAAATTCTCAGAGATGTTTTCTGGTTGATGATAATTTCAAAAGCCATTGTGCAAATTTTTCCCCCATCCTTAAAGTCCTGGGGGCATGAAAGAATAAAGTGGAAACTAACTTTTAGAAAGGATGAATGGTATTCAGAGCAGACTTCAGAATAAACTACATTTTTGAATCTGAGAGCAGGAACCATTTATTCAACATTTATTGGGCCAGGAACCTGACTTGGAGCTAAGTATTCAAAGGTCGATACCACAGGACTGCCCGGGTGGCTCAGTTGGTTAAGTGTCCGACTTCAGCTCAGGTCATGATCTCATGGTTCTATGAGTTTGAGCCTCACGTTGGACTCTATGCTGACAGCTCAGAGCCTGGAGCCTGCTTGGGATTCTGTGTCTCCCTCTCTCTGCCCCTCCCCTGCTTGCGTGCTTGCTCTCTCTCTCTCTCTCTCTCTCTCTCTCTCTCTTTCAAAAATAAATAAACATTTAAAAAATTACAAAGGTCAGTACTACACAGTATTTGTGCTTAGGGAACTGCTACTCCAGTAGAAAGACAACCATTTTAAGTATTTTCAGGAACAATGCAGGTTTATATAAGACTGAAAAATATATTTGCTATTTTGATGCCTAGTAGCCACCACCCTTCTGATATTAGCACCCAATTTTGCCTCCTCCACTGGAGCCAGTCTGGATGTAATAATTCAGTCATGGTATTATGTCCAAAACCAAACTAAGTCAACTGGACACCAATCTCACTGAAAATTATGTACAAGGTGCTATGGAACAACAAAAAAGGATTCATAACTCAGCCAGGAAAGATCAGGAAAGGCTTCCTGAAGTAAGTGATGCTAGATTGGAGTCATGATGGCCAATCAAGAGTTAGGGAAACAGGGTCAAAAATAATGCACAAAAGAAAAGATACATGGGGAGAAACAAGAACAGCACAATGGAGACAAACATGTATAATTTATTCCAAAAAAATGTTTGAAAATAATACTAATGTTCAGGCCTCACCCTACACCTACTAAATAAAAATCTTTGTAACTGAGACCAGGCACTCGTCTTTTCTAAAAGTCTCCCAGATTAATTGCAGCTAGAGAACCAGCACACCAAACCATAAAAGACAAATAAATACTTGTACCTACACAGTGGACCTTGTATTCTGGTCCCAGACTTCACTTTCCACTTATTTTTCCACCTCTTGGCCCTCTTACATTTTTTTAAACCAACAATACTAAATTTCTTATAGATATTCAAACATGTCATGCCTCCCTGACTATTTACACAGGCTCCTCCTTCCTCCAGCCTCCAGGAGGCTGCCCTTCTCCTGGTTGGATATCTGGCAAGTTGTCATTCTTTATGGCCAGCTCAAAGCCTAACTTCCCTGGAAAGCCTTTCCTGACTCCACCGCAGATGGAGGAGCTTCTTCCTCTGTCTTTCCCCAACACCTATCCTTACCTCCACTGAAGTGACCATCTTACGGTCTTATAACACTTTTCACATCTCCCTCCACATTAGACTCAGAGCAAGGATCTTGTCTTATTTTTGTATCTCTAGCCTAGTACATATGATTGCTACCCAACAAATATATGTGAAAATACAGCAGGGAGGAAGGAATCCACCTACCTCCTTCTTCTGATGGCTACTGGTATACTAGACACCATTTCTTCCACTCAAGTAAAAAGGCTTAAGGTCTTTAGAACTCCTTTTCAGAGCAGTCATGCAAGAAGAACCTTTGTTTAAATACGGAAATAACCAGCTACTCCTATTTCATTTTGATATCTTTGTAGAAACTCAAAGTTGAGGAGGTAGAACAGACTGTCTTGGGCCAGGTAATCTTTTCAATGTTTTATATAGCCACCCGTTGGTCTTTGCCAATGTTGGAAAATACACAAGAATGAAGAAATCAACAGTCTGTCTCTTCACCTAGATCATAGGCCCCTTGAGGACAAAAGCCGTTGTTTATTCACTTTGAATTTGAATTCACAGGTCATAACAGAGTGTCTGGTTTAGAAGAGAAACTCAATAAATGTGTAGAAATAAATCTGTCAATAGCCCCTGAGGTTGGGGTCCCCGCTGGATCACTCTGGAACAACAGATGAAGTCTGCGTCTGTGCATAAATCATCCCCTTGCATCATTTCTCCAGTCAAGACTTTAAGGATCCTGGGTTCTTATCCCAGCTCTGCCACTTACTGGCCATGTGACCATGGCTTCTTCACCTTGCTGACCCTCAGTTTCCTCAGCTAGGTAGTTCTCACTCAAAGTCTTTTATGCAATTGCAATCAGACAGTGACTGGGCTGGAAACACCTTGAAGGCATCCTCATTCACAAATCTGGCAATTAATGCTGGCATTTTAGTGGGATATAATCTGGGCTATCAGCTGGAATACCCTACATGGGGCCTTTGCATGTGACCTGGGCTTCCTTACAATGAAGTGGTCGGGTTTCAAGAACAAGTGACCCAAGAGAGCAAAGTAAGTACATGGCATTTTTATGATCTAGTTTTGGATGTCACATAGTATCATTTCTGCTGTACTCTATTGGTCAAGGCAAATCACAAAGGTCCACCCAATTTCAGGGAGAAGGGATACTACCACCCTGTGAGAACAGCATGTGGGATGGAAAATACTGGGTAGTTATCTTTGAAAATTGCCACCTACCTAGGATGACTATGCATATAAAATGAAACAGTGATAGAAAGTACTTACTTAGCCCAGTGCCTGGCACATGGTAAGTGCTCAATAAACAACAGCTATAGGTATTTTTGTAGTAGTATTGAAGTGGTCCTTTCACTTTCCACCTGTGCCACAGGAACCACATAGAGTATCACCTGCAGGTGAGCTGTGTAATCACATGGCCACAGAAGGTCACATCACCAATAAGTGACAGAGCCAGGTTTGGAGCCCATCTATGTGGCTCCAGAGTCTGCCCTCTTAATCTCTACATCATCAAATCCCTCTTTTGGAATGGTTGTCTCAAAGATGAATCTAAGAACCTGAGGAAGGAAGGGAGCAGCCATCAGTGAAATGAATAGCCCATTAGGTTGGGAACACCCAGTACTAACTCCATACCTATGGACATTAGAGGGGTAAAGAACCTCAGGCAATTCAGATGGGCCATTATCCAGGGCTCAGTTCCTAGAGAAGAGGATCCTCTTGATCCCAGCATTGACTATGAACAGCATTTTGTTTTCCATCAAAACCATCCTGGGTCAGGAGAACCTGTTCATGTCACTCTTTCTGTACAAATGAAGCTACAGAAAGGCAATTCAGGCAACCAGCACACCAAGGAGGCAGGGGCAATCTGACCTAAGTGCACAAGGCTGAGGAGAAGTAGAGATGAGCTCTCCCCCCTGGGTGGGGGGGAGTGGTGGGGTTTAAGACCATGGGCCCTGGAAGCAGCCACTGGGCTCCACTCCTTACCAGTTAGGTGACCTCCCTGAACAAGGGAGCAAGGGACAAGTTTCCTTGTTTATAAAATAGGGGAGTAACAATAAGAGAACCCTTGATAAAAGATTGGTGTGGGGGTTAAAGAAGCCAGGGCTTAAAGGGACACCTGGGTGGCTACGTCGGTTAAGCATGTGACTCTTGATCTCAGCTCAGGTCTTGATCTCAGGGTCATGAGTTCAAGCCCCATGTTCACCTCCATGCCAGGTGTGAAACCTACTTAAAAAAAGGAAAAAAAAAAAAAAAAAGAGGGAGAGAGAGAGAGAGAAGATGCCAGTGTTAGTGTTAGTGTTGTGAGGTTAGTGATGGTGAGGATTCTAAGATTATGGAGTTCCCAGTGTTCCATCCACTATGCGGATGTGAAAGACTGGAGACCCCTCCCCACCCACAGGAGCCTGATAAGACCTGCTGCCCCACAACTTGCATTTCTCCTTCATAACCTACACTGCATTGTCATTTATTTTTCAGTTCCTGTCTTTCTTCCATAGTCTGTGGTGCCCAACAGAGCACAGAATTCTTTTCTCACCTTTAAATCCCCAGCACAGTGCTTGGTACCTAATAGGTACTCAATAAGTATTTATTGAGCTAATCAAGAAATAAATAGAATAAAAATTTAAATCCCTACTCAAAAAAAACCAAAATAAAATAAAAACAATTTTTTAAAAAAATCTCAGCCCTCTTGTCCAAATGGACAATATATTTTAAGATTTCAGTATGCTCTCCCTCCTCCTTATAGCTGTCATTATCTTCTCTACCTCTTAGGATTTCTTCTTTCCTTCAATAAATATTTATTGAGAACTTATTTTGTCTGGGTTCTGAGAAACAGCAATAAATTTTTAAAAAATAAAAATAAAAACTCTGCTTTCACTGAGCTATTTCTAGTATGGGAAACAGACACTAAAACCAAATAATAGATAAATACAATTTCAGACAGCAAGTGCTATGAAGGAAATAGGGTGTTATGATACAAAATTTCTGGGTTGAGCAAACCTACAGAACCAGCAAGAAGAATCTATCTGGAGCTATACTGGCATTAATGGCAAGGACTTTCCTTCCTCCTTGGGCCTAAGACAACCTTCTCTGAAGGAGACAGGATTCTGACACAAGTGGTCAACCCAGGAAGTGCTTTTTGTCTTTACTAGGAATCCTTGCAGCCTGGGAAAGCTTCTTCAACCCACTCAGGCAGCACCAGCAGGGATCTGTTAAAACTACAAGGACACCAATCAGACCAAAAATAGTACAACAAAGGCTCTGAAAATTAGATTTTCATTGAAATCACAGCCTACAAAAGTAGGCCAGGACTTTCATGCTAAACCTAAAAAGGGTGACTACCCACTAAAATAAAATACTAAATAAGATTCAAAGTCTCCTAATGTAATAACCAAGATATCCAGGATACAAACCATCATACCAAGAAATAAGAAAATCACAACTTGAGAAAAGACAATCAACTGACACCAACACCTAGATGAATCAGATGTTGGAAATATCCGACAAGGATTTTAAAGCAGCCATCCTTAAATATGCCTCAATAAGAATTAAAAATGTTCTTTAAACAAATAAAAAAATTTTAAATCTCAGCAAAAAACTAGAAGTTAAAGGAAAGAACCAAATGGCAATTATAGAACTAATAAATACAATAACCAAACGTTTAAAATCTGACTGGATAGATTCAGTAGCAAAGTGGAGATAACAGGACAGAATCAGTGAACTTGAGACTAGATTAATAGAAATTACCCATATGAACAGAAAATAGACTAAAAATAAAGCGAAACAAAAACAAACAAAAAATAGTCTCAAGAACTTGTGGGTCAACAACAAAAGATCCAATATATGGAGTCCTAGGAGACAATAAAGAGAATAGCTAAAAGAGTATTCCAAGGGGCACCTGGGTGGCTCAGTCGGTTAAGTGTCCGACTTCAGATCAGGTCATGATCTCACAGTTTGTTGGTTCAAGCCCCAAGTCAGGCTCTGTGCTGACAGCTCAGAGCCTGGAGTGTGCTTCTGTTTTTGTGTCTCCCTCTCTCTCTTTGCTCCTCCCCAACTCATGCTCTGTCTCTCTCTCAAAAATAATAAACATTAAAAAAAATTTTTTAAAAGGGTACTCCAAGAAATAATGGCTAAAAAATCCCAAATTTGGTAATTAAAGTAAATAAATAAAGCCACATAGTCAAAAAGGTGAGTGAATCCTAAATAAAATAAATGCAAACTGAAGCCAAATTTCTGAAAACTGAAAGCCAAAGAAAAACCAAAAGCAGAGGGAAATTATATTACCTATAGAGGACACCAACTTAAATGGCAGAATATCTCTCAGATTTCTCATCTAAAACCATGGAGGCAAGAAGGAAGGAGAACATACTTCAAGAGCTGAGAAAGAAAAAGAACTGTCAACCATGAATTTTATATCTGGAAAAACTATCCTTCAGGAATAAAAAGGGAAATAAAGACCTTCTCAGATGAAAGAAAACAACAACAACAAAAAATTGTTGCTGGAAGACCTACCCTTAAAGAACAGCTAAAGCAGGTTCTTCAAACAGAAAGGAAATGACAAAAGAAGGAAACTTGTGGCATCAGGAAGGAAGAAGAAACAACATAAAGAGCAGAAATATGGGCAAACAGAATAGATTACCCTTCTTACAAGTTTTCCAAGTTATATTTGGTAATTAAGACAAAAATGATAACACTATCTGATACTCAAGACGATGATATTTAAAAGGGGAAAAGGGAAAGGGACCTAAACAGAAGTGAGGGTTCGACACTTCACTGGGAAGTGGTAAATGCTGATACCATTAGATGGTGGTAAGTCACATTTGCATACTGACACACTCAGTGCTACTATGAAAATTATATAAAATGATACACAAAAAAAATATAAACTGACATGGTTATAATTTTAACAAATCACTGAGCCTGGTTCTAAAAAACACAATGTTTTATACCTAATAACTGATTGTTAATTTATGAAAAACACACTAATGGCAAAATGTGTGTATGTTTGATTCAAACCAGAAATTGTATTATAGTCTATTAAAAATATATAAATTACTAAATGGCCCACTTGATATTTTCCCCCGAGATGTGTTTAAGAGGATTTTCTTTATTTCATACATAACTTTATGATACCAATTTTTTTAGTAACATGGGTGAAATTAACATACACACAACAGACAAGAAAATATTTTCAGGAAAGTACATAAAATAAAATTCAAAAAAAAATCTTTGTCCCTTGATTGGAATAAAATTAACCACTGAGGTTAAGAAAATAAATTTATGCCTCAGGGAGCATTACTTTAGAGAGAAGGGTCAGGAAAAGTCTTTCCTTGAAAGCAATGTTTGAGAAGATCCTAAGATAAATACATTCCAGGTAGGTGAGTAGCCCATGCAAAGATTCTGAGGCAAAAAGGAGCTTGGTTTGGTTCAAGTCTTCTACCAAGTCTAGATTATTTATGTGTGTACCTTTGTTCATCGTTTTTGTTCCTTAAAACACACATATTCTTTTTGTCATAAGAGTTTTACTAACACTTGCTATAATGAGGCATACCCAATCAATAACAAAATCAACAAAAATGAGAAAGTTACTAAGATACCAGTAAACTCACAGAGATCTCAAAGTAAAAGGGGCCTAGATTTGTCTTGTACCTCTTTTCTGCATCTCTTTGCAAATGACTCCATGAAGGTTCCCATCTTTCTACCTTATCCCTCCCCAAGACACATGCAAACACACACACACACTCAATTCAACCTCCTGACTCACTTCTAAATCTTGGTGCTTTTAATATGGAAAATAAGTGTTAATTTGCCAACTTTTTAAGTAACGTTAGATTACCTGTTCTCAACCAGGAGAAATTTTGCTCCCCAATGGAACACTTGGCAATGCCTAGGCACACTTATATTGTCATGAGTGGGAGGTAGCCACTACTAGCATCTACCAGGTACAGGCTAAGGATGCTGCTACATATCCTATAATGGATAAGATAGCCCCCCACAGCAAAGAATTATCTAGTCTGACATCACCTGCCTTAGATTAATGACTATAATGTCCATCCTAAGGAAATTCTAAGGACTCTGTCTCCCACCCCACTGTCTTAATCCTGATTTCCACTTGAACAGTCTCCTTGATCTTTTCCTAGAACATCAAAAACACTATGGGTAGTAATTCCCAAAGGATGTTCCATGTGTTATATGACAAAATTGTTCTGTGGTGAAACACCTTTCATAAATGTTTGGCCCAACAGATATATAGGTTCCTTTTATACAGAACTTACCTAAGTAACAATTTAAATCCAGTATTAGTTTCCTAGGGCTACCATTACAAAGTACCAAACAGAAATGTACTGTCTCACAGTTCTGGAAACTACATTTTTCAAGGTCAGGTTTTGCCAAGGTTGATTCTTTCTGAGGGCTGAGAGGGAAGGATCTGATCTGGGCTCCTCTACTTGGCTTACATACAGCTGTTTTCTCCCTGTATCTCCTTACATTGTATTCCCTCTATGTATGTCTATCTCTGTGCCCAAATTTCCCCTTTTTTTCCTAAATAACACCAGTCATTGGATGAGGGTCCACTCTAATAACCTAATTTTTAATTAATTTATTAATTCATTAATTCATTTATTATTTACTTTAAACTTATTTTATTTTTTAAAAAATTTTTTAATGTTTATTTTTGAGGGAGAGAGAGAGACAGAGACAGAGACCGAGTGTGAGTGGGGGAGGGACAGAGAGAGAGGGAGACACAGAATCCGAAGTAGGTTCCAGGCTCTGAGCTGTCAGCACAGAGACTGATGTGGGGCTCAAACTCATGGACCGTGAGATCATGACCTGAGCTGAAGTCGGATACTTAACCAACCAAGCCACCCAGATGCCCTTAATAACCTCATTTTAATTTCATTACCTCTGTAAAGACCCTATCTCCAAATAAGATCACATTCTGAAGTAATGGGGGTTAGGACTCCAACATATCTTTTTGAGGTGCATACAATTCAACCTAAAACACAAGGCTAGTTCAAACTCTGTTCTGGCCAATGGTTTTAGTTTTCTGGCCTAAAATCCTCTCACCGAAGCTATCAGTGAACAGTAAGAGGGACATATTTAATTTAAGGCCTTCTTATGCATGAGTTACTTCATACAGAAACTGTCAAAAGCTAGACAGTAGGAGGGAGAACAGAAGAGAGGCCACATGTTGAATAACTGGGAGCTAATTATGAACATTTGTGCTTTCCAAGGTAAATGAACTGAGCTATCACAAATATGTCAGCATTTGCCTTCAGACTTAGTGTGAAAGAGTTTAGGCAAAGGGCAGTTGTTCTTCCCACTGTCAGAAATAATCCTGAAGTCTGTCAAGCCCCAGACACAAAGTTCACATCTGTGGAGAGCCCACCTGTGGTGGCCCCTTCAAACCTATTCTATCCCCTACACCTGCTGCCATTAAATGGCATTGCAAATTGTTGCAATTATGTGAATCCTGACCTGAGAGTCATCAGTACTCATCCACCCGCTTCACAGACATTGTACTCCCCTAGAGAACTGGCTGCATTCCATCACAAAGTATGGGTCTTGGAACCTATTCAATGGCAGGTGTGGATAGCCAATAAATGAGCCACTGATGTTGGCCTGCTTTGGTGTTAGAGCAGGAGCTCAATGACCCAGGGAGAAGTCATTCCATATCAACTGTCACTGATAATCACATGATGCCAAATGTCTGTGTACTTTTACTACTATTTTTTACTTCACTTAAAAATTTACAATGTCCTTACTCTGTGCCAGGGACACAACAACCCTATGAGGTAGATACAATTTCTATTCCCATTTTATAGATGAGTAAATCAGAAGGCACTGAAGGCATAACTCACCCAAGGTCACAAAGCTAGTAAACAGAAGAACCCGCATTTGAACCAGGCAACCTGGCTTCAGAATCCATATTTTAACTATTAGGCTCTGCTGTCTCTACATTGATTTTGTGAGCCAAGGTGGGAGGTTTCCAAAGTTAGATGACAGAATTTGTTCAAACATGAATACTGAGACAGCCCCTGAGTATTATTTCACTCTAAGCTCTAAATATATGGACATTGCTCAGAGCAACCTTGTAAAACAGGTACTATTTCTATTCCCATTTTACAGTCTGATAAGATGAAAGACAAAAAAAAAGGTTTAAAAATTTGCCTAAAATCACTTATAATGTATCTCAAAAATAATGCCAAATGCTGGAGATATAACCTTGAATGACGTAACCATGGTTCCTGCCTTAACTGAACTTATACCACAGATAGGGACACAAACAAGGAAATAGGCAATTGCAACACACTGTGATAAGAGCCAAGGTAAAGTTGTGTGTGCTATGCAAGCACATAGAGGGAGTAATTAGCTTTCCCTTGGGATGCTGAAAAGATTTCCTGAGGACTGATATTTTGGCTTAACCTGAAGATCAAGTTAGACACGCACAGAGGTAGAGAAAAGGGGAAACTGTTCCAAGAGAGAGTAAACCGCACTTGTAAAATCAGGAAGCAAGACAAAGGGCACAGTTCATTCTAGGAGTTAAAAGAAATTTAGTATGGTTTGGTGTGGAGAATGCAAGGAAATAGAGTGGCAAGAAAAGAAGTGGGAAAATAATATTATGTCCTCATTCTTATGCCCTAAGAAAGAGGACCCACTGAGTTTTAGAAGGTAAAGTAGCATGATCAGGTCTACATTCAGAACACAAGGCCATAGAGCACGGATTGGTGGGAAGAAGACCAGAGTCTCAGAGTTCTCTCTCTCCACTCTAGGAATCACTGCAATAATCCCAGCTTAATGCTATGTCAGAATTAAGCTTAGTGATTAATTGTGTATATAGGGTGTGTGGTATAATAAAAAATATATTTAGTCTTTGTGTCCAGTTTCTGGCAGAACTCATAGAACCCTTGGAACCTCCTTAGTGACAGGAGTGTCTTTTTGTTACTCACACCAGATTTTTGCTTATGAGTGATTTAGGCTAGGACCTATTTAGATAGTCTGAGGATGGGACTGGTCACCAGAAAGACCAAGTAATAAGAGGTTTGAAACTTTCAGCTCCACCCACCAATGCTGGGAAGGAGGAGCTGTAGATTAATCTTGAACAAGATTTGGTAAGCTTCTGGGTTAGTGAACATATGGAGGTGCTGGGGGGTGGCGCCCATAGGAACCCTGATTTTTTTATTATTTATGAGAGAGAGAGCACACACATGCAAGAGAGACAAACAGAGAAGGTGGGTGGAGGGGAGGACAGAGAGAATCCCAAGCAGGCTCTGTGCTGTCAGCTCTGCATTGGGCTCCATGCTTCAGGGCACAGCCTGCTTGGGATTCTGTCTCTGCCCCTCCATCCTTTCAAAATAAAAAATAAAAAAATAAAAAAATAAAATAAAATAAAATAAAATAAAATAAAATAAAATAAAATAAAATAAATAAAATAAATAAAATAAAATAAAATAAAATAAAATAAAATAAAATAAAATAAAAAAATAAATGTCAGATGCTTAACCAACTGAGCCACCCAGGCTCCACTAGGAACCCTAATTTATAGCCAATCAGCCAGAGGTACAGGTAGCAACCTAGACTTGAGGTTGGCATGTATGGAAAGTATGGAAAAATACTTTCCATGGCAAGTGTGGAAAATCTTGTGAAACAGAGTCCAAAATCTATCTTCAGATAATAGTGTCAGAATTAAATTTGTAGGACACCCTGTCAGTATCATTGAGAATTAGAGAACTGCATGGTGTGAAACTCTCACACATCTAGTATCAGAAGTATTGAGAACAGAGGAGAAAAATAGTTTATCCTTACAGGGTGAAAGAGAGAGAAGTGTCCAACGTAACTCTAAGCCACTGATTTACACGATTAGATAAATGGTAGTGCCATTTGCTGGGTAGAGAACACCAGAGTAGAAACAAGTTGAGGGACAGCAGTAATAAGTTCCATTTTGGACATGTTTGGTTTTAAGAGAATGTAGGTCTTCCTAAACGCAAATGAATAAATAGATCTGAAGCTAGAAAGAAATCTGGACATGACATAGAGTTTCTATTCTATTCTATTCTATTCTATTCTATTCTATTCTATTCTATTCTATTTTGAAAGAGACAGCAAGAGTACAAGCAGAGGAGGGACAGACAGAGAGAGAGGGAGAGAGAGAGAATCCCAGGCAGGCTCCATTCTGTCAGCACAGAGCCCGATGCAGAGCTCAAATTCACAAACTGTGACATCATGACCCATACTGAAACCAAAAATCAGATGCTTAACCAACTGAGCCAACCAGGCACCCAGAGATAGAGCTTTGTAAATTACCAGTAAATAGATGGATACAGAAGCCAAAAGACTAAATGCATTGACTAGGAACAGTGAATCAAAGAAAACAGCAGAGGGTCTCATGTGACATCATCATTTAAGCGCTAGCCTAGAAGAGAAGCCTGCAGAAAAAGCTGAAATGATTCATTAAAGAGGTAAGAAGGAGCTAAGGCACATAGGCATCAGAGAACTCAAAGGAAACTAAAGACAGTCTTTTCACATGATTTTCTGCTGTAGATAAGTCAGTTAAGACAATGACTAGGAAGTATCCATCTGATTATGCCATACTGGAAAAGTAAAATACTTGTTTCTAAGGGTTGTTGAGGAAGACAAAAGAGAGCCATCTGAAGAGAAATAAAAAACTCAACAATCATTTCTTGTCCTTCACTATTGTAGGCCTGGCTGGTAGCTGGATGGATAAACCACTCAAGATCTTTGGGGGCCACTTGCAGCAAAAGAACAGCATCTTCAACTCTATTTGGGGGCATTCAGATAATAATACCTAATGCTGAGCTAATTTTCTATCTTCAGGTTCTTTTTTTGTCAGAGATTGCTGAAGAAACCACATTACAATCAGAGACAGAGTTTGATATAATTGTGAAGGAGAAAATCTGACTCAGGTATCCTTATCCTACCCGCTGCCAATGATCTAGTGTCCTACAATTTCCCATTCCATCTCCCAAGACACTATTATCCCTGAAAGCAATAGTTCCCATAGCTGTGTGTGCGGTAGCCATGGTTAAAAATGTTCCCTATGTTCTTCCCTCCAAATTAGACATGTCTTTCTTACTTTCCTCTTCTTTAGGGCCCCATAAGCATGAGATAAACTACCCAGAGGCATTGTAATGCAATGGAATAAAGTTACTGATTTTGGAATCAGAAAACCTAGACTGGATTCCCAGTTTTACCGTTTATCAGAACTGTGTGACATTTTGGTAAGTCATTTTGCCATTAATCTCTCTGGCCTCAGAATGCCTACTTCTCAAAGGTATACATATTTGGGAGGGAAAAAGAAAGTATGTAAAAACTCTTTTTTAAATGTAGTATAGAGTCATGTCAATTTTCCCAACTGTATCTCTTGAAGTTCTTGGAACTACAGTTTGTCTAGTATGGAGTCAGATTTACTTTAGTATCTGGTACACTGATGGACTTTTTCCATGTAAGTTTCTGTGAGAATGTTATTTCTGAAACTCTGTAAAAAGAAACACCTCATCTCTGGGTGGGCTGAGTTCTCCTGTGTTTAATCAAAGAGGTGTGATGAGCCTCAGAGAAGGAATTTCCTGTTATTCCCTCTTTTAGCAGCCCTGTATAGAAACAGCAAACACCTAGCATTTTTTATGGTGCTTTACCATCTCCAAAGCGTTTTTGCACATAGGATTTGAAATTACCCCAGGATAGCTGGTCCAAACTGTGATATCAGAACAGACTGAAGGCAGAAGCAGATATAAAAAGTCAACTGTTTTCTATTAAGTCAAACATAAGGAATTGGCAAAAAAAAGTAAAACAAGGCGATTCTTCTCTCAAATTTTTTTTTGTCTTGGGGCACCTGGGTGGCTCAGTTGGTTGAGCGTCCAACTTCAGCTCAGGTCATAATCTCACAGTTCATGGGTTCAAGCCCCACACTGGGCGCCGTGCTGACAGCTCAGAGCCTGGAGCCTGCTTCGGATTCTATGTGTCCCTCTCCCTCTACCCCTCCCCACTCATGCTCTCTGTCTCTAAAAATGAATAAACCTTAAAAAAAATTTTTTTAATAAAAAAAATGTTTTTGTCTTGGACAACATAGCTAGTTTTCATAAAAATGTGTTAATTATATTAACCTAATGGGTTTTTTTTTAATGAATTGATATATAATTGTTTTAATTTCTACTGTGGAAACTATCAATAGATCCAACACACATCAACCAAAACTGGGAGACTCAATCATTTTTAAGAGTGTAATGGGGTCCTGAAACAAAAATGTTTGAAGACTGATAACCCTGGCATTATGCCCAGCGAAATGGAATTTTAAATATTTTTTTATTAAAAAAATTGCCATTTGGAAATTGCTAGTTGTTCTTTGGTTTCTGATGGTAGCCACAAGGAGTTGCCTTGAAGCCTTCACATTCCTTGGCCAAGTCACCAAAATGCCCTTGAATTGCTAATAGACGTTGTGCTGGCAACACGGTCCAACGCCCTCACCCTCACCGTCACCCCATTGAGAGACTAAGCTTAAACACTGCCCAAGACGAGGGGTAGTGAATTTGTGTAAGAAGCCTGAAGGCTTCAGGTGGGAGTCATTAGGAAGGAAATGAGAACCTTACTTCCTTTGCTTCCTGCTTCAAAGTTACCATAATTGTCACCTGTGTTGGGAGGCAGGTAAGCTCAACAATACTCCTCAAGATCGCCCTGAGGTCAGGGCTCAGGTAAAGGGATCTCACCAGGTATTGAAGGCAGCTAACCCCAACTAATCCTATTGATACAAGTACAGATGGAAAAGACCATTTCATTAAAGGAAATTATTGAGAACCTGGGCTGCCTGGGCATGGGGCACCCATGGGTGAGGGAAGAATTCCTTCCCCATCCTGTGCTAGTCAGTTCTGGCCAGTGCAGCAATGGCCATGGCAGCAAGCTCTGTATTTGGCAACTTCAATACTGCTACGCATTCTGTGGCAGAGCCCCTGAATAAGCAGAATGGATGCCCAGGACAGGGCAGTGACACCACCAGTGGGTAGGAGTAGCAGCAGGCTAGAACAGTACTCTTATAGTACTGACCACCCTCCTCCCTGCAAGGCAATACTAACTAAGACTGGGGTGCTTGGGTTGCTCAGTCAGTTAAACATCAGACTCTTGATTTCCTCTCAGGTCATGATCTCAGGGTCTTGAGATAGAGCCCCACTGCAGGCTCCGCACTGAGCATGGAGCCTGCTTAAGATTCTCTCTCTCTCTCTCTCTCTCTGCCCCTTCCCTGCTTGCACGCATATGCACACTCTCTCTGAATAAAATACATGTATATTAACTGAGGCTGACCCCCTGGATTAAATTCCTGGTGTTCATGGACTGATCACAGGAGGGCCCACTCCCAGCCTCACCTCACCCAGGATCTCTGGCTAAAAAGGCTGGTGGGGGTTCAAGGGTAGCAGTTGGGGAACCAGTACAGGGTGACATTTTTCGTATTCTAAACTGATGGCATTATACACCCCAGTTTCAATTTCATTCCTGTGGTAGGCATAATAATGACCTCCCAAAGATGTCCTAGTCCCTAGCACCTGTGAATGTGGTACCTTGCATAGCAAAGGTCACTTGCAGATGTGATTAAAGTTAAGGACCTTAAACTCAGGAAATTGTCCTGAGGCCCAGGCAGGCCCAATCTAATTGCACAAATCCTCAAAGCAGAGCATCATTCCTGCTATGGTCAGAGACGGATGGTACAACAGTTGCAGAGAGAGGCTATATGAGGAAGGCTCCACAGGCCATTGCTGGCTTTGAAGACAGAGGAAGGAGGCTACGTGCCAAGGACACTGAAAAAGGTATGGAAACAGATTTTGCCCCTAGGGCCTTCAGAACTGAATGTAGTTCTACCACCACCCTGATTTTAGCCTAGGGCAGGCCCATGTTGGAAATTATAACCTCCAGAACTATAGATAATCAATTTATGTTGTTTAAGCTATCGCGTTTGTGAAAATTTATCACAGCAGCACTAGAAACAATTACTAATAAGTGCCTTGCTCAAAGAGAATTCCTAAACTCTCATAAGACACTAGCTTCAGAATTGTATGGCAAGAGCTGGAAGGGAACAGCTGAGCACAGAGTGAATGAACACTGCTAGAGAAGCTCAGAAGGGAATCCCAAGCAGCAGGAGACCTGGACAGTCCTGTGGTAGGTCACCCCCAGGCCCAGCAGCAAGTGACCTTGATGACTACTTGAAAGACTGGGATTACTGAAATCTGTTGCATACCATCTCAGGATTTAATTTTTTTAATGTTTACTTATTTTTGAGAGAGAGAGAGAGACAGCAAAGGAGGGGCAGAGAGAGAGGGAGACAAAGGATCTGAGGCAAGTTCTACGCTGACAGCAGACAGCCTAATGTGGGTGGGGCTCGAACTCACAAACCATGAGATCATGACCTGAGCTGAAGTCGGCTACACTGGATGCTTAGCCAACGAAGCCACCCAGGTGCCCCAAGGACTTAATTTTTAAAGTTACCTGAGGAACTATCTCTAGTCCTTGCATGTCCTCAACTTATGATTCTCCTCCATTAAATGGCACAAGTTCTTTTTGTGACATTATGTGCATTTTATTTGCAAGTGGAGGACTTGCTGTTGGCTTCCAAGAGTCCCAGAGAAGGTGTTCTCTCATATTTCTGGGCAAGGGCTTGCTCAGAAGAGGTCAAGGCAGCACGGCATCACTGTTAAGAGCAATCTTTGGAATCAGATGGCTTTGGCGTGAAAATTCATTTACCACTTACCAGCTGTTTGACCTTGTGCACTTTCTTCATTAACCTCTCTATGTCTCAGTTCCCTTAACTGTAAACTGGGGAATAATTATAGTACTTCCTCTTGGAGCCCTCTGTAAAGATTTAATAAAATGATGCAAATAAAGTGCCTGACACGTAAGTGTTTTTATTATAATGTAGCCTGGGTGGGTCCTTCAAGAGACCCAAAGGATACATTTACTCTATTACAAACCAAACAAATGGTCCTTAAGGAAAGATTCATCCACACGACCACACCTCTCCCATCAGTGCAACTGACAGAAGTCACAACTACCAGCCAAATTAAAGTTGGACCATGTCTGTTCCAAAGAGCAGAAAAGTTACTCTAAACAATTCAAATGATAATATTTAATTAACCCTTTTGGGGACTGGCCATGCGCCAAGTGCTGTTCTAAGCGCAGGCATGCGCGTGCACACACACGCACACACACGCACATGCAGTCTTCAAAATAACCCTATACCATAGTACTATAGCTAATCCCATCTTACAATTTTCCCAAAGTTACACAGCTGAGAAATAGTGAGCCCAATCAGTCTGCTCTGAGGACCATGCCTTTAACCACTACATCATAACATAATGTCTTTGAATCAAGCCATAATATGAAATATAAACTGACAAATCCCATGTCAAAAGTACTGATCCTCCTCACAAAGAAATAAGCAAGTATTGATTGGTCACTAATGATCTAAAGGAGCCAATGTTACCAAAGAGTTAAAGGTTTCTTGGTAACTTTTTCAATACCAGGGTTTGGGACAGGCTTAACTGATCTTAACACTTCTGGTTAAACGTTGTGCAATGGTTAAGATTTGAGCAAAATTACTATTATTTTAGGAGAAACAAGAGAAGTACTTTTTGGCTGAGTTATTCTGTTTGGCCCTTGTTAAAGAACAAAAATTCAACTGAGTAAATTTGAAGATCTAATTGGCTCTATTCAATGATTCATGAATCCAACAGCATACTATCTAGCAAATGGAGAGATACACCAAGGAGTTGTATAAAATGGAAGATTTTTATGGGAAGGAGGATGGTATAAGGAAGTTATTAGTAAAAGAAAATAAAGGATTGTTCCAGGCAAGGTCACTTTCCCTTAGGGGGAAAAACAGGGGTGTTATTAGGTAGACGACCTCATCTTCCTTTGAAGGATGGAAAGGTTCATGCAACAGATTACTCATTGCTGCTGACCAGATCTATTTCTGCAGACTGAAACTGCAATTAGGTTAGGTATTAAGCCCTGGTTTGGTGACTTTGCCTAGCATAAGTGACTCCATTTTGAGCCTGTGGTTTTCTTTTTGCACACTGTGCAAAGGAGGTGGTTTGGGGCACCATGGAAAGGAAGTATTAATCCAGATGTAGCCTAGGACTTAACAATGTCCATTCAACCCTTTGTCTTTTGAGCTTCTCTCTAGGCATTCTGCTAACACTTTTTCCTTATTGGGTAAGTTGCTTTTCAAAGGTTGCCCCAGCTAAATTGTTGGCTGATCTCAACCTTAAACTATTATATTTTACCTTGTACATTCCCTAGGTAGATCTCAAGGGGCTACTGAAACACTTAATTACTTCTCATAGTCCCCTGTGAAGTCCCCTCTGAGACCAGAGAAGAGTCATTTAGGGTATAAATTAAAGAAAAAGCCCTAGTAATGGGGAAATTTGAGCCTCCTCCTGCCTAGGGCTGTAATTGCTGCTCCAGTGAACACTTGTTTGACTCTGCCTGGGATTTCCCTTCTCATGTTTCCTCAAGTCCATCTGCTTTTAGGGTATTTGGGTTGAGGCTATAAAATTAAAGTTCTTCATACTTAGTTTTCTTCCTTCCTCCCCACTCCCCATTCCACCATCTCAACAGAAACAATTCCCAAAAATACTCTTTAAAAAACCTTAACCAGTGTTCTCACATGGCAAAACATATATTGCCAAGGCCTTCACCCCAGCTGAGGCAAGCATATCAGAGCCACTGATATAATTGAGAAGTGACTGGTCTTTTGCATATAAGCCAACCACCTATTTGTTGCCTGTATCACAGATAATATAATTAGAAGCCCAGGTAAGAAAATGTGAGATTATTTTTTAGATGTACATACTCACAGTTTTAAAGATAAAATAATGTGATAGCTATAATTTATGTTTAAATAAGTCTAATCATTTAGTATTTGTCTTCCCTGCTGGATTATAAACTTTACTAGGAAGGAGAATATGTCTACTTTATTCTCTACCGTATCCCTGGCCCATAATAGATGCTCAATAAACATTTCTTGACTGACTAAATGAGAAAATTAATATGAAAGAACCACACAAAGTGCAGCACAAAGAACAGTCTGATCACCCAGACGCAGTCATCAGCGGACCCCTCTGTGAGTGTTGTTTTTGGGTGAAGGGTTGTCACCAAGAAAAACACTGCCTGCTTCAAAAATGTTGAATAGTATTAATCCTATAAAATCAACAACATTTCAATAGATATTTTAAATGCATTTACAAAACAAATTCCATAAAATGTTTTTCTCATTTTCCACGGATTTTTAGTGAAGAAGAAATTCTAGTACACATGTTACAATAAAAGGCAGAGACCCTTTCTCTTCTGTAAAAGCACAGATACATTTTCCAATTCACTTTGCTGCAACCTCCCAAAGGAGACTCAAAGCTTGCCAAACTCAAATATTGTTAGAACTCAAACAATTCCAAAACTCAAAGGAAGGCAAGTTTTTAATCACCTCTGGGATGTTCACTTTCAATAAGATTTTTTAGGGCCAAGAAAGAACAAGCCCAAATATAGCTCTAAAATGTTGAGCTATCTACTTTTATAACTCCGCTGCTGATAGAATTGTTGCTTTGTCAAATCCTGCTGCAGTTTGACCCCTTTCACTGAGAACTTGGTGATTAATAATGCCCTTAATTGCTCTTGCTCCTGCCCTCACAGCTGGTAGGAGAAGTGATGTATATATCACAAAGAAACACTGAACCAAGTTTTAAGGACAGAAAGGAAGTGGGTGTGTAGAGCTGCTGGGCTCTGCCTCCTTCCTGCACTGTGGGAGGCCGGGGAACCTCACCCTCATTAAGGAGAAAGCCTCAGCCCAGGCACCCTGAGCAGTCCCACTCCCCATCACAATTGCTGCTCCAGCTCATGACTGACAGGAAAGCCTTCCTAAATCCCCAGGCTTTAATTGGAGCTTTCCCCATCTGCCCCACAGATCTACAGGGTGCGAGTTAATGAACCAATGAACTGCGTTTCCTTCCTCAGGTCCTTTGCTGATAATTAGTTGATGAAAGAGCTCAGGGACTCAAAGTGTCAAAGAGAACCATGGCTTTTCCCCCTTGCAGTGAATCAAGTGCAAGTATTCAACAGGAATTAAGATTACAGGGACAGTGTCCTGACTCAGTGCCTATGATACAATCTAATCAGAAGAGGAAGCATTGGAGAGGGGAGAGAGTGATGACAATGGGCAGTGAATGTGACTTTGATTTAGAAACTTATTTTTATGTCATTTAAGATAACTCAGTAACTCTCCAAAAAGACAGACTGACTCTATATAATTAGGTTCCCCAGACTACTAAAATCCTTTTCTGATAACTTAATTCTTTTGCTTTTAATAAGGACTCTTTAGGAGAACTGGTATGGGTGGGGAGGGCAGAGAGGGGCTAGCTAGCCTCAAACAACAGATTGCCTTGAATTTAAAAAGGGCCAGGATCTCAAACCTGAAAGAGTTCTTACCAAGAAAACACCTTAAGATGCACAGGGACTTACTGATTATAAAATGTACTGAAGGGGATCAGAATATGCCACCTCAAAATATGCCACTTTGGCGTAAGGATTATTTTGAGCTGAAGGTAACTGAGAAGCAGTAGACACAGGAGTTCTCTGTACTCCTATTTGACTAAAAGCAGGGCATAAATTTCCCTTTCATAAAAGAAATTCATTTGTAAAGGTATCCCCCTACATATACCAAGAAGAGAAAAACTTAAGATATAATTAATATGTGGCCATCCTTTTCTTATCTATCCATGTATTTAATAGACTGTTACTCCCCTGCTTAAAATACTCCAGTGGCTTCTCTTTCCACTTAGGATAAATCCAGACTCTTTACTTTAGCTGATAAAGCTCTGAACAATCCAGCTGCTACCAAAATCTCCAAACTTACCACCCACTTACTCTTTTTCAACAAAACTGGACTTCTTTCTGTTGCTTAAATACCTCAGGCTACAGTTGTCAAATTTAGCAAATAAAAATACAGGATGCCTAGTTAAATTTGAATTTCAGGTAAAAATGAATTATTTTTTGTATAAGTGTGACCCATACAATATTTGGGATATACTTATACTAAGATAGTATATACTCATTATTTATCTGAAATTCAAATTTAACTAGGCATCCTGTATTTTATCTGGCAAGGCTCATCCTTGTCCTAATGCCTTTGTACTCGCTGTTGTTCCCTTTCCTGGAGTCCCTTACTACCAGATCATTGTCATATGACTGACCTTTCTTTGTCTTTCAAATAACAGAGTAAATACCACCTCCTCAGGAATCATTCTCTGGTCTCCTAATCTGCATGGCTCCCAACACACACATCTTTCCCTAACCCAGTCACTCTATCTCATTGACATTTTTTCCTTCTTGATACATAAACTTTAATAAAGTAGGCACCTTGTCCATCTTGTTCACTCTTACATGCCATTAGCTACAGTGTCTGGCATATAGTAGATGTTCAATAAAACACTTGCTGAATGAATGAATGTCCTCTCAATACACTAGCCTAGATAACACCTGTACATTTGAAAAGACTGCAGGTAGTAAGGAGTGAAAGTCCTTCTACTTCAGAAAATGGAGGGGGGGGGGAGCATTAAAAGTAGCCATATAAACTGAACATATGCTACTTAAACTATAGTCCTAACCAAATTATTTTAAGTTATCAACTTTACCATCAGAAATTAAGAAAAAAAGGAAACAGTAATTCTAGTTTTTAGAAATGACCTAGGAACGCCTGGAGGGCTCAGTCAGCTTGTGATATCTCTCTCTCTCAAAAATAAATAAACATTAAAATAAAAACAATTACTTAAAAAATGAAATAAATCATTCAAATTATCCCCCCTTAAAAAATTTTTTTTAATGTTTATTATTTTTGAGAGAGAGTGCACAAGTGGGGAAGAGCAGGGACAGAGGGAGATACAGAATCTGAGCAGACTCCAGGCTCTGAGCTGTCAGCACAAGGCCCAGTGTGGGGTTCCAACCCACAAACTAAGAGATCATGACCTCAGCCAAAGTCAGACACTTAACCAATTGAGCCACCCAGGTGCCCCAAATTATCCCCTTTTTCAAAGAAAAGAAAATATAACAAAGCAAGCTTAGAATTTCAAGAAAAATGATCACTAATTAGATATTTAATATTGTTTATTCTAAGTAGCATATTAACTGTAATTCAAATTTTTAACATAACAAACTTCTATTTTGTATAGGCTTTATAGAACACTCAAATTAATATACCCTTATTTCCATGTTTAATAATAGAATTTATGTAATATTTTAAGTCTTACAAAGTATCTCACAACACATTTATGGATTCCTTAAAAGCATGGCTACCATGTTCTCATACTTCAAGCCCACATTACTTGGTCCCATGCTTTAAAGTTAAGTAGTAGTCTTTCATTCTTCTTCAAAACTGTTATAGCAGAGGCTAAAGTTGAGTTGCTCCTCTGGGCATCTCCCCTTGACAGCTGAGAGAGTAATACCTTTTTGGCACAAGGATGATTTCATCCAGGGATGTGGCAATAGTTCCATTTGTTTCCTCATCCTTAATCTTCAGTTCTCTCTCACTGATAATGCTAAACTTCTCCACTACAGTCTGTTAGAAGTGAGCCATGGAGCCGCTGAATTAATTGACTTTGCTCCAAGCATACCGGGCAGTCTAGCAGCGGACAGAAACATGTGACTCCAAAATGGATAATTCAGACCTCAGCCCAAAGTGAAAATGACTGGAAAAGACTACAATCCTGATTTATTCTCAGTCTTTTTTCATCTCCCTATAACACACTTAATACATTTTTATTCTCTTTGTGCCAAGTAGCACATCTACACAGCCGAGAGTACCAATTATTCCAATTTACATGAACTAAGGGACTGGAAGTTTCTTCCTAAAACCTTCAGACAATCATACAGATTACATCTCAGTTCTCAACTTATCCATTCACTACTTTTGCATCTTCCTATTTTCACCTGCATAAAGCAAATCAAACTTTACCTTCTTTTTTTCATCTGGCTATCCCCCTCCATAACATGCAGGAGACATCAGTCCTGCCTCCAGTTGGAGAGGCAAAGAGACTCCTGGCAGTTATCCAGCTGATTCACACTTGCTTCAGGAGACCTGAAGACTCTTTCGCTCACTCATCCATTCATCCAATGTATATTTACTAAATGCCTGTGAGGCATTGTGCTAAGTACTGTTAGAAAATAAAGATGATTCAGATCCAGGGCTTATCCTGAAGGCGTTTAGGGTCTACAAGCAGAGATAAAACATGCACATAAATAAACATTATAATGCCAAGAAAGAATGTGAGGCAATCCATAGAGAAAGAAAGACTCCATAGGAGAGGTAAAGACAAAGAGCTGTTGGAAGGCTGACAGAATCTGACAAAGCTTCACAGAGAAGGTGACGCGTGCTGACATGTGCGGATAAGTAGGGTTTAGACCTCAGAGAAGGAGTGAAGGACATTTAAGCTCAACCACGAGCCTGAGCAAATACAGCAGTGGGACAGAACACCAGAGCATACAGCATCTCCCAACAGTTCAGTACAGTGCAAAGAATCGTAGATTTGGACTCAAAACCATTGGGTCAAGCCCCAGCTTTGCTGGCTTTTAGTCCTGTCCTTTTAACCCTTCTATAAAGTGGAAAAGATAATTCTTTTTCCAACTTGCATGCCGTTGTGGAAATAAAATAGGATAATAAAGCAGTTAAAGTGCATGATTGTAAATAACATGTATCCCCTTTTCTTAAGACTTTTCTCCCTGTTTGCTCTGCATTTCTCCCTACAGTTTTCCTCACCTTGCTTTCAATACCCCATCGTCACCCAATAGAAAAACAGTAACAAGAACCTCATTAAATAGTCGTCCCTGCTTCATCCAAGGTTGAATGTAGGTACTACTGTTTCCCCTTTGAAGATGGCTTCAGACTGACACTCCTCCTAAAACTATCCACAGAATTTACCCCTTTGAGACACAGAATTCTTCCAAATTCCAGCATATTGGAGTTGGTATTTTTAGCTCTTCTCCCAGTGCCAGTTTACTGTGTTAGATATGCAGATGAAATGACCTAATCATTGGTCAAAATCAAAGACACCTATACACCCTTAAACTGTTTCCTCTAATCATCATGTCAGCATTTCCTTGAACCCTAGGTTATAAATTATAAGCAATTGTGTTTGCATGATGAAACCCCTTCTAATACAAGCTTATAATCATAAAAGAGGTTAAACATATAAACAATCATGCATATTACAACAGTTATATTGTCGATCTTGATAATTTATAATTATCAATAGAGGAGTGTCTTCTCTTGGTCTTGGGTTAAAAAGCTGGGTATGGGAAAAAGGAAATCGCAGAGTCGCGGTTTATGCTTTTCATCTTTGTATTCCCAATGTCTGAAACAGTGTCTGGCATATGCTAGGTACTCAATAAATATTTACTGGACAAATGAGTAAGCGAAAACTACATCTCTAATCCTGTCTTTAGTCCCAAATTCCATCACAAACTGCATGTTCCTGTTCCATTAGTACCTTAAATTCAACAGGTTACAAACCAAACTCATTATCTATCCCCTCAAAAAATATCTTCTTTTTATGATTTTCTATTTCTATTATTGGTCCCCCTATTCTTTGAATCACTCAAGTTCAAATCTGCATTGATTTCCTCATCTCATATTCAGTTATCAGTTATCAATTTGTATCAACAGTTTATTTAGGGTATTCCTCACATCTGTTCCCTCTTTTTTTCATTTATCTCCACTGTTGACCACCTAAGACCATGGACCAATTTACCTTCCGAAGACTCTGATTATTTTGTTTCCTGGAATGTAGGGGTAGGTCTCCTGTCAGATAAACTATCTAAACACTTTAACCTGGCATTCTAGATCCCCCATGATCAGATCCAGAATTACTTTTGCATCCCTAACTTGTGTAGGTCTATTACATATACCTTATGTCCCAATTCAACAGAATTACTACTCATCATTCTCTTCAGACCCTACTCCTTTTCTTAAACCTAGAAAATCTTTACGTCTAAGCTTGATGTCCATCTTGAACATTTCCTCATCTATATGACCTCCGTGACCTCCCTGACTACAGTAAGTATCCCCTCCATGAACTCCAGGCACCTAGTTCAAGCCTCTCTTACCACAGTTGGCTTTCATTTAAAGCGTATTTGTCTTCATCATCCTCATTAGCTCATAAATTCACCTACTTGCTCAATATAAGTATCCAATACCTACTACTATGTTCAAGGAACCAAGACAGACTGAAAAGTCAGCAATAAACAAGATAGTCATAGTCTCTGCCTTCATGAAGCTTCCTCTGCAGCAAGAGATACAAGAGTGTTCAAGAAACAGGAAAAAGCCAGAGTGGCTAAAGGGGGAAAGTAGATGAGGCAGACAGGGCCAGGGGCCTTGTAGGCCATCATAAGAAAGGGGATATTCTTTTAAATGTGAAGAAGCCATCAATGGGCTTTATGCAGAGGAAAGGGATAGTTGGATTTGGATTTGTCTCCAAAGGTTTTCACTGGCTACTGTGCAGAGAATGTATTACAGGAAGACCAGATAAGGAGGCTGTTCCCATATCTAGTCAAACAATGAGAGTGAAGATAGAGAAATGTAGATGAATCTGGGGTACATTCTGGAGATAAAGTCCATAGGACCTGTCAAGGGATTACATGTAAGGAGAAAGAAAAAGAGGCATTAAGGATGACTCCTAGCTTTCTGACCTGAGCAACTGGGCATATTGCATTGACTGATATGGAAAATGTTTGAGGCAGAGCAGGTTTAGGAGGATGACTGGTAGATGAGAGAAGTTTGAACATATTTGAATATTGATGGAAATGATCCAGTGGAGAGGAAGTGATAGAAGATACAAGGCAAAAAAAGAATCAGTCTTCAGGGGCCCAAGGGTCACAAACTCTGGTGTTGGAGGGCTCAGTTTTATTAAGTAAATGAGAACTGAGACCATGGACGCTGGCTAATCAAGATGGAGGAAGACTAGGTTATACATGTGTGAATGAATGAATGAATCTGTTCAATGACTAAAATTCTCTATCCAAATATTTATATCTTTCAGAAGCAACATTAAAAGAAGAAATCCTAGAATACTTTTTGTCATTGTTCTCTATCCAGCCCCTCAAAAAAGAAATCTTCACTGGAAAAAGGAAGGTTACAAAGCAGTATTCATTGTGTAACCTCCTATATGCACATGTGTGTATACACACATATTTTATACATACTGATAATCAAGGGCTGTCATTAAAACATAATAGTATCTTTATAACTGGATTACAAGTATTTTTTCATTGTCTTTACTTTATAAAACTTCTACAATGAACATGTACTATTTTTGTATTAAGAAAAAAACTAATAAATTTATTAGATACATATCTTGGGCTCTCAGACATACCCGAAGTTCTGGATGATTCTTCAAAGGGAAGAAGAGACTAGCAGAGTCAGCAGCATAGTTTTATTCAAGACATTTGGTTTGCCTGTTTGCCTTGTATATACAAGGAGCATATACGTCTTTCCCAAGCCAGTCTCTATGGTCCCAACCACCATTCCCACCTGTGGGAGCTGCCACTTGCCTAAGAGAGTTCCTTTACCCATACAGAAAGTCCAGCCAAGGGACCCACCACAATTTCTCAGGCCACTATTTATAATCTTTTTTATTTTGTTCTTTTTTTCAATAAGTACTGAATTCATGTATTTTAAAATTCCAAAGTACAGACAGTATATAATGAAAACTCCTCAAACCCCTGTCCCCACACCCAGCCCCCTCCCCTGGGGGAAACAAATGTTAACAATTTCTTATGTAACCACCTAGAGATCAATTATGGATGGAGCAATAATTTTTAAAACTTAATAATTTTTAAAACTTAATAATTTTTAAAACTATAATGAAGAAAAATTTAGTTTAGAAAATACAAATAACCAAGAGCAACAAATAAGAAGACAATAGAATCATCCCTCTGACACTACTGACTTTTGGATGTATGTCATACCACATTTCCTTATTTTTTTTAATATAATTTATTGTCAAATTGGTTTCCATACAACACCCAGTGCTCATCCCAACAGGTGCCCTCCTCAATGCCCATCGCCCACTTTCCCCTCTCCTCCACCCCCTCATCAACCCTCAGTTTGTTCTCAGTATCCAAGAGTCTTTTATGGTTTGCCTCCCTCCCTCTCTGTAACTGTTTTTTCCCCTTCCCCTCCCCCATGGTCTTCTGTTAAGTTTCTCAAGATCCACACATGAGTGAAAACATACGGTGTCTGTCTTTCTCTGCCTGACTTATTTCACTTAGCATAATACCCTCCAGTTTCATCCATGTTGCTGCAAATGGCCAGATTTCATTCTTTCTCATTGCCAAGTAGTATTCCATTGTATATATGAACCACATCTTCTTCATCCATTCTTCAGTTGATGGACATTTAGGCTCTTTCCATAATTTGGCGATCATTGAAAGTCCTGCTATAAACATTGGGGTGCAAGTGCCCCTATGCATCAGCACTCCTGTATCCCTTGGGTAAATTCCTAGCAGTGCTATTGCTGGGTCATAGGGTAGGTCTATTTTTAATTTTTTGAGGAACCTCCACACTGTTTTCCAGAGCGGCTGCACCAGTTTGCCTTCCCACCAACAGTGCAAGAGGGTTCCCGTTTCTCCACATCCTCGCCAGCATCTATAGTCTCCTGTTCATTTTAGCCACTCTGACTGGCGTGAGGTGTGTCATACCAGATTTCTATGTGCTTACATTAATACTTATGTATACCTTAAATATTAGAAGAAGATAAATAAAATGATAAAAATTTTAGTATCTATAAAAATCAATTATTTCTGCAAATACTCTTTCAAAATTTAGATCATACTATAACCTTTTTAAATAAATATATTGTGAACATATTTCCATAGTAATAGATACTTCCACATATTATCCCCCTTTTTCAGAGAGAGCACACAAACAAGGGAGAGAAGCAGGGGGCGGGGGGAGAGAGAGAGAGAGAGAGAGAGAGAGAGAGAGAGAGAGAATCTTAAGCAGGCTCTGCACTCAGTGCAGAACCCAACATAGGGCTTGATCCCACATCCCTAGAATCACACCTAAGCTGAAATCAAAAGTTAGACACTCAACCGGACTGAGCCATCCAGGTGCCCCCCACATATTATCTTAATGGCCAAATAATATCCCATCATTTGAACACATTATTTATACAACCCCCTCTTGCAGGATATTTAGATTGGTTTAAATTTTTTTAATCTTGTGATGAATATTCATGAGTAGGTAGGTGAGTATGTACCTTTGTATGTATCACTGATGATATCTAGAGTATAAATTCCTATGTAAGAACTGCTAGGTTACTTTAAGCCTTCCAGAAACAATACCTCCAACAGCTGCCCTTGAGAACCGGCACTGCAGCTCTGAAAAGCTGCTGATTCCTGATTAGCTGTGAAAGAAAGCCATTGTCATCTTTCTTTGTCACAATCTCCATACCCAGTACAGTGTTAAGAATATAATTAAAAACTCACTAAATATTTTTTGGATGAATGAATTCACTTTAAAATAGCCTAACATAGGGGCACCTGGGTGGCGCAGTCGGTTAAGCGTCCGACTTCAGCCAGGTCACGATCTCGCGGTCCGTGAGTTCGAGCCCCACGTCCAGCTCTGGGCTGATGGCTCAGAGCCTGGAGCCTGTTTCCTATTCTGTGTCTCCCTCTCTCTCTGCCCCTCCCCCATTCATGCTCTGTCTCTCTCTGTCCCAAAAATAAATAAAAAACGTTGAAAAAAAATAAAATAAAATAGCCTAACATAAAGATGTGGAGAAAGGGGAACCCTCTTACAGTGTTGGTGGGAATGCAAACTGGTGCAGCCACTCAGTATGGAGGTTCCTCAAAAAGTTAAAAATAGAACTACCTGATGATCCAGCATTTGCACTATTAGGTATTTACCCAAATAATACAAAATACTGATTTGAAGGATTACACACACCCCAATGTTCATGCAGCATTATCAACAATAGCCAAATTATGGAAAGAGCCCAAATGTCCATTGACTGGGGAATGGATAAAGAAGATGTGGTGTACATATATAATGGAATATTACTCAGCCATCAAAAAGAATGAAATCTTGCCATTTGCAATAACATAGATGGAGCCAGAGAGTATTATGCCAAGCAAAATAAGTTGATCAGAGAAAGACAGATACCATTTGATTTCACTCATATGTGGAATTCAAGAAACAAAACAAATGAACATGGGGGGAAAAAAAGAGAGGCAAACCAAGAAACAGACTCTTATCTATAGAGAACAAACTGATGGTTACTGGAGGGGAGGTAGGTGGGGGTCATGGGTTAAATAGGTGGTGGGGATTAAAGATTGTTGTGATGAGCACCAGGTGTTGTATGTAAGTGAAGAATCACTAAATTCTACACCTGAAACTAATACTACACTGTATGTTAACTAACTGGAATTTCGATAAAAACTTAAAAAAATAAAATAAAATTGCCTAACACCCACTGCCTGTACAAGCCTCTTCCTGAACCCTTCTTCATCCCTCACACAAGGATGAAGTCAAGCTTTTAAAAAGCTGTAAGCTGAAACACAGAGTAGTAGGAGTGCTTTCTTCACAAAATATTTTAGCTGAAAATGACTAAAACTTATTTATACATAATCCAGTTGCCACTAATTGAAGGCTTACTGTGTGCTCTGCTCTTCTATTCTATTTTATTCTATGAGATAGGTATTTTATTACCCTCAATTTATAGATAGTAGCTACTGATTTTTTTTTAAGTTCACATTAATGGAGTGCCTACTATGTTTCAGGCACTATTCCATGCATTACATACTCATTCATTCAACAAAATATTTTAGTATCTGTTATATGCCAGGCACTTTGTAAGTCAAAATGAGGAGTAAAGAAGAACAGACAAAATCTCTGGCTTTATGGAACTTACACTGGAAAAGGGAGACAGTCGTGAAGATAAACAAGGAAGATAAACAAGGAAACTGTGACGTAAAATCATGAAAGGTACCTAAATGGAAAAATAAAGCAGGCAATTGGGATATGAAGTTCTCATTAAACCTCACAGCAACTATATCCAATAGAGACTTGTACTATATCCTTTTTTCCAAGAAAAAAGAAAAAAGAAAAAATTGAGAGGACTTCAACATGGTGGCTGCAGAACTGGCAATGGTGATGGCCTAGCCCAGGGTGGACAGAGTTGGAGGTGGTGGTGGTCATTCTCCCTAGGGACCATCAGGAGCTCAGTGGGGACTGAGCCTGGGAGGCCAGCCAGTGCCAGCACCTTTCAGCTTGTGGGATGGCAGCGGCGTTCAGGTTCTAAATGGCTTCTAAGAAGTTGGGCACAGATTTTCATGAGATTTTCAGTTACCTTGATGATGTCCCATTTAAGACAGGACACAAATTCAAAACACCAGCTAAAGTTGGTCTACCTATTGGCTCCTCCTTGCCTGATTGTTTACACATTGTTGGAGAAGTACAGTATATGACTTCTCCTCGTAAAAGAAAACTATTGAATGGGCTGAAGATATTAAGAAAATCCAAGAAGCCCAGCAGGAAGCAGAGTATACAAGACTGACGAAATAGTAGCTAAAGTGAATTCTAAGAGTGGCCCAGCAGGTGACAGCAAAACGAGCTTCTCCGAGACATACAGTACAGCCACACTGCCGTCTCCTATCTACCCCCTTCCTTGACAGCTTACAACATAGCATCCTCACCTTGCCTTGGGTCAGCAGCAATATCACGAAACAAAAAGTTGTCAGCCCACCTCACATAAAGACAGATTTCAATCCTGCTGACTTTAAGTGTGAAGAAGACCCTTTGGACAATCTGGAGTTTAAAACTACTGAGAAGGGAAGAGCTGAGAAACATTCTAGTAGGAACCACTGAACCCGTTATGGCTCAGTTATTGGACAATAACTTGCCCAGAGGAGGCTCTGGGTCGGTGTTAGAGGATGAGGAAGTCCTGGCATCCCTGGAGTGGGCAACCCTAGATATCAAGCCTCTTCACACATCCAGTGGCTTTATAACCTTAACACAGTTGGGCAACTGTGGATGTCACTATCTTTCAAAGTATCCCTCCCCCTAATTCCTGCAGTAAGCAATATCAAATCCCTGTTCTTCCCCAAACTTGACTCTGATGATAGCAAACAGAAGACAGCCAAGCTGACAAGCACTTTCCATAACACATCCAATCTCCATAATGGCACCTTCTGGAATTCCCTAAAGCCTTGCACCCAAAGTAGTGCCAGTGAGTTCAGTTGGCATTATACTCTTAGGCTTTCAGCTTTCAACACAGACAGTGGCACAGAGGTGCCAACCCCGACTCCCTCAGACCTGATCTCCCGGATGCCTTCCCTCTCTGTCTTGTCTAGGTGCACAGAATGTACAAGGAGGAAGGAGCACACTTACCATTTTCTTTTGAGGGTGGAGGGTAAGGTATGGAGACTGTGCTTGCCTGTCTCTGAGCTGGGGAGAAAGTAGGAAAGATTTGGATATATGAAAGCCTCCAGAACTGCTCTGGCTCCTTCCATATTAAATGTATTTGTATTTTGAGAAGTGTCCTCACCACCTCGGCCCTTCAGAGAGATTTCCTGGTCCTTCTGGGGTCTGTACATCCTGAACAGAAACCTGGCTCAGCTGTTAAAAGGAGTCAGGGAGAAGGGGTGGGAGGGCCAGACTCAGTGCTGCTTTAGGGCTAGATGTTTCCCTCCCCTGCACTGATGGACTGAGCTCTAACCTAAGTTTAGTGCTAGTAAAAGGTTCTCCCAGGATTTTTTTGTTTTTGTTTTTTTCTCCTTTTAACAAAGTCTCTTAGTGCTACACTGGTCCTGCAATGTCTCTGTGATGCAAAGAATATCCTTTTGCCCGTGGGGTATTGAGTTTGCCTCTCTGCCAGTCAGTTACTATGCTTCCACGCCTCAGTCTTTCTTTTGGCTTGGTTTGGACCACAATCCTCCGCTACTAAGATTTTGGAGCCCTCTGATTTAGGAAACAGTCATCAGTTTAAGAAATCATTGGCCCTTTCCCAGTACATTGAGTGGGGGAGAAACAGGCTGTGATTTCAGTAGTCCAGCACTAACTCCACCTCAGTTCTACTTGGAGAACAGCCTCTCCCTCCAGCTCCCTGCTCTAGGATGATGCAATAAGCAACATCAAGTCATAGAAATTAGTCTCCTTTTTTTTTTTTTTTTTTTGGTATTATGTTGTACATCATTAAATATCTAAATACAAAGGAAAAAATCTAAATACAAAGGAAAGAGGTTGAGAGAGGTTAAGTAACTTGCACAAATTTTATGGAGCTAACATTGATAAACAGTGGATAACCACTGTTACCCACTGATATCTCTACCAGCACCCCAATCCTAGATTTGAAATGAGTAAATGGTGCTTTCTCAGGATCTTATGTATAGAGCTCTGAAAAGTAGCCTCAAAGCCCCAACACTTACCAACCTAGCTCAACTGCTCTGGAAATTCTATAGCTACACAATTGATGAAGGACAAAGCTGGTACTTGATTTTCCAGTTACAGACAAAAGAGAGACAACTTATAACTCATCCTAAAAATAACCCTGGGAGACAGATATTATCCCAATAGGGACACACCAAGGCTTTACAGATGAGCAAATATAAGTTAAGTTGCTTGTCCAGTGTCATATAACTAACAATGGTTGAGTCAGGATTCCATCCCACATCACTCTGGTTCCTAAACCCAAGGGAGACAATGGCCCAGAGCAGACTACAGCTTAGGACTTCATGATGCCTTCTCAGAGTCATGTCTTCTGAGAGCAGATGCATCAGAAGGGCCCAGGGCCAGCTGCCTGACTCCAGCAAAAAGGTCTTTGAGAGAAATCAGCAGGTGTATGTTGAAAAAAAGGTACTTATGAAATCACTTCTGAAGAAAAAAATGAAAAGACCCTTCACAAGAAACCAGCCTCAAAGAAGCAAGTGTGAAGAGGTTGGCTGAAGGGAGAGGTGGTCTTAATAAGTCTCAAGTACTTTTCCACTCCCTGAACAATTTATTGGGCTCCCCACCCTCACCCGTGTGATTAATAGAGCCTCAAGAGCTGCTCAGTCTCCAGGCCATTTTGCTCTAGGAAGCTTTAATTTGAAAAATGAGACAAGTAGTTTCAGTGCTGTCATCAATAGGAAATTAGGAGATAAAAAGAAATCTATTTAAATGGCTTTTAAATATTCACAAGGAGAGCCACTGGGTCTTGGCCATGTTCCTCTCCTCTGTGCCCCTTGCTCAGATACCCCACTGCATCAGAATAATGAACACAAACTATGCCACTGTCAGCAGATGCTGAAGACAGTTGCAGTGAATACAGCCAACATTGGCCTGAGCCCTCTAGTCCCTCAGTAACTTAAATCTTTGGGGATGAGATTAGATAAAGAATCTTTGAGCTTTTCTAGAGCAGGATGCAAGACAAGATGACTGGAAAGGTACAGGTACAGGGAAATGACAATCTGACTCAAAAGAAGTCTTTAACATTAGTTCTAAAGAACTGTTTTCCTTTCTTTTTGGCACCCAAGAAAATCAACCGAATTTGAGGCTCAAGCACAGTATTCTAGAGGTCCCTATTGTCTGCAATTTGTGGTCTTTTTTTCCTTTGGAGAAGCAGGGCAGGAAGTAGTTAAGGGCATGAGTTCCCATATCACACTGGTTTCAAATACTGGCTCTACTGCTTACAAGCTATGTGATTTTGGGCATCATATTTAATTTCTCTGAGCCTCAGTTCCCTATGCCTCAAAATGAAGATTATAATAGCACCTACCTCAAAGGACTCTTTTAAGGATTAAATGAAATAATGTATACAAATTCCTTTGTACACAATGAAAATCAGCTGTAATTAGTGAAAGAAAAAAAAGAAACTTTTAAGGGAATATAAATTGGTATAACCTCTTCAGATTCAATTTGCTGAATATATCAAAATTTAAAAGGTAGATTTCTGGGGCACCTGGCTGACTTAAATGATAGAACTTGCAACTCCTGATCTTGGGATTGTAAGTTTGAACCCCACGTTGGGCATAGAGCTTACTTTAAAAAAATGTGGATTCCCTTTGAACTAGTGATTCCATTTCTAAGACACTGGAACAAGTATACAGATGTATACACAAAGATGTTTGCAGATATACTATGTAACTGGAAAAACAGCAAAGTAAACATACATCCATAGAGGAATGGTCAAATGAGTTAGAATTCATCTGTACACAGGTACATATTATGCAGTAAGAAGAATAAGATATATATGTTTCAAAAAGGTAACAGATCCACGATATACTATTCTGTGAAAAAAAAAAGGATGCAAGGAAGCATATACTGTATGAACCCACTTATATAAAATATTCAGACACATATTTATATTTGCATTTAAAAGACCATAATGATATAAACCAAACACTAGCAGTCAGTAGCTCTGGGGAGCAAGATGGGCTGGGGCCTGAAGAAAGCAGACTTTCACTCTTTATATAGTTCTCCATTAGTTGAATTTGACAAGCAAGTGATATTTTATATTTTTTGAAAGATTAGCAGGCCTCATACTTTTCAGCTTAGCCACTCGCAGAATAATGAAGCAAATCAGATACAGACATACTAGCAAATGAAGCATTAAGCATATAATCATTATGCTTCATTTCAGGCATTTCAACTGAATAAAATTCAATGTAATAAAAAATAGAATTATGAAAATTTTACTTTGGGATGCACAATACACATTTGATCTCAAACTGTTCGACTGAATATATACTTTGTTTTTGACTCATCAATGCAAACTTTGTTATCTTTTCTTTTCTGATCCATGAATTCCCTCACAAGCCGATATACCTGCCTGACAGGTATTTCTACCTGGATGTTCCAATGTGCTTAAAACTAACATGTCTAAAACCAAATCTGTCATCTTCCCCAAATATCCTATTTCTCCAAGGATATTCCCATTCTTCCTACCACCTGGGCTTGAAAGTCTAACTCTTATTAAGTAGTCAGTTCCTTGTCTTATTCCATCAGCAGATTGATGGTCAAGTACCTCTTGTTTTTCATCCATGATATCTCTGACATCACTTCCTTCTTTGCCATTCCCCAGGTGAGACCCTAAATGCAGGTCTCCCACCTCAATGTCACCTTGTATCTTTATTACAACATTTATAACACTGTGCACATCTCCCTGCTGCACCCCCATCAACTGTAATCCCTAATAGGCCATAAACTCCTCAAAAGAAGGATTTGTTTTCTATTTACCTCAGCACCCAGCATCCTACCTAGGGTACACTGGGTGCTAGATTAATATCTTTTCAGTGAACAAATAGATGGAAAGAAGTAATTGGTCTTTATTTCTAGCAGATTCTCCTTTCCCCATCGCCTTATCCCCCACCCATTTTCTTCAGTAGTTCTCCCTAGTTGATAATTCAATAGCATCATCATCATTGGTAATTTGCCACTTCTCAGATGAGAGCATAATCCTTTCAAATTCAGTCATGAATGGAATTTAAAGGGCTTTATTTGATATATTCAGTGCTTTTCTTTTTTTTCATATTCAGTGCTTTTCAAAGAAAATTTGAAAAATTCAAAACTATAGGACCTAAAAAAACTCCAATAGGCCTTAAATTTCCATTTAGACTTTAACAAAACAGTAAAAACGAGCATTTATGAATCATTAGAGGGTTAAAGACCAAATCCTTTAATTATCAATCCTAAAATATTATTTTATGAGGGGAATGCACAAGTATTAAGAACAGAATCATGTAATTTACAAATCATTTTTAAATAGCTCTCTATGATGTTCAGCTTATTAGGAATTGTTAATATTCTATTACTCAGAGGTCATTAGCACATTCTGCTAGCAGTATAGATCACATAACATCAAGTGACAAGGAGAGAACATGAAGTATCCCAATTATGATTTCTTTTAAAAAGGGCTGCTGTGACCTTCTCCCCAGAGTGTGAACTATATCTTACAAAGTCTGAAAAATGCTACAACCTTTCTCCATTAAATGGGACACCATTAGGGGAGGGGAAGATTACTTAAATAGAATAATAGCTAACATTTATTATGTGCCAGTCACAGTTCTAAGGACTTTTCAATAATTCACTAAATCCTCACAAAAACTTTAAGAGAGAGGTAGTTATTATCCCTATTTAACAGATAAGGAAACTAAGTCCCCACTGAGGTTTTAAGTAACATGTCCAAGATTGTATACCTTTTAAAAAGGGAGATGTGTAGCAGACATGGAGCTGTGCCACCCAGACACACCCCCCCCTCCTTCCCTTCAAGAAAGGACTTCTCCCAGCTCCTGAGAGTGCTATCAGTGACAGCCTCAAGCTGTCAGCTCCTTCAGGATACTCCTCAGCTGCAGACAGTACCTCACTCAAAACCACACCCTTCCCAGGGCAGCCCAAGCCCGATGGCTGAGTACCACTGAGGAATAAAGGTCTGACCTTTTGGGATCTCTGAGGGACAGGTGTAATGGCTCATACACACTCAAGGACTCCCCAACGGGCCAGCGGGTACTGATGCTATGCTGGACCTACGCTATAGTTCCACTCCTCCCTCTACCCAATCCTGCTTCCTCCCTCTCCTGTCCACAAGAGTTGGTAGCAATAAATACTCTGCACACCAAACAGTATCCAGAGACCCCTCCACCCACAACACCAGGATTGGACCAAGTTGTCTGACTCCAAGCTCTTACTCTGGACTCTCTACTGTCTTCCCAGGAAGAACAACAGACAGAAAGAAAGCTGCAAATAACTCTATAGTCTCATCTTAGCTACTTATTTCTGCTTCCACTTACACCAAACATTTGTTAGAACTGTTAAGCATAGAAGCGCCTGGGTTTCCCAGTCAGTTAAGCGTCCAGCTCTTGAATTCAGCTCACAGTTCATGGGATCTCACAGTTCACAGGATCTCACAGTTCATGGGATCAAGCCCTGTTGTCACAGTTCATGGGATGATCTCACAGTTCATGGGATCGAGCCCTGTGTCAGGCTCCATGCTGAAGCATGGAGCCTGCTTGGGACTCTCTCTCTGCCCCTCCTCAGCTTGCACTCTCTCTCAAAATAAATAAATAAACTTAAAAAAAAAAAAGAAGAAGAAGAAGAAGAAGAAGAAGAAGAAGAAGAACTGTTGTTAAGCATAAGTAACATTGTGCCATGCTTTTGCCCAAATTTTGGAAGGAGAAAAAAAAATTAAAACTTTGGCTAATATCTGTAGATACACTAGTGTAGTGTAGATACATTAACATTAGGCCCCAAAATATGGCTTTCTGTACTTTGAATACCCTGAGATATACCTATTCATTATTCATAATTCCATAACTAACTCACCAATCCATATGCTTTTCTCTCCTGTTCATCTTCCATCACTCACTGCTTAAGCGTGGGCTGAATGTAGGCATGCTGACAAATTTGAAGGTTTCCATTCACTCTAAATGGCTGACTGTACACTCAATGTCCTTACTCAAGTAACTCAGAACTTTCAACTTTTCTATGGGAAAATTACAGCACACAAAGGAAAATAACAATGAATCAGTATCTCTCTTTCCTTCCCTTCATTTCTCCCTCTCACTTGTCCTTCTCCTTCTCTTGGCTTTCTTATAATGTTTCAGTGGGGCAACTTAGAAACAAAAGCTAGTAAGAACAGTGCAGACCCAGAAGTTCTGAGAGAGTTTTCTCAGTACACAAGCTCCTAGGTGGCACACAAACACCACCTCCCCCAACTTCTAATGGAACTGTCAGTTCAGCACTGATACATGTTTAAAGTGTACCATATTTACATAGAAAAATAACAAATAAATAAAGTGTAGCATATTGATGAGAATCTTAAAAAAAAAACTTATTCTTCAATACACATGAATTATCAGAACTGAAGTTAGGTGGGTGTGGGCAGTTAAACTAGATTATTTTTAAAGTCCCTGCCAATCACAAGAATCTATACTTCTATCTATACGATGGTATGGTAATTTCAAATGGAGTGAAGGAAGAAACATCACTTGAGTATATAAATAAATGAACCCAGGTTGAAATGATACACATGTGCATTTTTTATAAACACTTTAATTTAGAAAGTAAAATGAAAACATCCATTTCAAATGGTTTTGTTGCTATTTTCTTCACCAAGGTATTGTATTTTGAAGATTATTTAAAAATTTTTTAATGTTTATATATTTTTAAGAGAGAGACAGAGCACGAGCAGGGGATGGGCAAAGAGAGAGGGAGACACAGAATCTGAAGAAGGCTCCAGGCTCTGAGCTGTCAACCCAGAGCCCGATGCAGGACTTGAACTCATGAACTGTGGGACCATGACCTGAGCAGAAGTCAGACACTTAATAAATCCCAGACACCCTGGCACCCCTAAAGATTCTTTTTAAGTAATCTCTACACCCAACGTGGGGCTTGAATTCATGACCCTGACATCAAGAGTTGCATGCTCTTTTATGAAGATTTTATGAAATCTTTTAAAGATTTCATTTTTTTTAAGTAATAGAGCAGGATATTTTAATGATAAATGCTTACAGTATATTACAAAGAAACAAGTTTTCTAAGAATATATACATAAATAACAAACAAAAGACTGGGTCTATAAAAGCTTAAGTGAAATCCCAGAACAGCAATTATATAATGTCCTCTGAAAACGTGTAACAAGGCTTGACTTTGTGTGAATCACTGCGTTGTACACCTGAAAGTAATATAACACTGTATGTTAACTATACTGGAAGTTTAAATTTAAAAAAAGGGGGGGGGGCTTGATTTTGGTTCCTCCTTTCACCTTCAGACCATGAAAGAAATCACCCAGTAACGTATGAAATTCAATGCAGTGAGCACAGGTGAACACAAAAATGCATGTAAGAAAAAAGCTACCCGCAGATCATCTCAAAGCTATTCCTATAGTTAAAACTGCCTATCTGGGGCACCTAGGTGGCTCAGTTGGTTGAGCATCTGACTCTTGACTTTGGCTCAGGTCACAATCTCAGGTGCCACGGAGTCTGTGTTGAGCTCTGTACTGAGTATGGAGCCTGCTTCAGATGATCTCGCTTCCTCTTTCTCTGCCTCTCTCTCTCTCTCTCAAAAATAATAATAATAATAATAATGATTAATTCAATTAAAAAGTAAAAACTCTGCCTTTGTGACTCTCATGTAAGAAGCAATGGTGTCCCACTGAACAATTTCATCAGGTACTTTTGTAAAAATGAATACGGAGGCTTTTGACACACTTCCTTCATATTGCTAAGCAATAAACTCCCCCAGAGAATGTTCATTCTCTGCCTTTACAAAGAGCATGGTTGTATCAATACCTGGCATTTCCTCTTTAATAAACAGGGAACTCGTACATGAGCTGAGAAAACATCATTAAACACACTTCCTTTAGTCATTCAGTAATTTAGTTGCCATGGTAATCTTTAGTAAACTTGAAATGTACTTTGGAGGGGTCATTTCCAAAGCTTATTTTTAAAATTCTAGAACTTTTACAAGTTGTAGAGGATAAAGGAGCTGAAAATGCTTTTCTCTTCAATGCCTTACCATGGACTCAATCGAATAGAGCACAGCTATTCACAATATGACATGCATTACACCTCTGACAATGATCACTTCATCATTTCCTACCTCAAGATCATTCTTATAGACTGTCCGTATCTTCCCAACTGAGTGAAAGTATTAACTCAGTTCTCCGTGGCAGCAAAGGGAATTAAATCATGAAATAAGCACTTCCTATAATAGTCTCCAAAGCTTTTCACAATTGAGCAGTGTCATTTTTGGTCTTCCATCAATAATAGGGTGACAAAGTATACTCTGAAGCAGTTTAACAAAGGAACATCAGATAACTCAGGACTTGAACAGATCCAGGCTGCTACCCAAGGAAACACTGTCGGACAGGAGGCTCTGATGATTCACAGCTCTGACCCGCTCTGTTCATCAACCATGTCAGGGCTCAAAAGGTTTCAGGAAACACTGTCTGGAAGACTTTTTTTCTGGCTAATAGCTACATTTGACAACTGACCTTTAATCTTTACTTCACATTATCATCCTATCATTAGCCAAGGATAATACACGAGCATTTTTCAAATATGATTTGATGGACTGAAGGTGTTCTAAAGACTTTTCATCCAAAGAAAGACACTATTATTAGCTTTACCAGACTCTTGACTCTACCCTGAATTTTTAAAAAGAACTTAATTAAGTAAAATTAATGGTTCCACTAGAGTTGAATAAGCAGTCACACACTATTTGTTTCCTTCTTTTCTGTGGGGCTCTGTTGGTCACATTAGAATAGGATAACACTCATGAACTAAAGCAGTGAAGGCTGTGTGGTAGAAAGAGCACTGACCTGGAAAACAAGAGTCTGCTTTGACCTTAAGCAAACCATTTAATATCCCTCATTCTGTTGTCTCATCTATAATACCTGGAGACTGAACTGAATAGGAGAGCACGTGGCTCCTATCAGCATAGCTGGAACACAGAGGAAGAAGTAAAATATGAGGTTTGGCCCTGTAGGAAAGGGCCAGACCATGGCTTGTGGGTCTCCTCAAAGATTCTGATATTTACCTTCAGAGCAGTAGGATATAATCCACTGAAGATTTAAGCAAAGGGGTGATGTGATCAGAGATGTATTTTGGAAAGCTCACTGTGGAGACTGGACTAGAGATCAAATCAGAGACATGGAACCCAGTGAATAAACTACTTCAGTAGACTTGGGATGATCTGCTTATGTTCCTGCCACTGTGGCAGAGGCCACTTTACTACTACCCAAATAAATCTAGCCCTGCCTCAATGCTGAACTACTCTTTTAGACAGAGATCATAATCCTGCCTTCACAAGATTGTTAAAAAGCCAGCACAGCGCTTTATCAAACTGACAGCTGTCACGTTCTCCATTCTTCCCACCTTGGTCCCAGGATATGGTTATGGGATTTTGTAATACTTACTTGCCACCTGGGACCCTTCTAGAGACTCAAAACCTACCACCAAATCCTACTTCCATAGCTCACCCTTTATTTCCTGCTGATAGAGCTCCGCCCTCCTCCCAAAGTCAGGTAAGGCTTGCACACTGTTAGAATGTCCATCAGTTTGGTCTTGAAGCCAGAAGTCCTAAGTTCGAGTCCTCATTTTGATACCTCCTGGTTATGTGAGCTTGGGCAGTTTGCTTACTGCTTGCAGCCTTAGAGTCTTCATCCAAAAAGTAGGGTAATAACTATCTTACAGTGTGGTCAGGATGATCAAATGAGATGACCTATTAAAAGCACTTTGGAAATCATTCTGCATATCCTAGGCCTCCTTGCATTCTCCATTTCCAGTAATCATATGGCAGGCCCTAGACCTTCCAGCCCATTCCACCGTGGATGAGCCCTGGTATGACAGGCTCATTTCTGCTCTTGTGAGCTACAATAAATAAATCACCCCCTTCTTCAAATATATGAAACCATCGTATCATCATATCAGAAGACTGCCCTATCTGAAAACCCTCCTTTGGCCTCACTCCTATTTAGTGTCGGCTCTGAATTACCCCTTTTTTCCAATGTCACTTCCTCTCACTACTAGCTTCAGTTTCTATCGGATTACTCCCCTCCATTCCCTGCTACAATTTTCCAAGTAATGATACTAGTTCAGACTCTTCTAAGAGAATTGAGGGTAGGAAGGTAGGAGGAGACTAGGAAGTCCCATGAAAGTTCCTAGAATGTGTGTGCATGAGGAGGGTGGCTGCTGCTTAAACAAACCTCATTAGTTTTCCAGCTGCCTCTGTGTGTGTATCTTTCCATCAACAGCGATTATGCAAATGTGATATTTGTTTTAATGAGCATGTCAGGTGTGTTTTGCTGTAACATTATGTATGACGGACTGTGGTATTAAAATAACAACTTGATGACAACTGCACAAGAATATGTGAAACTGTTAAATAGAGGTCTGGCAAACTTCTCTCTTCTAACAGGAGCACAATCTCTGCTGGACAGTAGGAGCCTAGATCTTCTAAAAATCAATTCTCACAATGTGAAGAAAATTCATATATTCAGAATCCATACCTAGTCATCCATACTTACCAAACTCCTTTGGAGGCACAAGATTGGCCTGGGGCTCCAGCTGGCCAGTTGACTAATCTTAGGGAGGCAGTCTTCAGACCATAAGTGGCCTTTTTTTGTGAAGCTGTACAGGCTGAGGAAAGGACAGATTTTATTCTGGAAGATGCAAAATGGCAGAGTGGTTTTATAGACAGACCATAACTGAGTATGAATTCTGGGTTCCTACTCTTTCTTGCTGCATAATCTTAGAGTGAGTCTCTGCAGATCTTAATTTTCTTACCTATAAAGTAAAGATACAGGATAATGCCTACTTCGTGGGGTACTATAAGAATTTAATGAGGTGAGGTGCTAGCTGCAAAGCACTTAGCATAGTATACAAGCCCTCAATAAGTTGTTCGTGTTAGTAGAGGCTAGGACTGCCAAAGCATTAATTTTCTGTTTACTAGTCTAGACTCTGTTCACTGTCTTAGATGTTGGTGAAAATACTCCACCCTAGATTTGTAATCCCATATGTTCCTCCCACCTCCAGCTGCAATTCACCCTATCCTGACAGCTTCTCTCCACCTGTATTAAAAAAAGTCAAACCTTCTTCTGAAGGATATATGTAAATGACCAAAATAATGGGAACTACTGAAAAGAAAGAAAGGGAACTACTGATATCTCTTCTCAAGGACTCTGATAGTTGTCTGGCAGGATCAGGAGAGGAGCTTATTGGCAAGAAGGCTCTCCACTTCAACTCCTGCTTTCATTACACATAGTTGGGCAGGGAGAAAGGTGGCCTACTAGAGGAAGATCCCCCATCCTTCTTGGAACACAAACAGGGACAGTACCAAGAAAACCAATATACCAATACTGAGTAAGTTACAAAGACAACTTGATCAAAATCCATTTTCAGTTCCTTGATTTTACCTTATGGCTTCTAGTTATTGCTCTGGCCCTCCCTATAACAATACTTGTAGATATTTCTTCCAAATCATGTAACGTTGGTAGTAAAGGACCAAACATCATGAGCTACCATTTGGTCATTTTATCTTCCTACTCCTGACTCTAAAAAAGTGTATGAATGGAAATTCTTAAGCAACAATAAGAACAAAAACAAAACTGATGGAATATCTGCATTCTTATGACAATGATAGCAAGTCTGAAGGTTTTAGGCATTTCCTGTTGTCATAAAGGCAAAAACAAATTTCATTATCTGAAAAGTCTGAACATCAACATGGACAACAACCCCTTATCCAATATACAGCTAAAAATATTTTGTCCCATTTCATAGGCTACCTTTTCATTTTTGTTTTATGGTTTCCTTTGTTGTGCAAAAGCTTTTTAGTTTGATGTACTCCTATTTGTTCATTTTTTTCTTTTGTTACTTGTGCTTTCGCTTTATGGTCAAAAAATCATTGCAAAGACCAATGTCGAGGAGCTTCTTCCCTATGTTTTCTTCTAGGAGTTATGAAACAGGAAATTAAGGAAATATCTGCACTCCCATGTTTATTACAGCATTATTCACAACAGCCAAGACATGGAAACAACCTAAATGTCCATCAACAGATGAATGGATAAAGAAGATGTGATATGTATACAAAACAAAACATTATTCAATCATGAAAAAGAAGGAGATCCTGACACTTGCAACAATATGGATAGACCTTTAAGGCATTATGCTAAGTGAGATAAGACATACAGAGAAAGACAAATAGTCCATGATACCTCTTAGACCTGTAATCTAAAAAAGCTGAACTCATAAAAACAGAGACCACACGGGTGAGGGCTTGGTGGGGGGAGGGGAAGGGCAGGATTGGGGAGTTACTGTTTAAGGATATGAACTTGCAACTAATAACCAAGTCGTGGAGATCTAATGCACAATATACTGATTCTAGCCAACAATATTGTTGACTTTTTATAAACTTAAAGTTGCTAAAAGACTAGATCTTAATTGTTCTCACCACAAAAAGGAAATGATTATTATGTGACATGATGAAGGTGTTCATTAATGCTACAGTGGTAATAATACTGCAATATATAAATGTACCAATCAACATACTGTAATCTTAAATTTACACAATGTTATATGTCAATTATATCTCAATTTTTTTAAGCAAAAAAAATATTACAAGCAAGGACAACAAGTCTGATATTTAGGCTTATTCTCTTTCCAGCATCATCCCAGTCCTTTCTAACTTTGGGGTGAGCACTGGTAGTACTCTATTATCTTCAAGTACCACTTGGATCCTGCACTGCCCCAGGTGCAGGTGTGGGTGTCAGAGGAGGATGCCCCAAGACCTTCCAGCAGGGCCCGGAGATGAAAGCAGGGGCCAACATGGCAGAGAAGTTGGGGGATCCATACTTGCCTCGTCTCTCAAACAAAGAGGTGCAGAAGCCAAAGGACTTTGAACACCAGAGCCTGGGAGGAAAAGAGACTGAATCTACTAGGAAGAAAATGGGAAAGCTGGAAAAAAGATGGGCGGGTAACTCCAAACTGGGGGAGATTAAAAAAAAAAAAGGCCGCATGGGCACGGAGGGGAGGGACCCCCTTCTGGGGAGAGACAAAGGGAAGAGAAAGAGCGGCTAGGGAAGTGTAGGACCATATCTGGACAGGAGAGAGACCTCGGACTGAGACTGAGAGGGATCCCATCACTAACTGCGGGGCTTTCTTCCGACTGGGGCCGGCTCTTTTTCGTGCACCTGGGGAGGAGGGGAGCCAGGGGCCTGGGTGTAGCTGTAGGTCAGGGGCTCAGACCACAGTTGGAAAAAGCAGTTCCCTCCCTGGAGGGCTGCGTGAGAGTACAAAGCCTGCCTGCGTCCTCAGTGGCTGGGCCAAGGGCACAGTCTGCAGTAGGAAAAGGCAGCCGTCTCCCTGGAGTGCTGTGGGAAAACACAACCACCAACCCCAGGGGCTCACGGCAAGGGTGGCAGCTCTCACTCCGCAGTAGGAGAAGGCGGTCCTCCCTGAAGTGCGGTGGCACAGACAAAGCCAGCCCGGACCACACATCGGCCACACTGAGAGGCGCTTCCCCAGTGCCAGAGCACACGGAGCGGGACTTTGAATCCTAGCCAAGCCCAGGGTCAGGGCACTTGGCGGAGCGAGAAGGACTGCCCTGGCTGCGCCCCTGGCACAGGGAGGATGACTCAAACGGAGTCCACCGGGTCGGCTCCATGGAGAAGAGACTGGGGGGTCACCATTTCCCGCCCCTCCCCCCCAGCGAAGGCGAGGCCTCAGGGATCACTCCCAGGGCCCGTAGCGGAGGTGGGTCCAGATTACACCACACCATGCCCCTTCACACTGCGTAACTGCGCATCCACCAGAGCGGCACAGACCCTGCAGACAGCTACTCCCAACAAACTCTGCAGCGTGGCCTGGACTGACTCTGGATCAATTCTGGATGTATAGATATATCCTCCCCCCGCCCCCACTTCCCCTCCTTATCTCTTCCCATCCCTAGGCTGCTTACTCTGGTTATTGGTCTGTCTAAACAGACATATTTAATCCATTGTCTTGATAGTGTTCTACACCTCCTTCTTTACCCTCCTTTCTCTCTCTCTAGAATAATCAAGCCATATAGTTTCTCTGTCTGGGTAACTTTATCTTCCTTTCGTTTTCCCTGCCCCCTTTCTTATTATCCTTTCTCTCTCTCTGGATTAAGCCTTTCAGTCTCTCGGCCTAATCCATGTTTATTTTTTCTCTCCCCTGCACCCTCATTTCCCTGTATGTGCTCTTCCATCAGCACCACCTCCACCCTCCTCTTTACTTGTAGTTGGTGTTTTGGGTTCTTTGTTTTTAGTCTTTAGTTTTTTGTTTTTGTCTATTGTTTATTGTGTTATTTGTTTGTGTGTTTCCGTGTTTTTGTCTCCTGTTTGTCTGTTTTCCTTTACAGGGTTACTCCAAGGAACAAATCAAAGCACACCTGTTGGAGGGTCCAAAATATCACTATGAGTAGGGTAATAAAAAAACCAAAGCCACAACAACAGAGAGCAAATAACAATCTCCCCCTGAAGGACCTCCTGAAGGGCCAGGCCCTGGAGGGTGTATGACCGTCCTTTAATAGAGCAGTGCTCCCAGGTGCAGAGCACGCAACAAGCTTTTAAAATGCATAAGGGACAGAGAACTAGCCAAAACGATGAAATGGAAGAATTCTCCTCAAAAGAAACTCCAGGAAGTAGCAACAGCTAACGAATGGATCAAAACCGATTTAAGCAATATGACGGAACAATAATTTAGAATAATAGTCATAAAATTAATTGCTGGGCTTGAAAAAAGCATAGACAACAGCAGAGAATCTATTGCTACAGAGATTGACGGGCCAAGAAATAGTCATAAGGAGCTAAAAAATGCTTTAAATGAGGTGAAAAATAAAATGGAGGTGGCCACAGCACAGATTGAAGAGGCAGAGGGGAGAATAGCTGAATTAGAAGAAAAAATTTTGGAAAAAGAGGAAGCTGAGAAAAAGAGATATAAAGAAATCTAGGAGTACAAGGGGAAAATTAGAGAACTAAGCAATGCAATCAAATGGAACAATATCCGTATCATAGGAATTCCAGAAGAAGAGAGAGAAAGGGGCAGAAGGGTACTTGCACAAATCATAGCTGAGAACTTCCCTGATCTGGGGAAGGAAACAGACATTGAAATCCAAGAGGCACAGAGAACTCCCTTCAGATGTAACTTGAATTGATCTTCTGTACGACATATGATAGTGAAACTGGCAAAATACAAGGATAAAGAGAGAATTCTGAAAGCAGCTAGGGATAAACGGGCCTTAAATTACAAAGGCAGACACATAATGATAGTAGCAGACCTATCTACTGAAACTTGGCAGGCCAGAAAGGAATGGCAGAAAATCTTCAATATGATGAGTGGAAAAATATGCAGCCAAGAATCCTTTACCTAGCAAGTCTGTCATTCAGAATAGAAGGAGAAATAAAGGCGTTCCCAAACAAACAAAAACTGAAGGAATTCATCACCACTAAACCAGCCCTACAAGAGATCCTAAGGGGGACTCTGTGAGTGAAATGTTGCAAGGACCACAAAGAACCAGAGACATCACTACAAGCATGAAACCTACAGACATCACAATGACACTAAACCCATATCTTTCAATAATAACACTGAATGTAAAGGGACTAAATGCTCCCACCAAAAGACATACGGTATCAGAATGGATAAAAACACAAGACCCATCTATTTGCTATCTACAAGAGACTCATTTTAGACCTGAGGACACCTTCAGATTGAAAGTGAGGGGATGGAGAACTATCTATCATGCTACTGGAAGTAAAAAGAAAGCTGGAGTAGTCATACTTATATCAGACAAACTAGACTTTAAATTAAAGGCTGTAACAAGAGATGAAGAAGGGCATTATATAATAATCACAGGGTCTATCCATCAGGAAGAGCTAACAATTATAAATGTCTATGCACCGAACTCAGAAGCCCCCAAATACATAAAACAATTAATCACAAACATAAGCAACCTTATTGATAAGAATGTGGTAATTGCAGGAGACTTTAATACTCGACTTACAGCAATGGACAAATCATCTAGGCAGAGAATCAATAAAGAAACAAGGGCCCTGAATGATACATTGGATCAGATGGACTTGACAGATATATTTAGAACTCTGCAACCCCAAGCAACAGAATATACTTTCTTCTCAAGTGCACACGGAACATTTTCCAAGATAGATCACATACTGGGTCACAAAACAGCCCTTCATAAGTATACAAGAATTGAGGTCATACCATGCACTCTTTCAGATCACAATTCTATGAAACTTGAAATCAACCACAGGAAAAAGTCTGGAAAACCTCTAAAAGCATGGAGGTTAAAGAACATCCTACTAAAGAATGAATGGGGCAACCAGGCAATCAGAGAAGAAGTTAAAAGATATATGGAAACAAATGAAAATGAAAATACAACAATCCAAACCCTGTGGGATGCAGCAAAGGGTCCCCTCAAGACTAGAGGCAGTCTTGAGGGGAAAATACATTGCGATCCAGCCCTATCTCAAGAAACAAGAAAAATCCCAAATACAAAATCTAACAGCACACCTAAAGAAACTAGAAACAGAACAGCAAAGACACCCCAAACCCAGCAGAAGAAGAGAAATAATAAATATCAGAGCAGAAATAAACAATATAGAATCTAAAAAAACAGTAGAGCCAATCAATGAAACCAAGAGCTGTTTTTTTGAAAAAATAAACAAAATTGATAAACCTTTAGCCAGGCTTCTCAAAAAGAAAAGGGAGAGGACCCAAATAGATAAAATCACAAACAAAAATGGAATTATTACAACCAACCCCTAAGAAATACAAGCAATTATCAGGGAATACTATGAAAAAATGATATGCCAACAAACTGGACAACCTGGAAGAAATGGACAAATTCCTACTCTCTTCAAGTTCTTCTGGAGAATTTCTACTCAATTCATTCTTATTAAATTGTCAAACTCTTTACATATTTACACAAAATTGTTTACCTTATGTATTAAGGTCCTCTATTTCCTGTACCATCAGCAGATTCTGAGGGTCTCAGAGCTTGATCAGCTAACGTTGGGTGTAAATTTAGTCTATACTCTTCTTAGATTTTATTATGAAATGAATTTGCACATTTCAAATAATGGAGGCTTCTTGGAAATGGAAATATCTGAAATTTTAAAAATAGCTTGGCTTTAAGATCCACAAAAAATCCAAAAACTTAAAAATAATCAAAGGACTCAGCCTTCTCATTCATGAAAAATGTAACAAGAATTCCTAACGAGATAAACTTTAACTCATTATAACATAGGATTAAATATTTCCAAACCAGGTTGCTCAAAAGATCCAAAAGGCCTAAATAATTAATTGACAGCCAGGAATTGGGTATCATTTCCAAACCCCCAAAATCGGGTTGAGCTGGGTGAGCAAAGAAATGACATACCAAGTTAGACATGGCTTGGTGAGGCCTTCCCAAGCAGACGGCACAGTAACACCTCATCCTTCATAGCAGAAATAGCAATTCATCGTCATATGCTACTATCTTTTTTATTTAAGAATAGCATTTAACAAGCCTATTTTGGAATCTGATTCATTATCATTTTTAGGAAATGTAAAGACCTTAAACCTCCGTACTGTGAGTATAGCTAATTAAAGTTCACATCTTTCGCAGAAAGGTGGAACATCAGTTCTAATTTTATATACTAGTGTGATCAAGGGCATAAAGCATCAATTGAAGGTCAGGACACCCAGGTTCTATTCCTGACCTGGTCACTACTCTTCTGGCTTTCTTAAATGCCTCACTTTTTTCCAACCATAATATATGGGCAGAGTTCATTAGAACTTGGCAGAGTTCATTAGAACAAATTATGTCATCAGTATTTGTTTAAAAATTATTGAGACCATACTGTGTATTAGATACCATCCTATTTGCTAGAAATACAACAGTGAACAAGAAAGGCATGATTCCTAATCTCACAGAGCTTACATTTGTTCCAAATGTTTACTGCTATCCAGTCACTGATATGATACCCTCAAGAATCACTGAGGACACGTGAAGTCAGTAAGTTAACCAGGTCAACAAATATTTGTTGAATATTTACAATGTACAAGTCATTTTTCTATGCAATGAGAAAAAAAAATGTCCCTCGTTAGATTTTTGTTGCAAAAAGATAGAGGTCATATTTGTCATAGCACTCTGTGTCCCCAGAGTCTACCCCGATGCCTGGTACTCAGCAGGTACTCAATATATAACTGCTGAATGACCAAATGAATACATTTGCAAGTGGAAAAAAATTATGGGCCCCACTCTCAAGGGATTGGAATCTAATGGGTAACTTAAAGCATCTGTGTATCAACTACAATAAACCACAGTACGTTATAAAAAGACATAAAGGATACAAACGAATTAAAAGCAGGAACTCAAATCTAGTACAGCAATGTTCATAGCAACAATTTTCACAACAGCATAAAGGTGAAAACAACCCACATGTTCATCAACAGATGAAAAGATAAACAAAACACGGAATATCAACACAATGGAATTAAAAAGAAGATAATTCTGACACATGCTACAACACAGATGAGCCTTGAAGCATTAGGCCAACTAAGATAAGCCAGACATAAAAGGACAAATACTGTACAATTCCAATTATATGAATACCCAGAATAGGAAACTTGATAGAGACAGGAAATGAAATAGAGTGGTAGTTACCAGGGGCTCAGCAGGTGGGGGTGGGGGGCTTGGAAGGGAGCGAGAGGATAAAGTTCTGGCAATGGATAGCAGTGATGGTTGCACAACAACGTGAATTTACTCAATGCCACTGACCTGTATGCTTAAGAACAGTTAAAATGGCAAACTTTGTTATATTTTACCACAGCAAAAAATGATGATAATTATAAAAAGACACGAAGGAGTTTCAGAGGCAGTGATAACATCTGCCTGGCCTAACCAAGGATGGGTTTCTTAGAGCTGGTATCATTTCAGGTTGCTCTTCCTCTTAATGCCTACATATCAGAGTCATCACTGTTACCAGTAAGAACCAAGCATTCATTTTCTCAAGGTTCATGAGTTTTATGTGACTTCTTATACAAGAAACTGGTGAGAGTAGTTGCTTCTGGGGAGAGACACTGAAAGTCTGGAGGGTTAGGGATATAATGATCTGGGGTAGGAAATGATGTACTTTTCACTGTACATTCATTCCTTTTTTTAAAAATACTAATATTAAATTTTAAAACAAAGGACTTCTGATACTCTTTACAAACATTCCCTAAATGTGATCCAAAAGATACACCAATTCTTGGGTTTCTATACTCCTTTATTCAAAGGACATAAAAACAGTCAATGTTGCATGTCAGTGGCATAAAGCCTATAACTACAAAAGCACCATTTCAATTTGAAATTCTCACCATCTGTTCAAGGGACACCAGTTTCGTAACTTTTAAATCTCCCTCCTTGTTAATCACCCTCAACACTCAAATACAAAGAACTAGTGATATATCAAGTTATGCATATCAAGTTATGCACACAGTACAATTCTAACTACCAACCCTTCCTACCAGATATGATTTAATCAAGGTCTTGGTTCCAGCTCTTGTATGTGCTGTATTTTAATCTTGAATACTCTTCAAATAAATTGCAATTTACCCATTTATTACTATGGCAAAGATAGTTGTGGTGACGATGCTCTGGATTAAACGACTAGTTTTCCTCTTGCACTGTTGGTGGGAATGCAAATTGGTGCAGCCACTCTGGAAAACAGTGTGGAGGTTCCTCAGAAAATTAAAAATAGACCTACCCTATGACCCAGCAATAGCACTGCTAGGAATTTACCCAAGGGATACAGGAGTAGTGATGCATAGGGGGCACTTGTACCCCAATGTTTATAGCAGCACTCTCAACAATAGCCAAATTATGGAAAGAGCCTAAATGTCCATCAACTGATGAATGGATAAAGAAATTGTGGTTTATATACACAATGGAGTACTACGTGGCAATGAGAAAGAACGAAATATGGCCCTTTGTAGCAACATGGATGGAACTGAAGAGTGTGATGCTAAGTGAAATAAGCCATACAGAGAAAGACAGATACCATATGGTTTCACTCTTATGTGGATCCTGAGAAACTTAACAGAAACCCATGGGGGAGGGGAAGGAAAAAAAAAAAAAAAGAGGTTAGAGTGGGAGAGAGCCAAAGCATAAGAGAATCTTAAAAACTGAGAACTGAGGGTTGATAGGGGGTGGGAGGGGGGGAGGGTGGGTGATGGGTATTGAGGAGGGCACCTTTTGGGATGAGCACTGGGTGTTGTATGGAAACCAATTTGACAATAAATTTCATATATTGGGAAAAAAAGAAAAAAAATAAATAAAAAGAAAAAAAATTAAAAATAAAAAATAAAAGACTAGTTTCCTTAGACTCCTTTGCAGCTAGGTGTGGCCAGGTGATCAAGTTCTAGCCCATAAGAACTATGTCATTTTCTGGAAGGTTCCTTTGGCCTTTCCTTTTGCCTCCCTCCAGGAAGTGATTTTGAGGACAGAGGCATGTGCTGAGGGTAGTGGAAGAGATGGGACCCTCAGTCACTGGTGGAATCCTGAAGCTTCCACCCGGCACCTGGCTCCCTCATGTGGATTTCTTTTATGTGATAAAATAAACCATTGTGTGGTTAAGCCACTATTATTGGAGTTTCTATTATATGCTGTTTACATAGCTTTCTTTCTTTTTCCCCCACAAATGCTTTCTTGTTTGTGTTCACTTTTTTTTTTTTCCTGTAATTCTTATGCTTTCGTATACTGTAATTCACTCTCTGTTTTTTGGAAGTTTTCACTATCCTGCATACCACAGCTTTTGCGGTCCACTCTGTATTTTGCAGAGGGCGCTACTAGGTATTCTCCTCCATCTGACTGCTGTGGCTACTTTATCAGCCCCACTGTGCTGGTCTCCACACAAAATGCTGCACCTTCTGCAGTTCTGCTATTGTGCAGTTAGTTCCCACTAGGAATGTAAGCTCCAAGAAGGCAGAACTGTCCTGTCTATTCACAGTGGTGCTCCTCGAACTCAGAGCAGCACTTGACTTTCAGTAACTATTCCATAAACATTTCATTGAGTTTACTCAGCAAATATTTATTGAGTACCTTTCTAAGAACTGGGACACCTCAGTGAACAAAATAGCTAAAAATTGCTTCCTTGTGGCTCTTACATTCCAGTGTGGGAGAAAGAAAAATAATCAATCAATTAAAAAAAAAAAAAAAAAAGCTAATCTAGAATTTTACCAGGGGAGAGGTGCTTTGGAAAACCAGAGCAGGACAAAGGGGATTAGGGGACTCATGGTAGAAAAGATGGGCAGGAGGAAAAAGGGATCACAGTTTTAAATAAATAAAGGAGTAAGAGTTGGTCCTTGGAGAAGGCAACATTAAAGCAAAGACTTGAAGGAGGTGAGGAAGGGAGCCATTCAGATATCCCAGGGGAAGATCATTCCAGGCAACTAGTACAATGAGGGAACAGCTAGTACAAAGGCCCTGTGGCTTCAAGAAATGATGTGGAACAGAGTGGACCTACAAGAAAGTAAGCAGGAAAGAGAGAGATGTAAGAAAAGATCAGAGAGATCTCAAACTTTGTAGGTCGGTCTCAGTTTTTTGGCTGTTACTCTGGGTGACACAGGAAGCCACTGCAGAGTTCATGATGTGGTTTTAATTTTAGAACACTCTGGCTGCTGGGTTGAGAACAGATTATAAAGGAATCAGAATGGAAGCAACAATAGTAAGGAGACTTGCAATAATTCAGATGAAAGATAGTTAAAAGCTTGAGCCAGGATGTAGCAAGAGGTAGGGATAAAATGATCATACTCTAGATATATTCTGAAGGTAGAAGCAAAAGGATTTGTCAGTCAAATGGATGTGGAGTATAAAAAAAAGGGGGGGTGGTGCCTGAGTGGCTCAGTCAGTTAAGTGTCCAACTCTTGATTTCGGCTCAAGTCATAATCTCATGGTTTGTGAGACTGAGCCCCACGCTGGGCTCTGTGCTGGCTGTGTGCTTGGGATTCTCTCTTCCTCTCTCTCTGCACCTCCCTCACTTGCTCTCTCTCTCTCTCAAAATAAATAAAATTTAAAAAAATAATTCTTTGAATAATTCCAAGTATTTTGGCCTCAACAGTTGGAAGACTGATTCTGCCATTAAACAAAATTGGGAAAACTGCATGTGAACCAGGCCTGAAAGGAGGATTTTAGTGTGGCTGAGTGAGGTGGGAGAAGTCTATTAGACATTTGGGTAGAGGTGTTCCAGCAGACAGCTAGATATATACACCTAGAGTTCAAAGAAAAGTTCTTGATTAGGAGTATAAACTTCATCATGTATATATGAAAAATGGGCTCTGAACAATGATAAAACCTATTTTCCCTTCCTGAACGAATACTAACATTTTGCAACTACAAGAATGACTTCCAAAGAGTGTGAACAAGACCTTTAACCAAAAAAACAAATCGAAACCTCTATGCTGTTTCTCATTCTTTCATTTTAAAGCAATGTGTCTCAAAACGTGGTCTGCAGATCCCCTGAATCAGAATAAAACCAACCTTTGTAACAAACACTCTTAGTGATTCTCACACATACGCAAGTCTGAAAAACACCCACTTTGTGTATGTAACTCAAACACTGTGTGTGTGGCATAGTGTTATCTGGTAGTTTCCACTTTAATGGCAATAAGTGTGGGCTACACATGATGGAAAGAACCTAAAGACAGAGGCACCAGGAATCCCTGATATCCAATTCATTTTGTAACAGCCATAGACTGACTCATGTTGCATGGAATTTATCAATATTCAAGGAAATATATTCATGGGTAATATTCTGAATCATTTCCTGCAACCTTGATTGTTTGCCTTTAAGATCTCTCTTGAGAAAAGCAAAGAAGAGCATGCGAAAGCAAGGAAAGAAAGATATGAAAACAGTGATAAGTACAGACAAAGAGAACAATGAGAAATAAGTGTTCAGTCCAGAAAGAAACTGAGACAAAAAAGAAAGCAGCCCAAATTCTAGGGCAAAGGATAGGTTTCTTGACTGGGAAAGATCCAATAAAATGAGAAACAGAGACAAAGAAAGAAACTCAGAGAAACCCTCCAGTTCTGAAACATCACTGGCAGCAAAACATAGATTCACAGAGGAATGCCAAGAGATGGGCAAAGAACAAGAGGGACCACACAAGGTGAGGAACAAGTCTGCAAGGCAAAATAATGAAGAAACTGTAATGTTGGCTAGAGATAGGTACCGGGCTAGGCAGACGGACAGGTTAATGCAAAGATGAGAAAGGTGATTGATAACTGTCCCAATAGAAAGACCTGTGGAGGCACAGAAAATGATAACTCCTGGAACACGCTGTGAAAGCATAAAGGAGTGTGTTAACAGTGGTTGGGAGGGTGTTTTTTAATGTACTTTCAAAATTCATTATTGGCTTAAGTAAAAAGTAAGTCTTTTTGTCTTGAATGTTTGAATTGATATGTATTTTGTTACCATTACCACATTCTAGGTTGCATTCAAGCAACTTAAAGAATGTGTTAAATCCAAAAAAAAAAAAAAAGAATGTGTTAAATCCCTATACAGTTACTTAATGAGGAAAATTGTCTCCACTGCAACCACTAAAAACTCCTCAAACAACTCTCCTAATAATGTTGGCTTTGTTGCAGGAGGTGTTAAGTTTTATAAATATTGTATTCTAGATTTAAAAAAATGTGGATTTGAATAATAGAGAATATTGCTATACTTTATGTTTTGAAATTTGTGTTAATGTATAAAATATGGATTATACATTGTCTAACTTTCTAGCTCACAGAAATTTGGCTTAAATGCAAATAAAAATAGTGATACATTTGTACATTTACAAAAAAAAAAAAAAAAAGATCTCTCTTGAGGGGCGCCTGGGTGGCTCTGTTGGTTAAGCATTCAACTTTGGCTCAGAACATGATCTCCCTGTCTGAGTTCAAGCCCCACATTGGGCTCTGTGCTGACAGCTCAGAGCCTGGATCCTGCTTTGCATTCTGTGTCTCCCTCTCTCTTTGCCCCTCCTCTGCTCGTGCGCTGTCTCTCTCTCTCTCTCAAAAATAAACAAACATCAAAAAAAAAAAAGATCTCTCTTGCTCTAAGTTCTAACAACTTTGGTTCATATGAGCATTGTTTCAGGAAAGATGCTGCTGTTTCTCACCATATCTGATTTTCTGGTGTCAACATTCAACAACCTGTATTCCCATGACAGTTTTTCAGTTCTTTGTAATCTTGATTTTTTTTTTATTATTTTTTAAAAGTATTTTTTAAAAGTTTAAGAGTACATGAGACTATATTATAGTCTCAGAAACTGGAAAGGTCCTTTCGAAGTGATTGGTTACTCAGAGAAAAAAACACACGAGACACTTGGAAGGCCTACCCAGGTACCCTTTCACAGAAATGCTAGTTCTAGGAGATTGTGCTAACACACTTAAGAGGTTTCTTGAGTAATCATTTTCAGGCCCAGATTAACCTATAGTAACTAAATAATATTTTCAAAATTTCTAGACCAAGAAAGCCATAAACCAAAGATCACTTCAAATAGATTGTAATAATGTGTGATGTAATAATGTGTGAGCTATGGGCTTCATTCAGGTCCATTGCTGAATGGCCCTGTGGTTACTAGAGTTACCATTCCTAACCTACATCAATTGTTCTCATAGGTTCAAGATCTTGGAGCTACATTTTCAATACACTGTATCAAAAAACAAAAATAAAAACAAAAAAACACTAAGTATGCTATGCTATGGAGAATCTGGTATCAGAGAATCTTTAGAAAGTTCTTAGGCCATTTTTATTTTTATTTTTTTTAATATGAAATTTATTGTCAAATTGGTTTCCATAAAACACCCAGTGCTCATCCCAACAGGTGCCCTCCTCAATGCCCATCACCCACCCTCCCCTCCCTCCCTCCCTCCCTCCCTCCCTCCTACCCCCCATCAACCCTCAGTTTATTCTCAGTTTTTTTTTTTTAATTTTTTTTTTCTCAACGTTATTTTTTTTGGGGGGGGGGGGACAGAGAGAGACAGAGCATGAACGGGGGAGGGGCAGAGAGAGAGGGAGACACAGAATCGGAAACAGGCTCCAGGCTCTGAGCCATCAGCCCAGAGCCTGACGCGGGGCTCGAACTCCCGGACCGCGAGATCCTGACCTGGCTGAAGTCGGACGCTTAACCGACTGCGCCACCCAGGCGCCCCTATTCTCAGTTTTTAAGAGTCTCTTATGGTTTGGCTCTCTCCCTAACTTTTTTTTTCCTTCCCCTCCCCCATGGTCTTCTGTTAAGTTTCTCAGGATCCACATAAACATATGGTATCTGTCTTTCTCTGTAGGACTTATTTCACGTAGCATAACACTCTCCAGTTCCATCCACGTTGCTACAAAAGGTCTTAGACCATTTTTAAATTATAAAACCCGTATTTGTGGTATCTCAAGGTTTTATTTTCTAAAATTCTGTGTATCTCTGATTTCAGTTCTACTGGACAAATAGTTTACATTTTAAATTACAGTTGTCACTTTCATTTATCTCAATTCTAAAATGATATCACATTAAATTTTTATAATTTCATTACAGAAAACATTAATAAGTTTGATAGGTTGCACCTAAATGCAGCAAGAGTATACAAAGACTGAAAGTCCAAAACAGAAATTAGAGTTCCTAAGAATGTATGACCATGTGGTATATGAGTCCCAGACTGCAGGCCCAGAGCATCTCCCAAATGGGCTCAGACTTGACCTTTGTACCCAAAGAGAACAGGACCCAGGAAGAGGGAGGGCAAATGTTGCAGAGTCAGAAAGTGCTGATGACTCTCTGGCAGCATCCTAAGCACCTGCTCTTGCCTGGGCCCTGATGCAGGTGAGAGGAGAGCACAGTGGAGGCCCCAGGCCAAAGACAATAGTTAGAGGACAAGGTTCCCTGGGGAAGTCATTCCTCTTCTCTGAACGTAACCAGAAGGGGCAGCAGCATCAAATAAGGAAACACTGACTTTTTCTACTTAAACTTACAAGCTTATCACTCTTAGCAGGCAGTAAGTTTATAAGTTATATCATTTTTTATTTTGCACTGGCTACTACTGAACAGATCAGAAAGGACTTCATAAATATTGAGATAGCCTTTCAAACTTCTATCCTCCACTTTATTTAGATGGTACTTCATTCAGATCTTGTTTCCTCCTGGTAGGTACTGGGTCTTATTTCCAAAATAGTGAGGTACATGACTTCCCTTCTTTCCACAAATGATAAGTAGGAAGCACGTGGCCATGAAGAGTACTGGGACCAGTAAGGGGGTATGTAAGGAACAGAGCAAATACATGTACCACGGTACATTACATTATTTGGGAGTTACTGCCACACTTTTTATATGCCTTCCCATAATGGCATTTTGTTTTTTCTGTTGGATTAACAATCCCTGAAATATAGGCATCTTATTATCTTTCTATGGCACTTGGTATTCTGTTGCATTGGACATTCACCAAGTATTTATTGATTCATGACTGATGCAAACTAGAAAGTGTAAAAAATAAAGATATCCCACCTATCATGTGTCCATTTTCAAAGCTGCAAGTAGCATGGGATGCTATCATGAATGTTAAATGGAAAAGCTGCGGTGTGCAGTTTACATACACGGCTAATCTGGGAGCTGTAAACAGGAAGAAAAATAGAATGTAACAAAATGTTCTCAACACTTGCTTACAAGAAATTGAAAAATTACGATTTAGAAGGTATCCATAGTGTCTGCTAAATCTATTGTTATTAAATATATTGTCAAGAAATAAATCCGTTCGTTGCATATTATAAGAAAACAGATTTATACAAGATTACAAGAGGAAGGAAAGAAAGGGGAAAGGATATTTGGTAAAATATACTTTGTTAAAATGTCAGTTGCCATTTCCCCTTTATTTTTATAGCTGTTAAAAGACAACAGAGACAACAAAAACTAGTAGTCACTAAAAATTTCAGACTATATATATTTATACATACAATTACACAATATTGCCTTACTTAGCAATTCTTTTTACAACAGCTATGTGAAATAATTCACAGAACTACCTCAAAGGAATCTCCAACTGCTCTAGTAGAAACTCAGAAAATAATTTAATTTCTCCACAGGACCATTTCCAATAAGTCAATTATGATTAACTAGTTGAATGTGAACTCTAACCTAGCTAACAACATCCTGTGTTTACTGGAAATACTGATGCAATGCTTCAAGCAATGGGAGGCAAGATAGGTAGTTAGACACACACACAGACTCTCTCTCTCTCTCTTTCTCTGTCTCTTTCTCCAAAAGCCCATCAGAAGCAGAAACAAGACCTGAGATGCAGCAAGACCTTAAATCACCTCACTGCATCAACTCCCTAATGCCTACAGCTCCCAGAGAACAGAAACACTGTCTCTCTCACTCCTGTATCCCCAGTGCTGTCATGGCCCCTGGCACACAAGTTTTCAGTAAATGACCGAAATAATATAGCACGTTTAACGTGAAAACCCCTTTACAATCTAGCTCCATCTAACCTTCGCAGCCTCACTTTCTTCTATCCCCTCAAGTGTTTCAGCAGTTCAAAATTGTTGTTTTCTCAAACACACAATGCGTTTCACATTTCTGGTCTTTAATGGAGCTACCCTGTTTAAAATATTTCTCACCCATTTCTATTGTCACCTCCTAATTCATGTGTGAAGTTCTTCTGACTGATACATATTAAGCGAATGCATGAACAAACAACCCTCACAAAATACCTTGCCTTTATTTCTGCATCTCACTGGCAGGAATATTCTATGAACACTGTTCCCCCAGTCTCCTTTCTGTCAAGATTCACATTCCACCACTTAATATTAACTAAAATGAGCTATGTGATCCTGAACAAGACTAAGTTTCCTTATTTTTTGTAAAAATGTGCTTGGAAAATAGATTCTGGGATAATTTCAGCCTGGGTGTATGTTTCTGACACTCTCATTGTTATCTCTCCCACTTTTGATAAACTATACCATGTGTTCAGGAAACAGAAGGATAAATCAGTACTTACGAAACACTTTGTATCATAAAAAGAGAAGCAGAAAAAGAGACCAGAAAGGTAGGTTTGGGGTGGCCTATAAATACATCCAAGTGTCATGCTTCATTCAGTATCATTTAATAAGCAAAACAGCCAATGGGGGAAGAGGGTGTGTGTATGTGATTATGTGCTAAAGACAGAGGCAATCCTACCTTCATCTGAGATATTTAGCTCCCAAGGAAACTGAGCAGAGCAGCCAGTGTAGGACACATCTTGTTTATAACTCCAGGAGGACCCAGCTACTGCAGAGGAAATTGGCTTTTCTGACCAAGCATGGGGCAATGCTAGGATTGCCTAAGGAAGAACCAGAGCTGGAACCCACTGAATCTCCCCACCATTGAGAACCACACTGCTTAAAGAGACTTCAAATCCTGACCCACACTGGATTCAACTCCTCTCCCTCCACAGCTGATATGAGCAGAGTTTGTGGACCATACCTGAATAGGTGGCTCCTATGGAGGCAGATTTAATGGCAGAAGAAACCTAAGAAGAATTTTAATAAAAACATAATGACAACTCTTCCGTACTGTTCTCCAGAGTGGCTGCACCAGTTTGCATTCCCACCAACAGTGTAAGAGAGTTCCCTTTTCTCCACACCCTCGCCAACAACTGTTGTTTCCTGTATTGTTAATTTTAGCCATTCTGACTCATGTGAGGTGATATCTCATTGTAGTTTTGATTTGTATTTCCCTGATGATGAGTGATGTTGAGCATCTTTTCGTGTGTCTGTTGGCCATCTGGATGCCTTCTTTGGAAAAATGTCTGCCCATTTTTTAACTGGATTATTTGTTTTTTGGGTGTTGAGTTTTGTAAGTTTTTAATATAATTTGGATACTAACCCTTTATCAGATATGTCATTTGCAAATATCTTCTTCCATTCCATGTCTTTTAGTTTTGGTGACTGTTTCCTTCACTGTACAGAAGATTTTTATTTTGATGAAGAAAACTCCTGAGTAGATTTATTTCAAGGAAAGAAACATGTCTGCGCAAGTTAAAAAATAAACATCACTTTTGAATTTAACACCTACAAAAATAATCCAAAAACTAGTACTGCTGAAATACAAAGTAGTCATCATGAGTAGTAAGCCAGAGATCTATGAGATCAAATGGAAAAAATATGACAAAAAGAAAAATACAAATAAAAGGAAATCATTCATGAAAACAAACATGGAAGACAGTTTCAAGAAGCCTGATATGCATTCCAGGGCTCCTGGGTGTCCTAGTTGGTTAAGCATCCGACTTCAGCTCAGGTCATGATCTCACAGCTCTTGAGTTCAAGCCTGTGCTGACAGCTCAGAGCCTGGAGCCTGCTTCACATTCTGTGTCTCCCTCTCTCTCTGCCCCTCCCCCACTCACACTCTCTTTCTCTCAAAAGTAAACATTAAAAAAAGTTTTTTAAGAAAATAAAGGCATTCCAGAAGGAAGAAAAGGAATAGAAGAGAAACTACAATCAAATAAAAAGGAAAAATGAGAGTTTTCCTGAGCTGAAAAAAAACTTGACTTTTCAAATAGCAGGAGCACACCAAGTACCAGACAGGATTAATGAAAAATGACACATGTAGGCACATTCTGGTGACATTTCCTAACTTTAAAGATTTTTTTAAAAATTTATATAAACTTTCAAAGAGAGATCAGGTTACTTAAAAAGGAAAGAGAATCAGAACTGCTATCACAATCCTCATTGATAGTACTAGAGTCCAGGAGAATAAAAAGAAAAGGAATACTGTTTAGAGACTTTTGAAAGAAGTGAATGTAATCCAAGAATTCTATGCCTGGCCAGAATATCGTTTATATGGAAGTTGGAGAGAGTTCTCATTGGTGGGTCCCCTCTCCCTGGGGCCTCCCTCAACCTGCCTATGCCTGAGTGAGTAATAAACCTTTGAATTACTTGCTGTTGTGGCTCTGGTGGGGTATGTCTTGACATGAATCCCTTTAAATGAGGGAAGAGAGGGCCTAGCAGTGGGCAGTGCCAAACCATAAGAAGTTGAAGAAAGGCATTTTCAAACATAAAAGGATTCAGAATTTATACCACATAAGTATACTTTTTGAGGAAATCATTAATGACAGAATACCTCAAGTTAAAGACAATTAAAACTAAATAATAAATTCATTGTAGGGGTCTAAAGTAGAAGAAATAATGGGGTCCATGAACCTAGCAAAATATATAGTTATGTCAAAATACATGGTGGTATTATGTTTGTATAAGAAAGCACACTTCTCAAGAACAAGAATGAAACCAAAAGTCAAAGTGAACAATATCTTCAAAGTGCTGAAAGTTAACTGTCAATTGAGACTTGCATATTCAACTAAACTATCTTTTACTAACTAGGGTAAACTAAAGACATTCTCAGATTAAAAAAATATAAGAGTTTGCCATTAGAAAAACTTAATGAAGGAATTTTCTAAAAATGTACTCAGGAAGAAAGAAAATGGACCCAAAAGAAGTTTTAAGAGACAAAAGTAAAAAAATGAGCAAAGATATTGGTAAACATCTAAACAAACTGATAAATTTAAACATATCATCTTTAACTACAATAATCTCTAACTTAGGAGTTAAAAAAAATAAAACTAAGGGATGCCTGGGTGGATCAATTGGTTGAGCGTCTTACTCTTGGTTACAGCTCAGGTCATGATCTCATAGTTCATGGGTTTGAGCTCCATGTTGGGCTCCATACTGGCAGTGCAGAGCCTGCTTGGGATCCTCTCTCCCTCCTCCCTCTTCCCCTCCCCCGCTCACATGTGTTCTCTCTCTGTCTCTCAAAATAAATAAACATATAAATAAATAAATAAATAATCAAGCAAGGAAGCAAGCAAGCAAAAATACTGGCCAAGAATAATAAATAATTTGATGGAGAGTGATCAAAGTTCAGTACCTTCTACTATTCAGTCAGGAGTGTTAAGACATTGATTAACCTCACACTTCATTAAGTTACATATAAATGGAAAAAATCCAAATAAAACCTTGAAAAGAAAAACAATGCTTAACTTCTAAATAATTAGAGAAAAAATGGAAAAATAAAAACAAATACACTATCATTCAAAATGAGCAAGAAGGAGATAAGAAAGGAGAAAAATAGGACAAATTTTTAAAAGGCAGATTAAGACAAATGCAAATATATACTAAATTCCATTGAATGTTAATGGCTTAAACTTCCCAGTTAAAAGATGAAGACTTCAGGTGGATTTTAAAATTCCAGCTATATACTACTCACCAGAAACATACCTAAATCATAAAGACATAGAAAAACTGAATATAAAAGGAACAAAAAATATATTCCAGGAAAATACAGAGCAATAAATGAAATTCAAAGTATCATAAATCAAAATGTTATAAGAAGCAGTGAAAGCATTACTTGAAGGGAAAGATACAGCTTTCAAATACTTACATATTAAAAAATAAAGTGTGAAAATGAAAGAACTTAAGTTGAACTATAGAAGTTTAAAAAAAAGGAATAACAAGGGGTACCTGGGTGGCTCAGTTGGTTACGTGTCCAACTCCTGGTTCCAGCTCTGGTCATGATCTCACAGTTTGTGGGTTTGAGCCCCATACTGGGCTCTGTGCTGGCAGCATGGAGCCTGCTTGAGATTCTCTCTCTCCCTCTCTCTCTGCCCTTCCTCCCCTCATGCTGTCTCTGTCTCTCTCAAAATTAAAAAAAAAAAAAATTAAATTAAAAAAAGAATAACAAAATAAAATCTAAGTTGAATGAAGATTAATAAAATGGAAAATGAAGATACAGTGGAGCGTATCAATTAAGCTGAAAAGTAGATCTTTGTAAAAACTTATAAAATAGAAAATCCTCTAGTAAGATTGATCAAGAAAAAAAGAGAATAAATAAAATAATATTAGGAGTGAAATGATGGCTGTAACTTTAGACAAAGAGAAGAATTTTTTAAAGGGATTATTATAAAAATTTTATGCCAATAAATTTGATATGTAAGAATATCCAAATTTCTAGAAATATATATCCTACTAAAACTGTTTTAAGAGGCATCTTGGTGGCTAAGTTCATAGGTGAATTCTACCAAACTTTCAAATAATCAGATGTTCCAATCTTACACAAACTCCACCAGAGATCGGAAAAAGAGGAATACTCCCCAATTTACCCAGTGAAGTTACTATATAATAGTCATATCCAAAGAAAACAAGGATATACAAAGAAGAAAAATTACAGGCCCACCTCACCCATGAACATAGATGTAGAAATGTAAACAAAATGTAAGCAAACCCAAACTAGCAATATAAAAAGATAGTATATCATGAGAAAGCTGGGTTTATCCCAGAATGCAAAATCTATCAAATATATATATATAATTAACCACATTAACAAATTAAAAGAGGAAAAACCATATGAAAGTTTTAATTAACGCAGAAAAGTTTTGATACAATTCAACACTAACTCATCAAGAAAGGTACTGTAAACTAGGAGTAGAACTTCCTCACCCTGTACGGGGCATGATTATTTATGGTAAGACATTATGGAAGAATTCCTCTGAAAATCAGGAAGAAGACAAGCATAGCTACAATTATCGATCTACTAAACATTTTACTGAAGGTCCTAACAACAGCAATAAAATAAGAAACAATAAAAAGTTTAAGTTTGTAAAGGAAGAAACAAAAATAATCATTTTCACAGAAGATATTACTTTATACATAATAAATAAAAATAAATTATTAGAATTAATAAAGAATTTAGCAAGGTTGCTGGATATAAAATATTCAAAAATCAACTGTACTTCTACACAACAGCAACTTTCAAACATAGCTTATTAATATCATTTATAATAGAAACCAATAGATACGGTACCTAAAAATAGGTCTGAAAAAAGCTGAATAAGACATTTATGAAGAATTATTGACACATTAAAGAAAGCCTAAGTAAATGGAGAGATGTGTCATGTTACTACATAGAAAGATTCAAAAATGTTGAAATATCATGACTTCTTCCCAAAGTGATGCAGATATTACAATAAAAATTTCAACAATGCTTTTTTATAAAAACCAATTCTAAAATATGTATCAGAGAGCAAAACCCAAAATTAGACAAGGCATTGCTAACAAGAACGAAATGGGATTTTTCCTAGTGGTTAGATTTTTTTTTTTTTTTGGAAGTTATACTAATTAAGATAGTATTGCTATTGACACAGGGAGAGACAAAATAAACAACAAAACAGTAGAAAACTAAGAAACACAACTCTGTATACATTATAATGATAAAGACAGAGATGGCACTGTTGGTTATAAGGGGAAAGAATGGACTTTTAATTAAATAGTGCTAGAACAACTGATTATAAGGAAACAATAAAATTGGATTCCTATTTCACACCAAACACAAAAATCACTTCTAGACATATTCATGCATAAAAGGCAAAACTTTAAACATTTCAAAGAAAATATAGTAAATCTATGACCTCAGAGTAGAGATTTATTATACCAGACACAAAAATCACTAATAAAGCATAAAGAATGATAAATAGGACTATACAGTAATGAAGAATGGCCCATAAAGTTCACTATAAACAAAGTTAAAACAGGGGCGCCTGGGTTAACTTGCAGTTTACCCAGGTTGAGCTCAGTTGGTTGAGCATCTGACTTCGGCTCAGGTCATGATCTCACCGTTTGCAGGTTCAAGCCCCGCATCGGGCTCTGTGCTGACAACTCAGAGCCTGGAGCCTGCTTCAGATTCTGTGTGTGTGTATGTGTGTATGTGTGAATGTGTGTATGTGTGTATGTGTGTATGTGTGTGTGTGTGTGTGTCTCTCTCTGTGTGCCTCTTCCCCACTCATGCTGTGTCTCTCTCTGTCTCTCAAAAATAAATAAATGTTAAAAAGAATTAAAAAAAAAAGTTAAAACATAATCCACAAGCTAGACTACACACACACACATACACATATACACACACCTAGACACACAGACACACATATACATTAATAGAAACTTCTTCCAAACAGGGAAAAGAAAAAAATCCATGGAAAAATAGTCAAAGGATACAGAAATACAGATAATAAATATATCATGAGATGTTAATTTCACTACTAATCAGAAAAATGCAAATTAAAAAGTAATACCATTTTTTATCACAATACTAGCAAAAAATAAAAATACTGCTGATATCCAAAGTTGCTGAGTTGATATTTGGCCCATCACATTTCATACTTCAAAATTCTTACAAATACCACACATTATGCCACTGCAAATTTCAAGTGGCAAACACCACACTTCCATTTCCAACAATACTATAGATAGCTTGAAATCTTCCTGCTACAAAATATTCAAAATGATTGGCTAAAATAGGAAAACATAATCTTAAATTCATAGTGGAAAGGATATGGAAAGGAAAAGATTATCTCAGGGGTCAAAAGCAAATAAAGAACTGGAACCAGAGTAGTTTAAAAAGCAGATGTGATAGCAGCCCTGGGAGGTGAAAATGATGTAGCACTCTTCTCCATAACCTACTAAGGATTTGGTTTTACCGCTCACGAGGAATAGTCTCGAGCAACATGAGGTGGAAGTTAAAACCAAGATGCCCAAAGAAGCCAGGATTTATGAGGAACTTAGAAGAAAGAGTAAACTAGAAAACAAATCTAACTACTAGTACAAGTCAATTATAATAAAGAATCTTTTTTTTAACATTTATTCATTTATGAGAGACATATAGTGTGAGGAGAGAGAGAGAAGGAGACACAGAATTGAAGCAGGCTCCAGGCCCTGAGTTGTCAGCACAGAGCCAGATGCGGGGCTTGAACTCACGAACCGTGAGACCATGACCTGAGCCAAAGTCGGACGCTTAATCGACTGAGCCACCAGGCACCCCTATAATAAAGAATCTTATCTGACCTGGCCTGGATCAGCTGTGGGGGAAAAAAAGTGTTACCTAGAACTTTGCTATGGACTCCTTCTCATGTAGGCTTGGGATTTGGATTTATACAACCCAAATGATTAGAAGCCCCCAAACCAGGTTATTAATATAAAAAGGGTTCCAGGCTGATAATGAAGCAAACTCAAAACTTCACTGGGAGGACATACCCTGCATCCAAACCATATAGGATGCCTACAGATAAAGAAAGCCCTGCTGAAAACAAACACACAATTCAAAACTAACAAACATGTGAAAAACCAATCAGCAGACACAACCAAAGCACTATTACACTCTCAACAACTTCAAATATTAGAACAGATAAAGGACTATAAAATAAATATCCTAAATTATTAAAGAAGCAAAAAACAAACTTGAAGTATGAAAAGAACAAGATACTATGTGAAAAGACTTGAAAACAAAACAATTGGGCTTTCTAACCAAAATCAAAAGTATAACGTGTTCATTAAAAGTCAATAGATAATTTTTAAAAGTTAGTTTAGATACAGCTGAAAGGAGAAGCAGTGAACTCAAAATAAATCTCAGGAATTACCCTAAAGGCAACACACAGAAACAAAGCAATAGACAATAAGAAAGAAGGATTAAAACTTGGAGGACAGAACAAGTTCCAATTTATTTATTTGTAGTTCCAGAAAGGAGAAACAGAAAATGGCAAATGTAATATTCAAAATTATAATGATTAGGAATATTTCACAGCTAATAAAAGACATGAACCCTTTGATTCAGGAAAAAAAAATCCTAAATGTGATAAATACAAAATCTGAAACTTAGAGACATCATGGGGAAACTGCAGAACCCAAAGACAATGAGAAGACCTTAAATGAAGCCATAGAGAAGAGGGAAGTTATGCAGGTTGGGTTCTCCAGAAGCAGACAGTGAGACAGAGTTTTGGGTACAAAGTGTTTATTAGAGATCAACTCCAGTGGCAGCAAGATTGAGCAGAGGAAAAAGACACACTGTGATGTGGCCTGACAAAGCTTCAGTCAACCCAGCAGAGATTCAGGATCTAGAATTAACCCTCAGAGTGCCCTACATTGGACTGAAATAGTTAGGCCTTTATATCTCTATCTTGTTTGGTCACAGAATGCAGGCTGACCCAGGAAGGATGTGAACTCAGGCAATGCAGCTCTCTTCTGCTAAAGAAGACCCTGAAAGAGCTGACAGGTAGATGCTGTGTGATGTCCCCACAGTTGGAGAGCATGTCTCTCCTTGAATGGGGATCTGGTACATCTCTGTATCTACCCTGGACGTTATCTACATAGGAATGACAATTCAACAGACAGCATTTATTAACAACAACAACAACAAAAATGCAGAAAACAACCGGATAGTAACTTCAAAAAACGAGGAAAGTAACTGGCAACCTAAATTTTAAACCCAACCAATTCATCATTCAAGAGTAAAAATGAAATAAAGCTATGCCAAAAATAATTAATTAAAAATAAAAGTGCTCAACACTAACTGATCTTCTGAAAGAACTATTAAAAGATGTATATCAGAAAGAAAGAAAATGAACCCACAAGGGAGGGCTAAAATGTAAGAAGAACTAGTAAGCAAAGGAATATATAAACATATGGCTAAATTTAACTGTATGTGTTTTTAAGACGATTAATTTGGAAGGTATAAAAACAAGATGGAATTAAAGCTCAGGAAAACAGTAATGTGCAATGAAAAGGGAGCCATCAGAGTTAAACTATCCTAAGATTCATATATTTGATATGAGGAATGTAAAGTTGTTTGACCTTAGCATAGTTAAGTCAATTACACTTTTAGCACTTAAAGGGTCACCATAAAGGAATAATAATAGAATGTTGAATATCCAAACCAGCAGGGTGTTAAAATTTAATAAAGAAAATTCCAATCCTTATCAAAATTCCAAAGGAATTTTTCACAGAAATAGAACTTCCCTAAAATTTGTATGGAACCACAAAAGTCCCCAAATAGCCAAAGCAATCTTAAGAAGAACAAAGCTGGAGGCATCACATTTCCTGATCTTGAACTATATTACAAAGCTATGATAATCAAAACAGCATGGTACTGGCATAAAAGCAGATATGTGAGACAGAATCAAGAGACCAGAAACAAACCCATGCATACATGGTCAATTAATTTTATGACAAAGGAGTCAAGAATATACAATGGGGAAAGGGTAGTCTCTTCAACAAATCGTGTTGGAAAACTAGGCAGTGCCACATGCAAAAGAATTAAACTGGACCACTTTTTTTTTGTTTTGTTTTAAAGTTTATCTTTGAGAGAGAGAGTGCGCATACAAGAGAGAGGGAGGGAGACAGAATCCCAAGCACTGTCAGTGCAGAGCCCTATGTAGGGCCCGAATTCATGAAGCGTGAGATCATGACCTAAGCCAAAAGCAAGAGTCAGACATCTAGCCAACTGAGCCACCCACGCACCTCCACTGCCCCAACTTCCTTACATCATACACAAAAATAACTCAAAATGAATTAAAGACTTCAATGTAAGACCTGAAACCATTAAAATTCCTAGAAGAAAACATAAGCAATAAGCTCCCAGACATCAATCTTGGCAATGACTTTTTGGATTTGACACCAAAAACAAAGGCGAAAAAAGCAAAAATCAACAAGTGGAACTACATACAACTAAAAAACCTCTACAGAGCAAAAATGAAATGCAACCTACTGAGCAGGAGTAAATATCTGCAAATCATATATCTAATAAACAGTTAATATCCAAAACATATAAACAACGCATACCACACAACAGCAAAAAAAAACCAAACAAACCCACAACACACACACACACACACACAAAAAAAAAACACCCACAACTATCCAATTTTAAAAATTGGCAGAAGATATAAATAGGCATTTTTCTAAAGAAGATATACAGATGGCCCAGAGGTTCCTAAAAAAGTGCTCATAATCTCTAATCATCAGGGAAATGCAATCAAAACCACACTGAGATATCACTTCATGCCTGTCATAATGACTAGTATCAAAAAAGGCAAGAAATAGTAAGTGCAAGTGAAGACGTGGAGGAAAGGGAACCCTTGTGCACTATTGGCAGGAATGTAAATCGGTGCATCCACTATGGAAAACAGTATGGAAGTTCTCAAAATATTAAAAATAGAACTACCACATGACCCAGCAATTCCACTTTTGGGTGTTTGAAAACAAAAACACTAACTTGATAAGACCCATGCACTCCCATGTCCATTGCTTACAATTACTTACAATAGCCAAGACATGGAAACAACTTGAATGTCCATCAATGGATGAATGAATAAAGAACGTGTGATATATACATATAATGAAACATTATTCAGCCATTAAAAAGAAAGTAGTCTTTCATCTGTGACAATATGAGTAGAACTTGAGGGCATTATACTAAGTGAAATAAGTCAGACAAAGGAAGACAACACCATATGATCTCAATTATGTGTGGAATCTAACAAACAAACAAAAACCCAAACTCATAAATACAAAGAAAACCTTGGTCGTTTCCAGAGATGGGAGGTGGAGAGTAGGCCAAAGGGGTGTGGGTGATGAAAAGGTATAAACTTCCAGTTATAAAATAAATAAGTCCTGGGAATGTATTGTACAGCATGGCAACTATAGTTAATTATATTGTGTTGTATATCTGAAAGTTTCTAAAAGAGTAAATATTAAAAGTTCTCATCACAAGACAACAAACGAGGGGTGCCTGGGTGGCTCGGTCAGTTAAGCGTCCGACTTCGGCTCAGGTCATCCCCACATCAGGCTCTGTGCTGACATCTCGGAGCCTGGAGCCTGTTTCGGAATCTGTGTCTCCCTCTCTCTCTGCCCCTCATTCTCTCTCTCTCTCTCTCTCTCTCTCTCTCTCTCTCTCTCTCAAAAATAATAAACGTTAAAAAAATAAAAAATAAAGTAACTATGTATGGTGACAGATACTATCTAGACTTACAGTAGTGATCATTTCACAATATATACAAATACATAATCATCATGTTGTACACCTGAAACTAACATAATATTATATATCAGTTATATCTAAACAAAAAGAAAGAAAGAGCTCTCAATCAAGCTAATAAGATACAGAAGCAAAAAAAAAAAAAAAATAGATACAAAACATACCAGGTAAATAAAAAGTATATAATAAAACTGAAATAAATACATTAGTAATCACAATGTACTAATTAGTCTAAATGCATTGATTAAAAACTGTCAGATTTGATTTAAAAAAAAAAGCCACCAGGGGTACCTGGGTGGCTCAGTTGGTTGAGCATCAGACTCTTTTTTTTTTAATGTTTATTTATTTTTGAGAAAGAAAGAGAGACAGAGCATGAGCAGGGGAGGGGCAGAGAGAGACAGAGACACAGAATCAGAAGCAGGCTCCAAGCTGTCAGCACAGAGCCTGACATGGGGCTCAAACTCATGGACCATGAGATCATGACCTGAGTCGAAGTCGGATGCTTAACTGACTGAGCCACCCAGACACCCCAAGTGTCAGACTCTTAATCTCAGCTCAGGTCTTGATCTCAGGGTTGTGAGTTCAAGCCCTGCTGGGCTCTGTGCTTAAAAAAAAAAAAAAAAAAAAAAGGATTTCAGTCATCAGTTTGGAGCTTCTGGGTGGTTCAGTCGGTTAAGCATCCCACTCTTGATTTTGGCTCAGGTCATGTTCATGAGATTGAGCCCCATGTCGAGCTCTGCGCTAATGATGCAGAGCCTGCTTGGGATTCTCTCTCTCTTTGCCCCTCCTGTGCTTGTGCTCTCTCTCTCTAAATAAATAAAATAAACATTAACAAAAAAAAAAAGAAAATACCATTTTAGTTATGTCTACACTGGTCTAAAATCTTCCATGGCTCCTTAATTCTTGATCCTAAAAGTACTCCAAATTGGTACTGCCCTACACATTCATCCAAGCCTATTTCTTACCTGTCCCCAGTACAAGTCATCTGTCCTAAGCAAACCAAACTGCTAATGGAATCTCTATCGTGTAGCATTTATATGCTTGGGTTGGGATTAGATTAAAAAGGTTCACATCCTGGTTTACCATTTATTAACCTCATGAACTTGGGTAAGCTACTTAACCCTTATGATCATCAGTCTTATTGATAAAACAAGACACTGTTAATATCTAACTCCTAGTCCTAGTGTGAGAATTTATAAAGATAACCAGTGCCTGGTATATTGTACCTGCTCCATAAACACTGACACATGCTTTTATTCATATTGTTACCATCTACTAGAACACCCCTCTTCGTCCTCCCATCTATTCAAACCTTACTCAGGCTCAAAGGCCAACTCCAGTACCTCTTCTTTCAAAAAGCCTTCATCATTACTCTAAGGGAGACTTCATTTATCTCCCTCTTCTACAAAGTACAGTAGTTATTAACCATGTGGAGGACGGGGAGAGAGTCAAAAATGCCTTAAAGAATCTAATGGGGGGGAGGGAAATCTTCTATTCACAAAAAATGCACATGCATACACACATACATTTGCATAAAACATCAGGGGATTCGTGTCCTTCGTAAGTTCACCCATGGAACCCCAATTAAGAATCTCTGTATTTGGGTGCCTGGCTGACTCAGTTGGAAGAGCATGCGACTCTTGATCTCAGGGTCATGAGTTCCAGCCTCATGTTGGGTGTTCAGATTACTAAAAAATAAAATAAAATAAACTTAAAAAAATTTTAAAAAGAACTTGTGTCTTCAAGTGTGTTTCACCATCACTCATTCTTTCTACCTGAGACCATCTTAACAAAAGAACAAGATGCTACATTGAGCTAGATGCAGCATAAAGAAGCTAGTGAAACTCAATTCATAGATAAGGAAACTGACAAAGAAGTGAAGTGACTTACAAAACTACACAAACGTATAGAGTAGCAGAGATGGAGCCAGAATCTGTCTCCTGATTATCCCTCTAGGTTTCTTTGCAAAAGTGGCTTGAATAATTTATACCCAACTCACAGAACTCTAAAATTGAGATATAATGTTAGCCCATTTTTCAGGTGGGTAATGACCCCTTAGATAATTTGTCCCCAGGTAATCAGGCCAGAAATTAGCAAGATTTATTCTCAGAATGATAGTTACTAAACATACCAGCAATATTATTGTATTTTATTCTACTTTCCCTTCCTGATATTGAAATTCTCTCATTAGCTTTATCTGAAGCAACACCAAACCAGGAAACACAAAACTGCCCCAATTTTATTATGTGAGGGCATTAACTTCGAAGCTTTTTAAAAAACTTTTCTACAACTGCAACATTCAAAGATCTAGATACAGTCTAGATCTTGGACGCAGACAGACACAAATAAAGTCAATTCACAATCTTTCATTCTCAGACCTGACTTTATAAATACAAACATTTTATAAATATATCGTCTATCTTCTTCCCTCTGAGACATTTTTCCAGAGCAACAAATAGTAAAATGGATTATACCCTGCTCACTCTCTACCCTATGTTCCAAGTCTCAAAGAAGTTTAATAGTAAGAAAAAAAAAAAAAGAAAAACATCATAAATAACCTACAGAACACAGTAATCAACCTCTACATTTTTAAAAATTGATTAGTACTCATGTAGTCAGTCTTCTTGTGCATTCAAGGAGTTGTTTCACTATGTGGAGTCATACAACCAGCCTAGGAAATGAGATCAATGACTCAGGAAGAGGAGGAGGTTTGTAAAATGAGGAATATTGGTCAAAAACTTTAATTAGCAACCAGAAAAGAAAGTACTTTATAGAAAAATAATAGTGGAGTGCCTAAAGAGCACAAGTTTTTAACAAAAGAAAAATATCTTAGAGATGAATGGTGAAGCCCACCTAGCCAAAACCTTTCATTTTCCAGATGAATAAACTGAAGCCTGAAACCTAAACTGTATCACCTCTAAAATTCATACACTTTCCAGAGAAGGGAACCTGAGAACCCAGCATAAGAAGTCAGCTTGCCCAGAGGCTACTGGGTGGCTCAGTCAGTTAAGTGTCCAACTTCAGCTCAGGTCATGATCTGAGGTTCATGGGTTTGAGCCCCGTGTCAGGCTTTGTGCTGACAACTCAGAGCCTGGAGCCTGCTTCAGATTCCGTGTCTTCCTCTCTCTCTCACTCTCTCTCTCTGCCCCTTCCCCACTCATGCTCGTGCTCTCTCTCTCTCTCTCTCTCTCTCTCTCTCTCGCAAAAATAAATATTAAAAAGAAAAATTTTTTAAAGAAGTCAGCTTGCCCAGCTGAAAAGTCATGCTGTCTTGGATAATGAGGCAAGTATAATAAATACTGGAAAATTCCAGGAACATTATTTATACATTCTAAATAATAAGTCCTTCTTAAGCCTTGGAGGAAAGTACACACACCACAAGCAACAGGATTGTCTGCATTACAAGTGGCTCAGGGACCTAGATTAGACTGCAGTGCACTTCCGGATGCTGACAAGGATACAGTGTCACACCTAATTGTCCTTAAGGCTTTTTTTGTTTGCTTTCTTTAGCAAGTAAAAACACCTAGAAAAAGTGTAGGCTACAGAATTTACCCTATATGTGGTCATACTTTTAGTGTTTCTATCCATTGTTTTTATTTTTCATAAATGTATTCTAAAAATAATGGAGTTAACAAAGATTAGAAACAATTCTAGGTTAAGAGGGACCAAGAATTACTGTTTATTTGGCATAACAATAGCTTCACTATGTATTCTTTATATTGCTTATGTGGGAAATTTAGCAGAAAAATTTTATTGGCAGATTAATACATGTTTACACACGGCCGATGATTGCAAGGACAAATTGAAATCTGCATGGCAATGAAGTTGCTTTCCTTAGGAGAAAGAAATTCAGGACTCAGATGCCTAGAGTAAATCTACTCTAAACTTTTACAAAAATCATTCAGACTCTATTAAGGAAAACCGGGATGCCTGGGTGGTTCACTCAGTTAAGTGTCCAACTCTTAATATCAGCTCAGGTCATGATCTCACAGTTCATGAGTTCAAGCTCCGCATTGGTTTCTGCACTGACAGTGCGGAGCCTGCTTGGGATTCTCTCTCTCTCCTTCTCTCTCTGTTCCTCCCCTGCTTGTGCTCTCTCTCTCAAAACAAACTTCAAAAGAAAAAAAAGAAAAGAAAAACACAAAGAGATTCTTTGTTCTTTGCAATTTTACTTTCATAAGTTAAAATATAATAGAAAATGATTTTTTAAATAAATGGATCTAAATTTTCTGTTACTGGATTCTTTGAGTGCAAAGATCCTAAAGTTCTGGAACTTTAGTTTTCTTTTTATATCAATCTTTTATTCTTATATTGAACTTCTTACGGAGATAAAATATAAAGCCTAACACCAATCTCAATCCCTTGTGATTTAGTGAAGAAGTCTTATGAATGAAAACCATCAGCCAGTGGTGCTTACATATCTTACAGGTGGTGATAAGATTTTGGGAAATGCAGTTTTCTCGGAAAACTGCATTTGCCAATTTTTGAAAAACAGAAACCATTGTGTATTTTACAGACAGCAATCAACTTAAGTCAATTCTAAAATGCTACCATCATTTTTCTATCCTAAAATCCAAAGTTCTTTCTAGGCAAATGTACAATGTTTGGTAATTATTCTATCTGCTTCAGTACTAACTACACAAAATCTGAATGCTATGTCTTCTATGTTCATTTGTAAAACAAAACAATGGATTTTTATATAGGTTTCTGACTAAAACTGCACATGAATACGCAGATTTTGTCTATAATGAAGAAATTTTCAAAATTAATTTTTGCCTTCAAGTACTTCCAAATTAAAATTATAAATCAGTAAAAATGAACCATGTGGAAATAACATAAGCATTTCAAGGGCCCTTTTCTGCTATTTTATCAAATTACTGGCACATTGAACTTCCTAGACAAAAACAATCAAAATAACTATGTTCACAGCAGGATTAAAGATTGAATCATCCCTAGCAATTTCCGCTACCAAAAAGGAGCAACTGAGAAACATTTAGAAAGTAAATCTAAGTTAACGCACCATCCAAAAAATGGAAAAAAAACGCTTACAAAAATGTTTTACTAAACAAAGTTATGTTTTGAGGAAACATAAAGGTATTACTTTCGTGCCTTCTTGCCCCTGACTGGGGAGAAAAAAAATCTCCTTCTAGGTTCACTTTTATTATTGAAATATTTCTTAGTAGTTGCTACGAAAATGTAATTGTTGATTTTTCTGTCCTGTGCCTCATTTTTGCCATTCTTGAGAAATGTTCTTAAGGCTCTAGAAAGGTAGCTAAGATAGAAAAATAAGAGTGAGGAATAAATATTTAGAAAACAAGCCTAAGGAGCACTATGATGCCATAGAGTAAAGAGCTATTCGGGGCCAGATCATGACCATCCAAGACCAAGAATAATCATTATTTTGATAGGTAGAAAAGGGAGTTTATGAGAAGCGTGATTTTGCCAGATGGGTGGAAGATAAATCTTCTGGACTGACCTGAAGAATGAAAGCAAGGAACTGGAAGGATGCTCCTAGAATAGCTCCCTGGGTATCGGTCAGAGTCCTGGCAGGAAACAGGTAGCAGTCAAGCCAGGTAATTTAACAAAGATCAACAAAGGGAGTATTACAAAGATGTGGGCATGGTTTAAGGAAACTCACAAAGAGTAGTGCTACAACAGCAAGAGCCATACCAACCTCTAGGCCTCCAGCAACCAGGGTAGCAACTAGAGGATCTGAGAGAGGGTAGCTAAATGGAGAGCGCTGCCTGATTGGAGCTATGGCCTTTCAGAAGGAACCAACCAACCACAGCAATCTGCAGAGAGCTAGAGGCATAGATGCCCTCACCTTAACCTCTTTATACCCTGTGATCTTGGATCATTGCCTCCTGCTGGCCACATCTCACTGGAAGCCAGGGACAGAGAGCAGAGTGGAGAGAGGATCTGGAGAAGCAGATGGAAGAGACCCAGTCTAAGGGCAAGGTTGCAGTAGTGAGAATGAGAAGGATACAGTACAGAGTCAAAGTTAACAGAACTTTTAGACTGATTGGGTTTGGAGCTGGGAAAAGAAAAGTCAAGGATAACATCATAGTTTCAAGCTTGAGTAAGTAGCCTAGAATGATGATAACATCAACTGAGGTGCTTTTACTAACCATTGTATTCCCAATATCCAACACAGTACCTTGGCCATGAAAGGACTTCCATAAACTTTTATTGAGAGAAAAAAATGTGGATGGATGGATGATGGAAGAAACAAATTTTCAGGAAGATGATGTGTAATTTAGTCTTAGATGTATTGAGTTTAGAGTATTGTGAAAGAGCCCACCAAGTGGTTTGAGATTTGATTCTGGAACTCTGAAAAGGAAAGGAATAAAGATGTACCTCTAAGAACCAGCTGCACAAAAGTGGCAGCTGACACAATGAAAGTGGATGAAATGGCATAGAGAGCAAGTATAAAGAGAAAAGCAGAGTCTGATGACCAAACTTGGGATCTGTCTGTATTATGGGACAAAAGAAGGGAAACAAAGAGAAAAGGCAAAGGGGAAAAAACAACAAATGATGTACAGCCATTGGCTGTACTGCTAAAATATATTCCCATATATTTACACATCCTTGGTAGGCTTCCTTTTTCCTGACACTACCAAGTCTCACCTAACATAAAAATGATACGAATGGAGACCAGCACTTACCTACTTGCCTCACTAAGAAATTTTTAAGCCATTTTACTAATTTTGCTCATCTTGAATCTAACAGCCAACATTAATCCTTTTTTGAATTCAAAAAAGTCTATTTAATAGGTTTATTCATTTAAGCAATCATGTATCAAATGCCTGTTATGTATCCAGAGTTATCATTGGCAAAGTAAATGATGGGAGACTCAAGTCATTATTATACTATATGTCAACTAACTTCTATTTAAATTTTTAAAAAATTAGAATAAAAAACATTCATCATAAAACAATTAGAGGGGCGCCTGGGTGGCTCAGTCGGTTAAGCGGCCGATTTCGGCTCAGGTCATGATCTCACGGTCCGTGAGTTCGAGCCCTGCATCGGGCTCTGTGCTGACAGCTCAGAGCCTGGAGCCTGTTTCAGATTCTGTGTCTCCCTCTCTCTCTAACCCTCCCCCGTTCATGCTCTGTCTCTCTCTGTCTCAAAAACAAATAAACGTTAAAAAAAATTTTTTTAATAAATAAATAAAAAATAAAACAATTAGAGTTCAATTAAGAGCTGACACATATGATTCAAACCAAATAGCATTTCATACAGTGAGAATTCATACCATTTAACACCTGTTGACATCTGCTTTTTTTTTTCCCTAACTCAGAAGATTGACAGAAGAGCTAAAACCTACAAACATGTACTTCCTATTAAAAGCTCAATCATACCACACTGTAAAATTCTCTTAACCTTTTTTCTTCTCCACTGTTCCATATGGTCTCAGTAATCTTTGTATCTAGTGTCTGGTATATGGCAATCATTCAAATGTTTGTTGAATGAATGAATGAATCAGAAGCTAAGCCAAGCCCAGAACAGCTTTACCACTGTTCGTAACATTCTCCTATGGCAAATCACAAAACCTTTTAAGGGTCAAGGCAGTTACCTACTACGGCCTTTGACCTAGCCTTAACCCCACAATATGAGTACTATTAAAAACTTGGTGGTAAGTGTTAAGACAAAGGCAGAAAAACTCCTGAAAATCCTAAAATGCTTTTAGAAAAGAAGAGGGGTGCCTGAGTGGCTCAGTCAGTTAAGCATCTGACTCTTGATCTCAACTAGGTCTTGATCTCAGGGTCGTGAGTTCAAGCCCCACACTGGGCTACACATTGGGCATGAAGCCTACTTGAAGAAGAAGGAGAAGGAGGAGGAGGAGGAGGAGGAGGAGGGGGAGGGGGAGGGGGAGGAGGAGGAGGAGAAGGAGGAGGAGGAGGAGGAGGAGGAGGAGGAGGAGGAGAAGAAGAAGAAGAAGAAGAAGAAGAAGAAGAAGAAGAAAGAAGATTGTATCACATTGTCTGATGCACAAAATGTGCTCACTAAATGTTTGATGAGTGAATGAACAAAGGAGAGCTGAGGAAAGACAATGAGCTCCAGAAACCAAACTCAGGGGGCAGGTACAATAGATAGGGCTGTGTCTAATGTCCTCTCTAGCTGAGACTCAACCGACTCTGTTTCCTAAGGGCTATGATATCTATGGGTTAATTTTCCAGCATAACCCCCTCTACACTACTCCTAACTTAAAAACAAAAAACAAAAAAACAAAAAAAAAAAAAACAGGCACCTGGTTGGCTCACTTGGTAGTGCATGTGACTCTTAATCTCAAGGTTGTAAATTCGAGCTCCACATAGGGGATAGAGATTACTTTTTAAAAAAATAAATAAAGGGGGCACCTGGGTGGCTCAATTGGTTAAGTGTCCAACTTCGGCTCAAGTTATGATCTTGCGATTCGTGGGTTCAAGCCCTGTGTCAAGCTCTGTGTTGACAGTTCAGAGCCTGGAGCCTGCTTCGGATTCTGTGTCTCCCTCTCTCTCTGCCACTCTCCTGCTCATATTCTATCTGTCTCTCTCTCAAAAATAAACATTAAAATTAAAAAAAAAAAAAAAAACCAAGCCAATAAACTGCAAAATCAGCAGTATGCCTCCCAAACTTGATGTACATACTCATAACCCAGAGATCTCCTTAAAAAGAAGGTTCTGAGGGCCTCCTGGGTGGCTCAGTCGGTTAAGTGTCTGACTTCGGCTCAGGTCATGATCTCATGGTTTGTGAGTTCCAGCCCCACATCGGGCTCTGTGCTGACAGCTCGGAGCCTGGAGCCTGCTTCAGATTCTGTGTCTCCCCCTCTCTCTGTCCCTCCCATGCTCATGCTCTGTCTCTCTGTCTCTCAATAATAAGTAAATGTTAAAAAATTTAAAAAAAAAATAAATTCATAAAAGAAGGTTCTGAAAGCAAGGGATGTTTTTCCATCCCCATATCTGATCCCTGCTAAAGGTTTAAAACCTAGAAGAAGCCATCAGATATAATCACTTGATTATCTCCCTCTGGTGAAACCTCTCATAAAAGAGACTTACACTATCCATTGTAGAAATCTAAGATACATAAAACTTAGTGCATTCCAAGGTAAATGCTGCATAATGGGGGCCTTATCTCAAAAGGAGAACTGACATCTCAAAAATATAGGGTGCTCAAAACTTTTACTGTCTGTCCTCTTAGGCATTCTGAACTCAGAATTTCCTGATCTCAATGACAAGGAACATAAATTTTTTGGAGCAAAAAAACACATCCAAATTATTGGTTAAGATTATCCTACATGTAATATTGTCAGTTTGTTTTGTTTTGTTTTGTTTCAAGATTTGCCTCAATTAAAGCTTGGAGCTACTTTGTTTTTCTCAAAAAAAAAAAAAAAAAAAAAAAAAAGGTTCTGAATCATTACATCTCAGTTAAAGCCAGAAACCAATTCTAACAACTTCCTGGTGATGTTATGCTGCTGGTCAACAGACCACACTTTTTATGTATCAAGAGCCTGAAAGACATTGCAGAGAGTATGTATACAATCTTAAAGCTGGAGTTAAGATCCCTCTTGCTCCCACATTTCCTGTTGTATAACCACAGACTCATCTTACAGCTCTGAGCCTTCTTTTGCCATCGGTGGAATATGGTGATTAACTACTGCTAACATTTACTGAGTGCTTACTACGTACCAAGAATTAATGTTCCATATTTATCAATTCATAAATTGAATTGGACTTAGGTTAAACAACCTGTTCAAAGCAGGTACTGTAAAGCTAGATCTGATTCTAGGTAGTTTGAGTCAAGAACCTAGTGTATAATCTCTGTGTAAGACTTTTTAGCTCCTAGAGCCATTACACAGATAAATAATTGGTATTCAGGGGCGCCTGGTGGCTCAGTCGGTTGAGTGTCCGACTTCCGCTCAGGTCATGATCTCACTATTCGTGAGTTCGAGCTCCGCGTCGGGCTCTGTGCTGACAGCTCAGAGCATGGAGCCTGCTTCGGATTCTGTGTCTCCCTCTCTCTCTGCCCCTCCCCTGCTCATGCTCTGTCTCTCTCTCTCAATAATAAATAAACATTTTTAAAATTTTTTAAATAAATAATAATAGGTATTCACCTAACATTTATTGAGCGCTCATATGTTCCAGACCAAGCTCCCTTGGAAGCATATTAACTCATTTAACCTTATAAAAGCCCTAAGAGGTAGGTACTATTAGCACCCCATCTTACAGGTGTGGTTTTTTTTTTTTTTTTTAATGTTTATTTATTTTTGAGACAATGCGAGAGCCAGAGTGCAAGCAGCGGAGGGGCAGACAGAGGGGAGACACAGAATCTGAGGTGGGCTCCAGGCTCTGAGCGTGTCAGCCTACAGCCCGACCCAGGGCTCGAACTCAACGAACCATGAGATCATGACCTGAGCCGAAGTCGGACGCTCAACCGACTGAGCCACTCAGGCGCCCCTTACCGGTTTTTAAATGGGCCCAAATACCCAAAGATCCCACAGCACAGCCATGACTGGAACTCAGGCAGTCTCACGACTAGAGACTGGAACTCAGGCAGTCTCACGGCAGAGCTCAGTGCTCTTCTACCACAAGCCTGGAGAGGATGCGATTCCAGGGCTCTGGGCTACCAGACACCAGCTCGCCGACGTGGGCGCACCCTCGCGTCCACTTAGGGAGGTCTAACTGCCAGCCCCTGCTCGCTTGCAAAGCAAATCAAATCTTCCACAATTAGCTTTATGTGTACCTGTGGGAAGTGTCTTTCTCGGCTCACACCCAGGACCCACATGAACACGTCAGGGCTCTGGCAAAATATAATTTGTCTAATCCCAGAAAAAACTGAGAAGCTAAACATCCTGAGAACTGATTTACACTGAAATTGTTGACAGTCGCAGCGGGACCCCCTCAAACCGCGACCCCCCAAATTTGCACCGCCCCCTTAACGCCGCTGCATCCTGGGAGCCACAGTCCCAATTAGGCCTGGAATTTGTAGTTTGGACTCCTCGAGCCAACACCGCCTACCTCCGGGCCGCTGGTGAAGGCCCTCCGATAATCCCATCTGCTCTCCAATGCTGCTCTCTGCCGGCCTTTTCTCAGGTTGCCAGGACTGTAAACCCGTTCCGGGTGCTCCGGAAGCGAAGCTTTCTCTTCCGGAACAAGCGTCTGGGCGACCGCACGTGGTTGCGTTGCCCGGGCTTCTGCCGGCGTTTGCAGAGAAGTATTTGGACTGTCTCCCCGAAACGAGTGAGCCCAGGCGGAGCCATGGAGGGCCAGAACGTGGAGGAGCTGCTGGCAAAGGCTGAGCGGGACGAGGCAGAGAAGCTGCAGCGCATCACAGTGCACAAGGAACTGGAGCTGGAGTTCGACCTGGGTAACCTGCTGGCCTCGGACCGGAACCCCCCAACGGAGCTGCGGCGCGCGGGACCCTCGCCGGAGGCCGAGCTGCAGGCCCTGGCGCGGGACAACACGCAGCTGCTCATCAACCAGCTGTGGCAGCTGCCCACGGAGCGCGTAGAGGAAGCGCTGGTTGCGCGGCTTCCGGAGCCCACCACTCGCCTGCCGCGCGAGAAGCCGGTGCCCCGGCCACGGCCGCTTACACGCTGGCAGCAGTTCGCGCGCCTGAAGGGCATCCGTCCCAAGAAGAAGACCAATCTGGTGTGGGACGAGGTGAGTGGCCAGTGGCGACGCCGCTGGGGCTACCAGCGCGCTCGCGACGACACCAAGGAGTGGTTGATCGAGGTGCCCGGCGGTGCCGACCCCTTGGAGGACCAGTTCGCCAAGCGGATCCAGGCTAAGAAGGAACGGGTGGCCAAAAATGAGCTGAACCGGCTGCGTAACCTGGCCCGCGCGCACAAGATGCAGCTGCCCAGCACGGCGGGCATGCACCCTACGGGACACCAGAGTAAGGAGGAACTGGGCCGCGCCATGCAGGTGGCCAAGGTTTCCACTGCCTCTGTGGGGCGCTTCCAAGAGCGCTTACCCAAGGAGAAGGCGCCCCGGGGCTCCGGCAAAAAGAGGAAGTTTCAGCCCCTTTTCGGGGATTTTGCAGCCGAGAAAAAGAGCCAGTTGGAGCTGCTGCGTGTGATGAATAGCAAAAAGCCTCAGCTGGACGTGACGAGGGCCACCAATAAACAGATGAGGGAGGAGGACCAGGAGGAGGCGGCCAAGAGGAGGAAAATGAGCCAGAAGGGCAAGAGAAAGGGGGGCCGGCAGGGTGCTGGCGGCCAGAGGAAAGGTGGCCCGCCCAGCCAGGGAGGGAAGAGGAAAGGGGGCTTGGGAGGCAAGGTGAATTCCGGGCCGCCTCGCTTGGGTGGCAAGAGGAAAGGAGGACAACACCAAAGAGGAAAGAGAAGGAAGTAATTTTCATCCTCGGACCCGCCTGTAAACAAAGAACTATACTAAATGTTAAGTTCGGGGGGGGGGGGGGGGGCATCAAAGAAAGCGGCTTCTGCTGCCTTCGGTGAACTTGAGGTTGAAGGGATAGGCTGACCTCCCCCCAAGACAGATGTAAATGTTGGACTTTACAAATGAATGTTTTTCCCACAACCAAGAATTTGGCTGGAGATTAAAGGATGCATTTAAGGACATAAGAATCAGGGAAAGAATTTGGTGGAAACTGGGAACGAGTTCTATTTTTTAAAACACATCTTTTTTCTTTTTAACTTTGAATATGGTGAGAGGGAGAGGAGAGTTGGTCATATTTCAGACTTGTAATTGATGTCTGCATTATTTTTATGACAAGTGTATCAAAGCAGAGGGGGGAACAGAAAGATTACATTTTCAAAACTGGACTTACAAGTAACTGTTAACCAAGGTTATTTAATAAAAGTGTCTGTGTCTAATGTTGCTTTTGACTTTTTGAGTGTTGGTAGAAATCCTAAGTAAAACCAAGGGGATACCTGGTTCAGATTATTTTCATTTACTTTCTAAAAAACATAAAGCAGTTAATTTATGATGATTTCAGTGAGGCTTATTAGGAAAACTCATACTTCTTTTGGTATCAGATATAATATTGAAAGTGTAGTAAAACTGATACCTCTCTGTAAAAAGATTTTATTGCTTTTTTATACTGTGAAAACATTGCCTTGCTGTAAATTATAAATTTGGGCTTCACTAAATAATAGTACTAATCCTCATTAATCCAGAAAATACTTAAATCCTCTTCAACATATATGTCCCCAATTTTTCTTTTAACTTCAGTGGCGTCTGTTTTAAGAAGAGAGAAAGAAACCCACCAAATCTATAATTGGTACGCTGTTATCTTTGATTCATTTGTCAAACTGACCTGGTTTGATGAGGAGGTCAAATGTTGATAGCTATTATGGGTCTTTTTCCCTAATCTCAGTAACTTCTCTTTGTAAAAATGAGTATCTTCTTTAAAGGATTCATAGTAGATCTAGATTCCAGGAGGGCCTTTTTGCTGCTGTTACAGCCCTGTGAGCCACTCTTACTGTTTTTTGGTCTGTCAATTGATAGGAAATTAAAGTTGGGAGTTCATTTTGTCTTTTTTTCCAGGGTTGCCTCATTTTTATAAGTTACCTTTAGAAATTGCTATGGAAAAGCAAATTTCATATTCCAAATTTCATAATACGTAACAAAAATTTCAAAATTCATAATACATTAAATTTCAAATTTCATAATACGTTACTTAAAACACAGATGTCCAATTGTTACTATCTTAGGATACTTTGCCATCAATGATCAACTCTTCCACAGGGACGTGAAGCACTTGGCCCTGCTAAGCCACAGAGTACAGTGAAATCCTGGCAAGTTTGCAACTACTGATGAAATCATTTAATGGTACATTAACTTCACCAAAAGCCAAACTTTTCATAGAGCACTTAACATCTTTTAAGTTCTCAACCGTCCAGGGTATGTTGTTGTTACTGTTTTGTTTGGGGATTTTTCTGGTTTTTTGTTTTTCGACTTGATTCAGCAGTCAGACACAGCACTGGCCCTGTAAGAGATAACCCTTGGTGGGCTTTTTGCAAGGTCCTTATTTACTATTAAAACAGTTTAAATGCAGTGTCTTAATAATTTATTAGGAAAACACTTTAGGAAGGCAAAGTAGCATTTTAAAGGAATCACTGGAAAAAGAATGCCCTTGTTTCTCTCCCTTACCCTACGTCCCCAACATGTGAAATAAAGGGTTTTAAGTAGAGAGACTTATGGAAGTACCCAAGATCCTACAGAGAAGTTACCTTTACCGCAATTTCAGAGGTGGATGGTGGGACTGCAGCTAAGGCAGCGGAGATTGTGACTCGTGGGAAAACGGTCCTGATCCGAAAAGGGCTAATGCTGTGACAGGAGACTTAGCTGAGGGGATAGGCAAGCTCGGCCGAGTGGGCGGGAACAGTAAGGCGGCGGCCAGGATTGGCCAGTGGAGGGGGTGGAGGGGTAGGAGGAGGGGCTGGCTACTGAGGAGACCCCACGGCCATGGCTGCAGCCACACGTGCCCGGGTCGCGCACTTGTTGAGGCAACTGCAGCGAGCAGCGTGAGTGCGGGGCGGGAAGGCGGGGGGCCAGAGGATGCCTGCGTGCCCATGCCGGGGGCGAGCCACCCGGGCTCCACGTGTTCTTCCTCGGGTTACTTACAAGAACCTGGGGTAGGGTATACTGCTGCCTGCACCCGCTCCGCGTCAGAGCCGTGCGCCCGGTGGGATAGCATTGTCACAGGGTGCCAAGCAGCCATGCACAGCGCGGTGAGGCAGGTTGTACCCTGCTAGGGCTACGGTAAGGAAACAAAGGCCCGGAGAGGTCAGTGCCTGATCCCATGTCGTGGCAAACATTGGAGGTCTTGACACAGTGGACAAAAGACACATTCATGTGTCCAACCAACACATTTGTACTGGGTGTATGTTACATGCCAAAAACTATTCCAGGTGCTGGGGGTACAAAGGTGAAAGATTCTGGAGCAGTTTAAAGTCTAGCAGGTAATTGGATGAAGGAACAGGGTTTGTGAAATGGGCCTGTGGGGAACTCAGGGGACAGAGAACGTAGAAGAGAAAGATGGCTGTGTGAAATCACCAGGAGCTTCACTCCCTGGCATGTACAGGCAGTCAAGGTATTAAATGTTATGACATGTCTGACTCCCCCTCTAGAAATTCCAGGTGTATAGTAGCCACCTGATAAATCCTTGTGGAATGTGCAAATGCACAAGTCAGCCTGGGAAAAACATGTAAAATTTTGAGCCAATAGGTAGAGGTAAGGGGAAAGGAGAGGGATTAGAGAGGAATTTCAGACAAACTGCAAAGAGCAGCCCCTTTGGCAAGAGATGTAGTTCCAGGAGCTAAAAGTAGTTAAAATCTGGACCTAGTTTCATAGAAGGAGATGAGAATGGAGAAGACCCACCCTGAATAAGAATATAGCATTTATCAGGCACTTACCATGTGCCAGGCACTGCCCTACAGGCTTTACATGTACTATTAATAGTAACTGTAATCCTTAGAACAACCCTATGCCAGACTGTATTATTATCCTCATATTACATATTAAAAAAATAAAAGCATGAAGAAAAAGAATTTGTCCAGTTTCACACAGCTAAGCAAATGGCACAGCCATCATTTGAGCCCAGATATTCTAGCTTCACAAGTCCTTGTTTTTAATCCTACGCTAAAGAATTTGAATTATGTCCTATAGATACCGAAAGCTATGGAAGCAATAGCTCTCATTGTGAACCACTAATACTTTGAGATGCCCCATGGGGGGAAAAAAATTCCATGGCCAAATAAATGGGAAACTGTTCTTTGCTGCATAGCGCTTTTGGAGAGTCAGGATGATTAGCACACGAAAGGCTCTGAGAAGTCCTACAGGATATAAAAAAATAGTTTAAACTCTTTAAACTAGTGTATTTAAACTCTTTGTTCTAAATCTGTGTTATCATAAAAATCTTTCTAACAAGGAACACCATTCATATCCTTTGGAACCAGTGTCATGTAGAACATGTTTTTGGAATGGTTGTATGACAAAGGAGTGTGGCATGATTAAAATCATGTTCGAGCTTTCTGGTGGCAGTGTACAGTGGAGAGGAAAGACTAGAAGTAGTTGTAATGCTCCAGCTAAAAAGTGATAGCTTCAGGTACCAAAGAGAGGCAGTTGGTACAAGGAGTAGATATGAGAAATATTGAGGAGTCGGTTAAAATCAGCAGGATTTTGGATCTGATTAGTGAGATGGAAGGAGAAGTTGAAGTTTCTGGCTGGGGTGCAGGTACACATTAGGGCCATTTACCAAGATGGGAACTAGAAGAAGCCTAGCTTTAGGAGGGAAATGATAACTTCCCTTAGGATTTCAAACTGAACATCCCTCATAAGTCCAGACAAAGACCTCCAGCAGGTAATTGACTATATAGTTCTGGAGCTGAGGAGCAAGTAGGAACTCACCCATGTGTATAGAGGACTGTACAGAGGATGTGGAAGCAAAGTCCTTGGCAAACTGTAAACCTAGATGGGTTGAGAATAGGTCCTAGGGAGCAGCATTGTTAAGGCAGAGTAGCAAAATGGGGCTTTTTTTTTTTTTTAATAGGGTAAGCATTTAAAATGTGGGAGATTTCAGATAAAAATTTTAGAAAACTAGGAATGGCATCTTTGGGCCCACATTTCATCTGGGGAAAGTCTGCTAAGGCTGAGGTGAAGTGGGGGCCACCTCCTTTGAACAGGGCAAGCCCTCCAGCTTCCTGAGAGGCCCTGGCATGCAGCCCACCACTTACTTCGCACAGCAGCTGCACAGCCAGCCAGCAGCCTCTCATTTACATTATCTGCCAGCCTCCTTAGGCGCTTGGGGTGCAAATGATTTGCACTTCGAATGAAGGAAAAGGAGCCAGCATTAAAGGACAGGAACATAGCCAGACATATAGAAGAAAGCCCAGGAGAGAAGGACTGTACCTCCACTGCTGATTTGCAGTGTTCTCATCCCTGGGGTACAGCAGGAAACAAAACAGCCTAATATCCCTGGTGCTTAAGTGCAGAGGTGGGGCAGGTGGAGTGAACAACAGACTAGTAAAGTTTACAGTATATTACATGTTACTTAAAGAGAAAGTAAAGGAGGATGGGTTAGAGGAAGGGATGCAATTTTAAAGAAGATGGTCAGAGAAGACCTCACTGTACTGGTTTCTTATTGCTGCTATAACAAATTACCGTGAACTTGGTAGCTTAAAACAACACACATTTATTCTGTTACAGTTCTTAAGTCCAAAATCAGTTTTACTGGGCCAAAATCAAGGTGTAAGAGGGCCACAGTCCCTTCAGCTGCTCCAGAGGAGAATCCATTATCTTGTTCTTTCCAGCTTCTGGAGATGCACTTCTTGCAACCTTAGATTATAGCTCCTTCCTCCATCTTAACAGCCAGCAATGTAACAACTTGCTTCAGTGGTCACATTGCCTTTATGTCAAATCTCCCTCTGCCTCCCTTTTAGGAAGGTGCTTCTGATTACACTTAGGGCCCACCCAGATAATCCAGGATAATCTTTCCATCTCAAAATCCTTAATATAATCACATCTGTAGGGTCCCTTTTGCTTTATAATGTTAACAGGTTTCAGGGATTAAGACCTGAATATCTTCCGGGTCTCAGCCAACCACACTCACTGAGAAGGTAACTGTTATGGAAAGATCAGTGGAAGGAAGGAGTGAGCCATGTGGCTCTCTGGGAAGGTACGTGGAGGTTGAGAATACCTGACATGGTTTCAGAACATGACGACTGGAGAGGAGTGAGGGGGAGGTAAGGTCAGAGTTGTTGGGGGCCAGATAGAGAAAGCCAAGGAGGAGTGCAAGGTTTTTTTGCCCTGATCAATCGGAAGGATGAAGTTACCATTAAACTCGGGTGGGGAAGAGGTTTTAAGGGAAGACCAGGAGCTGACTCTTAGGCAGGTAAATATGAAATGCCTAATAGACATTCAGGTGGAGATGTCAAGTAGGCAGCTGAATCTGGAATTCAAGCAACATGTCTAAATCAGACAAAGGTGGAAACCGTCAGTATGGAAGGCATTCAAGACCATGAGACAAGGTGAGGTCACTCAGGGAGTGAGTGTGGGAAGAAAAGAGCATTCAGAGTCAATAGCATGAAAAGAAACTAGGCCAGGAGCAGCCTGGAAGCCAAGGGAAGAAAGTATTGTCAGGGAGAAGAGAGTGGACAGGAGGATACCACTGATAGGTTGGGTAAGATGAGGACTGAAATGAGAACTGAGTGATATATTAGTGGGGTGAAAGGCATTAGTGACCTGGTAAGCTTAGACAGTGGAGTCATGGAGCAAAGGCCAATTGGAAGAAGTCCCAGAGAGAATGGGAGAAGAGAAATTGGAGAAAGCATGTATAGTCAGCTAAAATCAAGAAGAGAGGTGGGGGCGACATCAGGAGAGGGAAGAGGGACAAGTGAAGGTTGTTGTGAGTATAAAACAGGAAAAATAATATTTTATGCTGATGAATAAGATCTATTGAGAGGGAAATTTTGATGATGCGGGAGAGAGATGATGTACTGCTATCCTTGAGTAAATGAGGGAGGCTGAGATTTCACAGGAGAGGAACTGACCTTTGCTGAAAGCTTGGCTAGTTTATCCTGGCCAGTGATACCAGGAGGAAGGCCAGAATAATCAGGCCAGAGCCAAAAGGTAGGTAGATGAGAGCCTTGCTCTAACTGTGGTTTCCTCTGCCTCTCAGGAGGAGGAGAGAAGCCCACCAGTGGTTTCAGACTATCCTAAGAAAGTGGGGGAACCCACAATGTATTCTATTCTCCTTACCCCATGTCAGGTTCTGTGTCTTGGTACACAGGAAAAGAGAGAAGAAGCTAAGAGGATTTTAAATGTCTACATTTATTTATTTCTTCATTTACTCGTGCCTTCAGTCAGTATTTCTTCAATCAGTATTACTTTGTGCCTGGTACAATGGTAGCCACTGCAAATAAAGTCATGATCAAGGGAGATCTTATCTTGCAACCACAAAATTTACAATGTAGAGGCAGATGGAAACAGGAGAATGGTGCCAAAAGTACATGTGATAACAGTTCTTCTGGGGAGGGAGGTGTGGTACAGACCACAGAGAGACAGTACCTACCTGGGGCCTCCAGCCCTAGGGAAGACTGACCAGGGGAAGTGACATTTGCACTGACACTAGAAAGGACACTAATTACCCAGAAGAAGAGGGGAAGATATGTTCCAGGAAGAGGAAATAGCAAGCACAAAGTTCAGTTCTGGAGGCAAGAAAGAGAATGTGTGGCCCATTCAAGGAAAAGAACAAATTTTCAAGGAGCTCCAGAGATGGAGCAAGATGAGAGGCCGGGATAGAGAGATTAGCTGGACCAGTGAGGATGCCCAGAGGGCCATGTCTGAAACAGGGCGGTGGGGAGTGGGGTTTGAGTGGTGAGGAGAGGGGTCATCAAAGTACGTTTAAACAAGGGAGTGACATCACTGGAAATAAGCCCCTGACCACTGTGTGGCAAAGGTGGAGCCAAGAGAAGCCTGTTAGGAACTCTGTAGTTATCCAGATGAGAGATGACACTGAAACCAGAGATTGGCAGAGGACCCAAGAGAAGTGGATGGATTTGGGTAAAGAAATATTTGAGGCCTTGATGCGTGGTTTGCCATAGAGGTGAGGTGTGAGCCCAGTATAGAACCCAACATTTAAGGAATGGGGAGGGTGGAAAAAGAGCTGCAGAAAGAATAATTAGTGGAAGCCCAGGTGAGTAGGGAGTCCTGAAAGCCGAGAAGAGCACTTTGCCCACCTGAGGAGAATGTGGTCCACGGTGTTCATTGCTAGGAGAGCAAGGTGCTGAGGGAGTCTAAGTGAGGGTACAGCAGAAGCTGGAACTTGTTGAGACAGCAGCCAGATTTCAGGGGGCCAAGCAATGTGTGGGAGGCAAGAAAATGGAGCCAACAGATGTATGCCAGAAGGGGAGACCCAGAGGGTGAGCAAGCCAGAGGAGACAAGAGGTTGAGACCTTTAAGCATGAAACTCTTAAATATGATGACAAAGATTGAGTGAGGAGGAAGACCAGGAAATACTGGACAAATGGAGGTCCCAAGAAGGGAAGAAGGGATGGGATTCAAACCATAAGTAAGAAGTAGAAATGATTAATCAAGGTAGCCTCAGAACCTTAAAAACAAAATAAAAAGAAGTGGGAAGGGTATAAGGAAGCATGTGTTCCCACGGTAGTGGGCATTGGAAAGTTTTGAGTCTGGCTGTTTTCTTCCCTTTGCTTCTGCTTCCTTGTCCCTGGAGGGGGTAAAGCAGGGAAAGTTCTCCAAAGTAAAACCCACCTTTGACGGTCAACAAAGTTGGCCTTGCCCACTTTGATTTCCCTGCAGCAGCCTGAGGATTGCTCACCCCACTGGGATGCTCCCGGGACTCTCTGCCACACTGGACGTTTTCAGCCGTGTCCAGGAGGTGGCAGGCTTGACTCATGGTAGTGCTCTCACCACGTCCCACGTCAGCTTTGACTTAAGTCTGTCTCAGAGGTCTTGAACACTATTGAGCTCAGCACTTTTCCTTTCTTCCCCATCTTCCCCCTCAGATGTTTTTGCTCCAAATTTTAAGGGGGAACAAGGTAGTTGGGGGGGCATACATTCACGTATCTGTTGGGATCCCACTATGACAAGATCCTCTGGCAAGAAATAGAAACATTAAAAAAAAACAAAAACAAAAACACCTTACGCGACACTCAAATGCATAAGCGAACAGGAGGAAGGGGGACTGTCCAGGAAATAGGAGGCAACCAGGATTGGGAAGGGACACGGAGCCAAGGGTAGAGAAGTGGACTGGGAACTGAGATAAGGTGAGGGATTCGGGGAGGAGAGGGTGATGGACATGAGCACAGTTCAGGCTGCTGGGGAGGGGGTGACACAGAGGGGACCAGCACGAGGCGCCCAGGGGCTGGCAGGTCGCTGGGGCTGGGAGGAGGAAGGATGGAAGCAGTAGGTGGTGACCTACTGGTGGCCTGCAGGCAAGTGAGGGCTTCTCATAGGGCAGGGTCCAGAGCCCGTTTCAAGAAAATTAAACACCTTGAAGACAATGGGGAAATACAAGTTCGAGTTCCCCCGGGGTAGGGGGAATGGGAGGGGAGGCACAGTGCGTAGTTAACCTACTCAACTAACTTGAGCAGTCAATTTGATCAAGCACCTAACCTAGTAAAAGAGTTGACACCTCACAGAGCACTGAGACCCCATCTCAAACTTAATTGTATCTCCAGAGGGCTTATCTCAGCTCCCTGCAGACATTTATTAAGTACCACTTGAATACTTCTTGAAAGAAGGATCCCGCAACACCGGAAAAATCCTGAGTCAACTTTTTTGTCCATGATGATTTCTGGGTTTTCCTATGTAATGTTTGCCAATAGCTACTGTTTTGACAGCATCTTAAGACTAGAATGTAGTGGGGGGTTACATTAAAGCTTCTTCTCTTGCTTTTCTATTTTCACTTTTTTTTTTCTTTTCCCTAGATGCCAGTGCCCTACTCATTCTCATACTTACTCCCAAGGTAATAATATATTTTGTGTTTTTAAACTGGCCAAAATTTCCAATTTCACCCCCACACTCCACCCTTTGACACTCATATTACATTTAGGCAAAGGATAAATCAAGAAAATCAAGGGATATGAGAGGAAAATTGAAGTGGTTGCCTTTTCACTTGCAGTTGGTAATAATGTAGTTCTAATTATATGATGGTAGCTGAATGCATGCTACTGATTATATGTTTGGCTTAAGTATATATTTAATACTATTTATGCTGTTTTTCTATTTCAAACAGAATTCTTTGCCAAAGCTACAAATAAGATTTGTATAAGCTTTGTGCTTTGTAAAAGCACAGATAAGATTTTAATACTGTCTGAGTCAATCAAACAGAATTAAGATGAAATCTTTGGAAGGTTTTAATTTATCTCAAAAAAGAAAGAGGCTAAAGAACAAAGCAGTTCCTAGAAGGAAAAAACTTGTGTCTATCATTTTTTTAAAACTAACATTCTATTTCTTAATAATTAAAAATAATGACTTAAGTTTTCAGTTCCCACAAACGTCTTAATCCTTACCAACACCATTGTCCACAGAACAGCAGGAAGCTCATTGTAGCTTCAGCGTATCCTCAGAACGTCACATGAATTACTGACACAAAAACTGATTTCACCTCGTAGAAGAAAAGGTCAAATCTAAAGGGCACCGTAAGAATGGAAACGAGGAGGCCTGCCCATACGGGAAACTAAGCAGAACCCACAGAGAAGCCTGTTGGGGAATAGAACAGATAGAGTAACTAACTGAAGGCTTTTTCCTGCCACTGGTGTTGCTCACCATTTAGAATAAAATAAGCCAAGGGACCTCCCAGTCATTAAGGACCTTCTACTAGGTGAAAGCTTGCCCAGCCTTTTAGGTCCTAAGGGACATATGCAGAATTTTGTCTTCAAGCTGGTTTTTTCCAATTATTAGCTGATTTCAACAAAGAATTAGTAGTTTCCTATTTGGAAGAATAAAATTAATAATTTAAAGAAAGATAACCTCGCTGTTTTCTAAGATTTGATTTAGGTCTTTTTCTAAACTTCAGTAGCAAGAGTAATAGGTTATTTCTTTAAAGTTGATGAGGATCAAAGAAATTTGAATTTTAATTAAGGATACCCTTGCTCTTGGGAAGCCAAAAGTAGACTGTCGTCTAGTGTAGTCTCTTTTCCTTAAAAAAAAAAAAAAAAAAGGCAGTAAAAATTGTTGTGTAGACTTTTTTTCACTCTTATGCCTACCCAAGAGTGATAAAAATCAGTGGATTAAAACAAGGCTAAGACTCATTAAGTGGAGCCTTCTTGTTCTAACACAACAGGAAATCATTTCTGCCATAACCAAAACCTGATACATTACAAAGAAATATCAGTTTATAAAAATTTTTATTAAATTTCACAAAGAAAACTAAAATTTCCACATGGGTTCACTTGAAAAAATGTAAATATCTTACTGTGATAATTTTTTCCATGGAAAAACTTTAAATTCAAACAACTGATCACAGCTGTTATAAGAAGTATAAGCAGGACTCTAATTAATGAATTTACTAATAGTTGTTCTCTAACAGTAACCCAACTCTAGCATCTAGAAGGTTTTTCTTTTCTAGAGGGTTTTTACACCTTGTTTCAAAAGTATATTTTAACTTCAATGAAGAAAATATTTTTAATAACTTTATTGTCACACAATCAGCATCAAGTTAGCATTACAGTCTCTTAAAATGCAGGTTTTAATTCCAATTTGATATGAAACCTGAAACAATGAAACCTGAAAATATATTTTAGTTAAGGCTTTTTAAGGGAGATGCTTATGTTCACTGGCAAAATACCAATTTACTATCAAATAAAAATATTTTTGCTTTGTTTTTGAGGCTTATGCTGATGCTGTTTTCTACATTTCTAGCTCTTGGACTTGCACCTTCTGGGAAAACAACAGATTATGCCTTTGAGGTAGATATAATAAGTCCATTCTTTCCTTTAGGAATGACTTGAAAAAATACTCCAGTATTTTGCTAATGCATTATTGTCTCTTTTGAAATCTGCTATTAATTGATGTTCCCTAATCTCATTATTTGATCAGACCCTATTTAGAAAAGTACTTTGTTGGGGTAATGGAATATAAATCTTCTGATAACATGAGTAATGTCTAAAATACGGTCTTTTGTTCAGCCATCAAAATAGGACAAATTCCCAGGGCACCTGGGTGGCTCAGTCAGTTAAGCATCCAGCTCTTGATTTCGGCTCAGGTCATGATCTCTCACTTCCTGAGATCAAGCTCCATATGGGGTTCTGCGCTGATAGTGTGGAGCCTGTTTGGAATTCTTTACCTCCTCCCTCTGCCCCTCCCCTGCTCGTGCTTGCCCTGTCTAAATAAATAAATAAACAAATAAACAAACGTGAAAAAATTAAAAGAAAAATAGGACAAATTCCCAGTTCTACAAACTCTCTAGCTTATATACATTGTATGTTATATCTTCTTTAGTTTTATAACAATCCCAAAAGAGAACCAAGTAATCTTTTGAAGCAAAAACAAAGGAGCAATGAATTCTGATGAATTTTTATCACACTACAATTATATAATCACTTGTTTTTATCTCTGTCCCCTCCTAGTTCAGGAGCCATAAGTTAAAATGAAGGCCACCCTAAGAAATATACACTTTATTCTCTACACAATAAGGAACCATTCATTTCATTCATAGTTTTTAGAAATGAAATGGCCAATCCTCTAACACACCCTATACCTGAATCTTTTTTTTTCAGATGGCCGTTTCAAATATTAGATATGGAGCAGGAGTTACAAAGGAAGTGGGAATGGCAAGTATTTAAGAATTCCTATAGTCTTCCACTATAAATGTTATATATCTTTTAAAACAAGTACAAATTGACAACAATTGAGTCCTTTGTTTTGAAAAATGTACAATGTTAAGTTTACCAGAGAGAGAGAGAGAGAGCCTATTACAGTTCTAGGGCAATCAAACCTAACTTATAAATTATTTTTGTTATTGTAGGACCTACAAAATATGGGTGCTAAAAATGTTTGTTTGATGACAGACAAGAACCTCTCCCAGCTCCCTCCTGTACAAATGGTTATGGATTCCCTAGTGAAGAATGGCATAAATTTTAAGATGTATGATAATGTGAGAGTGGAACCAACTGATAGAAGGTATATTTTATTGTTGTTATTTACTTTATGTAGAAGCCAACACACACCACTGTTGCTTAAAGTTTGCCCCAAGTCTTGTTTAATGGCACGGCAACTTATTTCGGAAAAAATATGACATAATGGCTTTTATTTTCCCTTCTCCAAGCTTCATGGAAGCTATTGAGTTTGCCAAAAAGGGAGTTTTTGATGCCTACGTTGCTGTCGGTGGTGGCTCCACCATGGACACCTGTAAAGCTGCTAATCTGTATGCATCTAGCCCTCACTCTGATTTCCTAGATTATGTCAATGCCCCCATTGGGATGGGAAAGCCTGTGTCTGTGCCTCTTAAGCCTCTGATTGCAGGTAAAAATTGTTTGTTTGTTTGTTTGTTTGTTTGTTTGTCTGGCTGTTTTATTTTGCAGTTGGCAAAAGGCCTTAGGAAAGACACAAGCCAGGGATTTTAGGGTATATGTTTCCAAAGCTTTCTGATTTCATCATTTCAGTGCACTACATTGTTTGGAGAACAGAACAGATATCAATTCATTTATGTTTACAATTCTGATCTTCATTATTGTACAGATAGAGACAATTTGGGTCAGTGTAGGAAATTTTGCAGATTTATGCTAGGAAGTCACTGTATGGAGGAGGGGGGAAGGTTATCATTTCTATATTATTAGATCCCTCTATTGGCAGGTTTGTCTTTTAAACCCCTCTCTGCTTTGTCCCATTTTGCCAGCCACTGTGGAGTTTAAGGGGAACATTCGCTATTATTTTTCTGGTGTTGACTCAACCCTTTCTTCCACACAATGGCTCTTCAGCTGACCTGGGGCTTTGTCTCTGCCCTGGGACATGTGGCCAGCAAGGCTGCATCACTCTGGGCAACATCTGCTCTGTGGCTGTGCTGGGGACAGACATGCATGCAAATCCAGATCAGAATAGCTTGTCTGTCCCACACAGACCTTAGGATCTTTTGGTCTTTTCTTTCCTCCCATTTTATGGCTGTTAGCATATTACTGTGTAAAGTCTTATAGTTAAAATGCACTAACTGGTAACTGGAAAATATCTGTCTCAAGTTTTGTCCTTTTTCTTCTCCCTCCTGTCTGCCCCTACTGCGAATGGGCCTTGTGATGGTATAGGAGTAAGTTGAAGGCAGATGAACTGCTTTGACATGAATGAGCAATCAGCAGGGAGCAACATAATTGATGTCTGCAAAATGGAACCCTCTAGTGAAACTGTGTCAGCATCACACAGAGGGGTGATTAGTAAAGTTTAGAAACTTGACAGAACTACAAAACCACGGAGCCCAGCAAAAGCAGAGCATTACTGTGCTTGCTGCCAAGAGGGAATAAAGATGTCTTTTAGAAAAGGCGAATATGAGTTTTCTAACCAGAGATGCTGAGCAGCTTGTGTTTGAATACCCGGCTGCAGCTGCTAAAGTTCTGTTGCTCAAGTTCTCAGAGTTCCTAGCTGTTTATACAGAAACAGACATCACACATACAGGTTAAATATACACACATGTTAATATAGACATGGACACTGTACATACATGTTAGGTGTAGGTACATGTTAGCACAGGCACTGATTTCATACATGTGTGTTAATACAGATATAAGTACCACACATACTCATTAAAGGGGGCAATTCACGTTAGCTATGCCTACATGTTATGCAGACATGGACACGATGCATGTTAAACATGTGTGTGTATTAATGCGGATGGTGCCATCACATCCACATGTTAAACATGCACGTTAATGCTGACAGGCATACTATTATGCATGCATGTAAATGCAGGCACCCTTATACATGTGAAGCATACATGCTTATTAATATAGATACAGACATCAGGTGAGCAACAGACACAGCAAAGCTTCCTTCTCTAGCTTTGCTCCTTGCTTCCCAAGGCTGAATTAAGTATCTCCACTGACCTTTATTTAGAAGCATTATTTAAATTGATATTATTTTGTTTGAGTCCCAACCACCTCAGGAACTGGGAGTGAAACTACAGGAGTTGCCATCTTTGACTACGAACACTTGAAAGTAAAAACTGGTAAGAACTTTGCCCGTAACTTTTTTAAAAATTCTCTCTCTTACCTTTCAACCCCACTTCCTTTTCTTTAATCTTAATATTTAAAAATCAAGGAGTTATAGAGTTAAGGGGAGGGTTATGTGTATACATATACATTTTATTTCTCTCTTATTTTTTATTTTTGAGAGAAAGAGAGCATGAGCAGGGGGGTACAGAGAGAGAGGGGGGCAGACGATCTGAAGTAGGCTTCATGCTGACAGCAGAAGCCTAATGCAGGGCTCAAACTCAGGAACCAGGAGATCATGACCTGAGCCGAAGTCAGACACTCAACCAGCTGAGCCACCCAGGTGCCCCTACACATTTTCTTTCTTTTTCAAAGTACATATAAACTATGAAACAGTCCAATAGACTTCTTTCTGAGAATTACCTACAAAATGATATTGAAATGCCATAATCTTGATTGGCCATTTTTCGGCCGAAGTTAGTAACTGTATGTCAGTGGTAAATGATTATTCCCTTTCTTGGACATATTTTCTACACTTTAAATCAATTTCATTGAGATACATTTTTTAAATGCATCTTTTTTAAATTATGTATAAAATGCATACATTTTAATTGTCAGTTTGATGAATTTTGACAAATAGATACACCCATGTAACCACTACCCCAATCAAAATAACAAAACATTCCCATCACTCCTGAAAGGTCCAGAGGTCCCAGGCCTTTGTAGCAGAATAAATTGATATTCAACTGCACATTTACAGTAACTTCTCTTTTTAAAATTAAATTACATTATCCTTTGACATTATTAAAGATAATAGTAGCCAATACTTAAATTCTACCTTACAGTTTTTCTAAGACTTTTACATACTATTTTCTAATGTGATCCTTACAACAGCTATGAAGGATAGAAGCCCTACATTGTCATGAGCTAATCTAACAAAGAATTCAGACTAAATGACTTGTCCAAAGATACATAGTAAGTTGCAGAATGATGACACAAACCGGTGGTGTGCTAGTAAACCAGCCCTTGGGAATTTAATCAGCAACTAAGCACTGATTTGTAGTACTGGCCAATTTCTTTGGTGTATAATACTCCCACCATAGCCAGTGGCATCATTCAACCCAGAGTTGGGAAGAGATGCACATACTCAACTCTTTCAAACCAGAAGGAGCTTCAGACCCACTGTAAAACCCAGGTTTCTGGCTCCAAATCTCTTTCCACTGGTCTTGCTGCCTCCCTTCATGAGAATGAATCTCATCTCATATTTTTAATTTTTTAAGAATAAATTGTTATCCTAAAGTAATCTAATTTTTTAAAATGGTGTCCATACCTAGAGCCTCTATTGAAAATCCCTGTCTTAGGCATTGCTTCCAGAGCCATCAAACCCACGCTGGGACTGATTGATCCTCTGCACACCCTGCACATGCCTGACCGGGTGGTCGCCAACAGTGGCTTCGATGTGCTTTGGTAGGTACTAGTGCCATCTGGAGGGGCTTCTCCAGTTCCTGGGTCTATGGACAGTATGGATAGTGCTTTCTTGCCAAAAGTACTTGCTAAGCATTCATTGGTTAGTGTTCCACAACAACCCCAGCTTTGGTTCTCATTATTCCCTTCCCTACTTGAAAACATGGAACCTATAAAGGTTGGTGACTAGGTGAGGTCCTGGGTGCGCCATAAAGCTGCTGTTCAGGATTGACCATTCCAGCCACAGCTGCAGCCACAGGGACACAGTGAAAGGAGCAGTTGGAGCTGGCATGCAGCATCTCAGACCCACGATGCCTGCCTCTATGGCTACACGAAGCAGGAAATGCGCAGGGCTGCCACACTGTGGAAGAGGGCAGGAAAGGGAGCTAATGTTTCCCAAGCTGGACTGTGCTCACCGTGTCAGCACTTTACACACCACCACTTCACCACAGCTCTGTGCTATATGAAAAAGAAACCTGGCTTTGAGATGTTTAGTAACTTCCCAGAGCCATACTGCAGGCTCTCTTGACCTCAGCTGCAATGTGCTGATGGATCCCTGAGCAGTGTTCCTTCCAGCAGCTTCACAGAGACGCACAGACACTTCACGTTCAGCATGTCCCGAGCTGCCTATTTCATCCACTTGCACATGCACATTTTTTTTCACATTCTAACATATCTAAACTCAGAACACATCTTAAAATCTGTGGCATGACAGTATGGTTTTCTTCCTCAGTGGTACTATTTTTTTTAATTGTATATCTTATAATGGATGACATCTTAAATTTGATGAAATCTGATAACTATCTAAACCCCCCACCCCCACCCTCACAGCCTCTCCTCCCGAGTCCCTTAACTTAGCAGCAGTCCCTTAACTTCTTTCTCATGCCCACACACAGCTGGTATTTCCTACCACTTATTCCGCTTGAATCTCTCTCCTGTCTGCTCCCTCCTCTCGAGCCTCATTACTTCCGCCATGGTTCAGACCTGTCCAGCTCTTGCTTGGACAGTTGCAGTAGTCTCCTCATCAGTCTCCCTGCTTCCACCCTCTAGTCCTTCTATCTGTTCTCCATATTGGCCTTAGCAAGTTTTCAGAATGCAATATAACCATCACACATCTACATGCATGCACACACACATACACATACCTCTACCTGACAGGTCTTTCAGTGGCTTTCCACTTCTACTGCCTGAAGGCCACATTTGGCCCTGGAATGTCCCCAGTGCTCAGCTGTTTATCTGCTTGGAGAATTTATCTTCCAATTCCACTGGAGCATTCTTGCCTTGATGGAACCTTTGGTGACCTTCCCCATTCCTTTCCTGAAGTACAACTGACCACTCCATTCTTTACTCTTCCCCACTGGGTGGCCTAAACATTCTTTCTGAGACACCTCCATTTCACACGCCCATCTCCTTCACTGCACTGTGAGCTTGATGAAGACAGGACTATCTTACTCACTTCTCCATCCCTGCCCCTTGGCACAGTAACTGTCACATCATAGGTATTCAGTTAATATCTCTCAAATAAAATTCACACAAGCAGGAGGTGGCAGAGTTAGGATTCACACCCAGGACTACCCAAGTCCATGGTCTGCTTTTCTCACTGTATTACATTGCCTGCCAAGAAAGTGGAGAGAAGGATTTACAGCTGACCCCAGGATCTGTGTTCTCACCACTGCAGCATACTCTTAATAGGAGGCTTGTGTAACTACGACCCTCCTTGAGTAATATGGTATTTGATCAAATACAAGAGATAAAATGGTAAATATATTTTAAAAGGAAATCATTTTTTAGATTCAGTGCTTTTCCTCATGACTCAAATATTTAAAAATTCAAGATCATGAAGATTTATTTGCACCAGAAAAGAGTCATATGTAATCCAGTAATACACACTGGTCAAAAAACACTATAGTGCTATTAATGTAAACTTCACTGTGTCAACTTCTATAATAAGTAATGACTATTGTAGGCCAGAGTCTGGTGGAATGCATTGTGATTATCACTACTACATAGCACATCTGTAGCGGAGTCAGTACTGAACAAGAGAGTTTGTAAACTGAATGGAGGGGAAAAATGAAGAAGATACTTTCAATCTGTGTATTTTCAATATTTCTTGTTAGCCATGCCCTGGAGTCCTACACTGCCCTTCCCTACCACATGCGGAGCCCCTGCCCTTCAAATCCCATCACCCGGCCAGCATACCAGGGCAGCAACCCAGTCAGTGACATTTGGGCTGTCCATGCACTACGGATCGTCGCTAAGTATCTGAAGAGGTATGTGGCCCAGAGGAGATGGAAGCAAAACAGAAAGGGTGCCTGGTTGGGTCAGTCAGTAGAGCATGTGACTTTTGATCTCAGGGTTATAAGTGTGAACCCCATATTGGGTGCAGAGATTAGTTAAAAATAAAATCTTAGAAAAAAAGGACAAAAAACAGAACAGAAAACCACATTCCACCCTCACATAAAATGTAGCATGACAGATCCTGAAATATCCTGAACAAGTCTGTTCATGAAAAGATCAGTTTAGTGGACATAGAGAAGCACCAGAGACCAGCAAGCTCCGGAAGGATGCAAAAGTCGGGGAGGGAGACACATGAGGATGGATGAAACCTGGATCCTTCAGTCTGAAAAGGCAAAGGCAAGGGGACAAAATATGAGCCCCTGATTTATGAAGGATGCATATAGAAGGATTATTCATCAAAGCCTCAAAACCAAAGCTAAGGTGAAGGGAGATGTCCTTTGAGAGTTGGTTACACCAAGAGCGGTAATGACACTCAGAGAGGCAGATGTTGGCTGTGCCCATGCAGGCCCTGTCCAAAGGTACACTGAGTCAACCCATTAAGCAAATTCATATGAACTGAGTTTAAGAAATACATGTGTAGAGTTGTCTGTCCCAGGAGATATAAAAAGCCTCCTAAAAGATTTTGAAAGATTTATGAATGATGTATCCATGATTGGCTCCTAAGAAAGCAAAGATATACTTAGAGATGAAAGCTGATCCCTGAAACATTAGGAACTATGCAAAACCAGACTCACTTCTGTACTTATACATAATGGAGGGAAAGAACACAGCAGTTTGGACCTAGATGTGAACATGGTGCTTCCTGTGGCCCCTGGTTAGAAGTTGTACTAGAGAGGGAGCTCAAACTGTATTTTGTAGTACAGCAGGGGGAAGGGACATAGAACCATTTCAGGAGACCATCAGAGAGCATGGCAGCATTTCACTCGGTAGATGCAGATCCAGATAATGGTCAGCCAGTGTGTGCGACAGGGACAGAAGGCTTGGCAGAGCATGGTGGAAGGTAAGGGGGTAAAATGGACAGAGGACAAGCTAAAGCCCCATCATCTGCTATTTCATCTTGTTATTCAAGGAATAAGAAACTAACCCCGGTTTGGAAAGGGGCCACAGAAGCCTCACCATTCCAAATGAAAGGAGATAAAAGGCTATAGCACTCTACACAACAGAAACCCTTACTCCAGGCAAAATCAGAAAAAGCAAGCGACAGAGGGTTCATTTGGCAGTTTTCAGCTTCCTCCCTGGGGCAGGGTTTCTAAGCAAGTGTGTATGAGAAGGTTGAGCTCCATCTGCAAGGGGCCTTTGAGAATTTGCTTTTCCAAAGTGGCACTGGGGACATCTAGAGCGAGCAAAGCCTCGTCCTACAATAACATCCCACTTCTATAATGATAAATATTAAAATAACGTGTAGTTTCCACAGATACTAAGAGGCCTCCAGAGGGTTCTATTTGGGGTAGTGTCACAAAAAAAAAAAAGATGGCTGAGCAGGCTGTAATTAGCCTGCAGGTAGCCCGAGGCAGCAGGGACCCTGAGAAGCGGTCTGAGCCCTATGCATTCTGAGTATATGTTTACTTGAAGTCCATTCACAGCTGCAGTCAAGGTCATTGACAAATGAAGAAGAAGAATGACTCTCAGGGCACTTTTCTAGAGCAGCTCACAGCCCAAGGGTCAGTGCTTTCTTCCCTTGGCACTTTTATCACAGGAGCAGCCTGACAGAGTATTTATTATGCCTTTGCCCAAAACCATTGATGAGAAAATATGTTTCCCTTCAGTTTTCATTTAGAAGACAAGATGTCGTTTGAATAAGTTACCTAATTTTTCTTCCTACTGAGTAGCATTTCTTTTTTCCCCAGATCTTTCCCTAAGGCTGCCCTTTCTTTGTAGGAAATGCCAATGTTGATGTAGATATTTATATCATCCACAGGGCTGTCAGAAATCCTGATGATCTTGAAGCAAGGTCTAATATGCACTTGGCAAGTGCTTTTGCTGGCATTGGCTTTGGAAATGCTGGTGTTCATCTGTGGTGAGCAAATCTGAGACTATATTTATTCACCTAAGCTATTGCTTTTATTTTTAAAATGTTTATAATTTGGGACAGGTGTAAGATCTAAATATGCCATAGAAAGAAGAAATTTAACTTTAGGTACTGGAATGTTTTGTTAATTCAAATGTGATTTGTTGAGTCATAGATTTTTTTAAGTTTTTCTTTTTAAGTATATTTTACCCCCAATGCGAGGCTCAAACTCATGACCCTGAGATCAAGAGTCACATGCTCTACTGACTGAGCCAGGCAGGTAGCCCCTAAATTTTTTTTTTTTTTTTTTGGTAACAGCCTTATGGAAATACAATTCACACTTACGGAAATACAATTATGGAAATACAATTCACACTTAATGGAAATACAATTCACTATAAAATTCACCCATTAAAATGTATAATTCAGGGACACCTGGATGGCTCAGTAGGTTAAGTGTCTGACTCTTGATTTTGGCTCAGGTCATGATCTCATGGTTCATGACATAGAGCCCTCCCCCACAGAGGCCACTTGGAATTCTCTCTCTCCCTCTCTCTCTGTCCCTCCCTCTCAAAATAAATAAATACACATTTTTTAAAAAGAATATTAAGTAACGAAAGCAATGTTTAAAACTGTATGCACATACGATCATAAATTAAAGATATGCATAAAAAGACCAGAAGATGTACTTTATAAGGGTTATCTTGAAGAAATAGGATTATGGATCATTCTAATTTTTACAAGGAATATATACAACTGTTAAAATAAATCGAGGAAAGTCATTCGGTATCATTAAAAAGTTACTTTTGGAAAATACATGAACTCTTTCACTTCAGGAAAAGACACTACGCAATATTTTTCCAAATACTGTGAAGCCTGAGAAAGGTAAAGTACATTCCTAATTGCCCAGCAATTCAGAGAACCAACAGCTTCTGATCTGTCTCATGAAGACTAATAGGCAAGGGATACCTTTTTTGATAAGTACTCATACAGTTCACCAAAATACTTCATCTTTCTATGAAATGTAAATCTTTTGGTGAATAACCCCAAAGTCATCTAATAACCCACACAAAAAGACTTACAGACCATTTTACTATTATAAAGCATTTCACTTTCAATATTTTAAATACATTAACTTCTCACAATATATATATTCTGGGTCATCTAGTAAACTATAATACTGTCCTATTTGTTCGCTAAGAATTCAAGAGGCTATAAAGAGGTTTTGTTTTTTCTTTTTTCATTAAAACAAATTTAAAAAAACCCACAAATAAAAACCATGGTGCCTTTTCTTGATAACCTTTCAAACTGCAAAAATCATTTATGATCCAACTATGTTAGTATATAACATTTGAAAGGATATATCAATTATTGATGGGACAGATGACTGGCAGGTCAAGCTTGCATATCTAATGCAGCACATCTTAGCTCCTAAAACTCCCACCCACATTATGAGCTTGGGCAGGAACACGCTGCCAAGGCAGTGCAGAGCAAAATAGAAAACACATGCCCTGAAGCTTATTAAAGAAACTTCAAAGTAAATTCTTCAAGATCATCAAGTTAATAATGTGTTTGGGGATCAACTTCTGCATGAACACTTTTTAGTGGCATACAATTCCATGAGCATTTGAATTTGAACATTTCAGAGGTTTTGTTAATGAATACACAAAATGTCCAATGCATAATCATATATTGTTGTATCAAAGAAAACACAATGTATAACTTTGTGAGATAACTATATGGTCAACAGACTGTGAAGGCTCTCCCATAAAAGTATCTTTGTTTTGTTAACCTGAATTTCTGGTATCGATGTGTCAACATAAGGACTTTCTTTCTTTTCTAGCCATGGAATGTCCTACCCAATTTCAGGCTTAGTGAAGACATACAAAGCAAAAGATTATAATGTGGATCACCCACTGGTGGTAAAAACATAAAGTCTTTAATTAAATTTCATATTCCTGGAGCGCCAGGGTGGCTCAGTTGGTTAAACGTCCCAACTTCAGCTCAGGTCATGATCTCACTGTTCGTGAGTTCTGGCCTTGTGCTGGGCTCTGTGCTGACAAGCTCAGAGCCTGGAGCCTGCTTTGGATTCTTTGTTTCCCTCTCTCTCTGTCCTTCCCTGGCTCGTACTGTCTCTCTCTGTCTCTCAAAAAATGAATAAATGTTAAAAATTTTTTTAATTTCATATTCCTCGCAGTTGCCATAAATGTATTTGTTAAATATATTTGTCAATTCTTGATTGTTTGGAGTATAGGGTAAAGTAATTTAATATCTAGAAAATGCATGTTGAAAACCAACGTTGCCCCACTGGTCACCACAGTTTGTTTCTCTTCAGCCTCATGGCCTTTCTGTGGTACTCACCTCCCCAGCAGTGTTCACTTTCACAGCACAGATGTCTCCTGAACGGCACCTGGAAACGGCAGAAATATTGGGTATGAACCATGACGCATAAATCTGTGACCCACATATGTGGAGCATATCATAGGGTTGCTTCTGAAGATAATCCAGAAAGGATAATAATACCTAGAAATTTGCTTTGAAATAGCTTAATAATAAAATGTGAGTAACCTACCTGAAGTCTGTCTAGCACTAAAATTCTGTAATTTTGCTTCTATTAACAATGAAATGGAACCAAATATTGCTTATGTTAAATTTGGAGTAATAATATTTCTATTGTTTTCATCCCCAAGAAAAGTGACTCTTTATATACTGTTAATGTTACAACTGGCTTTTGCTATGTTTAGTAGATAACAAAATGGATCTAAATTGGACGTAACAGCACATTCCCAATTATAAAGAATCTAAACAACTAGAAACTTTATAAAAAGATCCCAAAAGAAGAATCTGTTTTGCTGCTCTGTCGAATAAATAATGTCTATAATAAGACAGCCACAGTGCTTTTTGAATCTTATAAGAAATAAAATTATATTCAGGATAGCTTTAGTGTTAAGTAAAAATTTTTGGTATTTTTCTAAGATGAGAACTCTTTCAAGTAGACTTTGAGTATTTGATTAACTTTCCAAGCATTTTATTCCCCTACTTGTGTTTAGGGTAGGAAGGGAAAAGCTAAAAAGAAAACTTCATTATGCTCTTCTAGCTCCAGCCGTTGGAGAGGTTATTTCCAAAAAGGTAGGCATGACCACAGATTCCTTCCACGTGTGCTGCTCCCTCCACTTCTCTTTCACACTCTGACGTTTGTGCTTTCACAGAGTTCCAGGTGTTGTGCTGGGAATGCTAATGAGAGAAGCCAGGCTAGAGAAGCTGTGCAGGGGCTTGATTTCCCAGCATGCACTGCTGGAAATATGGCGTCGACCTTCCCAATGATCTTGTTTCTTTTCCCTTTCGGACTGGGGTTTATTTTTCAGCCATTTTGGGGACTCAGATGCCTAGATGCCTTGTAAATATGCAGTGTAAGTAGGAGGGAGCCCAAGTAGTCAGCTACACGTCTGGGAAATGGGAAAGTCTTAGAAAACCTAAAGGTAAATAAAATTCCAGGCAACCAACAACACTACTGTGAAAAGCAATTCTTCTGGTAGACAAAGCTCAGGGTGGAAGAACCTACCAATTCTTCCTCCTTGCATAGGAAGTTTTGTTTAATGTTATTCCATACTTAGCCATCAACTATTTTAATTCCTTGTGTAATCTTAGATTCTCTTAGCTTTATACCGATTTATTCTCTTTCCTACCCTCTCTTTTTTTCTAAAACACTTCACAGGAAAACCCAGAGGCTTTGATGGTGTGTTTTATGGCAGCAATCGCAGGAACATAAAAACCTCATAAACCTTGTATCGTATGTCACCTTTCCACCTAATCCATATTTCAGCTGCCACCGTGTAATACAGACTGGTCTTGTCAGGCAAGGTTTACCTTCCATCCAGCTGTTCTCCCAACTAGCCTTCTATCTGGGTCTATTTATACTTTTTTCCGGATTACTAAAACAGTTCTTGCTGCCATTGAAGAAAAAGGTTAAAACTAATAGTGTGCTTCAGCATGGAGGTAAACTGTACATTCTAGTCTCCTGGTGAACAATACAGAGAAAGTGGACTTAGACTCAACATGAGGCATTTCGGATAATAAATAATGCTACATCTGTTTGGAGAGTGCTTCACTTCCTGGCAGTAAATGTGTTCAGCTAGAATGGAGGGTGGCTGGAGTGCTAAGGGTCTGGACCTCTCACTGCTACCCCTGCCTGAGGGCAGAACCCCTGGCTCATCCAGACTGATGTCTCTATGATTTCATGTATTAACTATGAATCGTGTCTACATTTTTTCCTTACAAATTTCCAACCCTTGGCAACCTTCTCCACTCTTCACCAACATTATTATTATCTACATACTAAACACTGTTTTCTCAGAGTCTTGTTCTTGGTTCCGCCTGACTAGTCCTGTAATATTTATTTAAAGTAATCTGCCCTGGCCCTTAAAATAAAAAGTTTCATAGCAATAGAGAGGAAGTATTTCCTCCCCTGGCCACACGTAGTCCATTTTTGTCATTTTCTTCCTTTTGGGCAGTCAGTGTTGGAGCTTTTGCACTTCAATATATCCTTGCCTCACAAGGGTTTGCAAAGGGTCTGTCTTCTTTGCCTAAGATGTTGCTGGGAGAAAAGACGTTGAACACATATACCTCTAGATGTCAGCAAATTCCAAGCCTTGATAGTTACATAACCTGTGTTTTCTCCTACGAATGCTCCTGCCTCCTCATCCAAACACCAGCCTTCTTTTTTGGTCTCCTCCCTATGCCTCTTCTCTTGGCTCGGTTCCTCTTCTTCCCACAACACTAGGGGCAAGGAGCCCATCGGAAATGTGAGAGCCAGGTTAGCACACCCCAGACGACTTCCCTGCAAAGGATATCGGGGTCCTGCAGGCTGGCCTGGCCCATCTGTGTTCTGCAGGGTTGATGCTGGGCTGGCCTCCATGTGGAGGCACAGCGGTGCCCTTGTCCTCAGTGGTAGGGAGCCAGCAGTAGGTTATGTATTCAGCTATCATGTGACTGAATGACACCCTCTCTCTCTACAGTCAGCACTTTGTGTCTTCTAGGAGCTGACACCCGCACTGCCAGGATCCCAGACGCTGGGCCTATTTTGGCAGACACGCTCCGGAAATTCTTATTCGATCTGGATGTTGATGATGGCCTAGCTGCCATTGGTTACTCCAAGGCTGATATCCCTGCGTTAGTGAAAGGAACGCTGCCCCAGGTAAGAGATGCAGTGCGTCCTCATGCCTTTCGGAGAAGCACAAAGCTGCTGGAAAAACATGGTCCACTTGGTGGGAGGAGGGGGGGGGGGGTCTTAGGGAACAGGAAAACCCAGGTCTCCTCCATACCAGAGAACAGCTCTTCTCTTCTCCTATGGGAGGGGCCAGCCTCCCTTACCTATATATTCTTCCATAAACCTGTGGCTTTTTGGAGCTGTTATGATGTAACTGAAAGGATCTTTTATAAAAAATCAAGGCAAAAACATCCATATTTGTCTTGAAGTGTAGCAGAATTTCCCTTTTTACCATTTCTGCTCTTTTAAAAGTCCTCTATAAAACTATGTGAAGCCATTCCAAAAGGGCCACTAATATTGTTTTATATTATAAACAGTTAAAATTCCTACTATTTTGTGAAAAATAGGCATGGCCTTTAAATGGATACCATTACAAAATCACTTTTTAACATATCTGGGAGAGTGTACGTTTTATATACATAACATCTGTATACACATCTGTGTCACTTTGGGTCTTATTTATCTAAATGTTGCTACACAGATTCCCGCTTACCACAAGTAGCAGTGCTTTTCCCTCATCCCTCTGGTTAAACAAAGGCCTCACACTAGCTTCTTCCCCACTTGGCAACTGCTTAGAATGTTGAAGATCTCACCACTCACATAAGATGTTATTTGTATGGATTCGGTTAACGGACTCACATGTCCTCAGGAGGTAGGTAGGCAATTGCAATGAACAAAGTAATTTAAAGCAGTAGGGAGTGGCGGGGACTTTCGTGAACTGGAAAGCTCATAATCCATCTCATTGGGTGAGCATCTTTTCAGCTACAATTTATTATCTACAAGCAGAAATTCAGGTCCCAGTGTTCATAGAGCATCCAATTAAAAGTATATATGTATCAGCAATCTGGATGTTTGTATTGCATTCCCTGTATTACCCACTGTACAAACCAAACATGGCCCATGGGCCAGCAGTTTCCTTCATTTATACTCAAATCCAGTAGCCTCAGTTGTATCTGAAAATACAAATGAATGAGAAAAGGAAACATCTCAAAGTGTAACTGAGCTCCTAGGCTAACTCAGAAACACTTAGCTCTAACCAACAAGTCCAATGGACTAAATAGCCAAAGAATATGACCATCACAGTTATTTTATCCAAACTTACTAGATTGTAAGTTCCAGGAGCGCAAGGATGTGTTTTGCTCCTTCATCCTCTACTGCACCTAGCACAGGCTAGTAAACATATCAAATGTTTGTAAACCTGCAGCCCTCTCGCCTCCTAAGTCTTCTGGGCAGGTGAGCTTAATGGCTGAATGGTAGTAATTTTTTGAGAAGTTTCCTTACACCTAATAGGAGTCAACTAATGACAAGAAGCCGTGAAAGCCTGTCCAGGGATACCAGAGACCAAGTGGTCACCACAGTTTTGACATGGTGCTTGGCTCTTATAGCATGGTTCCAGTGATAGTGTCCATTCTTCAAGACTGGGGGAGGAGGGGATTTCTGAAGAATTCTGTTTGTTCAGGAATGTGTGTTTGTCAACCTCCAGGGATGGTATCCATGATTTTCAGATGAAACTGTGTGATATTCTTGGCCATTTGATTGCTAGTGGCAACGCATCTTCTTGCCATCAGCACACATTGGCAAGTGTTTACTGTTTAAATTCTACTGTGCTCAGTCTTTTACTTTCAGAAACTGTTCCAGATAGCAATCCAAACTAACATTTGAGACCATCCACTAAAATAGCAAGTTAATTAGGTATCATATTAAATGCCTCAGTGTACATGTCACACTGGGAAATCACAGATAACAAAACCTTAATTAGACAAAGCTAATTTCTTAGTTTCACAAAAGATGCAAGACAAATTGAATCCTTTGAATACAAGTCAAAAAGCAGGAGGCCAGGATTTCCTCAAGTTGTATTCATAAAGCAGCCCCAACACGTATCCTGCTTTTTTTTTTTAAATCATGTTTCTATGATTGGGAGAAACATACATAGTTAATTTTAATAAAGTAGCACTAGTTCCATTTTGGAGTCCATGTAATTGAGTCAATGTGTTCTATATATGGAGAGGACAGGAGAGATGCACGGAACTTAGAAGGCATCTTAGAAATCAGCTTGTCTGTTTTGCAGATGAAGAACTACTATAGGTTTTTTGTTTGGTATTTTTTGGCAGCAGTGAACATTTTACAGGAATGCTATGGCAACTTCAGAATTTTACACGTGCACAAGCTAATCTTCACTTATTAGTATCTACAGGATTTAAGGTAGTGAGAGGGATATATTGGTTGCTGCAAAGAATATTGCCAGAAAGATTATTTATGTAGTCGACATTTGATAAAGCTTCTTTTATGTTCAGCAAGGAGGGATCAGTTTTCTCTGGAAGGAACAACCAGGCCAGTATTCTTGACCGAACACCACATCCCATACTGATGGCAGCAAACAGCAGCCCTGTGTGCAGAGGCTTCCAACCGCCATACCCAGGCTGCAAGGGGAGCAGGCAAGAATAAATTAATCTTCCAAGTGGGGTTTCTGAAACCTCTGGAAAAAAACATTTACATTTCAAATCCAAACATTTCATTTCTGAGGAGAGCTGTCTACCAAAATGAGCACTTCCACGCCCTGGCAGACAGGCCAGTCAAAATGTTGTTATTTTATGAATGTGCTAAAAGTAGTAGTCAGGATTTATTTCAGTGCCCATGTTAATCAGTTGTCCTTTGGTTTTAAGCATCTATAAATAATAGCGCTGAACACATCTTAATTCTGAGAGTTTGGCTTTTCTATGGCATAGATGATACATGGGGGGATATATCACAAACATTACATCCTTGCCCCCATTTAACCAATCATGGAGCTTTAGAAATGTGAAGGAGAAACCCCGATCACTTGGCCTGAAATAATTCTGAGAATCCTGAACTATTTCGCCAAAGATGAACAGGATCATCTTAAGGGACTCTGAGATCACCAGATAAGATTCTCTCCTGTTATAAACAGAATACTGTGGCAATAATCGTCGGCCATAGCAAATGCTGAATTTCCGTTCTTGACCCTGCCGCTCACAGGTATGTAGGTCGCCATGAACAGGTCTCTGCCTTGCTCTGGATTCTCAAAATTCTTTAGAATCTCTGAAGATCTGCTGCAGTATAAACTCTTATTTGGTTTCACCCACATTCATCATATTGTCCCCCATCCTTCTCCCATCTGCCCTTCCATCCTTCCTTTTGTCTTTTTTAATGTTTATTTATTTTTGAGACAGAGAGCAAGGGAGGTGCACAGAGAGAGGGAGACACAGAATCAGAAGCAGGCTCCAGGCTCTGAGCAACCAGCACAGAGCCTGATGTGGGGCTCGAACCCACAGACCATGAGATCATGACCTGAGCCAAAGTCTGATGCTTAACCAACTGAGCCATCCAGGCGCCCCTTTCCTTCCTTTCTTTAATTATTTTTTTTTAATCATGGTAAAATGTATCTAATATAAAATGTATTAATTTAACCATTTTTAAGTGCATAATTCAGTCCCAACGAGTACATTTAGTGTGGTGCGACCATCACTACTATCCATTTCCAGAAAATAGAAGCTCTGCTCTATTGCTTAATGGTAAACAATAACTCCCCTTCCCCAACCTCTGATGACCTCTATTCTACTTTCTGTCTGTACGGATTTGCCTGTTACAGGTACCTCGTTTCATAAATGGAATCCTACAATATTTGTTCTTTTGGGTCTGTATAATGACTTCACTTAGCATAAATCCTTAATGTCAGAATTTCACTCCTTTTTATGGCTGAGTAATATTCCATTGCATGGATATACCACATATTGCTTTTCCATTTATGTTCAGATGGACATTTGGGTTGTTTCTGCCTTTAAGCTATTGTGAATAGTGCTACTATAAACATTGGTTGTATGAATATGTTTTAGTCCCTGCTTTCAATCTATTTGGCTATATACCTAGGAATAAAATTATAGATCGTAGGGTACACCTTCTCTGTTTAACTTTTTGAGGAACTGCTAAACTGTTTTCCATAGAGGCTGTACCATTTTGCATTCCCACCAACAATAAGTGAAGTCAGCAATACACAAGGGTTCCAATTTCTCCACATCTTCACCAAGATTTGTTTTTTCCATTTTTTTATAGCTATCCTGATGGATGGGAAGTGGGAACTCATTGTGGTTTTGAATTGCATTTTGCTAATGACTGATTTCATGTGTTTATTGGCTATTTACATATCTTCATTGAAGAAATATCTATTCAAGTCTTTTGCCTATTTTTGAGTTGGGTTGTTTAGGGTTTTCTGCTGTTGAGTTGTAGCAATTATTTATATATTCTAGATATTACTAGAATATCAGATGTATATCTTATATACATCTTATCAGATGTATAATCTGCAAATATTTTTCTCATTCTGTCTTTTCAACTCTCTTGAGAGTGTCTTTTGATGCATAAAAGTTTCAAATTTGGATGTAGTCCAATTTACCTATTTTTTTTTTTATTGCCTGTGCTTTTGGTGTCATAGCCAAGAAAATATTGCCAAATCTAAGGTCATGAAATTTTCCCCTATTTTCTTCTAAGAGTTTTAGTATTACATCTTACATGTAAGATGTAAGTCTTTACATTTAGATCTATTTTGAGTTAAATTTTTTTAATGTTTATTTATTTATTTTGAGAGAGAGTTTGTATATGAATCCCAAGCAGGCTCCGCACTATCAGCACGGAGCCCAGTGCAGAGCTCAATTTCACAAACTGGGAGATCATGACCTGAGTCAAAATCATGAGTCAGATATCTAACCAACTGAGCCACCAAGGCACCCCTGAGTTAATTTTTTTAATACATCCTTCTTATTTTCATTCTTCCTTTTACCTTACCTTCCTTTTACTTACTGAGGTCCTGTTTTTACATGCATTGAACAGGATATGGTAAGGAGAAAAATAAAGTCTCTTCCCTACCTTGTAGACCTCACATTCTAGTGAGAGAAGACAGACAATGGGCATCTAATCAAATCTATAAATAAGGTATAAATGAAATCATTCCAGTTAATGATTAATGATATGAAGGAAAACCTGGGCAATGAGATAGTGATTTCACATGGGACAGTGTAGAGGGAACTCCAGCGAGGGTGGTCACAGAAGGTTTCTGACTAGAGGTGGAGGCAGCCACGTTGAGATCGGGGAGAAGCACTCCAGGCAGAGGGGAAAGGCCCTAAGACAGCATGAAGATGAGCATTTTTGTGGGACTGAGAGGGGATGGTGGGGCTAAGTGAGATGAACTGATGGGAGAAGAGTCAGAGCTGAGGTGAGCATCAGGGCCTGAACAGGGTGGCACTGGAGGCATAGTCTTGTAATTGCAGTGGCAAGTCATCAGAGAGCATGAAGCAAGCAATGATAGGAGCAATTTATACTGGGGGGGGGGGGGGGTGGGGGGGGGAATATCACCTGGCTGCTCTGTGGAGAATGACCTGTAGGGGGCGAGAGTAGAGCAAAAGTGCAAACAGACTTGTGGAGGGGAGAGTGAGGATGACTTAGACTTGGGTTGTGGTGGAACAGGAGGTGAGAGGTGGTCAGATTTGGGATTTACTTTGGAGGGAGATTGGACAAATTTGCTGATGGAGTGAACCTGTAGAGAAAGGAAAGAAAATCAAGAGGACTCCTAGGCTTTTGCCTGAGTGACTGGGTATCACTTCTGAGATGAAGAAAATGGGAGGCAGGAGGCAGAGTTCTGTCTTGAATATGTGAATATTTGAAATGTCAACATCCCCCCTCCCACCACTGTCATTAATTCATCAGATAACTGTTGGGCACCTATGTGCATGTCACGCACTCTCATAGGCACTGGGCAAGAAGACTGAACACAGCTCTGCCCTCATAGAGCTGCCTCATCTACCAGCTATGCTCCCAAATAGGTGCTTAAAAGAAAATAAACTGAGAGACCCGTGAGAATGCAACCAAAAATATAGAATACATCTTAATTTTTTTTTTAATTTTTTATTTTAGAGAGACAGAGAGCACAGGGGAGAGGGAGAGAGAGAGAGAGAGAGAGAGAATCTCAAACAGGCTCCACCCTCAATGCAGAGCCTGGCATGGGGTTCGATCCCATGACCCTGGGATCATGACCTGAGCCAAAATCAGGAGTTGGACACTCAATCCCTATACCTTAATTTCATTTAGGCCCAGAAATTTGGACACAGGGTGGTCATTATAGTATCTTTTAATCCTCTGTCCCATTGGGATTAAGAAGACACTGATGGGGGTATATATAGCAATAGGATGTGCTGGCTGTCTTTGCTAACTCCATTCAATAACATTGGAGAAATTAAGCAAGTCGCTGAATTCATTTGGGAAGGCAGAAAACCTTAGTTAATATTAAAAAGGAGTCACTTGGGGCGCCTCGGTGGCTCAGTCGGTTGAGCGTCCGACTTCGGCTCAGGTCACGATCGCGTGGTCCGTGAGTTCGAGCCCCGCGTCGGGCTCTGGGCTGATGGCTCAGAGTCTGGAGCCTGCTTCCGATTCTGTGTCTCCCTCTCTCTCTGCCCCTCCCCCGTTCATGCTCTGTCTCAAAAATAAATAAACGTTAAAAAGGAAAAAAAGGAGTCACTTGTTGCCTGTAGCCTGAGAGTTAAGTCCTAATGAAATCTTTTTTAAATATACGTTAAGTCCAAGTTGCAAAGTATACAGTCTTTGAAGTCAAGGACAACCCAGTTCTATTTTCCTTGGCAGCACATGCTATGCCTGGGACAGTGCTCTCTGCCCAGACGACCTACCTGGCATAGGCTGCTGACCAATGCAGTTTGGTCATTGTAGGCGGTGTTCTACCCAAGGTTGATTTGGTTCTATACTTTGGGCAGGCTATTGCCAGAATGTAAGCATAATGGCTTTTGAAGGCTTTGTGGGAGAGGTGTCATTCGATAAACTTCTGACTTGGGGATCAGCTAGAATAGGGCAAACAAGAAATAGGATTTTTTTAAGTTTATTTCTTTTGAGAGAAACAGAGACAGTGTGAGTGGGAGAGGGGTAGAGAGAGAAGGAGGAGGGAGAGAGGGAGGGAGGGAGGGAGGGAGGGGGAGGGAGAGGGGGAGAGAGAGAGAGAGAGAGAGAGAGAGAGAGAGAGAGATTGAGAGAGAATCCCAAGCAGACTCCACACTGTCAGTGTGGAGCCTGATGCAGGGCTTGAACCATGAAACCGTGAGATCACGACCTGAGCCAAAACCAAGGGTCAGATGCTTTGCTGACTAAGCCACCCAGGTGCCCCAAAATATGATTTCAAAGATATAACTATTATCAAGTCATTGTTTCTTATGGCCAAGTTAATTTACATAACCTAGTACCTTTTACAAACTGTCTTTTCAAAGCCCTGGGTAACTGCTTTTATTTACTGTTTCAGGAAAGGGTCACCAAGCTTGCACCACGCCCTCAGTCAGAAGAGGACCTGTCTGTTCTGTTTGAAGCTTCAATGAAACTGTATTAATTTTCATTCTCACTGAAAGAATTACCACTGGCCATCACAGTCCTGACAACAGAAGCCAAGCTAGCCAGAACTTTGTCTTTTTATTTCCACACATGACATACCTGTTACCAATCTGAATGTGATAATAAGTTTATCCTGCAGAAGATTCCCTAATGCTCAAAGTCAAACTACTTCTGTAAACAGTGGAAGAATGCCCACTATGTTGGACCTTGGGCTAGACATCAGCATTCATGTTCCTGCCCCAAACCACACGGATTTCAACTGCTCTATTTATAAAATGGGCAAAAGCTCAGTATCTATCAAAAACATAAATGCACATATCCCGTGCCCAGTAATCCCTAGTCTAGAAATTGAGCCTATAGAAATATGAGCACAAGTGTGTTAAGGAAGATGGCAAGGATGTTTCTGGCAGCACTCTAATAAAAAATCTGAAAGAACCTAAATATTCATTAATAGTATACAGATAAATAAATCAGAGTATATTAAGTAATGGAATATTATAGTGCTATCAATAAGAATGAGATAAACATATTGGAAATATGCCCATGATATACTGCTAAGTTGGAAAAAAGCAGAACAATTAAATATTTGCGTGGTCTGATTTTTACTTTTTAATTATACATAAGTATTTGTCTATATATAGGAAGAAGAATGATACACATCAAAATAACAAAAGTTATCACTAGAGAAATAGAATTTGGGGTACAGAAAATTAAGAGAAAATATTCACCCTATATTTTATACTTCCCCTTTTTATTTTATAAACATCTGTATTGTTTGGATTTGTTATAAGCACATATTTTCTCATTTTAAAAGCACCAGAGAAAAGAGAGAAATATCATTTTATTGTTTTAGGTCAGATTCATCTTAATTTATGAAAATACTAGTAACTAATACTTAAAGATTAAAGCAGATCCAAAGAGGTAAAATATGAGAGACTGATCCTGTGGTAAATAAACAAATTGTTCTTTGGAGAAAAACACTAACACCCTACATGGTAATTCCCTCTTTGGAAAAATGTTTTTGGTGCTCAGAATAAATTAATTCAAAAGCAAGCAGTGTTGTAGTTAATAGACTTCAGCCTTGCCAGTAGAATCTAAGTAGCATGATCATTTGCCTCTCTGTCAATCCCAGCCTACAGAAACTTCTACGGCTCATTTCACCTCACAAAGGTAACCACACTGATGTTTTTTGCCTGCTCAAGTCTTTGGCAGTCTGGATCTCAGTGCCCTTGTGGATTTATTTGTGTTTTAAGCTGAATTAAAGTTTTAATCAAATAAGTAATGCTATGTATAATTACATCAGGATTTTTAAAAATGGAAAAGAAGTGCATTACTGTGCCATTCAGCCTGACCAGGCCCACTTTATCTGTATAAAAGTCTTTATGTCCTTGAGATCTTTTAAATAACATTGAAATAATGTTTCTAGAGTTTTCTCTAATTATAAACATAAAATACATTTGGTACCCAAAACTGGTAAACACAAAAGAAAATATTTGTTAATATTGAACCATCCAAAAGATAGCCACTGTTAAAAATTTGGTAGATGTTTTTTATTATATATATTATATGTGTGCATATATTTTTGACTTAGAAATGGCATCATTAAGATATAGTTTTAATTCCTATAGGACATTCAAATTATTTATATCAAGTGCTCTAAAGGCAAGCATAGGACAGTGCCAACAGAATTTGTTATACCTTGCAGACCACATCTAGCTAAAATTCCCTCCATTTCAAGAGTATCATGGATTCTGAAAGCAGAAGCTGTGTGAACGAGGCAGAATACAGCTAAATTCTCTGCCAATCTGAGATCCTTCAGGAAACTTTAGTAAAAGTTGTTAATGTCTCAAAATACATTTGGCAGAGAAAAAACATATATGTGTCTCCCCACCAACCCACCCCCCCCCCAAAAAAAAGTCCAGGTAAGTTCTAGAACTCTTACATTCTACAAAGTGATGTGGTATCATTAGAACAGCATTAGGCTAGGGGTCAAAGGCCCTAGGTTCCACTCCAGTCCCTTGGTCTGTCTTGAGTTTTACTTTATTCAACCTAGGCCTCTTCCAGCTTGAATATGCTATGACTAGATTTTATGTATTACCTAATCCTTAATGTGAAATTTTGAGTTTGGGAAATTTAATGTAAAATAGTGTGAGACATAAAAATGAATTCTCTATCTCTTAAACGTTCGCTGCCTTTACTATCAGTAGCCAGATGTCTAAATGTGACTCACCAGAAGTGTTTGGTATTCACAGTGATGATCACTCTGTAGAGGAAGGATTTAAAGGTCAAGCATGAAGAAACAGATTGAGGAAGGCTTCATGTTTTTTATCTTTATACCCATCGTGCTGGTCCTTACACTTTGAGAATATGGAAAAGATGTGTTTCTTGACTTACTGGCTATTAAAAGAGTCTGAGATAAGAAAGTCAGCCCATTTCTGTAAACCAAACACTCTTATGTTTCTGAGACAACAATTAAGTGCATCTCTCTAATTCAAATCCTATTTTGTTATTGATTACCTTTAAAAGACCAAAAGTTGTTAGGGGTTATAGCTCTATTTATTTGGATTCATTTACTTGCTAAGGCAAGAAAAATTAAAAGAATATTATTCAAAAGTTTGTATAATATCACTTTCAGTCAACTATCATATATGGTGGAATTTTCACTTAAAATCCATGCGCTTCCCTATGCTACAGAATACTAATTTGTTTCAAGTACGTCATGTTTATCCTTTTTGTCAAGGGTCACAATAAACAGACTATTCGGTTTGCACTTGTATCCCTTCTCTGTGCACCAGGTCCATGCTGGGCTCAGCATTTTTGCATAGCTGTGGACACAGCTGTGGGGTGTTTTCCAGTGGTCAGTGAAGTAAGTCTGCTCTTGCAAAAGACAGACAAGTACAGTACCAAAATAGAGAGCAAAACTTGCTTTTCTGGCCTTTTAACCCTGAGAAAGATTAATGGCTGTTTGGATTAGAAACTGTACCCTAATGAGGGACTGTTGCCTCCAGGGAGTGGGTATAAGAAAGAGGACTGTTCACCTCCAGGTCAACATTGCACAGGCTGCCTTGTCTCTGATGACCAGCAACCCCAAGCCCAGACAGCTGCCCAGGCCCTCCATCAAACGCCTGACCCTCTGGGAGCTGTTGCAGAGGCCAGCCCACATCCCCGCCATCACTATCACCATGGCCTGCAGGAGGTAGTCTCCAGGGATGAGCCGCATTTTGAACGGGCAGAAATTGGTTCTTGAAGCCCTAGATTGAATTACTGGCAGCTGGGGGTGGGAGGGTCTAGTTTCTCTTGCTATTATTCCACTGTCTTTCCAACCACCGTAACAACTCGGAATAAATGCACACCCCCCACAAATCGCAATAACTGTTTGCAATTTTGTCCCCTGTGAAATCCCTCATGAAGCTCTGTGCGGAACAGTCAACATTAAAGTAACCACATTTCATTCTTTCTGGCTTTAAATATTGGCTTTTTAATTTGGGTATTTTTAATTGGCTTTCCAATTTATAAAATTGGAAAACTGATTAAAATTATCATGAGCGCAAAAGAAAAAACTACCATCATGCCATTACCCAAACACAGCTGTTATCATTTGATGTATTTCCTTTCCATCTTTTTCATTTGGGTAGTGTAATTTTCAGCTCTTTTCCCTTGAGGGATGACATTTTAAGTATTTTCTATGTTGCCACATAATCTTCACAATCACTATTTTTAAAAGTACACAATGTTTTGTTGAATAGAAATTTAATAATTTATCCTTATTATAGGGCATCAAGATTGCTTCCAAATTTTTACTCCTACCAATGACATAGCAATGAATAATGTATATTTGGCTTTTTTCATATTCTAAATTAACTTCTTAGGTAAGTTAATCCCCAAGTTGACTTTTTATATTAGAAAATGGGCATTTTGGGGCTCCTGGGTGGCTCAGTCGGTTGGGCATACAACTTTGACTCAGGTCATGATCTCACAGTTCGTGAGTTCAAGCCCCGCATCAGGCTCTGGGCTGACTGACTTGAAGCCTGGAGCCTGCTTCTCTCTCTCTTCCTCTCTCTCTCTCTCTCTCTCTCTCTCTCTCTCTCTCTCTCTCTGCCCCTCCCCTGCTAGCACTCTGTCTCTCTCTCTTATAAATAGACATTAAAAAAATTAGAATATGGGCATTTTTATGGCTTTTGATTCACACCGTCAAATTATTTATACTCCGCTGTTGTCTTAACTTTGTTTCCCCTCTCCTTCAATCTTCTCTTCAAAATAAGTAGTAGTGCAAACCAGAAAGAAATGAAACAGAGCTCACATGCGCGACCAGTACTGGGCTATTTGTGCAGACCTGCAAGAGTCACCTGTGTTTTTTTTTTCCTTTCATGTCAGTATATCTTAAACAGTTCACATGAACGGATACAGATTTAAATTCCCAAATAAAATTATGAAACTTACTTTAGTGTTACATTATTGCTTTTTAAGTGAAACTGTAGACCACCAAGTCTGCTTTTGCTACTCACATTTTTTTTCCTTCTAGAACCCTCCATGGGCCCCGAAACCTACAGGTTTGTGTTAGTACATTCATGGTTCCCAGTTTTCCTGGCCAAGAAAAAAGACCCAAGGGAGGATATAAATATCCTTTTCTATAAGGCTGTTCTAGAACCATCCAGGTCTGTGAGTGCAAGGACCGCTGCACTGGGAAGAGGCAACACCAACAACCGTCTCCACCGAGATCCCTCCCAAGGGTCTAAGTTGCTTCTCTCATCAAAAACCTCTCTAATCTCTGCAATTACGCACATTGGTCCCAGTGGCTTTGGCAACATTTACTGGAGACCCATGTGATTGGTATACCAAGCACTACCTATGAGAAAAGAATGTTTGTAAGGCAACATATAAATGGAAAGATGTCCAAAGAGTACTACCAGGCTGGAGTGGCCACCTGAGTAAGAACAGGCTAATTTCCTTTCATTTTTCACATCTCCTTTAACTATTATATACTCAAAACATAGCTTGATACCTTGACAAAACAGTTTTCCAAAGAAGGAAGGAGACCATGGATTTGGGGAGAGGAGGATGGGGGTTCTGCAGGTAGGGGTGATTTGGGGGTGCTAAGGAATGATTATAGGAACATGACATTTAGTAGTATTTTTAAGCCAAATTATTGTCACTTTATAAATACAAATATCAACTCTTATCAAATGCAGCAGCCAATTTACTAGGGCATCTACTACAGCTGGCAATAATAATCAACTAAAGACACTAACAGTTTATTTATTGAGTCAATGTAATGCACCCTCAACCTGTGGCAGGCCCTTTATCAAGGGTTTACCCACTATGAGAGAGGCACTGCTATGTTCTTTTTGCACAAATGAGGAAACTAAGACTTAAGTTATATAAACACACACACACACACACACACACACACACACACACACACCACCTGCCAACTTCACACAGCTAGTAAAGGGTAAGACTATCACTTGATCCCAAGGTCATCCTGACCCTCCATTCCCAGCCACCAAGTTCACTGCCTTCCAAGTGCCTTCTGTTGTCTAAGAGCTTCTTAAATTGTATTTAAATACTGTATACACTTGTGTACAACACAGTGCTTTGAACACAGTAGGGACCCCATAAGTACTTGTGAAATAAAGGATTCTATTTTATTAAAGGGGGAAGAAGGAAAAGGAAGAGAAAAAGAAGATTCTGCAAGCCTTTGACATGTCAGAGAGAAGTTGAGCTGCCCATGCTGGTGGCCACACAGAAGGGCATTAGAGGTAACAAAACCACCTTGGGGGTGAATCCCAGCCCTGCTTGTTACTGAGTAACCTTGGGTAAACACTTAGATTGTCTGAGCACAAACTTTACCTCATAGGGTTGTTATAAACAGCAATAGGAAGTAATATATGCTACATGTCTAGAACAGTGGCTAGCCCATAGTCCCATTGTCCTGGCTCATAAATGTTAGTTCTCTTCCCTTTCCTGAATGCTAAGCTTGCAGGAAGACTTTTACCCCAGCAGCTGACTATCAGATCACTGCAGCGATGTCAGTTGGGTACTAAGGGCTTACAAACTTCCCTCAGAACAAGAATTACCTGGGACGCTAGTTTTAGGTCAGTCTTTTCCTCCTATCCCTCCAGAAATTCAAATCCTGCCAACCTGGGTTGGAACCAGGGGTCTGTGGTTGCATTGATTTGGTAAAGGAAAGTTAAACTGCACTTGGGCCTGTTTGGCAGCCTCTTGGCATAGGTGGTGACAGAAACAGAGCAGTGGGGGTCTCAACCTTCAGCATACATCAGAAGCTTCTGGAAGCCTTAGCAAAACATGTGTTGCTGGGCTGGGTCCCCAGAGTCTCAATAGGTCTGTTTCAATAGGTCTGGGTGGGGAGTGAGAATCTGCATTTCTAACTAGTTCCCAGGTAATGCTGTTGCTCCAGGAACCACACTTTGAGAGGATTGCAATTTTCTCACATTTCAAACTTAGCTGGCTCAGATTTCAGCTGGAATTAGTTCTACCCAGTGTGTGGCAAGACCATGAAACCCCGAGGAGAGTCAGGACAACGCCCAGAAACTTACCTCAGGACTTCACCAGACTGGGAACCCATGCCTGAGCGCTGTCCTATCTCTTCCCCACCATGACTGGCTTGCCACACAGCTTCTGCCTCTCGTTTCCACTTTATTTTCAAGGCTGAGACCTTTCGGGATGTGCCCATCAAAGCCTGAGCAGAAAGGAGACGCTTGCTTATGACTCTAGACTTGATGGTATTTGCTTCAACCGTGATGAGACCATTAAAAAGTATATAAAGTACCAGAACACTGAGTTTCATTTCAGTGTAATTATTTTAAAGAATGTAAAACTCCCAGCTACAAGGTTACCAGACTGATAAAACTTCTGTCTTATCTCTGTTTAAAAAAGAAAATAACGCACCTGGGTGGCTCAGTCGTTAAACATCTGACTTCAGTTCAGGTCATGACCTTACAATTCGTGAGCTCGAGTCCCACATCAGGGGAGCCCTGCTTCTCTCTCTCTTCCTCTCCCTCTCTCTGCTCCTCACTCACTTGTGCGAAAGAAAGAAAGAAAGAAAGAAAGAAAGAAAGAAAGAAAGAAAGGGAAATATCCTCCTTGTTATATTATTTTAAAAGTTATGTTGGAGGCACCTAGGTGGCTCAGTTAAGTGTCCAACTGGATTTCAGCTCAGCTCATGAATTCACAGTTCGTGAGTTTGAGCCCTGCATCTGACTCTGTGTTAATAGTGTGGAGCCTGCTTGGGATTCTCTTTTTCTCTCTCATTCCCTTTATGTCTCAAAATAAATAAATAAACTTAAAAAAAAAGTTATGTTGTTAACAGTTTCCATTTTAACAGGAAAGGAATGTTGAAAGAGTGAATACATACATAGTAGTGCATGTAATTATTGGTACAGTAGCTCCTTGGATACAAATTAGAATCAAAATGTGCTTCAAGGGCAAAAGTGTCAAAGTGGAGAAAAGAACGACTGCTCACATCCAGTTAGAAAAAGACAACCCAGTGGTCCTGCTGCTCACTGAGAGGCACCACAGGGCTCCCAGTTCTGGCTCTTCTTGCTGACATCGAACATTAATTAATTACCACATGCCCCCATTAACCATAACAATCAGTTATTTTACCAGCAAAAGATGGTTTTATTTGGGAATAGCAGGGAATCAGGATCAAGGACAAGCATACTACTGCAAAAACAGAAGCAAGTAGGCAGAACAAAGGAGAAGAGGGAAGTTGGGAGGACGATTATAAACAAAAAGCCCATTGGAGTAAACTGAAACGTATAGTGGATTTTCATTGGCTGAGTTGTGGCTGTCTCTCGTTGGCTGGGCATCTCTTCCTCCAGCTGGGACAGCAGTGTCCACTGCAAGATCTGCTTCTTCCTGTTGGGTCTGCAATTGACAAGTGGTGGGGCCTAAGAGCACCCCCTGCTGGCATCCAACTCTACTCTAAACAAGATATCCTTTTATTAATTTTCACACCCTTGATAAAAGGTTTCGGATGAGCTCGCCAGAAATGAGCACTGGCCAGGAGGGCTGTCATGCTCCTGAAACACCAAAATCTATAGATTTAATTTTTTTGACTTAAAATTGAGTACAAAAAGATATTCCCTAACTTTATGGAGGGAGAGAGACGGAGAGGTTCTCAAATTTTCATCGACTGCTCCCTATGACAAACAGGAGGGATATTATCTTTGCTAGCTTGGATTCTCAGCCTCCCTTGACTGAATTGTCTCCCCAGAATTCATGTTAAAGCCCTAATTCCCTCAGCATGAGACTGTATTTGAAGGTAGGGCCCATAAAAAGGTATAAGGTTAAAAGGGGTCATATGTGTGGCCCTTAATCCAATCTGACTGGGTCCTTATAAGAATAGGAAATTTGGACACAAAAGAAACAGCAGAGATGCGTGCACACAGAAGACCATGTGAGGACACAGTGAAAAGGTGGGCCAAGAAGAGAGGCTTCAGGAGAAACCAGACCTATTGACACCTGATCTTGCACTCCCGGCCTCCAGAACTGTGAGGAAATAAAATTCTGTTGTTTAAGCCACCCAGTCTGCAGATTTTGTTATGGTAACCCTAGTAACCTAGGGTTTGCTGGCAAGTGACAGTCTTGAAGGATTTACATGAGAAAGGGCTAAGAGCCAGTGGCAGAAAAGAAAGTAATTAGTCAAGAGGCAGGAAAGAGAAGGAAAACCTTGATGTGTGGCAAACTGAGTGTAGAGAGTCTTGGGGGAGGTGAGCAGAGAGGGAGAGATTATGGGCAGCTAACAAGCAAGGCACTGGAAGGTAAAGAGGGGAAGGAGAGTGGTTTGGTCTTGTTTTTAAAGTTTGGCTCTGTGTTATGAATGGAACCCCCTTTGGAGTTTCTTGGGAGATGGCAGTAATGATATAGATTGTTTTAAAATTATTTCTGCATGTCAGACTTTTGCTGTGATACTTTTGCTAAATGCAACACCAAGCCAAGACTGATTCAAACTACAGGGAGTTAAGGTTATAATTACACACACACACACACACACATACACACACACACACACACAGTTCACAAAGGCTTCATGAAGGAGGTGACTCCTGTGTTGAACCTTGAAGGAAAGTCAGAATTAGATGAGAAGTAGGAAGTCACAGAGACATTCCAAGTAAAATGAACAGCAGGAATGACAGCACAGAGTAAAAATAGGGTGTGCAGAAAATTTTCAACAATTCAGTATTGCTGGAGTGTCACATGCAAGGCAAGAGGTGGTAAGCTGAGGCTGAAGAAGTAAACATGGCTCAAGTCTGGTGCCTTGTTGGAACTTGGAATGTATTCAGAAAGGTGGCAGAAGACCATCAGGGACTGGCTGGTATGCCACAGACAGATCTGTATTACAGATCGGTCACTTGGACAAGAAGTTAGATTAAGTAGTTACTGATAACAATTATAGAATAAAAAAAGATAATTATAAATAATCTAATATTTCTTTCATCTTTCTCTGTACCTTTTTTAAAATTCTTATTTGGAAATAATTGTAGATTCACATGCAACTGAAAGAAGTAAAATCCCATATACTATCACCCAGTTTCTCCCAATGGTAACACCTTGCACAATTGTAGTATAATATCACAACCAGGAAATTGACCTTGATACACTCCTTGCACCTTACTCAATGTCACCAATTTTACATGAACTCATTTGTGTATGTGCTTAGTTCTATCAAGTGTTATGTGCAGATTCACGTGACTACCATTACAGTCCACATCTGGAACAGTTCCATCACAAGGATGCCCTGTGCTTCCCTTTTGGAGCCATAGCCACTTCTCTCCCTCTCCAATCCCTGGCAACTACTGATCTATTTCCTATTTCCATAATTTTGTACGTTTGAGTCATGAAACCTTTTGAGGTTGGCTTTTTTCCCACTAAGCATAATTCTCTGGAGATTCACCCAGGTTGCGGTGTCTACCAATAGTCCCTTCTTCTTTATTACTAAGTTGTATTCCGTGGTGTGGATGTGCCAGTTTGTTAACCGTTCAGCCACTGAAGGACATTTTGATTGATTCCAACTTGGGGCTATTACAAATAAAGCTGCTATGAACAATTGTGCACAGGTTTCTGGATGAACACAAGTTTTCATTTCTCTGGGTTAAATGTCTAAGAGTGCCATATGGTAAGCACTTGTTTAGTTACATAAGAAACTGCCAAACTGTTTCAGGGGGCTGCACCATTTTACATTCCCACCAGAAACGTGTGAGTTTCCCCACATCCTACCAGCATTTGCTGTTACAACTATTTTTTGTTTTAGCCATTTGGGTAGGCATGCCATGAGCTCTCCTTGCCATTTTCATTTGCATTTCTCCAGTGGCTAATGATGTTGAACATCTTTTCAAGTGCTGATTTGCCATCTGTATATCCTCTTTGGTAAATGTCTGTTCATGTCTTTTGCCTATTTTCTAATTGGATTGTTTATTTTTTTACTGTTAAGTTTTGAAAATTCTTTATATATTCCAGATACAAGTCTTTGGTCAAATACGAGGTTTGCAAATATTTCCTCCCAGTCTATTGCTTGTCTTTTCATCTTCTTACAGGATGCTTTTTCACAGAGCAAAAAATTTTAATTTGATTAGGTCCAATGTATCATTTTTTCCTTTTATGCATCATGCTTTTGGTGTCATGTCTAAGAACTCTGACTAGCCACAGATCTAGATCTATGATTTTAGCCTAAGTTTTTCCTAAAAGTTGTGGTTTTATATTTAAGTCCATGATCCATTTTGAGTTAATTTTTGTATAAGGTATGAAACTTAGGTTGAGGTTTCCTTTTTTTTTTTTTAATGTTTATTTATTTTTGAGAGTGTGAGAGAGAGAGAGAGAAAGAGAGAGAGAGAGAACGAGCGGGGGAGGTACAGAGAGAGAGGGAGACACAGAATCTGAAGCAGGCTCCAGGCTCTGAGCTGTCAGCATAGAGCCCAATGCGGGGCTCGAACCCACAAACCAAACCATGAGATCATGACCTGAGATGAAGTCGGATGCTTTGACTGAGCCACCCAGGCGCCCCAAGGGTTTTCTTTTCATTCCTTATGCATGTTCACTTGCTCCAGCACCATATATTGAAAAGATGATCTTTCCTCCACTGGTTTTTTTTTTTTTTTTCTGCCTTTGTCAAAAATCAATTGGGCCTATGTGTATGGATCTACTTCTGTGTTCTCTATCCTGTTCTATATGTCTATCTCTTCACCAATGCCATAGTTTTGATTACTATAGCTATAGAATAGACCTTAGTATTGGTTAAGATGATTCCTATTTTATCCTTCCTTCTCAGAATTGCTATAGCTATTGAATAACATGTACCTTTCAATATAAATTTTACAGTAAGCTTGCCTATCCCAACAAAAAATCCTACTGTGCCTTTAATAGGAATTGCATGAAACCTATTGATAATTCAGGGAGACCTGACATCTTTAGTATATTCTTCCAATCCACAAACACAATGTGTTACTCCACTTATTTACATCAGCATTTCATTTCATCAGCATTTGTAATTTTGAGGACATAGTCCCTAAGCATGTTTTGTTACTTTTATACCTAAGTATTTCATTTCCTTTACATCAATTATAAATGGTGTGTTTTAAAATTCCTGTTTCCACATGTTCATCATTGGTATATATATCTGTGATTGATTTTTGCACATTTATATTATATTCTGCAACACTGCTGAACTCACTAATTAATTCTAGAAGTTTGGGGGTTTTATTTGTTGTTTTTTTTTTTTTTTTGTAGATTCCTTGAGATTTTCTACATAGGCAATCATGTCATCTGCAAATAGGGACAGTTTTATTTCTTTATTGTTAATAAGTATGTCTTTTTTATGCTTTTCTTGCTTGATTGCACTGGCTAGAACTTCCAGTTCTATGTTGAGTAAGAGTGAGAGCAGTGAGAGGAGTGAGAGCAGATATCCTTGCCTTGTTCCTGATCCCAGGGGAAAAGCATCCAGACTTTCACATTACTGTCAGGTTAGCTGTAGAGTTTTGTAGGTGCTCTTTACAAACTGAAAGAATCCGTCATCTTTTAAAAATAATATAATAACATAGTAGCTTTTATTATTCTCTGATGTTTATGCTTAGATAATTTATTGGAGCTGGTTATTTTTGTAATTAATAGAAAAAGAAATCTTTCCTATTCATTATAATCCTGTTAAGGTACCCATGCAGGTATTATAATTTCCATTTTCAAAGAAACCTTTTAAAGATTTCTTTTAAAGAGATTCCAGGGATCAGCAAAACTAAAAGGCAACCGACAAAATGGGAGAAGATATTTGCAAATGACATATCAGATAAAGGGTTAGTATCCAAAATCTATAAAGAGCTTATCAAATTCAACACCCAAAAAACAAATAATCCAGTGAAGAGATGGGCAAAAGACATGAATAGACACTTCTCCAAAGAAGACATCCAGATGGCCAATTGACACATGAAAAAATGCTCAACATCACTCATCATCAGGGAAATACAAATCAAAACCACAATGAGATACCACCTTACACCTGTCAGAATGGCTAACATTAACAACTCAGGCAACAACAGATGTTGGCGAGGATGCAGAGAAAGTGGATCTCTTTTGCATTGTTGGTGGGAATGCAAGCTGATACAGCCACTCTGGAAAACAGTATGGAGGTTCCTCAAAAAACTAAAAATAGAACTACCCTATGACCCAGCAATTGCACTACTAGGCATTTATCCACGGGATACAGGTGTGTTGTTTCAAAGGGACACATGCACCCCCATGTTTATAGCAGCACTATCAACAATAGCCAAAGTATGGAAAGAGTTCAGATGTCCATCAATGGATGAATGGATAAAGAAGATATGGTGTATTACTCGGCAATCAAAAAGAAGGAAATCTTGCCATTTGCAACTACGTGGATGGAACTGGAGGGTATTATGCTAAGTGAAATTAGCCAGTCAGAGAAAGACAAAAATCATATGACTTCACTCATATGAGGACTTTAAGAGACAAAACAGATGAACGTAAGGGAAAGGAAACAAAAATAATATAAAAACAGGGAGGGGGGACAAAACAGAAGCCACTCATAAATATGGAGAACAAACTGAGGGTTACAGGAGGGGTTGTGGGAGGGGGGATGGGCTAAATGGGTAAGGGGCACTAAGGAATCTACTCCTGAAGTCATTGTTGCACTATATGCTAACTAATTTGGATGTAAATTTTAAAAAATAAAAAATGAAATTAAAAAAATAAAAAATGAAGAGACTGCAGGGGCACCTGGGTGGTTTGGTTGGTTAGGCAACCAACTCTTGATTTCGGCTCTGGTCATGATCTCACGGTTTGTGAGTTGGAGTCCCTTCTCTCGTTGGGCTCCACACTGGCAGTGTAGAGTCTGCTTGGGATTCTCTCTCTTCCTCTCTTTCTCTCCCTCCCACACCTGCCAAATAAATGAATAAACTTAAAAAAAAAAATAGGGACTCCAAGGGGTAAAATGTTTTGCCCCAACTTACATGCAGATTAGAAGATTTACACTAAGTCCTAGGGAACTAGTTCAATAATACTGACTATAAACCTAATATTGACAACATGGTTGAACCCTTATGTGCCAGGCACTGTAAGTGCTTTAGGTGTGTTATGTCATTTAATTGCTCAAAACAGCCTGATGAGGTAGATATTACTATTATCCCCATTTTACAGATGATAATATCAAGCCTCAGAGAGCTGTATAATTGACCAAGGTCATACCGCTAGCAAATGGTAGCAAGTAATTTGAACATAGACACAGATCGTTCTTAAAAAAAAATTTTTAATGTTTCTTTATTTTTGAAAAAAGAGAGAGAGACAGAGCATAAACGGGAAAGGGGCAGAGAGAGAAGAAGACACAGAATCCAAAGCAGGCTCCAGGCTCTGAGCGGTCAGCACAGAGCCTGATGCAGGGCTCTAACTCATGGACCACAAGACCATGAGCTGAGTTGAAGTCGGACACTCAACCGACTAAGCCACCCAGGTGCCCCAACACAGATCTTGTTCTTAACAAACACTCAGTGCCAAATCCTGTGCCAGGTTCTGGGGATACAAAGATGGATAGGAGAGAGTCCCCTGCCCCTGAAGGAGCTAATAATCCAGCAGGAGAAACAGATCAGCATATTTGTAGCTTGGTTCCTGAAGAAGCAAGCCACAGCCCCAGTTAGTAAAATATCTCACAAGTGTTAGAGCAGCTCAATAATATTTATTGATTGGATGGCTAAATGAAAGAAAGGAAGGAAAGAAAGAAGGAAGTAGATAGGAGTGAGGGAAGGAGGAAGGAAGCCATATTCCTGGTTTCTTGGACAAATCTAACACTGTTTGACATATCTTATATAGAAGTTTCTAGTAGAAAGTACTTTCTACTTTCCAGAAGTAGAAAGAGTTCCTTAAGCCCAATCATATACCTACCTCAGCCAGCCTGGTCAGTTTGCACAATTGTGCTGGGTAACAGTGACTAAAAACTATCAAATATAAAGAAAGGGACAGCAATATTATGGAATATCAGAACAAAAAAAAAAGATGGCAGGAGCTGGTCATCCAGAAAGAAGAGTAAATCCTTCGCACACAGCTTCATGGAATAGAAGGGCTCAGCCACAACGGCTAAGGAACGGCTGAGCCCATGGTAGGCTTTCCTTTCCAAGTAACTTTGACCACAGGGTTTCCAAAACTGCCACCATCTCACAAGATCTCCAACACCAAGTTCACCTCTCCTTCTTCATAGAGACTCATCCACAGGTAAGGTTTCCTGCAGGGCAGAGACTCTAGGAGACACTGCGGAGAACTGTATTCTCACTACAGTGTCCTTTCTTCCTTCCCATTCCCTAATTTTCCCTCTCCTCCTACCCTCTCCCTGTTCTTACTCTGGGCTATGCTATGACCACTAGGAAATACTCATTCCCAAAGAGGAAAAAGAAATAGGAGTTAACATTAACTGAGTGTAGGTTGTACAAGTTCTACTCTAAGCACTTTACATATTTTTCAATGTTGTCATTTCAACAACTTTTCTATTACAACCAACTTATTATACCTTCCTCTTTACCCCAAACACATACACAACCCCCTTGGCTCAGGCCTACCACCTTTCACTTGGATTACAGCAATCACCTTCTTAATGGTTTCCCTGCCTCCATTTCTTAACCCCTGCAATCCATTTCCCACACTACCCCCAGGGTAGTTTTTATAAAACACAAATTGTCTGACCATGTCTTTCCTTTAATTAAAATCCTTCAGTGGCTTCTCATGTCCTTCAAGAGAGGGCACACACTCCATATCAAGCAGGCAAGGCTGCCCCTGCCTCCCTACCCAGACTCCTGTCTCCACATGGACACTTCACTGCCGCATCACCCTCCTCCCTAGGGGTCTCCTCCAAATTCCCATGATATTCTCTGTGTGCCTCTACTTATCACTCTGTTTCTTGTTGTTCTTAAATACATCTTATTCTTTGTGCAATCATGTATTTCCTTGTCTATCTCCCCCTTTAATCTGTTAACAGAGGGTAAAAGACTTTGTCCTAATCATCTCTAGATCCTTATCACTTAGCATGACAGCAGTAAGTCATGGATAACTTGGCAGAAAAGAATGGAAAGGAGAACATGAAACAATTAGCCTGATTTTTTTCCTACTCAGACAATCTGACCTTTCATTGGCCAAAGTCTTGAACTTTTCAAGTAAATAAATGCAAAGACTGCATGTCCCAGACCCTCAGCTACAATGAACAAGCAGTAGAACTGATATCTCTTGCAAAAAGAGGTATCTTTTTATATCCTGATATAAAAACAACCTGGCAAAAAGCAAAAAGTATTCTAGGATGTCTTTTAAAGTCCTGGTCCATTGAGAATACTGGGAGGGTAGCCTGGGGGGGTCCACAGAATTTAGGAGCCCCCCTCTTACAGATCAATGCACAGAGAACCCCCTAGCTAGGCCAATGAGGGACAACTTTGTAAAGAACAGACAACTATTTGCCCACACAAAAGAAAATCTTCCTACCATTAGTAACACCATTAACATCTTAGCAGCTTTTCCATTATGAATCTGACATTTTCTTTTTCTTCAAAGCCCAATTTGAGTGCTTTTGATTTTTTTAATGAAATAAAGCCATCAACACACAATAAAAGCTATGCACTATTAATAGTTAGAGGTCTCTAGAGTATATTTTATGTTACAGAAAAGACTGAATTTCTAGGCCTTCCCTTTTAAATCTCTTAAAACCTTCAGCTTTAGAATGAGAGACTCAAACTCTTCTCTAGGGTCTTAACTTTTATGGGGCTTATTACTTTTTTATCCCCTCTAAAACTCTAAATCCCTTCAACATAGCTTGGTTCCTTCCATGCCTGAATTGGCAGCAGGCTGATCTTTTTATTGGTGGGTAATGGATTTAGTTTGATTGCTGACACGGGAACAATGAGAGGATAAACAATTCCATTTGTGGCCATGAAATCCCCCATCTGTTGAGTGGTTCATGACTGAAGAGCGCTGGGCAGAGACAGATGAATGAGCCCGCCACGCCCGATGTTAATGACATCCGTCATACAAGCTGAACATGTGGCTTCATAAATCAAGAGCTAATAGCAACTCTGGTTGCTCATGTCATTAACTCGCCAGCCACTTAAATACCTAAGAATGTACCATAAAGTTGAGCATAGAGACCTGATTTGCAATTCTGATCTCACCAAAAAACCAGAGGTAGCAAGGGAAGGCAAAGTCGTTTTTCTAAGTTAGAAAGAAAGAAAGAAAGAAAGAAAGAAAGAAAGAAAGAAAGAAAGAAAGAAAGAAAGAAAGAAAGAAAGAAAGAAGGAAGGAAAGAAAGAAAGAAAACTCTTTCAGATGCAGCATGCTTAAATATTTGCAGATGAGATATATGATACCTCAGATATATTGATATCTGGAATTGGTTTCCAAATACAATAAATGGGGGGAGTGGACAGAGATACAGATGAAAAAAAAGATGGGCCATGAGTTGATCATTGTAAAAGCTTGGTGATGGGAATCTGGGAGTTCCTTATAATACATTCTTCACTTTTTCATATGCTTAAAATTATTCATGATGAAAAGTTTTGTTTTGTTTTGTTTTTAATTTAAGATATGGAGGGGGGATGCCTGGGTGGCTCTGTCAGTTAAGCATCCAACTTCAGCTCAGGTCATGATCTTGCAGTTCTGGAGTTCTAGCCCGCATCAGGCTCTGCACTGACACTGCAGAGCCTGCTTGGGATTCTCCCTCTCTCTGCCTTTCTCCCACTCTCGTTTTCTCTCTTTCAAAATAAATAAATAAATAAAATTTAAAAATAAATAAATAAATAAATAATTGAGGATATGGGAGTTTCCATTATTTAGCATAAACATTTTTACCAAATTCTTTTTCTTTAATTATTTTTGAGAGAGAGAAAGACAGTGAGTGGGAGAGGGCAGAGAGAGAGGAAGACAGAATACCAAGCAGGTTCCAGCACAGAGCCCAACTCCGGGCTCGAACTCATGAACCATGAGATCATGACCTGAGCCTAAAACAAGAGTCAGATGAAACCAAGAGTCAGACACTTACCCCACTGAGCCAACCAGGCACACCTTGCCAAATTCTCTCTTAAAGAAGAGAAAAAAAAAAAAAAAAGCTATACTCACACAACAGCTCAAGCATTTAACATGGCAAGTAAGTCATCATCACCAAAGAGGAAAGCAACACATTTCAGAGGGAGGAGATCAGGCAACACCCGCTATGAGTTTTCAGGAATCCACATCACTTGAAGCTCAAGCTCTACTGCCAGGAGATTACTATGTTTGGGAAGTCTCAACAGTCTTCCCACCTCTCACCCTTTTTATTTTCCACTGCAGTGAGTTACCTATTGTCACCATCACTTCTGCATTTTGTGGCTTTTCATGCATGTTCAGTCTTTAATTTGGGGGCTTTTGTAAAGAAATGGAAAATGAAAGAACAAATGGAAAGGAAAACAACAAAAGGAAAATGATACTGTCCTCTGCAAAGGACTGTTCAGTTCATTTCTGTTAGGTAAAGCCTCCTAATGTCACCCAGGGTACATTGTCTCAAGTTCAGCTGGATTCCCAGAGGAAGCTCTAGATATGTCTCTATCAATCCTGATATTGTTGGAAGTCTTGAAGAGGAGAAAGAGAGAAAAATCCGGGCCCCTATTAGCCTCCCAACTCCCAAATTATATACAAATAGAGTGTTGCTATACTGAGAACTTACTCTGTGCCCCACACTGCATTGGGCACTGGAGTTAACACAATGAATAGGGCACACAGCTTTTTGGGGGCAGGCAGACAAAGAAACAATCCATCACTACTCAGTGTAGTGCTACAATGGAGTCCAGACCCCTGACCTGCCTCAGGAATCTTCCAGTAAAAGTGATGCTGAAACTGAGAATGTCAAGTGCAAAGCCCAAGAGCCAGGGGAGATTTGGCAGGTCGAGAACCTGTGTTGTCTGATATGGTGACCACTAGTCACACATGGCTATTGAGCTCTTGAAGTGTGACCAGTCCAAGTTGAAACGTGCTGTAATATAGGTGTAAAATACGTACCAGATTTTGAAGACTTAGCATAAAAAAATAATATATGTCATTAGGATTATTATATTGATTATGTAATAAAAAGATAATATCTTGGATCTTTGAGGTTAAATAACATATATTATTGGGGTGCGTGGGTGGCTCAGTTGAGCGTCCAACTCTTGATTTCAGCTCAGGTCATGATCCCAGGGTCATGGGATAGAGCCCCTGCATTGGGCTCTATGCTGAGTGTGGAATCTGCTTAAGATTCTCTCTCTCTCTCTCTCTCTCTCTCTCTCTAATTTTTTTTAACCCATATATTGTTAAAGTTAGTTTCACTTATATCTTTGAACTGTTTAAGTGCGACTACTTTAATGTTTTAAATTACATATGTGGCTAGCATTATATTTCTATGGGACAGTGCTGTTCTAGTGGCTCAGTGTAAAATGGGGTAACATTATGGGTTGAGAGCCACCTTGAAGGAACTGAGAGACTGTACAGTCCTCTGGTATCAGAAAAGGGACAAGAGTCATTTAACATTTCCCTTAAATATCAAACTTCAGTTTCAAAACTTAGGTCCTGATCCATAGTGCATGCTGTGGTTGCCACCCAGATTCTCCTGGACCAACACACTCTTCCCCCAGCTGCTTAGTATTGGTTGCTGACAGCTCACAGCTGGCTTTCCACCAGAGCTTGTCCTCCCCTGGGAAGAACTACATTGCCCAAGATCATGCCCTTCCCAAGGTGGCCTCCAACCAGTGCCAGTCAATAGGTGGTCAATTAGGAGGCCTGACCAACTAACTTGAACCAGTTTGGGTAACTCTGAAGGCTGCCCAGGTTCAAAGTTCCTTCGTGGGGTTGGCCAAATTCCTTGTTGGGACCACATGGCAGCCCAGCAGCTACCTCTGGCTGACCCCACTTCCTTCACTTCGCCCCCAAGTGTTGATCCTGCAGGTCCTCGTCAGCAAACTTGCTACCTGCAAATTTCATCTCAGAGTCAGCTTCCTGGGAACTGGATCTACAACATGATCTGCCCTCCAAATCTCTTTCTTCTCTTGGTTCCATCTTTAACTTCTCTCTTTCTCTCATACCCACAGCCTATTGGTCAGAAATTCTATTGGCTTTACCTTAAACTATGTCCAGAATGTGACCAGTTCTCACCTCATCTCCCACCACTGCCCTGATCCAAGCCCCTATGGTATTGCAATGGCCTCCCAATGCCTCTCCCTGCTTCTGCCCTTGCTGCCCTTCAGTCTCTCTCAACAGAGTAACCAGAGTGAAGGTCTCAAGCCAGACCATGGCTCAGCTCGGCTCAAAGCTCACCTGTGACCTCTCGTTCCACTCAGTAAAAGCTAAATCCTTGTTATGGTCTGGCATGACTAGGACAATCCCAGTTTATACCTGATTGCCCAGAATAATTTTAATAGCAATTGCTTTCTCCATCAAAAGTAGCCTAGTTTGGATTATAAACTACATAGTTAGCCTACCTATAAGGCCCTTTATGTAGCTGCCTGGTGGCCTCTTGGGCCTCATCTCCTGTCTCCTTGTCCACTCTACTCCAGTAAGTCCAGAACATTCTGCAAACAGGTAGACAAACCTCTGCCTCAGGATATTTGCACTTGCTGTTGCCTTGCCTAAGTGTTCTTCCCTCAGTTATTTGCAGGCTAACTTCCTCGTGCCTCTCAGGCTATTCAAAATCATTTTTTGGGATGAGATCTTCCTTGGCCACCCCTTTTAAATTTTCAAATCAACCCTTTATTTCCTTCTTCCTTACTGTATTTTTTCTCCTTTTTTACCTTTTTATAATTTATACATTTACATTTTACTCATTTATTCTGGTGTCTCAGTCCATTCAGGCTGCTGTAATAAAATACTACAAATGGGTGGCTTATAAACAATAGAAATTTATTTCTCACAGTTCTGGAGTCTGGAAAGGCCAAGATCAATGCACCAGCTGGTTGTGTTCTGATGAACACTATTCCTGGTCCATAGCTGATGCTTTCTCACTGTCCTTATATGCTGGAAGGGGCTAAGGAGCTCTGTGGGGTTTCTTTTATAACACTAATCCCACACATGAGAGCTCCACCCTCATGACCTAAGCACCTCCCAAAGGTCCCACCTCCTTATACCATCACATTGGGCATTAGGATTTTAACATGAATTTTGGCGGCATAAACATTCAGACCATAGCAGCTGGTTATCATCTGTCTCTCTCAATAGGATGTAAGTTCCATGAGTTTACACTTCATCATCCTTAGGGCTTGAAGCATTGTAGGTGTTCAATAAATAGCAGTTTGGAAGAATGAATGAATGAAATGTGGATGAACTTCAAAACGTTTATGCTAAATGAAAGAAGCCTGACACAAAGCTCACAAATTGTATGACTTCAGTTATATGAAATATCAGAATATATAAATTTGCAGACACAAAATATAGATTAGTCATTGCTAGAAGCTGGAGGAAGGGGGACTGGGGAATGACCATTTAATGGGTGCAGAGTTTCCTTTTGGGGTGATGAAATGTTTTGCAACTAGGTAGTGGTGATAGTAGGGATGATAGCACAACACTGTGAATATACCAATGTATGTATGCTTTAAATGTATGCTTTAAAATAGTGAATCCCAGGGGTGCCTGGGTGGCTCAGTTGGTTAAACATCCGACTTCAGCTCAGGTCTTGATCTTGTGGTTCGTGAGTTCAAACCCCACATTGGGCTCATGCTGACAGCTCAGAGCCTGGAGACTGCTTCAGATTCTGTGTCTCCCTCTCTTTCTGCCCCTCCCCTGCTTGCTCACACACACACACTCTCTCTCTCTCTCTCTCAAAAAATAAACATTAAGAAAAAACTTTTTTAAATAGTGAATTTTATGTTATGTGAATTTGACCTCAATAAAAAAAAAAAGCAAAAACTCAAATATGAATGAACAGTTGTGGAATGGTGAGGGAGGTCTGGACATCTCAGGATTTTGCTGTCTTCAGTACTGAATGGGGAGTGAAGAGAGGTGTTGTACCTTCCTCAGGCCACAGGAGGACAGCCTAAGAACCATGGTAAAGCTCATTTTCTTTTCAGGGCAGGGAGAACGCGCCCTGCAGCAAATGTGGGACCTTCTCATTCATGCCGTGTTTCAACAACCATATTAAATGCCTACCAAGTCGAGGCATGATCCACTCTGAATTGTACAGAGCCCTGTGACAGCACCCCAAAGAAGAAATCAAGCTGCAATAACAGGTCATGCAAAATCTCTGCATATCATTTTCAAATGATTTTCTTCCAAATAAATGTGATATGATAGATTTCTCATGATTCCTGAACTTTTTTTCTGGATGAAATTGTTGCAGTGTCTCAGAGCACAAGCTTTGGGGCAGGCTGCCTGGGTTTCGATCCTGGCTCAACATCTGAACAGCTAACAAACCTTAGATCAGTGGTGCTCAACCAGGGGTGAATTTGCCAGCTGCCCCTCCCCCCCCCCCCCCCAGGGGACATTTGGTATAGTGTCTGGAGACAAGTTTAATTATTACAACTGAAGGAATGCTCTATTGGCAGCTAATGGGTAAAGGCCAGGGATGCTGCTAAAAATCCTGCAATGCACAGGACAGACAGTCCCCACAATAATTACCTGGCTCCAGATTTTGATAATGCCACTGTTGAGAAACCCTGTCTTAGAGCAATCAGTAAGCTATTTGGGGCGTTGGTTTTCTCATCTGCTAAATGGTGATACTAGCACTGGGCCTACTTACGGGTTTGTGGTAATAAGTAAAAAGTGAGCAAAAGGCTCAAGCATACTGCTTGGCACATAATAAGTGCTATTTTTTTTAAAAGTATTATTAGGCTAAGCCTATGTCTGATTATCTTGATTACTACAGAACCTACTAAGACTGGGTGAATTTGTCTTCTGCCCCTCCTCCAGCCTTAGCTGCAAGCTTCTAACACAGGAGCATCACTGATCACTAGGAGATGGAGTACGTTCATCACCAGGCCAGAAAACCCACTGCGATAGTTGTGCCTGATTTAGCAAATAAAACTATAGGATGCCCAGTTGCATTTGAATTTTAGTAAAAAACAAATAATTTTTTATGTAAGTATGCTCCATGCGATATATGGGGCATATGTCTTATGCTAGAAAACCATATACTTATACTATACTAGAAAAACTTTTTGTTATTTATCTTAAATTAAAATGGAACTAGGTAACCTGTATTTTATCTGATCACCCTACCCTCCAAGCACCTGCCCTCTGACAAAGAGTCTTTTACACACACAAAGAACGTCAATTTGCATAAGTTAAAGATTGAAACCATCTCTCTTTCCCTCAGAGGAACTGAAAAGTGAATGTTACACCCGCTAAAATTACAAATGTACCTCCAATTTTACAAAATGAGCCACTGAAGATTGAACACGGAGGCCCCTCAAGTCTGCACAGAATAGCACTGTGGGGTTGTAAGGAGTCATGACTGACCTGGATTAGGGACACTCTACTGAAAAGTGGTAGTAGGTCCGCCTTGCCAGATTGTGGTAGGACTAACGTATAAAGCACAAGGCACATAATAGGTGTTCGACAGTGATATCTTCAACATGGTGTCGACACATAATGGGGTTCTTAAATGTGGAGTGAATGGATGAATGCTGTACAGCATGAGCCAGGGACCATAGGCCACCATTCATGTTGAGGGGCTATCACCCCTCTGCCAGCCACTAAATCCACATCCCCTGGGTGCCTTTAACGCCACATACTCCTAAGAACCACTCCAGATCTTTGGAATCAGAAAAAAATGGGAGTGCAGCCCAGGCTATATCAAGTGGCTTAGCAGGTCTGATAGGCAATCAGGGCTAAGAACCACGAGTCCAAAATTGGAGGATGGCTCTGTCAAGAGTGGTTCTCAAACTGGAGAGAAGATCAGAGGCCCTGGAGAGCTTTTTAAAACACAGATTGCTGCATTCTGTCTGAGAGTTTCTGCTTTAGCAGGCAGGGTGGGCCTGAGAATTTGCATGCCCCCAGGTGATGCTGCTGCTGCTGTCTGAAGACAATTTGAGAACAACCTCACTCCATCCAAGCCCCAGCTGCACATTATAATCATCAGGGGTGTTTTTAAATACCTACGCCTTGGCCCTGGAGAATCATATTTAAATGGTCTGGTGAGGGACCTGAGCCCCTCATAATTCTAGTGCCTCTGGGCCAGGGAATATGCGCTCTCTTAAGTGAGCTTTCTGCTCTAACTCCAAAGCGTGCCCTGGCACCAACAACAAGGGCTTCCCAGGGCCCCTTAGAAACTCAGTCTCTCGGGCCCCACCCCATCTTAGACCTGTGGAATCGGAATCTGCATTTTAACAAGGCATTAATTCCTATCACATTAAAGTCTGAGAAGCATTGCTTAGGATTCAACCTAAATGAAACTTCTTCTAACAGGACTCCTCCTAGTACCTTTGTGAAGGTAGATCTCCAGAACTTTGAGGTTGGAAAAACACAGAGCTAGCACCACTCAGCCCTTCCCATCAGCCAGATAGGTAGTCAAGCATGCAAAAAATAAAGTCTTCCAGTACACTCATTGCCTGCCCTTGGAGTAAGTGTTGAAGCAAAATTTTTAAATGAATGTAAGTAGGCGTCCAAGTCCCAGGGGTGTAGAATCCTCATCAGTGACTTCCCAGAATCTGAGAGAAGCGGATTCCAGACCAGGACAGACTGCCTTACTTAGGCTTAGGGGCAGAGAATGCTACCAGTATTATAAGTGCAGTGTGCACTCGCGTCGCGTACAGATTATGGAGTTTATGTCCCAAAACGAGGTCTCAGCCATGCACCCCTTCATGGATTGGAAAGTACCTGGGCTAGGAGCTCCATAACTGTCTAGTATGATCAAGATTCTTAGCTCAGAGCCCAAAAGCCAAACAGTATCATTAGCAAAAATTTAATAAGTATTGCCTAGGGTGTGGGGAATAAGCCCCTCATATCCAACTGGTGAAAGTGTCGACTCATACAGAATTATTGGAAAGCAATGTGGAAAAATCCCTCAAAACTTCAAATGCCCATATGCTATGACCCACACTCCCACAACTAGATATGTATCCTACCAAAAAAAAAAAAATTAGAAGATATGTATAAAGATATATACATAAGAATGTTCTTTGCAGCATTGTTTCTAATTTTTTTAAATAAGCTATAACATCTATCAAGAAAGGAATGGATAAATTCTTATAGAGCAGTAGTCTTCTGCACATTTATTTTAAAAATGGAAACTATAGGGGCACCTGGCTGGTTCAGTCGGTTAAGCATCCAACTTCAGCTAACGTCATGATCTCACAGTTCATGAGTTTGAGCCCCACGTTGGGCTCCGTGCCGACAACTCAGAGCTGGAGCCTGCTTTGGATTCTCTCTCTCTCTCTCTCTCTCTCTCTCTCTCTCTCTTTCTCTCTCTCTCAATCTCTGCCCCTCCCTTGTTCATGTTCTGTCTCTCTCTCTCAAAAATAAATAAGCATTTTAAAAAATTTAAAACAAGGGAACTATAGAGGAGCCTGGGTGGCTCAGCTGGTTAAGCGTCGACTTCAGCTCAGGTCATGATCTTGTGGCTCGTGGGTTCAAGCCCTGCATCAGGCCCTGTGCTGACATCTCGAAGCCTGGAGCCTGCTTCAGATTCTGTGTTCTCTCTCTACCCCTCCCCCGCTTGTGCTCTGTCTCTCTCTGTCTCTCAAAAACAAATAAATGTAAAAAATAAAAAATAAAAATAAATTAAAAAAACAAGGGAACTATAAATGTTCACACATGAACAGATGCATGCATGCATGTGTGTGTGTAGTACAACAAATCTGGAAATGCACCACCAATCTGTAAGCAATGATTGCTTTTAGGAAGTGAGGCTAGAATAGGGGAAGTAGATTTCACTTTTTCTGTATACATGTCTATAATTTTTGAATGTGTTATAAAAAGCATGTATTATTTTTATTGTTTAAAAAACATTTGCAACAGGTAAAAATGATTTCTTCAGAATTGTTTTTCTCTAGGTGTGTTTCCTTACATTAGCTCATTTAGTTCTGTGTTTCAGGCTTATTCATTAGACTTAATACAACATACTCTAATTGACTAAATTTGGGCTTTTTTAGAAAAAAAAATAATCCAGCCTGGATTCCTTGAGATTAAATCCAGGTGACCCTGATTGGCTTCTGGGTACCCTAGAGGGTTCTTAATTTTAATTTAGTATCAGGTCTTTGAAACTACATTTGTGTCTTTTAGCCCCTGCCCTTTACTATTACCTGTTAATAAGTATGTGGTTAGCCAAAACTCCAAATTTCTTTTTAATAAAATAGTGCTAAACCAGGTCACCCCAATTCTGTATAATTTTTTAATATAAAGGTAAATGTTTACATTTAGTTTTATTAAATTCCGTGTATGTTTTATTACCTACAGTCTGTTAACAAAATTTCAGTCTGTTAACATAATTTTGGACCTTACTTTCAATTGCATTATATATTCCTCTAGATATCTGTTATTCAAAAATTTAATCAATGTGGAGATTATAAAATTTATAGACATGTCTTTTAGACAGTACTATTTTTAGCTTAAAGTGACCAAAACCTACTTAAACAAAAAGGACCTTTATCAGGTAGAGACCTAGGTATTTCATTGACCCCAAAGTAGGAATGACACTAGGCCAGAAAGAGAGAGAGAGAGAGAGAGAGAGAGAGAGAGAGAGAGACAAGGCAGGAAATGGAAAACTATCAAATTGGAGCATTTTACTCTCCCTCCCTGATCTCTGTCTCTTCATGCTCTTTCTCAATCTCCCATACCCACCCCTTACTCTCTCAATGCTTTCTTTACCCTCAACCCCCCATCTCTCCCACTGGCTCTCACCCACCTGTGTAGGTAACAACAGACCCACCAAGTGTAGGTCAAGGTAAAAGTACTTGCTTCCTTCCCCCAGAAAAAACTCTTTACCCTGGATTTGCATTGAGGCCTCAGGCCCCTTCCAGACCATGGGCTCCATTTATTTCCACTGGCTTCCCCTCAATGTCATCCCCATTGACCCTGAGAACCACCTAGATATTGATAGTTTATACCTTCCCTCTAGCCCCAGGTTAAGGTCCAATTTCTGTTTCCAGGAAGTAGCAGTCTGGGTTAGGTGTCTACCTGGTCCAATCAAATGTGGTCAAGGGGACAAATTCTGATAGAATAAACATGGCTTCCCAGAGCCATCCTCTGTGGCTGGGTGCAATTTTGAAACAATTGTTATACTGACAACTAACTGATGAGTAAAAGCCCCAAATTTGTCTACTCTAGAAATAGCAGTGGACACCAAGTCCAAATCTAAGAGGGGCTCTGAACCCCCAGATTCAAACTAGGGGGCAAGGCTTTGGAGGTAAAGAATGGAATATAATTTAGTGATTAAGTACATTGACTTTGGAGTCAAATTAGTTATTACATCCTAATTCTGCCATGAACTCGGTATTTTAATCTTGGACAAATTACTCAATCTCTTCAGGCCTCAATTTCCTCACCTATAAAATGGCAAAAATAATAGCTAATCTCATTGGGTGACTGTAGATATTAAGTGAGATTAGGGGCGCCTGGGTGGCTCAGTCGGTTGAGTGACCGACTCGGCTCAGGTCATGATCTCACAATTTGTGAGTTCGAACCCCATGTCAGCCTCTGTGCTGATGGCTTGGAGCCTGGATCCTGCTTCAGATTTTGTGTCTCCCTCTCTCTCTGCCCCTAACCCACTCGCATTCTGTCTCTGTCTCTCTCAAAAATAAATAAAACATTAAAAAATAATAAGTGAGATTATATATCATGCTTCCTAACTCCTAACAAGCATTTGATAAATATCAACTGTCATTATTTTTTATTTTAAATTTTTTTTAACATTTATTTATTTTTGAGAGACAGAGAAAGACAGAGCATGAGCAGGGGAGGGGCAGAGAGAGAAGAAGAAGACAGAATCTGAAGCAGGCTGCAGACTCTGAGCAAGCTGTCAGCACAGAGCCTGATTAGGGGCTCAATCCCACAAATTGTGAGATCACGACCTGAGCGAAGTTGGATGCTCAACTGACTGAGCCACCCAGGTGCCCCTCAACTGTCATTATTAATATCATTACATCATCATTACCAATATGAAGAAGTAAGTCTGTCACCGTGTAATGAAAGGCAGTGGGTTTGACATAATACACATACATCTCAGCCATACCTTGTTTGTGTGTGTGTGTGTGTGTGTGTGTGTGTGTGTGTGTATGGAAAATATAAGACAAAATACAGGCTATATATATATTACTCTATATAAATATAGGATAATAAAATATATAGGATAAGATATATTAGCATATTTAGGATAACAAAAACATAATCTTCCTGTAAATCTAATCTTCCTGTAACACCTTGAGTGTCGGGGCACTGCTTGTCACCATGTCTCTGCAAGCACCTGCAAGGTTGTACACGGCTCTCTAGAACTGTCAGCCTTGTCACATACGGGCATGAGGCGAAAAGGCTCTGGAAAATAGTCCTTTTGTTTAAAATAGAAACATAGAAGGAAGCCAAATTAACACACAAATTACTGAATATCCTGTTATTGGGAAGGGGGGCAGGGGGGGAACCCCTTCATTTCTAAAATGAAGAGAGTAATTGCTGGTACCAAAATTCATGTTTCCTTTTGGGTGAAATTCTCCAGCCAAGCTTGGCGTTAACCAAGTCGGCAATTTCACTTCATCATTACTTCACAAAAGACTTCCAAAATCACTGCGGCAGACAGGCAAAATAAAAATGTTAAATACATCCTGGCTGGGAGGGGACTGAAGCCTCCACACTCAATCAAAGGTTTACAATAATAGGATTCATAAAAAAAAAAAAAAAAAAACAAGAAAAAAAAAAAAGACAGATGGGATTAGAAAATGTTGCAGTGAAGACTCTGGAATGAGATGAGATCACAGCACCAGCCTGTCTTTTGTGGACCTGCACAATGATCCCCGAGCCAGACTGGATTAGGAAACCTCGCGACTAGGGGTTCAGAGAGAGGCTTCCGGTTCCCGGCACTTTGGGGGAGAGAAGGCTGAAACGATGCATCAGATTTACAGCTGCAGTGATGAAAATATAGAAGTTTTCACCACCGTGATCCCTTCCAAGGGTGAGTAAAATTGCCCTTGACTGTTTCCTTAGCGGCACCTTATGCCGGAGGGTAAGGACAATCACGTGCTGTTTTACTATGGTTTTCCTCCGGTCTCTCAGAGGGTTTGATGGGCTCTCTGTTTTGATGGTATTGTTGTTGTTTAAAATAAGGTACATGGATAGACATTAATCATTGAGAAACAATTGATCAAGGGGGTGGGGTGGGAACGAGGGCGGTTAAATACTCCCAGTTTCACTTAATTGAACACTGGCAACCCAATACGCCACCGAATGAAAGTAACAGCAAGCCATTGTTTTAGGAAAGAGAGATGAAAACAAAATTCCCAGGGCAGCCAGAGAGATTCTTTCATGTTCTCCAATGAGCAAGTGGATTTTGAAATGAGAACCAGCTGGCTCAAAAGTATGATTCCGAGCTATGCTGTGAAATGTGAGGGGAAATACTCCCAGCACTGGCCTAAAGTCTAACAAAGTGGTCAAATAGTGCCCTGACCCAGGGCTGGCCTCTAACACAGATCCCAGGGCCATGCTCCCAAACTTCACCTCGAGCTAGCACTGCCAAAAAGTGTGACTCTGTAAGCCCTTGTGCTCCAGGGTGAATGGTGTCAAGTCCCAGGAAGGGCTTTGTGTTCGAGCTCAGAGGACAGCAGGTGTCTGGTTACTGGACAGTTCCCCCGTCCATCCCCTCCAAAGCTCAGCCCTCTCTCCTGCTCCCTCTGTCCCTCCCTGCAGCCCCTGCCTTGCTGGGAGAGCCTGGGACTCTGGCTTAGCCCTGGTTTCATTGTCAGACTTGAATGAAGGGGGCTGGATGTTTGCTGGTGTTGTGACCCCCTGTTCAAACAATTCTTTTCTTCTTCCCGTGTCAGCCACTGACAGGGCCACTGCTCAGGGGGGGGGAAGGGAGAGACTCAGCCTGGTCACAAAGAGACAGCCAGCAGAACATAAATAAAGCTTTTGACATCTATTGCCACATACAGAGAGAAAAAAGAGCTAGGAGTCTGCCCACGTGCAGGAGTTGGAACTCTAGAGACTCTGAAAAGTACCTGAAAGTCAAAAGCCTACCCTCTGACCTGGCAGTTGCACTGCTGGATACTTTTATCATGGACGTTCACAGTGACATTGATTCTAGGAGAGCAAAACTGAAAATAAATGTCCTTGAGGAGGAGAGGGGTAAAATGTGGTATCATCATACTATGGAATATTCCACAGTTGTCAACAGGGATGAACTAGATCTATGTGTATACACAGATCTCAAAAGCATAATGTTGAGTGAAAAAAAAAAAGCAGGCTGAAAAATTTTATATGTATGATAACAGTTACTACATCTGGAAATAAAAAACAACACTATACATTATTTATGGATATATATCCAGAGAAAGTATGAAAACATAGGCTGGAAAGATGCAGATAAAATTAGTGATCTTATTAGCCCTGGGGAGGGACGGAAGCAGAATTGGGGGAGAGTAGAAAGGGAATCTAAACTTGCCTAATTTTTTTATTTCTTTTACACGAAAAAACAAATTGGAAGCAAATATGAAAATGTTAAAATGTCAATTTTCTGTAATTTTTTCCCATTTAACAATTTTTAAAGGGAGAAAAAAATCAAAGCCCAACGGCCCTTTTTAATTAAAAACTTATTCAACAATTCAAGAGCAATGTCACACTTCACCTGAATAAAATAATTTAAAATATGGCCTCTGATCCCATTTGCTTAGCATAGTGGTCAAGAGACAACTGCCACTTCCGCACTGTGTGACCCTGGTCAGGCTACTTCACCTCTCTGGGTCTAAGTTTCCATTTTTGTAAAAGGGAGAGCTAGAATTTATCTCCCAGGGTTATTATGGAGGGAAAACTGAAATACAGATAAAATATATAATGCATCTAAAACAGCATGTAGTAAGCACCATTAACTATATCACTTACAAAATGATTTCTATTTTCATTCCATATTTAGAGCAATGAATATTCAGTCAAAGATAAATGTTTAATCCTATATTCCTTTCTTGCCATTTTCATTCATGGCCATCTCCGGGTAATAAACCAAATATTCATTAGTATTCATGGACATGTCACTGCTCAGGAAGTTCTCTAGAAAAGGAGTATTTGCAGTTTGACAGTGAACCATAAATGGAAGAAGTTCACCTCTTTTATTTGTTTTTATTTTTTGCCTCATCTTGCCTTCTCCAAAGCTATCAAGCAGAGGGCTTTCAGTGAGAGAAGACTGTGCTAGGTCTTCTTAAGTAACTGCTTATAAGAGAGATTGGTAACTCTTCATTATGTCCCCACATTCTTTAACAGCAGAAATAGAAGTTGGCTTAATTTTATCTAACAAGTGTTACAGTCCTCCCTGGTATGCCCTTTTCCAAATGCTATCGTTTAGCATGACTAAAATGACCAAAACAGTTTCTGAGCACAGCTTCAGCAGCATGGGCAGTGTGGCCAATGGTTAAAAGTATAGGGCCTTGTTCCACAATCAGCTGTGCGGCCCCTAACCTTCAGTATCCACACCAATAAAACGTAGTTAATAAAGAATACCTAGCTCACAGAGTTGCTAGAAGAGTGAATGAGATAAGGCAAATTAGCCATCAGCTGGTAAAGCTCAATGCGAGCTATTATTACATTTATGTTATTGTATTATATCCTCCTGTCCAGCACACACATACATACATATATTGGGTTCAGCTTAAAGGCATGGGATCAAGTCTATGACTGAGAATAAGTGTGGATTTTTACTTTCTGGAGAGAAAGAACCTTACTTGAAGGGAAAGATTTCATAGACAAAATTCACAGTAAATACCAAAGATAAAAGCTGTGGTTTTACCAAGAAGTTATACCAGAAGTTATTTCCTGAGCAACACACTAAAATGGGTTTAATTCTAGGGTGAATAATACCACAGCATTCAAAATAATTCTTCTGAGGATAAACAGCAATCGGGAGGCATTCGTGAGGGGAGTCAGGGGACAGTAGGAAGAAATGGAGAAAACTCCAGAAAGAGAAATCCTGAAGGAATGCTAACTTAGAAGTTATCACCTATTCTTTCTACCTGCCTTCAGTTTGCAGAGATAGAAGAAAGAAAATCGTAAAAACCACTAATTCCTGAGAACTTTCTCTTTGCTGGGCACTGGACCAAGGGCGTTATAAAAATTAGTTTATTTAATACCTGTCACAGCCCTCTGAGATGGTTGCTATTAATTACCCTGTCTTACAGATGAGGAGAGTAAGGTGTGGAAAGGATGGGTAATTTGCCCAAGTCACGTAACTGGCAAAGGGTCCTGTTCCAATTCATCCTCACGTGAAAGGAATCAGGAACCCTGGCTATAAACCAGCACACCGTACTCCAGGTTTCATGGCTGTAGGTGCTCTGCAGAAAATACCACCAGCCAGCACTCCTCTGATCACTTATCTGGTAGGTGACAAGAAGTCATCTCAGTTCTAGGCAGGGCAGTGACATGGAAGATTTCAGTTCCAAGTATATCATTTTAGCAGCAATATGGAAAACATGTCTGAGTATCTCCATTTCAACAAAGTACACACCTTTTCCCACCAACTAACATGTTTTAATGGTTGATTTTTTAAGCTTTTTACTGTAGTGATAAAACATACATAATATAAAATTTACCATTTAGCCATTTATAAGTATACAGTTCTGTGGCACAAAGTACATTCACATTGTTGTGCAGCCATCACCACTATCCATTTCCAGAACTCTTCATCATCCCTGTTAAATAACAACCCACATTCCTTTCTTCCCCCAACCCCTTCGTAACCTCTATTCTACTTTCTGTCTCTGAATTTAACTACTCTAGGTATCTCACATAAATGGACTCATACAATATTTGTCCTTTTGTGTCTGGCTTATTTCACTTAGCTTAATGTTTTTAAGGTTCATCCATGTTACAGTATGTATCAGAATTTTACTTCTTTTTAAGGCTGAATAATATTCCATTGTATGTATATACCACATTCTGTTTACCCATTCATCTGTTAGTGGACATTTGGGCTGTTTCCACCTTTTGGCTATTGTGAGTAATGCTGCTATGAATTTTAGTAACACCTAAAATTGTAATCACACCCCATTCTCCCCACTTGCCCCTCCCCACTCTAGGTGCAAACCCTCTCTGAGGCTACATCAGCCTCACCAGTGTTCTCTAAAACTATCCCTTTCTCTCTCTTTGCAGTGTCCAGTCCAGCCAGAAGAAGAGTCAAAAGTTCTCAACACCTCTTGACCAAGAATGTAAGGACAACTTCAGTTTTCATCCCTTTTGTTGGTTTTCAGTTCAAAAGCAGCATATAGCTTCTTCATTCCCTCTGCCCTGCTCTCAATAACCATGAAGTTTTTCTCTATCGCATACTGCTGTTCTGTATTTCCTGTCCTCCACTTCACCAAAATGATTGACAAATGTCAACTAGACAGCAAACAGCCCCGTATTGGACTCCACCACCCCAATTCTGCCATTTTCCCCAGACACATAGAGCAAATCTTACTCTCTTAAAAAATTGTTGTTCTTATTTAAAGAGAGTCCAAGATGTGAGTATAGCATCCCTGACCTAAGTGTTCTTCTATTGTTGGGAATTGGCTATGTTCCATTGTTTCACTATTATAAATAGCAGTGCAATTAATTTGTAGTAAATATTATTCTTTTGGATTAATTCCTTGGTGAATTAACAAGTAAAAGGATAAGAATAGTTTCATTTATCCATCCATCCATTCCATATTTGCATTCCTACTATATGTAAGAGACACTGCTAGATGTGGAGAATAGTGATTTTTTTTAAAAAATGGTTTCTGCTTTCAGTTTTGTCACATATTACCAGGAATTCTGAATGGCTGCCAGGCTTCCAGCAATGCTTTTCCATTTGCCTCCAACCTCACTAACATCAACTTTCATTTTTTTTGTATTATCTTTTGCTATTCTAATAAGCATATACATTACCTTAAAATTAGTTTACATGTCATTAAAGCCAAATGGTACTGTAAATTTCTCATTTTACTTACAGATTTCTTTATACAAAAATTGTCAATACATCTTTGTACTTTCATTGAAAAGGTTGAACTGCTGATTGTTTCCCCTCAGTTATGCTGAAGTTTCTATTTCTATCACAATTTTTCATAGAACACCATTTTGATCTTCTGAGTATCTCAATTTTTTAAAGCCTCTTCTCCATTAAAAAGAATTTTGGGAGGGGCACCTGGGTGGCTCAGTTGGCTGAGTGTCTGACTTCGGCTCTGGTTATGATCTCAAAGTTTGTGAGTTTGAGCCCCACATCGGGGTCACTGCTGTCAGTGCAGAGTCTGCTTCATATCCTCTGACCCCCTCTCTTTTTGCCCCTGCTCATGCTTTCTCTCTCAAAAATGAACATTAAAAAAAAAAAAGAATTTAAGTGTCCTGGGAATGAGACGGGGTTTTAGTCATTGTTTTATAAACATTACTTTTTTAATTCCCAAAGTAATATGTGCCCATTATAAAATTTCAAATAATATGAACATATAAAGTATAATATCAGAAAATTCTAAAAAGCTGTAGAACAGAACAGTTAGGTATACAGACTTTGAGTCAAACTGCCTGGGCTTAAATTCCAGTCCTATCCATTTCTAGCTAGGTAACCTTGTGCAAGTTGCCCACCATACTGGACTCAATTTGAATGCTAAAGAGCATTCAAATGGGAATAATAGGAGCACACATCTCAAGAACCATTGGAAGGAGCAAATGACTTAATACATGTAAAGTGCTTAGCCCAGAACCTGTGACACATTAAGCATTCAATTAATATTGGCACTTTCTTTTTAAACTTTTTTTTTAATGTTTATTTATTTATTTAGAGAGAGAGAAAGGGCATGAGTGGGGAAGGGGCAGAGAGAGAGAGAGAGGGAGGGAGAGAATTCCAAGCAGTCTCCATGCTGCGAGCACAGAGCCCAACTCAGGGCTTGATCTCAAGAACCTCAAGATCATGACCTGAGCCGAAATCAAGTGTCAGACATTTAACTGACCGAGCTACCCAAGGACCCCAGAGTTGGCACTTTTTAAGTGAAAATTTCCCATATACTAGCATATCATTATTGTGCTTCATTGCTCAATAACATACTGTTGTGCAATTTGCTTTTTTCACTAAACAATAAATCTTGAATATCTTTACATGCCAATTAATACATATAGATTTACCTCTTCCTTATGAAGACTGCATACCATACCATTATATGAATGTACTATATAATTTTCTACCCAAATCAAATTTGAAGTCTTCTAGATTATTTAACCAAATTACCAACAAATGGTAATTTTACTCTCTACTAAAACAATGCCACAAGCAATATCTTTGAACATATCTTTCATGCTCTTATGCAAATATTTTTGAGGATAAATTCATAGATATGAAAACGCTGGGTCATCACATCAACGCATTGTACTCCTTAAACTTACATAATGTTATATATCAATTATATCTAATTTTAAATAAGAAAATGCTAAAAGGATATGAACATTGAAGAAAATGTATAGTCATTGCCAAATTCTTAGCAACTGTTTTCAAGTACTCTTACCAGAATACCCAAGTCAATACTGTATGTCACAATGTTTTTAATCTTTGACAATCTGATAGGTGAAAATATCTTGTTTTAATTTGCATTTCTTTAATTATTAATATCATTCTTCACATTTTCAGGGATTTGAATATTTTTTCTCTATAGATTCCTAATTCATGTCTTCTGCCCATTTTTCTGTTGTACGTCTTTCTAAAATGACTTTTAAGAATATTTTATATATTAAGAAAAAAAAGGACTTTTAAAATTTTTTAGTTTTTTTTAATTTTATTTTTGAGAGAGAGAGACAGAGAGACAGAGCCCAAGTGGGGAAGGGGCAGAGAGGGAGATACAGATTCTGAAGCAGGCTCCTGGCTCTGAGCTGTCAGCACAGAGCCTGATGCAGGGCTCAAACTCACAAACCACGAGATCATAACCTGAGCCAAAGTCTGATGCTTAACCAACTGAGCCACCCAGGTGCTCCAAAAAGGGCTTTTAATGGATGGAAATTTCTTTGTGGTAGGGCAAGAGATTCTTACCTTTTTCCTGGTCCTTGAAAACTTAAGCCCACAGTCTCAAAGAAAAATGCTCCTGACTTTCAAGGAGTAGTGAATGTTACCAAAAATGGAAAGGGAAATCGTTGTCTGCAGGTAATTTAGAATTTAAGAAAAGTTTCACAACACACTTTGCGCTCAAGGGGCATCTGGATTTGAAGGAGACACAAATCATTCAAGAATCAGAGCAGATCTCTTGGGAATTGGGAATCTTTGGTTCTCAACCAAGTTCTTGCTTTGAATTTCTAACCTTAAACAATGTGCCTGTCTGAATCACTCCTAATACCAATACCTATTGGCTTTATAATGATAGAACAGTATTTACAAAAGCTTTTTTTTTTCAACGTTTATTTATTTTTGGGACAGAGAGAGACAGAGCACGAATGGGGGAGGGGCAGAGAGAGAGGGAGACACAGAATCAGAAACAGGCTCCAGGCTCTGAGCCATCAGCCCAGGGCCTGACGCGGGGCTCGAACTCACGGACCGCGTAATCATGACCTGGCTGAAGTCGGACTCTTAACCGACTGCGCCACCCAGGCGCCCCTACAAAAGCTTTTAAAATGGAAACTAAATCATTATGCTTTCCAATAGTTAAGATTTAGAACCTAAATAAAGGAGACAACTCTCAGTAGTGATGTTGAAGCCACACAGGCCTAAGATACACAAAAGAACCAAAACATGGGGCACAATCTCCTGGAATATCCAATTGACTTCAACCGGGCACTGTAGAACCAGGCTCTCAGGTTTCTTGGGAGTGGAAATTTTTGAGAAAGACTGTTATGTTTATGGTTTACGACTTTCCCTCTCCAAAATATTTTTACTCAGAGAAAAAAATGACTCAAGTATATGAATACATATTAAAATTTGCTTTCTATTAAAAAAATAAAATCGGAAGCTAGGGTCTTGTTTTCAACTATGCAATCTTCTGGGTGAGACAACTTAATAAGACCCTCTGGCCTTTGATCTCTTCTCTAAATTTCTCACTTCCCCTAACAGCCTGACTCATCCTTTGCTTGCAAAACTTAGCCTAGCTGTACAGAACATTCAAATTAGAAAAGACAAGAAAGGTTTTAGTCTACCTAAGATGAGGAAAGTGAGTCCTAAAGAAAGAACTGTCAGATTTTTTGTTTCTTCATCCAACTGGCTCTTGGCTTCCCTTTGAGTTCCCAAGAGAAACAGTATTTTGCAACTGCTCAAACCTACCAATGTCTATGACTTTCTTTGTCCTGAAATTCTTATTTGTATCTATTCCCACTCCTTGGGCTACCATGTGGAGTCAGGTTCCTTCCTTTACAAATATCTCTCCTCTCTAAGCCATCCTTAGTGCCACAGCGTCACTAAGGTATGGTCAGTTAGGCCTCCCAGTACAATGGAGCCACTGCCACTGATTGCCAGTCCCAGGATAATGAGCAGCATAAGTACCACCACCAGGAAAGACGGAGAAATAAAATGTGTAAATGTCACATTCTTCCCAGATTTCAACCTTGCCGGGGAGAAAGTGGTCTAGAAATCTACTGATTTTTCAAAATGCACTGAGCAATCAATTGTACTTGAAATTTCTTATCTGGATGTAGGCATTTCTACAGGTTTTACAAAAAGCACTCACTTAGAAGTCATGAAATCATGGCTCTCATCCTTGGCTCTGCCCCTTATAGCTCTGTGACTTTGAAGACACATGACCTCTCTTGGCCTCAGCCTCCCTATGTATAAAATTAGGGAGTTGGCTAGAACATTGCTATGGATCCCATCAGCCCTAAATCATGATGATTCTCCATCACTTAGGTCTCACCTATCTTTCCAACGCCCCACCAGCCCCCTAGACTTCAAACAGAAGTGTGAATCAAGGATGTCAGTAGATGGAATCCTGAGGCTTCGGTATTAGCCCATGCCTTCTGTTCTTCCAATCTCTGACCCAAGACCAGCAGGGGATCATCAGCATACTGCACTAGTACATTCCCCTACTTTCAGAAGGCAGTTTGCTAACTAGGAAAGGAAAATCCAGCATTTAACCTGGTCTCCCCGTTCCCTCTCCTCATTCCCCGGTCTTACCCCTGTACTCAGGGTGCTAAAGAACCTGCTCTCAGATCATTTTTTTTCTAAGACCAGCAGCAATAGCAAGTTCAAACTGTGCCCTACAGACCAGAAAATAACCCAGGCTTTCAGAAGGCCACAGCCATCCATTCAGCTGTCCATTCCCTGGTATGGGCCCAATGTACTCCTCTGGAGCCCTCTTAGAGCTGAACACCTCTCTCTTTCCTTTCCTGCCATTGGCATCCTTTGGGGACTCTAGAAGATACCCAGAAGAGGCACTTGGCCCTAAGTCATGACCTGGGAAGTAACCAGCCTCATCCCCATCCCCAGGAAACCTCCTGCATCCAGCAGAGGGCTGAGCAGCTAATGCCTCTATCCTTCCCAGTTCTCTTCTTCCACCCCACAGTGCAGAGAAGGGACTGCGGAGGTGGTTTCTTGTTCCTGAAAGGGAACATTCCCCTTTCAGAGGAGGAAATGTTGGGTTTCCCCCATGGACTCCTCAGGCTCTCATTACCTGCCTTACTTTCTCCTTGTACAAAGTAGATCTGAAAACATACCAGTTTTCACTCCTCCTCACTTAGAAGAATGCTGACAGAATGAAAATAAAACCAGAAATACCACTGAGAGCTGAGAGCCCTGTGTCAGTAATGAGGTTCAGGTCTCTCCTGTTCAACTTGGAGGTTCATGTTCCAGAGGAAGGCCTTTAGGCCAAAGATTACGTGTCCAGGGGAATGGAGCCCTGAACAACCATTAATCCAGAAATTTCCAGTATTCTGGGGCAACATCATGGCTAAGTACAGTGCCAAGGGTAAGGAAGGTAAGGGGAGAGCAGAGGGGACTGTTAGTACAGGGTGGTCAGTGCTGGACACCCACTGCTGTGCTTTACAGTCCCCAGTGAGCTGGTGCAAGGTGGATCCATGCTGCCCCCAGCTCAATGGAAACACCACCTTCTAATCATACTGCAATTTATAAATGTATCAAATCAACACATTGTATACCTTAGGTACAATGGGAGGAAAAAGGAATAAATATTTGAAGTTATCGGGGAGGGGGGGGTGGAGGGACCACCTTCTGCAGTGCCCAGAGGAGAAAAAGGACTAATCCTACATGCTCCTCAATTATCAGCTTTCTCCAAAGGCACAGAATGAATGAGTCTGGGCCCTAAAATGGGTTTGAGAAGAGTTATTTCCTAATCCAGAGAAGACCAAATTTGGGATATATTAATTTTCTAAGCAAAGGACTATTTGTGGTAAACTGAAGCAAAGAGTGACAGCTTCTCCCATTTTACTCTTTGGGAGATATGAACTGCTCTCTGATTCTGTAGATAAATATGTGGCACAAAGAGACAGCGCAAGCCATGCTAATAGAATCTCTACAAATGACAGGCATTTACCATGCCCCAATACAGCAAGGACACACAAGAATATCGATCTCCTTTTCACATAACCACAAGGTGTCAAAAGTCAGGTGTGAACTCCAGTCTGCATGACCCCAAATGGAGTTCCCTTCTTCATCACTGACAATCTGAGAGGAGAAAACAAAAAACAAAACAAAGAACTTTGTTTTCAGTTGCATTTAATTATTATTCAACACCTTTTCATGTTTAGCGTTTGTATTTCTATGGTCAATTGCCAGCTCATGTTTTTTGCCCCATTTTTCTGTTGTTTTCTTCCTCTTTATTGATTTGTAAGAGTTCTACATACATGGGATAATTCCTCCTCATATGTAACAAATGTTGTATTGAGCCATATTCAAGTCTAGTGTTTGTTGTTTTGTTTTGAACATGTATCTTTATCTGTCTGGTATTTACTTTAGTATGAGAAGTGTGAACACAGATTCATTTCCTCCAGTGACCTGACATTTATTCTAACACTATTTATTAAAAATCCAATTTTTCTCCACTAAATTGAATTATAACCCTATTAAAATATTTATAAATTTAGTCTTATTTGCTTCAGCATCCTCCAAAAGCAGCACAGTTGTTCTGTATGGACAACTGAGGGGGATCTATCACAGGTCAGACTACGGGGCTGAGGTGGGTCCACCTAATTCACAGATGCTCCCAGTGCCCAGGATCTGGCACAGAACATGGCCTCACAGGATATCTGCTGAAGGAGCAAGAGAATGAGTGTATGCTAACCTCAGAGAAGCCATGGTGTACTACTGGAGATAACTAACCAGCTTCAAAGAAGTGAAGAAATTCAGAATGAATGACCCCAATGTCCTAGATATGTATAATACTATGCAGGGTATGAGCCAAGAACTGCTAAGGTTCCCTTCATCACTCCTGGTATTAAGATAAAATACAGTATTATTTGTCTCAACTTTTTACATTTAAATTATTCCAGTGATTTAAGTATGTTTGTTATAGCTTTTAAGGCCCATTTTGGTGGGTCCTGATGAAAGGGGTGTTTCTTTTTAATGTACTTCCCAAGATAACTATTCAGCAGGTGATCATTACTGAAAACACCTTAGCTCCTAGCATTCTCTCTGGCTTTCTGGAGTTTCCACTTAGTGAAGCACACACAGTGGAACTTCATCTCCCAGCTCCACCTGACACAGGCGTTCTGCAAGGAGGGGAAACACGAGCAGGGGGGCTGTGCCTGCTCCATCTTGCCAGCAGCTTCTTTCTTTTTAAAACCTCAGAATCAGTTGGGCTCTGAGTCCTCTCCCTAGCTCTTCCCTCTGCTAGAGCATTCAGAAAACTGTCCTCTGTGTGAACAAGGGTGTCTGCCTAGCTCAAAGACTGGAAGACCCTGATTTCCAGAACTGTTCTCATTTCAAATAGCCTGTTCTGTTACCAAACCAGGTGATGGCTCAGGCTCCTGACTCTGTGAAGGGCTGCTGGTGAGGAACCCCCAGAACCTTCATTTTCCTACACCATGGCACCATTTGGCATGCTGAAATTGAATAAAACAGTTGACTGTTGGAGGCCAGTTTACCCAAGTTCTCTCACTGCTGGTAGCATTCGCTGGAGTAAGGAATACTCCAGTAATTCACTGTTGGCACAAAGTGCATCTGAAGATCGGAGGAGAGGAACAAGCTGACTGTCCTTCCTCCTCCCGGCAGGTGGTGATCGAGTCAGACCTCTACACTCCGAGGCCCCTGGAGCTGCTGCCACATCGCAGCGACCGCCGCGACGGAGAGGGCCGCAGGTCGGGCAGGCTCCACGGTGCTCGGCAGCAGGGACCCCACCTTGCCAAGGCCCCAGCCAGACCCGGTATGTGCGTCCTGGATCGAGTCCCTAGAATCTCCCTGGGGGGCAACGACGCGCTTAGACCAGCAGCCACAGTGTCTGTGGCCTGGCTTGCATTTTGTCCAATAACCTCACGATCCTCCCTGGCGTCCTCCATCACGCCAGGTGAGCGCAGCACCTGTGGTGTGGGGCGTGCGCTTCCCCCGCCCCCGCTTCCCCCGCCCCCGCCGCCGGGGCTGGCTCTTTGTGTTCCTGCTCTGAATGCGCCCGTTCTCCGGCCCCACCTACAGCTGCAACACAAAACACCTTCTACCTGAAAAACACTCCTGGCTGTGTGTAATGAGCAAATGCTTTCATCTACCATCTTGCTCCACAGGAAGTCCTGCTGGATTCAAGAGGAGATGAAAATCATCATGTTTTGGGGAGAGAAAACCAGTGTAGACATGACTCATGAAGAAACAGAAGCTTACATTATTTTACAGGCTGTGTGTGTAAATTATACAATCCTTCATGAACTGCCATCTTAAGATCTCAGAATTGTAAATGTGAATGATTTGGGCTATTTCAACAATCTCTAAAAAGAATGTAGGGACAGATTTGTTTTGGAAACCGAAAACATTGTAAGTCTTAACCTTAAGCACTATTTTGAAAAATGGCTTCCACCCCAAGCAGTTAAACAGGATTCTGCATCTAGCCCACTGAAGTCTGTGATGGTATTTCACCTTCAATTGCTGGTTTAAGTTATTTATGTCCACAGCCTAAACTAATTCATAATTTAACTCCAAAAATACACAATAGAAAGTCTGGGATGTCCTTCTCAAGGCTTTTCAGTGTCAGCAATTTTATATAAGAACTGAAATAATACATCATGGAATATGTATCTTTATCCATCCATCTACTCTCTCCATAGATGCTGGACTGGATCTCTAAGATTTCTTTGATCACTAACACCCTGATCCTGTTTTTATTATCCTACATATAATAACACATAAATCAAGCCATATTCTCTAGCTAAGTGATTACATATACACATATGTAGAGTGAAAGCATTAGGAAAACCACAATCTGCCTTGCAAATTAAGAGGAGATAAATTTTTCTCTGTGTCTATATATAGGAGGGTGGGTGGGTGCATGTGTGTGTAGAAAGAGAAAAAGAGAATATCTTCGCTACAAAATCATAAAATGAATTTACAGCCATGCTTCTCGAATTTAAGTGTGCAAAAGAATCACCTGGGAATCTTGTTTTCATGCAGATTTCAATTCAGTAGGACTTAGCAGGGCCCCAGATTTCTAAGAAGCTTCCCCATGATGTTGATGACGTTGGTCTGAAGACAATATATTGACTAGCAAGGATTTAGAGATGGTCTAATGGGTGGTTCTTGAAGTGGGGTCTCCAGAGCAGCAGAATCACCTGGGAACTTGCTGTAAATGCCTATTTTAGATCCCACCTAAGACTTACTGAATCAAATTCTGGGCTACAACCCAATAATCTCTGATTTAACAAGCCTCCCAAGTGATTCTAAAGCACACTGAAGTTAGAGAACCACTGATCTGCAACCACCCCATGCCCATTTACAGAAAAGGAAACTGAAACCATAGAAACTGTTTGACCCAAAGTCACACTGCTTATTAGCAATAGAACTGAGAGTAAATCTTAGGTCTTCTAATTTCCTAGCTAATGCCTCTATACCCCCCTCATTTCCACCCCTAGAGAGCAATGTCTTCCCAACTGTCTAGTTTTAGGGGCCACTTTCCTTCCTTTTTAAGTAGCCTGTGGAAGCTTAACTGCCCAAGTCAGTCTTTTATTCTGAAAGAAAACAGTAAGTAATGAAATGGAGAGAATCTGCCCAACATGTGACAGTCAGCTCATGCAGGGAATGTGCTAGTCAGGTTTAAAAAAAAAAAAAAAAAAGACCGAGCTGGGCATGGATTCAATTCCTTCAGCTCCCCCAATCTGATAGACTCCAGAGGGGGTTGGGGAAGACAGCAGGCTTCTGAGTCAAAGCCAGACCCAGTGCTTTCCACGGGAAAGGCTTGGTATTGGCCTTGGGCAAGGAGTCTCCCAACCTCCCATCAAAAGGATGTGTGTCTCCAGGAATCTCAGATCTGGGGGCATGCTTCTTTTCTGAGCTACAGGAGAAGGTTCCTGGATGACATAGACTTCTCACATGGGAGAAAGATTCTCTGAGGATCTCGGAAATTGCAGGAACTCTGAAGGAAGACGCCTTCACCATGAGGCCCTGAGCAGGTGAACCTCAAGTGCCTGGAATAGGGACACCCACCTCCTGGGCCCAAGAGAAGTGGCAGTCTCTGGAATGTCTCTACCAGGATGTCCTCAGGCACCTGAGAATCAACTTGTTTAAATGGAATGCATCCTCCTCCTTCAAACCACTCTTCCTTCCTCAAGTAGGATGTTTTCCTTAACATCCCCTTTGTCCTCCCCATCCCTACTCCACCCCCTACTCCACATACTAAATACTGACAATGTCAATTCCTGGATGTCTCATCTCTCCCTCTTGGTACCTACCTCAGGTTACCTGGACTCAGACCCCTTCATCTCTGGTGCCTAGCACCCCACCGTGGCCCTCAGCCACCAGTCCCTCTCCCTATACAAGGCTACCAAAGGGGTCCTTCTAAAGCAGAAAAATCTGCCTCTGCCATCCTTCTGCTTCAGTGTCCTTCCCATCCCCACTGCCCTGCAGACCATGCCCAAGGCCCCCCAGAACCCCTCCTCTGCTGACCTCTCCAGGGCCACCTCCTGTGACACTCCTGTCCCTGCCTGTCCATACAAACAGCAACCCTGAGCTGTGGGGTGATTCTGTGACTACTTCCTTATATTCAGTTTCCTGGTCCTTCCCTGACCCTGGATTGCCCTCCCTGTCTCTACCTGGCAAACACCTCCCAGAGTCCCTCAGTCAAGCTTCCCCAGCCCTGCAAGACCCCCAAAGCAGTCTGCCATTCCCTAGATCATCCTCACCTGGCTTCCTCTAATTGTTATGTTATCTCCAAAGCCTCCATTTCCTCATCTAGAAAGTGGGGACTATTATGATATCTACCTGACAGGGTTATATGGTAAGGATTAAATGAGACAATGTTTATGTGTTTTACACTCTGCACAGTGCCTGACACAGTAAATACTCAAAAATATGAGCTGCTGTTATGCCAGAGCACTGTACGTTATGATGTAATCTTGGGAGTCTTGTAACTTCATTTTATTGGCATTGAAATGTTTTCTTCCTTGGGTTGGGGAGTGTTTTATCTCTATCGGCTATAGTGTGAAGAATGGGGCTTGTTCTGGAATGTCTGCCCAAGGAGAGAATTATATTGAAAGGCAACTTTCCCCCACCTGTTATTGGCTACCTCAGCTTAACAACTTGATTCTCAGAAGCTGCAGGCGTCAGGGTAGAGATTATTCAGAAGTAGGTTGGGCCTCAGGAATAAAGGCCTAGCAAGAAGGTTCTCATGTGTCTTCCATAGCCAATGGCTCAGAACTCTGATAAACTCCAACCCTCCCACATTCTGAAGCAGTGCTTCCCAACACAGGCAGGACGTCACTGCTCATTTCCACAGAGGGGTGTCCAGGATCAGCAGGCTGAATAGATCCCAGCTGTAAAGACTTAACCCCTGATAACCTCTTGTGATGTTGCACCCTAGGAGGGAAGGACAAGCTAAGGGCACATTCTCTGAGTACCTACTGCACACACAGTATCAAATGCTTCCACACATGTGATCTCATTAGACCTTAGTTTCAGCACCCCCTGGAAGAGTGCCAGGGGTGCAGATTACCCACTCAACAGTTGCCCCACTGCGTGACCCTACTGCCTGATTTTGCTGCTTGGTACGAAGGTTTTTAGAAATTCCCAGCTTGTGATCAGTTAGCTAATGAGATCATCGACACAGAACTAGGGGGGAAGTAGAACACAGAGTTCCACTGACTAATGCCTCCTCTGTTCATCCTTGCAGTGGGGATTTCAGAACCCAAATCATCAAATCTGTGTGGGAATCGAGCATATGGAAAATCTTTGGTAAGTAAAATAAGCCTGGTTAGTTCTATCTGGTGTGTTTCAAACTTCTTGCCCTGCCCTTGGTTCCAGGCCTGAAGACGGTCAGAAGAGCTTCCCTGAGGGTTCTTTGCTCCCCAAGTCTATCATCTTATAGCACACCACTGGATGTTGCTCTCTTTCTTGCCAGAAATTCAGCTTTTAGGCAAACAGAAGATATTACCTAGTGGACATCTCAAACATGGTGGGGAAAGGCGTGGTTTCTGTGGTAGGCACATGCCAGGTGGAAATGCCTGACAGATTCCCAGGGGCAGCTGCAGGGGTAATGAGATGTAAGGGTCTTGAACATTGTGAAAATACAAAACACCAGCCATCTTAGGTCAGGACAACTCTGGAGGACGTCTGCTCCATGTGAGGTTTTCTGGAAGCAGACTCAGATGTGGGGTATGGGGTATGAGATGTACATTAGGGGTCAATATGTATGATAGGAGAAGGGAAGTAGGATTGAGCAGAGTCAACTGCTAAACTACCATGCACACCTGATACCTGCTGGTAGGAGCTCCAGGGCAAGTGTTACCCATCCAGATTGTCCTGAGTTGGGCCCAACTGGCCAAGCCTTTGTTTCCTCCTTGCTTTGTTATGGTATGTGGGCTGCCCCATGGTGTGTGGGTCAGGGTCAGCAGGGAGGGCATCCCCTGGGGTGAGAGGCCCTCTGCATCCTAGGCCCACCCAAAGGAGCTGAGAGCCATTTGCTGCCTGCCCCCTAGCAGCTGGGCAGCTTGTCTTTCCCTGAAGGGAGATCAGGTGGTGCATGTCCAGATCTAGCACAGAAGACATCTACATTGTCTTCTGGGCATGAATGTGGGTACTCTGCGTTAGCACAGTAGGAGTGGAATTCTGGCTACAGGTGAGGTCAGCTCAGGCATCCTGGGCTATGTGAGCATCAGCTCTCCAGATTGATAGATCATTCCATGTGAGGACCAGAAAAGATCCTGGAGATTGTGTGGGCCAGCCCCCTCATCCTTAAGGAACGAAGTGGGCAGTGAGCACTTCATTCCCAGTCTGAGGAGAAAAATCTAATCTAAATACCTCACTTAGGTCATCCCTGTTCTAGGAAAACCCTACAAAGGGTAGGGATGGGACAAGCTGTTTCATCAGGAGCCCCCTGCCCCCACCTAGTACCTAGGAGAAACTGAAGATGGCTGAGCTACTACCACAGAATGCAGACTGTCAGGCTGCAACAGTTCTAACTGCCCACAGCTCAGCCCAGAAAAGACTAAGGTTAAGGGGTAGAGGATGGCTCACAGTCTTGGATTACCTGCCCCCAGACTCTGGGCTGCAGTCAGACAGTACCCTTGGCAGAGAGGTAACTGCATTTGAGAGGCCAGAATGAGTTGAGACGGGATAGGGTAGTAATGGGGACACAGTTTCAAAGGAGGAGGGCAATACTAATGCAGAGAACAAGGAGGCAGGGCAGCATGACTAACCCTTTCCTCTGAGCCTGAGACAGTGCTGCTGGGGTCATGCAGCTCTTAGGAGGCCCCTTATCCCAGGGTGGGTGAAAGAGTGATTCAGAGCTTGCACAGCTAAATCTGATTCAATGCTGCCATGCACTGGAGGAGGACTAAGGACAGTGGAAGAGGAGGGATGTATGTATGTATGTTCCCAGGGCTGGGCTGTTGGCCTGATGGGGAGGAGAGCTCCTGAGAGGCCACAAGGTGGCACAGTAACTCTGCCCACACATTTGGCCAGCTCAGGAGAGAAACGGACTGTGAAATCATGATGTCCTTGACCTGGAATTTCCCAGCAATTCCAGGAATGTGGTGACCCTGAGCTTTCAATGGGGCTGGGGTGAAGGAACAAAGCATAGTGTATACCCATTGACTGAGCAAACTCTGGAGTTAGCCCTGGTTAGGCCCTCAGCTACTTTTCAATTCAATCCATGTTTCTTGAGCACTCACTACCTTCTTTAGGAGGGCTGCAGTGGGCCACCAAAGGGATTAAGTCCCAGACCCTGACACACACCATGCCACGTTTCTGGGGATCAGGAGACTAGACAAGCACATGACACAAGAAGAGAACGGTAGAAAGATAGAATTGGTAAAAAAAAAAAAAAAAACAACAACAACAACAACAAAGACAGAATTGGTGAAATGCCAAAACATGTCACATAAGTACTCAGAGCTGCGAGGACACGGGACACAAGGGCAGAGAGAAACCATCTTGAGCCACCAGCCTGAGGAAAGACTTCCTGGAAAAAGTGGCCTTGAAGGACAGGCAGAGATGAGGCTCAATCCAGAGAGCAAGGAAAAGCTAAGGGAAGATGCAGAGCTGTGCATGAGCATGAGGACAGACAGGACCAGCCCTTCTGGGACCAGAGCTGTCACAGTACCCACAGGCATCCCAGAAGCTGGAGCCACATAGATGAGGTGGAGCCCAGTTTTGAGGAGCCTGGAAGTGTGGGCTGCAAAGCTGGCCTAGGTCTGGCCTGCAGCGGGGAGGCCCTGCAAATCCAGCGGGGCTGGGATAAGTGGTGGGTCTGGTTGGAAGCAAGGAGGTCCCGGGTGACAGGATCTGAAGGCTGCAGCAGAGGAAATGGAGAGAATGGCACTGATGTAGGCAGTCTTTCAAAGCAAGAATCTGCAGGATTTGACAACAAAGTGGACACAGGCAATGGGAACATGACGGGGGACAGGTTCTCAGGTAGGAACTCTCTCAAGTTCTCTGGGTCAGTGGTTCTCAAAGTGGGGTTCTGGGACTAGGAGCACCTAGGAACCTGCTACAAATGCAGATTCTCAGGCCCATATCAGACCTGCTGAATCAGAAACTGGGGTAGGCCCACCACTGTATTAACAAGCCCCACAGAGGAGATTTGATGCTTGGCAAAGGAGGACCATTGTCCTAGGTGGTGGATCAATTTAGTCAACTGGCTCCAGTCAGTGCCAGAGTTGGGACCATGGCCACAGCCTCACATTCCCTTCCCCTTCCACACAACCCAGATTCCTCCGGTGGCCCGGATCTCCGTGAAAGCCCCAGCCGCGCTAGAGGCGACAGCCACAGGCTCAGAGAACGGAGCTGTTCTGACAAGAGGGTAAGTGCTGTCTCCCCCCCTGCTGCCTGCAGGGCTCCCCACACAGTCCTGGTCCTGCCACAGAGCAGTAACAGGTGGCCTGGTTTACAGACTCTCAAGATGCTAAAACAAAATCCATGCCAGCTTTAAATTACCTTTTAATGAGGGCAATAATCCTGGGTCTCTGCAGTGTCTTCTCAACTGTTTCCCTAGGATTAAGCTGAAGTGTTTTTGATGGTTTCCACTTCATTAACACCACTCTGTAGACTTAGAGAAGTGTCATTTGGGAGGGTTTTTTGGTTAATTAGATAAATGTAATTACAGGTCATATTCAGAGCCTGCTGGTAGGCACACTGGTCTCAGAAATGCTTCATAAATAAGGTTAAGGGCTCCTGCCCAAAGGTAAGGAGGTAGGTAAGAAAAGTTTCTAATCAAGTTTATAACCCCCACGATTTAACTGATCCAGAACCAGCAGCTAGAATAGCAGGAGGGGATAATCCCCCCACCAGGAACTCCCTCACTGCCTTCAGTGTTGCATTAAGATGGCAAGCATGTATGCAAAACTCAAGTCAACATGTACATTTATGCCCCTGCCACTATCCTCCATACTGCACATAGCGGAAAAGTGAGTTAGGGAGTGATGAATGGGGTCTACTCCTTGAGGGAAAAAATTAAAAGTCTGGCTCTGTGAAATGACTGTCCTCCTTACCCACCCCTGGCTTTTCTCTTTAGATCCAGACATCTCAAGAAGATGACTGAAGAGTATCCAACCCTTCCCCAGGGGGCAGAAGCCTCCTTACCGCTGACAGGAAGTGCTTCCTGCGGTGTCCCTAGCATCCTCCGGAAAATGTGGACAAGGCACAAGAAGAAGTCTGAATATGTGGGAGCTACTAACAGCGCCTTTGAGGCTGACTAAAGGTGACCCTCCCTAGGTGCCCTGCGTTGGCCAAAGTTCACTGTACAAGGGAAGAAAACTTCCAGATGGGAACTGAGCCACATTCACCTCTGCTAGTAGCTGGTCCAAACACATCACCGCCCCTTACTAACCGATAGCCCCGGCTTAGGATACAGGCAAGGAACTTCCCTCGAAGGCAAAAGAAAAGTATGCCTTCTTAGAATCGATAAAGCCATTGGTCTGAAAGTGGCTTTGGGAGGTCATGGAGTTTATATACCTATCTTTAAGCAAACCACACCACAATCAAACTTTCTCAACCCATTTTAAAGACCTCCAAGGAAGGAAGCAGGCAATTCCTCAGTCTTCCTTGTGAGTTGTTCTAATGTGTGTGATTTCTGGTATAAATATAAGAGCTTGATGTTTGAGGCACTTGTGAACACAGTGGTTCTTACTATTCCTCTTATCACATTTATTTCATCTTGACAAAGTACAATTTTTAATGACAAAGCACTATATATTTACTTCTACTTCTAATATCCATTTGACAGTATTGTCAAGATTGATATTGATCATTTGGCATGATTGCATGAATTCTCTATTCTTTTACATGCAGTTTTTCTATCGAAAAACATGATTAAAAATTAAATGTTGAATGCTAATGTTTTCTGAAGTGGCATAGTCTAGTGAAATTAATAATACCTTGCATTGGTATAATGATTTTAACTTTTAAAAGTGCTTTCCCATCCAATATCTCTTATCTTCACAAAATCCCTGTTAAAGAAAGCACAATTATTCCCAATCTACAGATGGGGAAGCCAAGGCCTTATGAACTTATGTGACTGGATGTAGTTAGTGGTATTAGATACTAGGTCCTTAAGTCCACCAGACTCCTTGCTTTGCTTACTCTAGTAACTGAGGAAGGTTTTGAGGGACAGAAGTATGTCTCTGGGGGCAATGTTTGAAAGGAAAATTTTGATAAAGTTGGAAAAAGGGACTTAAATGAAACACATTATGTAGTAGGTTGAACTAGAAGAAATTGCCATTTCTATAGGTCAAAAATAAATTGATCATTTATTTCATATGGTTCAACCTAATATATAATATTGTGCTTTCCCTCTCTTAATGGAAATGTTATCAATCCCATCTTTAATATCAATAGACTTACAATGATAATGTGATAATGACAGCTCTCATTTGTTAAATGCCTACCATGCACGAGACGTGACACTGAGCACTTTACATACATCCTCCCTATCTTTCTAACAACTCTAAGTTAGATGGCCTTATCTATCTACTGGATGACAGTTTAAAGCAGTTACATGATTAGTCTGAAGGTGCCTGACCCATATGGGTGTCAGGCATCAGTGCCTGTGCTTGTATCCCTTTACACAGAATAGTTCAGAACACAGAGAAGGATCATGGTTAGCAAACAATTTTCGTCTCAAATGCTAAACACAGATGATGGGTAGAGGCTGCCTAGAGTGCTGTGTGGGGAGGAGTCTAAGATGAAGGAGTGTGGTGGTCCATGAGAAATGCCTGCCTGTGGAGGGCATTAGTTGCACATGTCCTGAATATCTGTCATCTGTAGCGTCAACTCTACCCCCAAAAGGCTTGTTTTCTAATTCAGAAGCTTCAATTAATCCAACCCATTTAACAAAATCAGACACTCCATGATGAAATTTAAGTCCAAGACTGGGCTGGAAATTGTCAGGTACAATGAAGAATTTGGCTGCGTTACCAGTCTCAGACTCAATGGTTATTCATAGGCTACTGCTCTGTGGCCACATGTTGCCTTTTGCTGAGTTACCTGTTTCCATGTCTCCAGGTCAACTGTAAGGAGGCATGGAGGAATAAAAGGCCTGGGCTTCTGGGCTTTCACCTTGCTGATCCCTGCCCTTCAGCCATTGTTTTAGACTCTCAGCACCCAATCCTCACGTTGGAACATGACTTGAATATTTGGGCACTGAGTTCTCTTTCAGTGAGGGCCTAGTCTCAATGGACTAATAGTCTTGCACAGTATAGATAATGGCGGGGGGAGGGGTGGTGATTTATGCTGGACCTATCAGAGTATCTATTCTACTATTTATTTTAACTTATTTAATTTATAGCTGATGTTCTCTATTTGTATGTGGCACCTGGAGATTTCTGTAGGATCTAACTTATAAGGAACTAACTTATTTTTAATTTAAATATTTCATGATTAAGTGTTTGCCTGGCATAAAACATCCTAACTGACCAGTTCAAATAAAAATAAAGTATGCTTTGTTTGTGACCTCAATAAACCACCACAAGAGTATGAAGCTCCCTCATAGACTGAGAAGCTTTCACCAAGGGAAAGAATTATGAATCTGGACCTCACTGCTCCTTTACCTAAATGAAAAGGATTGTGAGAAAGAATCCAGAATGTTCTTTCCATCCTAAGGCAGTGTCTGGTTTTGATATTACAGGCCCTGCCCAACGGTCAACACTAGGGCCATTTCTGACAGGGCTTGGCCTGGCATGACCCATCCTCTCTGGGCTCACCCTCCTCCCTGATCTTGAGCCCTCAGTCCCACCACAAAGTCCAGGGGGGGCCAGTGGCCATCCCAGCCTGCTGGTCTCTCTCCCCCCTGAGGCGAGGGAAGAAGAGCCTTTCTCCTCTGTGCCCACCTCACGTTCAGCCTCACTGGAGACTGCCCCGTGACTCACGTTGCAGCCACTTGCAGGACGCTGAGGCCAGCTGCAGACTGCTGTCCAGGATGACGGAGCCCGGAGCCTTCCTGTGCCAGAGGCAACAGGGTTTCCAGGACATTTAGGGTAATAAAATCGCCTCTGTTAGGACCAAGTCCAGTCAAATATTTCAGTTCTTACTTGTGTGCTCTCTGGAAGTCCCCCCACCCCTCCCAATACTTGGGTTGCCTTCAGAGCAGGCAGATGGGCAGTGGGCAGGCAGAGCAGCAGCAGCCAGAGCCCAATTTTAAAAGGAATCATGTGATGTGTTGTCTCTGACTCTAAATTGGCAGAGACCTAGGGACAAGCAAGGAAAAACACACGAAGATAACTCGCCTAAGGATTCTAATTCTTAGGAATTGCATGTAGTTTTTAATATAAGAAATGTCAGCCTCTGTTGAGAGGCTGGTGGTGAACGCATTGCCAGAGTGCAGAGGAAGAACAACTTCATTTTGCAGACAGGCCATGTGCCTAGAAACAAAGTTTTTTATTTTGGGGGTTTTTTGGTCACTTTGGACCTGGCACAAGATTCACACCTATTAATATCCTTTGTTGGGAGGGAGCATGTAGTTTGGGGAAAGGCCATGTGCTATCAAGGGAGTGGCAGCAGAAGAAACCTGACATGGGACTTGTTCACTGACAGGACCCGTGTCAACCTGGTTCCTAGCCCCCAGTCAGGATCTGTGGGGAAACCAAGTAGATAGACTCATAGCATTTCACATCATTAAGTCCTTCCCACACCCCTGGTGCTCCTAGAGACCTCATAAATCTCGAGTCCTGGGCAGAGCCACTGGAGCACAGGTTGTCATGAGGCTAAACTCTCCTCCCAGGGGGGCAAGCAGCCAGGCCTATACCTGATACCCTAAGAAGCATATGTGCTTTTCCAGGAAGAATGGGGAGGGGAGGAGGAATCTGGACCCCATCTAGCCCCCGAAATAGCAGGGCTGGGGGGTGGTACCTAGAATTCTGGGCAAGTGCTGATCAGCATTTCAGACTCCATCCACAGAGGAGCAAATTGAGTTTCCTAATCTTTGACAACCTAGGCCCCAGCAATTCTTCAAAGAGATGCCCTACTCCAACACGAACCAGGTTTTTGCTCGCATCACAATCCACAGAGCTCAGGATTCTACGCAGCTTAGCAATGGCAGGGAGTGGGGGGGGGGGGTGGGCATCAGGAGTTAATCAGCAGCCCCTGATGAACAAGACACAGCTATTTCTAAAATCAAATGCCACAGCTAATGCTCCAAATGTGATCACATTCTCTGGGTGACAATCTTCCCATATAGGGCAAGAAGCAAAGCCAACAATGTCTCCCATGTCTGCCCACCTCCACCCCCCTTCATCTTCCCAGCCAGCATCAAAACACACACACACACACACACACACACACACACACACACACACACACCTTTTCTTTCTGTTGTTTCCCCACAATCTGCTCCTTGACATCTGGGGTTGGAGCCCGTGTGGTGAGTGCCCTCTGCCAGCCCAGGGCTCCCATCTCCTCTGTCTCACAAAGAGCCTCCCATCTTGGATACCCCATGCTCTAAACTTACCCAACTGCCAGAAACTCACCAGCTGTGAGAGCTTGAGAAGCTGTTGAACCTCATGGATATCGTTTCCTCAGTCTTTGAAAAGAAAATGTAGTATCTTCCTCCAAATATCCTAGAAAAGACTAAACAAGACAATTGGCATCAATATACAAAGGTGCCCCCAAGCATGGTGGTACAAGTGTGGAAATATCAGAGCGCTTCCCCACTAGCTGGCAATGGCCAATGCCCAGAGCTCCCCAAGGCGCCACACTTGCCCTGGTTGCCCAGCCCCCTCCTGGGATTCTTGCAGACCTTCCCCATGGATCAGCAGCTGAGGTGGTGCCTGGTGCTATGGAGGGGGTGACAGAGGCTTCAACACCCACTCCGTGCTCTAGCCGCCGTTTGTTCTCGCTAGCTGTCTGCTCAGGCTATGCCAGTCGCTACAAACTTATACTTTCTCTTGGAGACTAATAACCTTAAAAATAAAACTTCTGGTTCTTTAACCAGCAAAAATGCGTTTATTAAGGAATAGCAGAGAACTACAAACTGGGACACGGAAGCTATGCGAACACCACAAGCAAGTTCAGGGAACAAAGGAAAGGACCGCTCTTTTATAGAAGGCGGCTGTTATAAACAGCAAGCCCATTGGAATAAACTGGGAGTTTGAAGTATAGTGGCTTCTCATTGGCTGAGTTATCACTGTCCCTCATTGGCTGGGCTGTTACCGAGGGGAGAAGAAAGCTTTCCTTCCTCCTGCTGTTGTAGTGAAGTGGTATCCACAAGCAAAATCCCCCTTTTCCTATTGAATTTGCAATTGAAGAGAAGTGGAAGGGTGTGAGAGCCTCCCCTCCTGAAACTCCTGACTCCATTTTAGTGACGCTTTCTTTAATTCATTTTCACAAGACCGTGGGTTTGAATATGCTTTTCTTGTAAGTTGAGGCATAAACTACATAACTGTAAGGTAAGCTAAGGCCTGGAGCAATAGCCCTTTAAACTGTAGTCAATCATTTATGCCTTAGGAGAGTGAAGGAAGGGAGAAGAGGTTTTCTTAGGAACCTGGAGGTAAGGTGAAAGGAATGGGTAAAGTGCTGAGGAAGGACTGAGCATCTAGAAAGGGCCCCTCATGGGGGAGCAAATTCAGGCTACTTCCTCTACTTTGTCTATAGTCCTGCTTATCCCCCACCAGCATTTTAAATACCTTGGATCCAAAGTGCAGTGCTCCCCAGAAGCAAACTTCCTCTGTCAAGAAGAAAAGAAATGGCCACCACAGGTGGTCCTGCAGTGTCTCATTTGCCAGTGCCCTATATCCTGGACACACCTGGACAGGTAGAGTGGTAGGGATGAACACCAGACTCAAGACAGGAAGCCTGGTTCTTAAGACTCAACTCCACACTGACTTGCAGTGTGCCTGTGTGCATGGGTGTCTTGATCAAGCTGCCTGAGTTTCTTTGAGACTCCATTGTTGCTCATCTGTGAAACATAGATTAAATTACCTGCCCGGTGGACCTCACAGGCTGATGAAAGACCAGAAGAGAGTTGGTGCATAAAAAGGCTTTATAAATTGTGAATTGCTCTTCTAACATATGGTGTTATGCTAATCCACTCCATTCAGAAAGAAACAGAGCTGGGAGTGAGAAGTGACTCAGGAAGCTCAAGACAGGAATGAGGGCTGAAGAGCTAGTCAGCAACCTAAAATAGAATCATGTTCAGAGCCCGGGGCCAGACTGCGGGACCAGGCCCACCAGCAGCTGGCAGCCAGGAGCTCCAGGCTGGCAGGGGCCCAGGCTACCTGCTCCCTCGACATGGCCTGTGGGGTCAGTGCTTGCAGCCCGGTGGCTGTGCCTTTGCCAGGTCAGTGCAGGCCAACGGCCATCGGCTCACAGGCAGGAAGTGAAGGGCAGTGACAACTCGGGTGACTTCACTGTGAATTCAAACGGCTTTCCCTCTCTAGATGTCCCCTTGCTGCCAAATGCTGCCCTGGCCTCTTGCCCATATTCCCTACCAGCGAAATTAGCCTGCAAATGAAACCTACAAAGTACATTGGCCCAGGGGACCACAGGCCCTGCCCACATGCTCCCGCTCCAGGAAGGAAGCTGGCCCCTGCCCATCCTGCCCCAACCATGTTCCAGCCCTTTTGTTCCAAGGCAGGTAACAGACACCTGTACCCACAGGACTAAAGACTGAAGACCTACTGAGGGATTGGGGTCTGGAGGCAAGCTGGCCTGCTTGGATGTAACTAGGCAGGGATTTGATGTTTCACAAACAAACACTGCTCCAAGGCATTCCTGCTGCTGGCTCAGGCCAACGAAAGCAAGGTAATAACTCAAGGAACAGTGACCTCATCAGGAAAGCAGGCTCCCCAGTGTCTCACACACACCCCACATCCCCAAACAACCCAGGAGACTGTTTGTCATGAAAAGTCCCAGAGAGGCCTACCCTGTAGAATGAGCAGGTGGCCAGTCTGGAAGCAGGCTGGGAGCAGGGAGGGAGCTTTCTTTTCCTACTGTCTGGAGAAACCACCATTCCAGGGCAGAGGGGTAGGGACTGGAGGCTGGAGCAGGGGGGTCATTTTCCACCTCAGGGTCCTCCCTCTTGCCACAACATAAAGAAACCAAAACAAAACCAAAGCTATCTGTCATCTGGGCTCTCTAGGGCCCTGGCCAGGCTCTGAGCCATCATCATGCTGCCTTGGGCAAGCTTGGGGAGCGGGTGCTGTTGAGTTCATTCAGCCTGGCCCTGTCTCACTTCCCCCATCTGTTGCTACTTTGTTCTTCCTCAGGATGTGGCGAGAGGTGGAGATTAGGGGAAGAAGTAGGAAGTGGGCAAGAGAAGGAATGCCTGGATGCTCTGGCTGTTTACTCTCTATTCCTCCAGCGGGAGGAGAGGAAGGGCGGAAAGCCATCCTGGCTTCAGAAACTGGAGAAACTCACTTGCAGTTGCCCAGGGCTGTGTGCCAGGGTCTACCTGAAGCCACAGGCTAAACCTACATATCTCCCTAAGCCCTCCAGCGGGGCGTGGTGGACTTCATTACATTAAGATAAATACAGGTGTATTAGTCAGAGCAAACACTTATTGGGTGTTTACCATGTTCCAGGCACTGGGCTAAGTGCTTAAAGTACCTCAGCTCCTGCAGTGCTGCAAACAGTGCTATAATATAGTTCTTTCCTTTACTCCCTCCCTTTACAGAGGCTTAGAGAGTTCCCACAGCTGTGGGTGGCAGGCCTGGATATAAACCCAGGCAGCCTGACTCCAGAGCCCACTACATGCACATGTCCAGTCTGTTCAGTGCTCTAAAGGGCCTTTCTAGGGGCGAGTGCCATGTGCCCTGGCTCAGGAGCCTGACACACAAGCACCTGTCAGCTTGCCTTGAAGGGGCACCTGCTCAGTGGAGGCAAAATTCACTCAAATATTTCAGTTAAAGCCTGAGGTCTCTTTGAGTGTGTTGTATCAAACAACAATATAAATTATATATCTTATATAAAACATCTAATCTATATAATTTATTTTTTAGATGTAAAGTAAAATATAAATCATGTATATATATATGTATATGTATATATTCATTCTTCCTCTTGCTCTCCCCTTCCTAAATAACTCAGTCCTAATGTAGTTTGGCCCCTTAGAGCAAGCTAGGTATCCATGCAGGGTGAAGGGGCAGAGCCACAGTGACCCAGTGAGAAGGCAGGCTGGATCCTTTCGAGGTAAAAGACACTACTGGGTCAGTTGGAGAAACTCGAGTGGGGTTTGCAGATGGCAGTCATGTATCCATGTGAGTTTCCTGATTGGATGAGTCTTTTGGGTTTTATACGGTAATGAGCTTTGGCGGGGGGGGGGGGGGATGATGCCAGAGACTTACTCTTTTAAAATGTTCTTCTTTACTGTTTTTACCTTTTCGTTTACTTTTTTTCTTCCTTCAGCTAAGACAGCCAAAGAGATGATTTGTTGTACATGGGTTACATTCAGCCACAAATGAAAATAGAATTAGTCCTGAGAGTCACAGGTTCAAGGTAAAGGACCAAAATGGACTCTTTTAGTATGAGGAAGGTGGATCTCTCAAAGGTGGATGGATGTTCTAGATGCATTGAATCAAGTTCTAGAAAGTAGGCATGCAGTCCAACAATCTGTCCCTCTGGCTTTCCTTATTTCTGCTGGCTTCCATGGGTGCACAAGCTAGCAATTTACTTAGACTTCTGCCCCATCTTTCTTCTTTTTCACTTCAGTCTGCACATTTGCTTCCTCCATTTGGCTCTCATGGCACAGAGGTGTCCAAGAAGATGGTGCTAAGGCCAAGAGAACCCTTTTTCATTTATTTTTAAAACAAACTAGTAATGTATGCATATACTCTCACTGTGAAAAAAACATCAAGCAATACAGAAGTTATTCATTAAAAAGAAAAGTACCATTCCCTCC